>NW_028277056.1:19529642-20137321 GCF_059951505.1 Python bivittatus | reverse complement strand
GCAGTATACACATTTAATGAATGAATGAATAAAGGGGATACAGCAGAAAACAGATGTTGCCAGTGTGTGCTTGGTTAAATACAAACGGAGAAAGCTCTTAGACTAGGTTGTGAGTTGTTTTAAATTAATTCCCACTCACTGTGACTATTATCTTGAAAACCAGCAGGAGGTTTGGATTTATCAGGGTATTCTGAGGCAAGGTAAAGATTTCTCTGCCCACTTATTATCTATTTCATTTATAGTTATGGTAAATGTTTTCTATTTCTCATTCAAATAGAAGCTAGTTCTGCAGACAGTCAACGACTAATTCATATTTAAATAAAGCTACTGCTTGCCATATATGTCTGCTCATATTTTATTTCTGTGCACCGGAGTTGCTTTTTAAAAAAACATTAAAATATATCTAATGAGGAATGCCATGAGGTGGAATTACTATTGGCTGACTCCAGCTAAATTCCTAAACCTGCACAATTAATCCAATATGCATGAAGCCAGAGTATTTATTCCAACTTGTAAAATTCCTTTAAGTGGTATAAAAGTTATGTTTGAGCAAATTGGGGATTTTGCATCACTTTGATGTCAAAGTTTACATCTTAATTAAAAGCAGGAAAACTCAGTGTTGAGAGTCTTTCATATGTTGTGGAATTGGATATGTTATGCGTGTCATGTGGTCCTTATTAAATGAATTTAGTTGCTTCCTATCCTGGGCATGACTTTGCTCTGAGAACTTCATAACACATGTCATTCCAAATCTTGCACCGATGTGGCTGCCTTTCCACTTGGATATATAATAGATGGCAGACTGCTGCTGAATCTTCCAGATGAAAGTTAATCCAAACGAACCCTCCCGTAGCAAGAGATTCATATCTATGGTTGTCACGTCTACAGCAGCGCCTCTTAAAATACAGCTGCAGGTGAGGTCACACATAGTTACGGACACAAATGCGCTCAAACACAGTAATATTTCATATTAATCCATGTTCCATATTAATACTTTACAGTTGCTATATCACAATCTCAGTATCAGCTGTACAAGAGATTACTGAAAATGAACACGTGTGTGTACACACACACACACAAAGATAACTACTAACCTATATCTTGGGGTGTAGTAGTGTGTTGGATTACAGCAGCAAAATTCAGATTCAGAATTCCACTTAGCCATGAAGCTTACAGGGTGACTTTGGCCCAATCAGTACCATTGTTGCTATGTTGTGTATTCATTGTTATACACTTCCTAAAGTAATGTGATGAGATGCTGTTCACTTTTGATAAAATAAATGCCAACTATTAGCCTATCTTACTTCATAGGAAGTTGTTGTCATGATAAAATGGGGAACTATGTAACTTTGGTAGGGAAGGCATGTTATAAATTTAATAACCACCCAATAAAATACACAGAATCATTAGTGAACATGTAGGTAGCAACTGATGGTGGCTTGCTCAGCCAATTAGATGGAACATAAATAGGATACTTAAAATTTTAAGTATAACTTTTACTAGTATAGGCTGGCGCTTGATAGATTAGGATGGATTTCAGTATACTGGAATGATATACGTATTTAAACCATAGATGCCGAACATTGGGCAGGTGGGGTAGGGTGAGGGGAGTGAAAGGCAGCCTATGCATCATGGGAATTGCATGGGGATAGGACAAAGTAAATGTGGGCATGTCCAAAGTGAAAACCATATTTTTTTCTTAAATCTTATCCATTTTTTTCACAAACAGACTTCTCCTGCATATATCTCTCACCTAATCCATTCTTAGAAGCACTAAAATTAAATTTAACTCACCAAAAATCAATGGCAGCTAAGACCAGAGATCAGTGTTTTAGACATTGAAATTCTGCTTTAAATCTTGCAGGCAGTTGGTTTTTAAGAGGGAAAAAAGGCACCTCTCTGGACACATCGTTCTTCTTTTCAATTGGGCCAGACCACTTGCATGCTGCATTTTCTAACAGACCTCCCTTGTTGCTTTGGCTGAACCTTATTCTCTGCATCAGCCAGAACAAAAGCTATTGGTCTCAATCTGTCTGTTCTGCATAATAATATCTTTGCATTGCATTGTCACAAAGTGCCATGCAAAGAACAAGAATAAATTGAGTCACCTTTGGTAGCTGTCTGAAAGTTCTGTTCTGTATCCAAGTTGTGCAAAATCTTTTAGGATTGAACAGAAGATAAACTTCTTTCCAGGGGGACAATTAAGGTCATAATCTCTGGCCTCACATGAGGTAGAATTACTATATGAGGAGAGGCCACATGAACATTGACAACATTTATTTAATTGATTTATATCCCGCCCTTTGCAGTATACATGGTGTTCAAGGCAGTATACATGGTGTTCCCACCTCCTATTTTTCCCCGCAACAAGAAACCCATGGGATAGGTTGGACTGAGCAAGTGGCTGGCCCAAGGTCACCCCATAAGCTTGCACAGTTGAGGGTGAAATACAACCTGGATCTTCCCTCTCCAACACCTTAACCACTACATCACGCTGTTCTTACTAGAAAGTAATGGATTTTTGCAGGGGGACCTCATTCATGTGAGCCTCTACAACCCAATGAAAAGAAATTCCACTATGAAGTTGTAATGTCTTCTGCCATAAATTAATTAAATTAGCACACCTTGGATACACAAATTGGTAACCAGTGATTAGTGCATCACCAATTAGATATGGCATTTTAGAAGTACATTGGGCTACAACTGCACAATTGGCTATATTTCAAAATGGTTATTTTTTGCCCCTGCTATCAAAAAACTGCTGCTTTCATTAAAGAAAGGATATGACACACAGTTCAGCAATCTCTTCTTGACATCAGTTGGAAATTACTTGACAGATTGACAGTTCTCTCATTTTTTCCTAATCCCTTCAGCCAACCAGAAGGCATACAAGCTGTGAGAGAAACTCCTCCCTTCACCACATTTCAATATGTTTATTTTACCGTGCCCAGCTGCCCTAAGAAGCTATTCTTGGTCTTTTTAATATACTGTATTATACATTGACACATTGATTTTAACACATTAAGTAATTTTGACCCATCAAGATTCACTTCCTCATGGTTTTACTGCAAAGAATCAAGGTGATACCTAAGGATACTTGTTCTTTCCACAGCAACATCTACATTAGAAAATTAGGAAGAAAAATGATTATTTACAGCAGTTCATTTGCAGGGTTCTTCTCTTGAGCCCATTCATGCTTTTTATCTGTAGGCTATTTTTCAGTGAAACAATGTTATTTCCTAAACTGTCACATTATAAAAGCTCTTTTTAGTACATTCTCTTGTGATTACATCACTGGTCATACTGGTTCAATGTAGTTATTGGGCAATGTCATACTGGTTCTGTTTCCTACTCACTGCGAAATGGAATTGGACACTTTTTATAAGACACCTCCGGATTTGTTTCTAACTTTGTAGCTTACCATCACGAGAAAGAAGGTATCTAGCAGCACTTGAGACTCTTAACACAATACCCCCAATGTTCCCCATCTGTTCCTCTTCATTGCCCACTTTCTTTGCCTTCGAGTTCAATTTCCAGCATTTCCAAGGATGATCAGAAGAAAAGGAGCAGCAGCTGGTCCTTCTTGCTCCATTTATTCATTCATGCTTTTCTCCTCTAGGCCAATGACCTAAAAAAGAAACAGTGGAAATACAGGGGAAGTGCTGCCTCATGATACCGGCCCTTGATACAAGCATATCTCCAAATGAATTGCTATGGTCTTCTTTCCTTTCTGTGGAACATCCCCTCCTCCTCACTTATATACACATAAGCTTCTGAGCTGTTTCTTTTCTCTTTCCACCCATGTTCAAGTGGTCTACTTGCTCCCTGTTCAAGCCCTTGCATGTTTATCCAATCACATTTTTGACACTTTATTTTTTTAAAGGGAGAAAAAAAAACAGGTTTGTGCACTTGGGAAAAAAACTCCAAGAGGCAGAGGAAGTAGCTGTTTGATTTAGCACCTTGTGGACTTATCCCTGGCTTGCCTGAACTTTCCCTGATAGATATGACTCTGGGTAAGATTTTTTTTTCTTTTTCTTTTTTCTTTTTTTCTTTTCCTTTCTAGGCCAGCTGCACCACTGCCTTGTGAGTTTTCATCCATGACTGTCAAGTTGTTCAGCTGCAAATTTTACTGAGTTATAAGCCTGAAAATAATATGTAGTATTGGTCTTACCATAGTATTGGAAAACTGGACACTGAGAAAGAGCAAGGGGAAGGTAACACTTTTAAATGATGGGTTTCAAGATAGTTGCTAACTTGGCTCTCATGGACTTCAAGAAGTACCAGTCAATTAATATAGATATATATAGGAAGACAACAAAGATATACAGTATCAAAGAGATTTTGGGAATGTCCTGAAAGAACTACAACTTACTACTAGAAACATGTCAAAATAGCATTTCCATGCAGTCACCAGGAGCCAAACATAACTTTACAATACCTAAGTATCTCACTACTGAAGGATAGAGCACTTCCATTTAAATCTAGTTATAGCTAGATATAGCTTCTCCTCTGTAGAAGGGTCCAGAGTAGAAGCTTCTAGACACTGTAGAAGCTTCTCAGTGTCCAGTTTTCCAATACTATGGTAAGACCAATACTAGCCCTTCACTAGAAGCAAATGAATTGTAAGTACTCATGTTGCAGTGATAGGAACAACTGTGTTTGTCCAGAGAGTAGTATTTGTTCTTTACTTTGTAAAAAATGGCTTGAGACTTTCACTTAACAGCAATAACTTGCCTTATTTAGAATAACATCATATATAAATGCTTATAATGTTTAATCTCCTTTCCCTAGTAGAAAACATCACTTCCCAGCTTATACCTGATTCAATTCTTTCTGTCTTCCTTTCCATATAAGGTATTGGCTCCTTGTCCTGATTAAGATCACATTTCACTACATCCACTCCATAAATAATAAGCAATGCTTACATTTTAAATTTCCTACTCTGTATTGATAAGAATTATTCTGCCCAAATAAATAGCTGCTATTTCTATCTTTAGAAACTAGTTTCTATAACATGCAGACTTCACATTAGAAGTCACTTTACCACTTCACAGACATCATGCTTGAAGATGATGAACATGATGGAGGTTGCGATCCTCTGGTGATGGTAGCTCATTCTCAGAGTTCTGACATGTTGCTAAGTTTATGTGAGTTTATCAAGATATCATCATATAGCCATTATGTTTTCTTACACCATTTACTAACAGTAGATCTTGTAAGATCAGTCATGGGTGCAGTCTCATGATACTTAGAACAATACTGTATTTAGTTACTCTAAGGTTCAGTAGTTACTATAAGTTCACAAATAGGAGCTCCAATTCTCTTTCAGATTCTATCTGGCATTGGTGTAACCATCAGTGATTTTTGGTTTTTGGGTTTTTTCCCTTAAAATCAAAAACTCCAGCATTACATGGCTATTTTCTTGCAACATTCCTGCTACTTTCATGTATTCAGCTAAGGTATTTTTTGTACAGCAGCGCTAAAGTTAGCACAAAAGTATGCTGGATGCCCTTCGGATCCCATTCTGCCTTGGCTTTGAAACTGAATAGGGGTTCTGTCCACCTAAAGAAGAAGGCAGAGGGTGGGATGTCTCCTTTGTGCCAGTTACTGGCAGCAGAAGATCCACAGGTCATCCAGGTTTCCTCCATTCTCCTGACTCTCCCATTGCTAAGATATGTATGTCCCCAAAAATCACTTACCAGGGTCCTGAAGAAAAATGATGCCTGCCTTAGTCTCAGGAGGTCAAAAGCAGCAGAGTAGGGTCATCTTAGAATCATTTGCTACAGAAGGACTGCCTGGCACAGCTTGGGCCAGCAGAAGCTGAAAAGCACCATTCTTGAAGTAGAGCAAGAAAAGATGGTAGAAGTTGCCTTTGCCGGGTGCCAGGAGCAGGTTGAGGACAATATTGTGTGTTCGTGTCCTCAACAAAAGGTTAGTGTGGTGTCTCCAAGCTTGCACTGGGGCAAGCAGGATGTGCACATGGGCTGTAACTCTTCCATAAATGATATCCTTTTTCTTGCATTTTGAACACATCTAAAGAAGGCTTTTTATTGGCCTCTTTTGCAACTTCAGCTCATTCTGAGATTTGCTTTTTCTTACTTTGCAGAGCATACCTTCACTACCCCCCCTTTCATCTCCTCTATGTGTCCTTTTTTTGTTT
The DNA here is from genome assembly GCF_059951505.1 of Python bivittatus. Classification (NCBI taxonomy): domain Eukaryota; kingdom Metazoa; phylum Chordata; class Lepidosauria; order Squamata; family Pythonidae; genus Python; species Python bivittatus. The sequence continues at coordinate 20,131,161 of NW_028277056.1, read as the reverse complement.
TCAGATCTTGACTAAGCTTTTTTGTGTAGGCATAATGGCTGCTGCATCTTCTGTCCACGATTTTTTCCCTCACTGGAATTGTTTGTAATTGTGCTTTTAATATTTCCATTTTTTAAGGCATTTTTATCCATCTTGAGCCTCTTTTCCCATTAGCTTCTCCTCCCATGGAATTTTGCCTATTATTGTTTGGAGTTTATTAAAATTTGTCTTTTTTAAAAGTAAAAAAAAAAAAGTATAACTACATCAGTTTTAGTTTCTCCTAAAAGACACCAGCCCCAGCCCCATTTTCTTTAAACTCAAGATCTTGACATTAACTCACCTATCTTAGTTTGCTTAATGGTAATGCAGACAATTGGGAACAAGGCTTCTGTTTTTCAAGGCTACTTTCAATTTTCCCTATTCTTTGCAGATGGATCTGTGCTTCCAGTGATCTCCTAGCCCATTTTGTTGTCTTTTTTTTTTTTATCCGCACTCAGTCGTTACCGACCCTGCAGTGACTGCTTTGGACGAGTCTTTGCAGTTTTCAAGGCAAGGTGTTTCGGAAGTGGTTTGCCAGAGCCTCCTTCCTAGAGCAGAGCCCAGCTGGCGAGCACAGGAGGTGGGGTTTCCATTGCTTCACGTCTTTTTTGGGCGACCGTGGCTTCCACGCTACCGGCAACTGCTCCTGACTCCTTTTGCAAGGCGCCGCCAGCATTTTTCCTCCCACCGGGGTGAGAGTACCCATTTATCTACTCACGTAAGTTTTCGAACTGTTGGGTTGACAGGAACTGGGGAGGAAGCAGGAGCTCACTCTGCTGCGCGGAGCTGGGCTCGAACTACTGAAGTGTCGACCATTTCTGGCTGGCCACTTTCAGCATCATTAAGCCATTTTGTTGTCTAGGTCACTGTAAACCTTTATATTCTTGATCTTGAGATCAGCATGCATGTCTTTGCCTTTTCTGGGCAATGGATTGATGGTGAAACAGACAAGTATGGGACAAGATTGTTTTTGTGTTGTCAGGACTGCTTTTGTGTATTGTGGTTGTAAGAAGCAGAAGTCCCACTCCTTTTCTCCCAGCACACTATCAGATGTGACAGCACACAGCCCTTCTGAACCAAGCCAAAATACTATTCTCAATGCTAAATAACTGCATAATGTTGCTTAAGCATCTAGATCTTTGCAAATAAATAGGATGGGAAGGTCACGTTTTACAACAGGCAAGTTATCTCTTTCTTAGTGGCTTTGTCCACTATGGCCTAGTTACAATCTCATTAACCTTCTGCCACATCAGCTCTAGTGGACACTTCTGCAATCATCTAAACTGAAAATCCAGTGAAATGGAAAGGTATGTTCAGAGCTGTCCTAAGTAAGCAAGGAGAACAAGGTAAATTTTGTACCATGTCTGGAGTTCTATTTGCATCACTTAGAGTGCAAAGTCAAACAATGTTTGTCCTATGTATTCAGACCCAGTGCTTCCCTGTTCTACCCAAGGGCCTTTCCATCAGCAGGAAAAAAAATGCACCAACTGTCCTCTTATCTGGACACAGCGATGTCTCCACTGCAGGGGAACATGTGCACATCCACCCACCCCTCCTTCTGCACTAGCAGAGCGACAATTATTTTGCTCTTCAAGGATAACAGAGGCCCCTACCATTATGTCACATCCAACACTGGGGGAATAAACAAAATATATTATAACATAATATGCTTCCAGCTTCACAATTTACCTAGAATATTTCAGTCTATGGTAAAAGAAAGAGAATCTTTTGGTATAGATCTGAAAATGGCCGGTTTCTTTTTCTGATTTTTGACTCTGTGTACAACAGTAAGCATTATGCTTCACTGAATTTGTTTTGGAGTCAGCAGACAGGCAGAGTTGTTGGCATAAAAATGTGAAATCCTCTCCACTGAAAGCTGACAGATGTGATGCTACTGCAAGATTTTCTTGCACTTTTGCTGACTCATTGCAGCACTGATTTTTTTAAAAAAAACAATATACATAAAAAATCCATTAGCACATTAGATAAAACTCAAGATCTGCCCAAATGACTTGTGAATCAGCTCTTTTAATGCATACATTTACATATTTATAATATAGGGAATCAGATATCCATTAGTTCTATACTGTCATCTCAATCCCCACATCATCCTCTTCTAGGAAAGAGAAAGAATCTAATGTACCTGAGAAACCAAGGTTTAGCTGACATATACTGACAGGACGAATTTCATGTGGTCACAGTGACTAATCCTGACATAGTCTTCAAGCTCACAAGAGCATGGATGACATGTCAAGAGTCGAAGGGCAAAAGAGCAAAGAAGTGCCAGATTGATTAAGAACAATGGTCTTCCTGGGAGTAACTTGAATAGCCTGCCTTCTGTAATCACTGTCGATCAGTATCTCTGGGTACAGGCTAGGAGCTTCCAGTATAAAATTCTTTGTTTACAGAATGTAAATATTGGAACAACTTCCATTGTTTGTGACAGGCTAATCTCAATGTTCTGCGTTTTGAACTTTCACTATTATTTAGCTGACTTTTGCTGTAACCTTGATGATTTCCTGCCAAACCACTGAACTTGCAATTGATTAGGACCAGACTTTAATTATTTTTTGCTATTAATTTTACAGTAATTGCCTTGTTAGTTTTGACCTTGGATTGTCTCCTTATACCTTCTGCCCTACCATGGGTTCCCCAAAATAGGCCAATCCTGCCTGTAGCTCGATTAACCTCCTGCATATCAGAGGTTATATGAAACAATCATTTAAACGATATACTATTTGTGCTTTTAGGTTCAGCTATAAGAACTGATACTCTTGATGGAGTATTGAAACATGGTGAGCTTTCTTCTCCATCCATAAAAAGATGCTTTCTCTTAGTACTCTGTTTATGTTGGATATTCTGAAAATTCTCAGCCATTGTTTGATCAAATTAAAGGGACACTGTTCAGTGTTTTCTGAATGTGAAAAGGAGTCAGATTATACCCACTGGTACATAAAGGCTTCACTCTGTTCCCCATGCACATACAGACTGTATACATGCAGAAGACTATGCTTCTTCTTGGATATCCAGTTGCATGAACATAGTCTATGCACAGACCAATTATTGTGTATTTATATATATACACCACTATGTATAGGAGTATATTCCAAAATGTACGTAGGTGAATGACCTTAGCTGTGGTCACTCCTTTCCCCTGTGCATGTTCAGAAAACATTAGTGAAATCTCTCTCTCTCTCTCTCTCTCTCTCTCTCTCTCTCTCTCTCTCTCTCTCTCTCTCTCTCTGTATCTATCATCCATACATCTAAGAGTTGAATGAAAAGTAATGTCTCCAGTGTTATAAGTCACCAACAGAAGGCAATACTGATGTGCTAGAAGATCTGGCATATTATTTAGCATCTGTTTTTCCCCCCCTTCAGGTGGTGAAAGAAAAAGTTGTCTTGTTATTAATTGTGAAATGAAAGCCTGCAGTGAGAACTTATCAGTGTAATTTAAGTAACTCATCATGATTGAATTTTTGACTACTGAAAAATTCCCCCCAATTTAAATTCACTGCCAAATGCAGATTGTTTATGGTAATGACTGTTGACATGAATACTGTGCATCGCTGGGACAAAGAAAAAAAATATAAAAATGGGGAACCTGAAAGGGCTGATTTGTGTGATCAAGGCCATCAATGAAGTGAATGGCCTGTGACAGCAACTGGTGAGTTCACGTGAGAAAGGTTGATGAACCAATTAAGGACAATTGAAGAATTACTCAAAGCAAAGTTGCTGTCAAGTCTAGTACTTCATAGGAATGTGTGGGTCACATTACTGATTTTTTTCAATATCAGATTTGTGCAAGATGGGTTCCTTACATGTTGATGGCAGAGTTGAAAGCTTTAAGAGTTGAAATTTGCCAGGAATTGTCACACTACAAGAAGATGAGGAATTTCTTCGCAGCATTGTTATAACCAATGAAACATGGGCTCATCATTATGACCCAGAAATGAAGTTTAAGTTTATGAAATATCATAACCAAACTTCAACTGTGGGGAAAAAAATTCAAAACCCATAGTTTGGCAGGAAAGGTCATGGTTACTGTTTTCTTGAATGAAGATGGTATTATTTACATGGACTTCCATAAACCTGGCACCACTATCAACTCTGGGCACTACATTGCAACACTCAAAACTTTGAAACAATGATTAAGATGAGCTCAGCAGCACAGGAAGGATGTTTTGCTGCAAGGAGAACAAGAGGCCTCACATTCATGAGTCACCCAAGTGGCAACTGCAAAATTGGATCTCACCATGTACCCCATCTGCCATATAGTCCACATTTGGCACCATTCAACTGCCACCTTTTCCCAAAATGTAAACAATATCTCCCCTTCATGGATCACTGCCTTGTCGTGGCGAAGGGGCTTGCGTAACTCAGTGAAGCCATGAGCTATACCGTGCAGGGCCACCCAAGATGGACAGGTCATGACAGAGAGTTCTGACAAAATGTGGTCCACTGGAGAAGGAAATGGCAACCCACTCCAGTATCCTTGCCAAGAAAACCCCATGGACAATGTTAAAAGGCTAAAAGATATGACGCCGGAAGATGAGCCCCTCAGGTCGGAAGGTGTCCAATATGCTACTGGGGAAGAGCGGAGGGCAATTCCAAGTAGCTCCAGAAAGAGTGAAGCAGCTGGGCCAAAGCCAAAAGGACGTTCAGCTGTGGATGTATCTGGAAGCGAAAAGAAGGTCCGATGCTGTAAAGAACAATATTGTATAGGGACCTGGAATGTAAGATCTATGAACTAAGGCAAGCTGGATGTGGTCAAACATGAGATGACAAGATTGAACGTCAACATCTTGGGAATCAGCGAATTGAAATGGACGGGAATGGGTGAATTTAATTCGGGTGACCATTATATCTACTACTGTGGGCAAGAAACCCTTAGAAGAAATGGAGTTGCACTCATAGTCAATAAGAGAGTGGGAAAGGCAGTAATGGGGTATAACCTCAAAAACGACAGAATGATCTCAGTGCGTATCCAAGGCAAACCATTCAATATCACAGTCATCCAAGTCTATGCCCCAACCACTGATGCTGAAGAAGCTGAAGTTGACCAGTTCTATGAAGACCTACAACACCTTCTAGAACTAGCACCAAAAAAAGATGTCCTTTTCATCATAGGGGATTGGAATGCTAAAGTAGGAAGTCAAGGAGTAATCGGAATAACAGGCAAGTTTGGCCTTGGAGTACAAAATGAAGCAGGGCAAAGGCTAATAGAGTTCTGTCAAGAGAACAAGCTAGTCATAGCAAACACTCTTTTCCAACAACACAAGAGACGACTCTACACATGGACATCACCAGATGGTCAATACCGAAACCAGATTGATTATATACTTTGCAGCCAAAGATGGAGAAGCTCTATACAGACAGCAAAAACCAGACCAGGAGCTGACTGTGGCTCAAATCATGAGCTTCTTACTGCAAAATTTAGGCTTAAATTGAAGAATGTAGGGAAAACCACTAGACCACTCAGGTATGACTTAGATCATATTCCTTGTGAGTACACAGTGAAGGTGATGAATAGATTTAGAGGATTAGATTTGGTAGACAGAGTGCCTGAAGAACTATGGACGGAGGTCCATAACATTGTACAGGAGGCAGCAACTAAAACCATCCCAAAGAAAAAGAAATGCAAGAAAGCAAAATGGCTGTCAGATGAGGCTTTACAAATAGCTGTGGAAAGAAGGAATGCGAAAAGCAAGGGTGAAAGGGAAAGATATAAGCAACTGAATGCAGATTTCCAGAGAATAGCAAGGAGAGATAGGAAGGCCTTCTTAAATGAACAATGCAAAGAAATCGAGGAAAACAATAGAATGGGGAAGACTAGAGATCTCTACAAGAAAATTGGAGATATGAAAGGAACGTTTAGTGCAAAGATGGGCATGATAAAGGACAAAAAAGGCAGGGACCTAACAGAAGCAGAAGAGATTAAGAAGAGGTGGCAAGAATACACAGAAGAACTATACAAGAAAGATCTTAATGTCCCTGATGTCCACGCTGGTGTGATCACTGACCTTGAGCCAGACATCCTAAAGAGTGAAGTCAAGTGGGCCTTAGGAAGCATTGCTAACAACAAAGCTAGTGGAGATGACAGTATTCCAGCTGAGTTATTTAAAATACTAAAAGACGATGGTGTTAAAGTGCTGCACTCAAAATGCCAGCAAGTTTGGAAAACGCAACAGTGGCCACGGGATTGGAAAAGGTCAGTTTATGTTCCAATTCCAAAGAAGGGCAATGCCAAAGAATGCTCAAACTATCGCACAATTGCACTCATTTCGCATGCTAGCAAGGTTATGCTCAAAATCCTACAAGCTAGGCTTCAGCAATACATGAACCGAGAACTACCGGATGTACAAGCTGGGTTTCGAAGAGGCAGAGGAACTAGAGATCAAATCGCCAACATTCACTGGATCATGGAGAAAGCACGAGAGTTCCAGAAAAATATCTACTTCTGCTTCATTGACTATGCAAAAGCCTTTGCGTGGATCACAACAAACTGTGGCAAATTCTTAAAGAGATGGGAGTACCAGACCACCTTACCTGTCTCCTGAGAAATCTGTATGGGCCAAGAAGCAACAGTTAGAACCGGTCATGGAACAACCGATTGGTTCAAAATAGGGAAAGGTGTACGACAAGGCTGTATACTGTCACCCTGCTTATTTAACCTATATGCAGAGTACATCATGAGAAATGCCAGGCTGGAAGAATCACAAGCCGGAATTAAGATTGCAGGGAGAATCATCAACAACCTCAGATATGCAGACAATACCACCCTAATGGCAGAAAGTGAAGAAGAACTAAAGAGCCTCTTGATGAGGGTGAAAGAGGAGAGTGCGAAAGCTGGCTTGAAACTCAACATTAAAAAACTAAGATCATGGCATCTGGACCCATCAATTCCTGGCAAATAGAAGGGGTAGAAATGGAAGCAGTAACAGACTTCATTTATTTGGGCTCCAAGATCACCGCAGATGGAGACTGCAGCCATGAAATTAAAAGACGCTTGCTCCTTGGGAGGAAAGCTAGGGCAAGCCTAGATAGCATATTAAAAAGCAGAGACGTCACCTTGCCGACAAAGATCCGCATAGTCAAAGCTATGGTTTTTCCAGTAGTAATGTATGGCTGTGAGAGCTGGACCATAAAGAAGGCTGAGCGCCGAAGAATTGATGCCTTTGAACTGTGGTGCTGGAGAAGACTCTTGAGAGTCCCCTGGACTGCTAGGAGGTCAAACCAGTCAATCTTAAAGGAAATCAACCCTGATTGCTCATTGGAAGGATCGATAATGAAGCTCAAGCTCAGATACTTTGGTCATCTAATGCGAAGGGAGATCTCTTTGGAGAAGACCCTGATGCTGAGAAAGATTGAAGGCAAAAGGAGAAGAGGACGGCAGAGGATGAGATGGTTAGATAGCATCACTGAAGCAATGAGCATGAAACTGAGCAAACTCAGGGAGGCAGTGAAGGACAGGAAGGCCTGGCGCAATATGGTTCATGGGGTCACGAAGAGTCAGACACGACTTAACGACTAAACAACAACAAAACAATATCTTCATGGGCATTTGTTTGACTCAAGCACTGTTGGGATCTAGTTGAAGAGTTGGCTTTAAGAAGCCTCTCTATTGTTGGCAGAACGGTGTCCTGAATGTTGGTGATTAGATGGAAAAGTAAATACAGGCAACAAAAGAGCTCATGTCCAGCATTAGTTTCCTATTTCTTTTATTAAAATATCCCTGTTTAAGTACAGGCATTATTTTTCATTCAAATTTCATATGTACGTGGATGGATGGATGGATGGATGGATGGATGGATGGATGGATAGATAGATAGATAGATAGATAGATAGATAGATAGATAGATAGATAGATAGATAGATAGATAGATAGATAAACTATATTCCAAATTCTGTATATTCACTGTGCATGATGTTGGAAGATGAAGGCATGAGAGAATATTGTGATAGTGATAGTCACTATTGTGATTGGCTTTCAATGGAATCAAATCAAATTCAGAGAGGCAGGTCTATCAAGTCCGGTTAATGTTGAAAACCTAATGTTATCTATGGGTTAAGGGAAGCATGTCTCCTTACCAGTTGCAGGAGTACAATGGTAGGAAAAAGGTTATCTCTATCTTTAGAAGTATATGGTTGGCTATGAAATGCAGCAATAAGATGTGGCTTGAATTGAGCCATTAGTTTTTTTTCTTATGAGATAGAGATGGTCCTGAACATCTTGATCTCATAGCCAAGGCTAGCTTCCCAACCTGGTCCCACTATCTGTGATGGCCTCAACTCCATAATTCCTAGTTACTGCTCTCATTGCCCATGACTGGAATTGTAGTCTGACACATCTGAGGAGTCTCAGTGTGATTCACCCAAGATGTAAGGCTCCTTAGATTTAACTGGTGGTAATATGTGAATGATTCTCACTTGCAGTGAAGGGTTATTAGAAGAGAATGGCCTCCTTCCTGTTGCTTTTGCATAAAGAGAGAAAAACTATAGGAACTATATAAATAAATTCCTGGAAAAAAGAGACTAGATCAGGGAAAAGCCTTGATGGAAAACTGCTTGGCGTCCTTACTTCTGGTAGCTAACTTAAAGAGATGTCAGCTATTTTAACAGCTTCTGAAAAGGAAACTAAAACCTTAAACTGGGTCAGACCTGGCTAATTTTTAGATAATTAGGAGCTCACACCAAATACTGGGATCTACCTTCTGGGCTGCTAGAAACAGCTGTGCTTTACTCAAGTTTCTGTCTCTACCAAGGTATCAGACTTAAAACAGAATTCATTGGTTTACGCGCTGTGTTGATGAAGATCAAGGCTGATGTCTCCAGTTCCACCTACAACTTAGGAAAAGCAATGCAGTTGACTTTTTCTCATGTTTAAGAGATGCATTTTGTGTTACTATCATGATTCAATGCTATAGTTCTTGAGATCTGAATCCCCTTAAATTGCAATAGGGTCTTTTAGGGAATTATGATTGTTAGTATTATAATTATGCTATTATCACTTAATAATTTTATAATTGTAAACTGGGTGTTTTTTGTATGAGTGTGGAGAGGGAGAGGGAAAATTAATAAATTCAATGACTGTTATAAAATGGTTTTATGTGAAATCCAAAACTAAGCAGCTCTGAATAAAATGTTGATATAGCATATTGTTCAAAAACCTTTGTTATCTTTCATGAGTAAATTAAAGTCAAGCCTGGCTACCTTGTAAGCGGAGATTAATTAGCATTCCAGATGCAAGTATTCATCTCCAAAAGGTATGGTGGGGAGAGAGAGAGATGAATCAAGGAGATTTTGCTCATAAACAATTGAAAGGGTTCAAATAGTGTCTGCAGTCACCTCTTCCTAAGAATGTATTTGGTCAGCTAAGCCTTGCTAACATTTTGCATACATATTTTGCATAGCAATAACTGTAGCAGCAACATATGTAATCTGCAATTTGGGATAAAATGTCTTTGTTATTTCATATTTTCATCCTTAGCTTAAAGCCACGCATTTTTAAACATATCAACTCTGAAGAAATGCCCGTTGCTCTCAAATCACATTTATAATATTGCTGCTTTGCAGTGCCAAGGGCTCAGAATGAATTCTCACACAGTTTGACAGGAGATCAGTGGAGCATACCTTTACAAAGGAAGGAGTAGGAGATCAGCTTCAATCCAGAATCCTCACTTCTTATAAATTCTAAACTGGTACTGAATGGTGGATGAAGCTACTAATTATTATTAAAGCAGCATCTCCCAGCTTGGTGGCCTCCAGATATGTTGACCTACAACTTCCGGTATCCTTATTGGGAAATCGGCAAATTAAATTGTGACACTTGGGAGCAGTTATTTGCACTGAACTCGATAAACTATAGCGGTTTCATAGTCTAGTTCATCCACTCAACTGCTTCCTTATGGCTCTTAAAGCTCTTGTTTCAGTTTCTCAACATTTAAAAGCTCAAAACTCATAGAAACTGTAGTATAAGCCTAAAAGAGGCTTAATGTAGTTTAAAAACCAGCAGTTCCTGGGTTAGTCGTGAAGAAGCAACTGTTTCTCATAGCAGAGTTTGCACTGATAACACTACTATCATAGAATGGGGCTTAGTCCTCCAAGTACAATGGAGGGAGTAAAATAGGTTTTGTTGTTGTTCATAAAATTCTTTAAATTCTTTAAAAACTAAAATACAAATATATATATATATATATATATATATATATATATATATATATATATATTAAGAAGTGCACTCTACTGCTCTCCAAATAGCATATAGATAGATTCTTTGCTTAAATGGCATGTTGAAGAATTTGCTACAAGAGTCAGCTTTGTCTGCATTCTGCAGAAATGGTTCGATAATTTTGCCAGAAGGCTGATCCATTAATGGAAAATGGGAGCATCTCACTGACTTCCATGAGAATAGACTGGTCCTTTTTGTACTGTTGTCAGAAGACCACTTTTGAAAAATAGGTCTCAATATTATTCCAAGTTTATTCATGATATATTACAAATTTGCCAAATTTGGTATCTGATCAACAGCATATAGAAACAAAAGCTAGGCATCATTGATTGTTAAGTACAGTAGCTTCATGGATTCAAAAGTATGTATCAGGAACACAAAGCTGTTACTGTGCCCATAAAGTCTTGAAGGGGCTCCACATGACACATCAGATCTGAGCAGCAAACCTCCAGATGACCACAAAAAAACAGAAAACTCTTCTTCGTAGTCATCTAGTAGTCACCCAGATTTGTGCAGCTCATATTCGGTAGCCCTAGTTTAGCAGCAAGCTGATCCTAGCTCATGGCTATGCTCTAAAGCAGTGTTTTTCAACCTTGGCAACTTTAAGATGTGTGGACTTCAACTCCCAGAATTCCCTAGCCACCATGCTGGCTGGGAAATTCTGGGAATTGAAGTACGCACATCTTAAAGTTGCTAAGGTTGAGAAACGCTGCTCTAAGGAAATGCAATGCGTTATTAAAATACCTACTTTTTAAATGATGTATGTGCAGCTCACCAAAGCAATACTTTTTGTGTTCAGTGGGTTGGACAGACAGTGGTGAGATGAGGAAGAAAGGTGGCATGGCAGTTGCAACAACAAAAAAGAGGTTGCAGAGAGGAGACATCTAGGAAAAAACATTGGGAAGGAGAAAAAAAGAGGCAGCAAGCAGGCAGATTGTGCTGGTGGGATCAAGTCAGGCAACAGGGAGTCTGTTTTGCTCAAGATATTCTAAAACAGTGTTTTTCAAACTTTGCAACTTTAAATGTGTGGACTTCAGCTCCCAGAATTCCATCCTGCCTGGGGAATTCTGGGAGTTGAAGCCCACACATCTTAAATTTGCCAAGTTTGAAAACACTGCTCTAAAATCTGATTGGGCCTCTGTCCAGTGCAGTTTCTCCCTTACAAAATGGGAGATGATACAAGATCCCTTCTCTCGGATTGTGTTCTTCCACTTTATTAAGGATTCTGGGCTGTGTCTCTTGGCTCTGCTTCTTTGTTTGCTGCTTTGAAATGGTAGCAATCCAAAACACTGACTTTTTGCTGCTGATGTGGTAAGCCAACCAAGAGGTGTCTCTCTGTTGCTCCCTGCACACACACACATGCACGCACACACAGTACTCCTCTGCTATGAGACACCTAAGGTAGAAATAAATTCTTTTGCCTTATTATAGCTTTAATTATCACATAATTAAGAGGTAAAATAATCTTAGAAGTGCCATTGTGTTGTTGCTGTATGCCTCTTAAATCAACGTCTTGACTGCTGAACTGCACGAATATCCCTTTTCAATATTCGGTAACAGTAAATGTAAACAGAGTACCTATCTTTTTTGTCTTTACAGTTAACGTAATCAGGTAGGTAACATTAATTGATTTAGACTCATTTTTGCCTGTGTGAATTTTAGAGAAGTGCCAGGACAACAGTGTTGTGTGTTTCCTTGTGTATAGAACTGAATAGCAACAATAAAGGCTTCCTCATATTACCCATGCCTCCCTAAATTCAGCAGGGTATGGTTAAAAAAACATCAAGAGGGTGGCTGTGATGGTGTGATTGATGCTCTGCCTGCTTTTTATGCATGACAAGGCACAAGGAGAAACCAGGTGACTCGGAGTTCCAGTCCCACCTTAGGCACAAATCAGCTGGGTGACCTTGGGCCAGTCACTCACTCTTAGCCCTAGGAAGGAGGAAATGGCAAACCACTTCCAAAAATTTCGCCAAGAAAATTGCAGGGAGTATTCCAGGCAGTCACTAGGAGTCAACGCTGACTTGAAGGTACCCCCTAAAAACCCACACAAAAACCAGGTAGAGCTTCAATCACATTGTCACAGCTGCCATCTTGACTTGTTCCACTATACCTGCAGACACCCCTGTCCCTAATAGAAGGCACTCCCTTTACCGTTTCCAAATGAAAAAGGTGTTAGGTTAGATGTAGCCTTGTCTGTAAGTCCTGACTGGAATAAGCCATCATCTGTAAGGCCAGACAATTAATATAAAGCAAGTGCCTATATACTAAGGGTATGTTAAGGGAGCAGTCCTTGATATTTAATAGCTGATGCCTTATAGTAGAGGAAGATAAAAATTAAGCCCTATTTTGGAATTATTGTATCCTGTTTAGGGGAATGCATGGAATAAGAAAGAGATATGAAAAACAGTATTTTGTTGAATACAAATTATCAGTCGCTGGTTTTACTTCTGTTTTTCACGCTGATACAAAAGACTCTGCTATGAGCTGGAACATCCATGTCCGAGAAAATATCTACAATAAGTCCATACCTGCAAATATTCAAGTATCCAACACACCACTATGGGTTATTTGAATATATTGGTTATAGTTTATTGTATCAACTGCCACAAAGTCATAACATTTTTTTTCTTGCTTATTTTTAGTCCTTTCTTTAGAAAATACAAAAAATAAATTAAAACACATTAAGTAATATTGATGATCTGTCTGTGATTAAAAAAAAAAACAGGAAATTCCACATTAAGGCTAAAAATATGGTCTTATTTATTCTGGTCAGTTGTGGCAAAGCTGACCTTGGATATGGGTGTCCTTAACATTTTTGTGGACATAGTGCAAATCTGGATGCTTATTGCTACTTGAATCCACCATTATGCAACTACACAGGTAGACATACATACATACATACACACATACCTATATCTATCCGTACATATAGATAGATATACATATACATACTTTTATCCATATAGATATACATGTGTACATCTTTCTGCTACTAGATGTTGAACATGCTGTCCTTTATTCCATTTCTTCATAGGATGATCAATTCATGGTCCAAATTTTAAGGATACAGTGGAAAAGTAATTTATAATTAAAAAGTCATCTTAAAAACTCTGGCATTTTTCCAGTGTAAGTGGTTTGATCATTAAAACATGAGGCCTGTGCAACTTGTGGACCACCAAGTTGAACACAGACCAGCATTAAGGCTTATCAGGTGCTTGACATGCCCGCCCATGTCTGCAGTCTCAGGCAGGCAATCACATAAAGCTCTAGATGGATTGTCATGCATTGTCAGCAAGCTTTGATCTTGTCACTTAATACTGTATTGCATGTGCCTACTTTATAGATAGATCAAGATGCAACCTATTCATTTATTTCAATGTGAAGCAAAGGTTAAAAAAGATAAATGGCAAATAGTGATAAAAAAACTTAAAATGGGATAAAATTCTTAAAGAATTAGCTCTGAGCAAAAATTAACAGTTCAATCCTGGTCATACTTATTAAGGAATAAATCATGCTGGATTTCATAGGGTTGATTTTCAGTTGAGTATTTAAAATTCCACTCTAAATAAATTTGTATTGTTTGTAGGTGGAATTGTTCGGTAATTAGATGTTTGATGTACCTTAGAATCAATCTAGGTGTCAGTTTGAACGGTTTGATCCTGGTCTAATTTTCTTAGTAATTTATAATAAATTCAAAAAGTCTTATATTTGGACATAATATGAGCTGAAAACAGATTGATAATAGCTTTTTTATTTTAATATGATGGAGAGTTCTCATTGGTCCTAATACAATGAACATTTTTTTGTGCTAAACCAGCAAAGAATAAATGTACATATTATGGCATTCAACAATGTCTTGGGGGGGGGGGATAAAAATAGTCAAGATGGCATCATCTTGCGATACATGCAACTTCACAAATACATACAGAGTAGGGCTTCTAATGTGCTGCCATGACCACCATCTTGAATTTTTTGACCCCCTCCCCTTGTGGATGCTGCTGATGGCATTCACATAAATACAGCTGACAATTATATGGGGCAGCTTTCTGACAAGCTAATCATGAATAGCTGCATCTTATCACATCTAGAAATTACCTAAGACTGGGTGTTGTGGGTTGGCTACACTATGGATACATTTGACACAAGGGTGTTCCTAAAATAACAACCCCATATTTGTTTTCCATCTCCCATAATATGTAAGCACGTCTGTGTCTTCATAACTACATTTCCTTGTCTTGCACCACTGATCGTTTTTAGAAATGTCAGGAAAATGCTCAGTTCAATGACTTCCTAGCAAGTGTAGAGGTGACTCAATACTACAGCAGAACAAGTAGAACATAAGATATTGTTCTAAAACTGATCATGTAGATTCACTGTATTTCCTTGTCATATTTCTTTCCAAAGGACAACTATACAACCAATTAAAAGAATAATTCATTCATTCTGAATATATTGATCATTTTCTTCAATATGTTTATAAGCAGCACATCAAGATTTTACTCCTGATTGCTACTTCAGATCTGAAACTGCTTGTTGTTTGATAAGACATTCTTGTGGAAAGTCATGGTACAAATATATGGTTCTGGGACTGCTTCCAGTAGAAGCAGCAGTGCTGGTTTCAGCAGAGATTGAGCTGGATTTTGAGTCCACAATGAGCAACTCTTTACTTTCTAGCGAATTATTTTTGCACTGCAGCATGATCAGTGCGTATGCCGGCATCCTCCTACAGTTGCTTTAGGCTTGGCTATAATGCAAAGCACGTATTTGTTACGTGGACTGCTTTTGCATCTAATTCTAAGCCAGAATTTTTAACCATGGTCTCCATTTTTTTCCCCAATAACAAGAAAAAAGTCAAATACCAAAACAAACCAAGAAAAACGCAGAATTTGGGGATATGACAAAGTAGCATGAAAACAAGCCAGGTTTTGTAACTCAGCAACAACATTAATTTCAAACTGAGGTTTGCTGCCCCCAAATAAGATAAAGTTTCTTTATTGGGGTTGCTTTGCATATTATGCATTATGCATGTTATTTACTCATCTTTATTCCATGGCATAGTGTTATGTGCAAATCCTGCTACAGAGAATAATAGAGCATATTAAATAGAATCCAGGCAATAACCAGAGCCATGTTGAACTGACTGTATTACTGTAGTCCAAACTCTGTACATTTCCTCTGCCAACTTTCATTGAAATGGTACGTACATGTAAGCGCATGAATTGCAGTCATTGTCAAGGTTTCTGCGGCCTCTGTTGATCTCAGGGCTTTATGACAAAGCCTCTCCTCTATGGGTGAGCTAAAATTATAGCTACTGACAAAAGGTATGCTTGCACTTATTATGTTACACAATCCTCACTGATATACATTATACAGTGCAGCCAGCACAATATGCTTCAAGAACATTTGAAATGTAATTTAAGTATAGTACTTTCCCCCACATTGCAATTCTCAATAGAAATGGAATAGTTTCATCTGCAAGAGTCCTATTTTAAGAAGGGTGCTAATATGTATTATGACAATTCACACTGAAAGCATTTTTCCCATGAAAGATAATAATAAACCCCATGGGACTTGTGTAATTTCAGAGTAGATAATCAAGTGCACAGTTAAACAAGTTTACAAGAGTGAGAGCCTTGTCCCTGGCCTTTGTTACTACTTGTGAGAACTTTAATTGGTACAAAAATATCCTAATCAACATGAGGATATTTCTGACATTCTGCTTACGTAAAAAAACAAAAACAAAAAACCACACAGATTTATGATGTAGCTTTGGTATTATCTGCAGTAGGTTTAACAAGTAGAATATATCATATACCAATCCTTCTTTTATTTCCTTGTGTTTTTTATTCCACAGTTTTGGGACATTTATAGAAATAAGTTTGATAAGTTGCTTATCAAAGAGGAAATACTACAGACACAGAATTAAAGTTTTGAAGACCCAGTTTTATCTTTAATCCTCAGTAAGAGAGGGAGAGGAAAAGGGGGAAAATTTAAGCTATGAAACAAGCAGTCAGAAGAGTAAGCACTCAAGAGTCATGAGTGGTGTGCATAATTTTACAATAATATGGGCACAAAAAATATTGTTGCCTTTAGTACATTAGGATCCCTAGATTTCTCCTTGCCTCCATGCACCTTTATGTTTGACTTGTATGAATTTAATCACACGGTCATCGCGGCCTTTGCTGTTGAAATGTTTTCCAGAGCCTTTAGCTTCTAAACTGCCTATCTGGCCTGTACATATGTCATTAAAAATAAACTCTATATAATAAATAAATATATAAAATAAATAAAATGTTGCCTTTGGAATTTCTATAAATAAATTTAACTTTTTTTAAAAAATCCTGTTTTACTAAGAGGTCTTTACTTGAAACTCATCAAGGGGTGACTCCCAATTGAGCAGTCAAACTGAAAATAAGTCTCTTTTTTCCTGTTTGGATTTTAGACAGACCATACCCTCCCTGCCTTTGCTTTAAAAAAAAAAAAATGCAGCGTACACTGGAGCAGGCCACCAGCCAAAATTCTTCATGAGTCAAAGTATGGCAGCTATGCTGATCTAGGATGAAGTATACAACATACCAAAAAATTTAAAAGCGTGTCTATTTCCCAGCATGCATCAGGCCTTTCCCCCCTTCCTTCGTTCTTCAGCTTCTGTCTTTCACTCTCACACATTCCCACTCTTTCTTTCTCTCTCAATAAATCAAGCGATGGGCATAGGCTCTCCTCCAGAAGACAAACCTTTTAAGTGCAGAACACCATCAGCATGTTCCATCCAAGCCTCCATCATATATTATGCATGCGACATAGTTTGGCAACAGTGGAGCTGATGTGATGACACAGCTAATCAATTAAGAACCCACCGCATGAAACCTTTATAGTGGTTGTTGGTTTTTAAGGGCTCAAGTGAAGGAAATGTCTTTGTCAACTTTGGCTTAAAATATCCTTATATAGTTCAGGGACTTTCTCAGGGTCCACTGGCCTAGGTAAAAAATGCGTGAATTTCTGATGCCGTTTAGTCCTGGTCCCTTCCCTGGGGGTTCCATCTCTGTTTAATGCAACATAATATCGTCTTCCAGTGTCCGCATGCTTATATAGGTTTGATGAGTATGTGTTATACCAGTTCTCTTCAAATTGCTCTCTGAACACACACTCCTGGGTTAATTTTTCCTGTAAATATAAGCAGAAAAAACAAGGAATTAGTAGATTATTTCCCCATATATTATTAAACAAGTGTGTTGCATTTGGAATAGGGACAACTGATAATATTTTCTTCCTCCCATCGGTTTCCAATTCCATTTGCTTATTTCTTAAGCATCTGCATCTTTGACCACCTCACAGCTCTAGATTCTTATTACTATAATCCTTCTCAATCTACCGCCCTTCAGATCTGTTGGGATTACAGCATTTCCCATCCAACAATCTCCCAGGAGTAGTCTCATCCAAAAGGCACCAGAGTAGGAAGGCTGAACCATTATGATAAAAAATTAAATGGATCTTCATAAATTTCTAAATCCCAAGCACAAATTAAAATATCTGTGGCTTTAAAAAATGGGATTGTCCTGTGTAAACAGGGTTGCTACAGTTATAAAGGTGTATGTAAAAGAAAACGCTCAGAATATATGTTCTGCACCTCTCTGGAATGAAATAGCAGCTTAATGTTATGATACAATATTGTAATGGGGTGGGTTTCTCTATTTACTTATAGCATATAAGCAGAGGAATCTAGATTTCTTGGCACTCCTTTTAGTAGCTGTAAAACAGCAAGTTGTAGGGTCCTTAGACTAACACATTTACTGAGATATGCCCTTTAAGAGGGGGAGAAGGTATCATCAAGATTCTTGCTCTCCAAATTTGGTTTAAAATAGACACTTTAAAAATCCACCGAACGACAATGAAACAAGAAAATAAGAAAACACTTTTACATCATTAAGTATTCGCTCTTAAGAACAACATGTAGCAACTAAAAGAAACCTCCACTATCAAGGAATTAAGAATGTAATGGGAAGAAAAGTTAATGTAGTGAAAAGAAGAAAACAAAATTCAAGTTACTCTGTAACTCAAATGCTAACAGCATGTTCCACAGATAACTTCTTAAACGCAAGACCACGCTTTGGCAGATACTCTGAAGAAACTTAATCTGCCTAACAGATTTTTCATGAGACATTCTTTGACACTACACTGGAAGCATACAAAGAATTGAAGATTTGTTAAATAAAACTCAGTTGCCAGATATCACAGTATTCGATCTAATATTTTTAATGGAAATATTAGAAATGCTGAAGCAGATATGACTGTACCCAAGGATTGAGCATTTCTTTTTTATTTATTTACAGCATTGCTATATCAGTTCCCATCAAAAAATATCAAGTGATTTCCAATATATTTCTGTAGGACATGTATGGTGCAACACAATTCTAACCCATACATTTTCTTTTCAGGTCAGTTTCATTTATAGCAACTGTATTGCTTTCTAAGTAATGTCTGATAATGATAATTATTTCAATATCTAAATATACTCATTCAAGAGTATATGGTCAAGAAATCTCTCCTTTCAAATTTTGAATGGAGGAAAAGCAGGATAGAAATTTTATACATAAAAACAATGAATAAAACTGTTTATATTACATTGCAGATGGTGAACATATGGACTTATCTGAAAGAGAAACATCCACTTACATTTCCCATAATGAATTCAAGAGCTATTTAGGCGGCGATACTTACTAGCTGAACATATTTAGTGAGAATGACTATACCATTCCCCACACACAAGTAGATGTCATTCTTCTTATACCCTGCATATGAATTTCCAGAAGGTTACCCACTGAGGGAACAGAAATTTGTTAAACAGTATTTGGCCTGATCCAGTGCTATTCTTTTTATGGTCTTAAACTGCCACATTTCAATGGTGGGAAATGTCCTTAAAAGGCCCAATGAAAGCCAAACAATCTATCCTCTCAGCTCCAGAAGTTTTACACAAAACTTTTCACCCTCTGAATTTTATTCTGCTCTTAAATTTACAGTAGTTTTCTTAGGGGGAAATTGCCATCCCATGTCTTTTTCCAAAAATGTATTTCCCCTCTGACTTCCTAGCAAGTTTGGTTGACCTTGAAAGAAGCTAAGGAGGGGTATGCCTGGTTACTACTTGGACTGAAAACCACAAGGAAATCACAAAGCTGTAGGCTCAACTGGAAAGTTAAAAAAATGCAGACAAAAGCCATGATAAACCACTTCTGTGTTGTGTCAAAAAACTACATGGTGATGTCCATGCAATCTCCATTACCTGAGTTTGATTTGAGGGAGTTTGCCTTTATGTTAAATTTACAAACACTGTAAATAATTTCCATTGCTCCTGCAGTTTAAACTATTAAAATAGTTGTTCATATAATCACTTAAATAATCATTATAACCCTCACCATGCATTTCTCAAAACAACCTTAATACCATATGCTCTAAACAAACATACTGTACATATTTATCAGTGGGGAGGGGGAAATCCTTACAAATGGTTAGGTGGATAAGCAGTTTACCCATAGCAATTATTACATCTATTTCAACCAAAATTTTTAATACAGAAACAGAACCAACTCTGATGATTTTGCACATTGAGACTGAAACAATTTTACTGAATTATACAATAGGTAAGAGTTGAATGTGTTCTAATAGCCTCCCATAGCTTATCTAAGAAGAAGAATGCAGACAGCTTTGTAATCAATCTCTTCTTTTTATTTGTTGAATAGACTTTAAATACAGCATTTGTTGTCTTAACATTTCTTTGAACAATTTTAAAAATTACTTTGAGTTCTTTCAATTGCAAATCCAGATGCTGTATAGAAGTCAAGCGCACTACGCGCTGTCAGAGAAGCTGGCAAGAAACGTATTTAAATTAATGTGGTTTTTTAATATTTTCTTTTCTTTAGGCAAATCAGATCATATAGAGTACACTGCAGAACCCTCTCTGATATTAAAAAGAGGCATCATATTAAATGCCTTTCAGTCTATTCTTGAATATTCACCATATTCACCTTTCCATAAATACTTGCATGCCATTATTTGTAATTGAGTTGCATCTGTAAGAGAATTTATTTTCTTTTCTAGAAAGCTTAAATTAATTACAAACACCACCATAGGATGCTATCAGGCTGCCATTTTGTGCAAAATGGACTTGAACTATTTGCCTAAAGAATTATAACAGAATACAAAATAGGGTGGTCTATGATAAGAGATAGTATCATATGAAAGAGGTTAGGTTATGTATATTATAATAAGCATGGGATATAACCATAATAAAGGTTTACAGAATTAAAGCTTAAGAGAAAAATAATATTTCTTGAATTCCATAGTTGGTTTTCCATCTTTTTAACACTTTCTGTCAGTGCCCAAACAATATTAGAATTATAGAATTATCGCACAGGATACAATGTTTAAAAAAAAAAAATTCCATCCAGAATTGTTGTTCCAAAGCACCTGTACTTGCCCTATCACCTATGAGCTGCAGCACTGCACCCCTACACCTTCCTATGCTGCAGAAGCACTAGTGGGAAATTGGATTGTAGACATTGGTTGACTGTTGTTTCTCCATTCATAGCCACAAGATTTTGCTATTAGTCCAGCTACAACATCTCCCACATGTTGATAATTTAATTCAAACTCTTTTAATCTACTTGAATATGACTGTATATAATTATATAATATTTTATTGTTTTAGATCAGCTTACATGATCATTTTTAGCATCTATTACAGGACATGAGATAACTCATTCACTCACTCACTCACTCACTCACTCATTCATTCATTCATTCATTCATTCATTCATTGTAAAGAAATCTTATGAGAGCATCCACCAGACTGACACAAATGCTATGAATGGTCAAGATGTGGATATTCCTAAAGATGCAGTAATCAATATGCCATATACTAGAAATTATGCATTCTATTTGGATTATGCAGAAAGACAGCATTACTTTCTTTAGAGACAGATGATAGTCTCTGGATTTTATGATTTAAACAACTGCATCATCAGGCCAGGACTTTAGTTCAAAAATATAGAATCACTCAGCAGAATAAACAGCCTGAGAATGGTTGATCCTATTTTTAATTAAATGAACTAATACAGACTGCAATCTAAAAAAATCCTTCACCCCATTAATGCCATTAGCATTAAAACTGGAATAAAATCTGAAAAAGAAAACCTGTTACAAGAAACATTTCTCTTTTAAACATCTTCCTGTTTTAAAAACCATCATTACAACATCAACACAGTCAACCTCACTATTACAATGTTTTCATATACCAGTAAAAAAAATTGCGCATCACAAGGAACACTTTGGATTGAAGAGTTGGGAAAGAATTTAATGCCTACAGTGGAGACTGGATTATAAAATTAACTGAACTTGCAGAAATGGCGAAGCTGACCAGTTTGATCAGAGAAAAAAAACAATTAAGACTTTTTTAAAAGACTGGAAACCTTATACAATATGGACTTTTTGTTGAAAGAAGAAAAAACAAATTGATGATTTCAGGATTTGGGGATTAAAAAGGGACGAAGAGGTTTTAGTCCGATCTCCCACCTCCCCTTTTTAGGGAAAATGGTTGAGAAGGTGGTGGTGTTGTAGCTCCAGAGGATCCTGGAAGAAACAGATTATCTGGACCCTTTTCAGTCAGGTTTCAGGCCTGGATACAGGACAGAAACAGCATTGGTCGCACTCATGGATGATGTCTGGCATGAGCAGGATGAGGTAGTGCAGCCATCCTTGCTCTACTTGACCTCTCAGTAGCTTTCGATACCATCAACCATGGTATTCTTTTGGCTCGACTTGAGGAGTTGAGAGTGGGTGGCACAGTTTTGCACTGGTTCTCTTTCTTATTCCAAGGTCGATCCCAACTGGTGTTGATTAAGAGCAAGAGGTCCAGCTCATGGCCCCTCCTTTGTGGGATACCCCAGAGTTCGGTACTCTCTCTGTTCCTTTTTAGTATCTACATGAAAGGGTGAGATCATCCACCACCATGGGATGAGGCATCATCAATATGCAGATGGTACCTAGTTATACATCTCCATCCCGGGTGATTTGAGTGATGCTGTGACCACTCTTTCACAGTGCCTGGAGGCTGTGGGGGTCTGGATGGGGTGCAGCAGGCTTCAGCTGAACCCTGATAAGATGGAGTTGCTATGGATTGGAGTCCCTTCTGTATTCAAGGATTTACCATCTTTGGTTTTGGACAGGGTTGCACTGCCCCAGGTAGACACAGTACATAATCTGGGGGTCCTCCTGGACTCACAGCTCCTGCTCAAGGAGCACATGGCAGTCATGGCCAGGAGACCCTTTGTGCACCTCCATGTGGTACGCCAGTTAGTCCCCTTCCTGGATCCAGAGGCTCTCCAGGTCAGTCACTCACACCCTGGTCATCTCTCGGCTAGACTATTGCAATGTACTCTACATGGGGCTACCTTTGATACCTTGAGATAAAGTTTATGATGATAATTACTCAACAGAAAGGACAGAAGGCATAATTATATGTTTTTTCTTTTTTTTATTTCTCTTTTTTCTCTATTTCTTATTTTCTATCTTTGTTCTTGTTTGTTTTATATATGTTACTACATATATATAAATAAACAAGGAACACTTTGATTAATGGTTTTATTAACTGCATTGCCGTGGAACAAATACATTCAGATGCGTACATATATATACAATAATTCCAAATTGGCAGTAGTTTGCAATTTACTTCATTTCTAAATAAGCAATGATATACTTCATTCTATCTGAATCAATTCGAGATGGATGGGAAAAAATGCATACCACGTATCAATAACTAGTATTTCCCATTGAAAGTATGTCAGTTAGAGGTATCTTTGAAAATTGTCTTTGATTAGGAATAAAAGAACAAGTCAAGCACAGTTAGTTACTAATTATATGTATAAATGCATCAGGTATATATCAAAAAGCATGTCCTAGAAGAGGAATGGACAAGCCATGATCCACTTGCATCTGAACAAAGGGGCATCTGCAGGAATGGTCAAGATGGTGGCTGCAACTGTGCAGTTGAAGCTCAAAACCTTTTTCATGGCCATTGCACAGGAGACACATTTTAGAAAGGGCAAGGCTTTTATCACATGGTTGTGGGTGCCATCTTGACTTTTCTGATCCTCCTATGGATCTGTCCCCCCCCCTCATGTGAGCACCTTTGCAGGAATCTCAAAATCCCCCTCCAGATGCTGAAATCTGGCAGCAACCGTTTTGCCTACTTTGTTATTACAAGTGGGCCAATCACAATTGTGTGATTCCAAAGTTTGCTCTAGTACATCTTCTCCATGCCCATTCCTTGGCTACTTCCAGATGCTGCCAGCCAGGAGATACAAACTGGATTCCCTGGCCATTCCCTGGTAGCACTACCATTCCCCTGCAATCAGGGACATGGGTCACTTGTGATCAGTTTCTCCCTCCTGCTCTTCCCTATAGAGACAGCCACCTGTTAGTTTGATCACTAACTTGACAGGTGAATTCACCTCACTCCACATTAAGAAGCATGGCTGATGGTTGTTTTCCCATCAGGAGGAGATGCTTGGTGGAAGGGGAAGTGAAGCCAAAGATCTATCAATCTTTTTTCTTAACTTGTTCTCTAGTAAGTAAGGACAGCACCACTTATAGGCCTTGGTACTGTACCAGAATTGGGATCAGTAACAGGAGGAGCATAATTTTATGCCAGGATTCTTTTCTACCAGCTCAAAAACTGTTGGATAGTACACTACATGGGCTCTGACCAGGGCAAAATCATTACTGCTCATGATCAATTACTTTTTATGACCTAGAGTCTGTGGTCCTGTTAATGGCTCCCAAGGTAACATTTGCCTTTTTAACAGCCACATCATACATACGTAGCTTATGGTCAACAAGGAACCCAGATCCTTTTCACATGGAGTACTGTCAAGCCAGATCTTCCCATCTTATACGTGTGCCTTACATTTTTCTGCCCTGATGCAGAACTTTACATTTCTACTTGTTAAATTCCATCCTGTTCAGATCAGTACACTGCTGAAGCTTATCTAGAACTTTTAGATTTTTCTGTCCTCAAAAGTATTAACTATCTCTTCCAGCTATGTGACATCTGCAAATCATTTTGTCAGCTTCCTGTCATATCTAAGTGTAGTCACTAGAATATTAAAATGACCTATTTTTAAGGTCATATATTTACTGAGATCATTCTATTCTGACCCAGGAACCATTCAGCAATTCCTTTGAAAAGCTCTGAAAGGAGAAACCCTAACTATCTCCAATCAGGAACTCTCCAATTATATTGCATATCGACTCCCAGAAACCTCAGTCATTACTGCCACTAGTTTGGAATTCTAGAAGCTGAAGTCCTATACATATGGAAGAAAGTGAGGAATGAAAGTAGTACTGTATTTTTCCGACTATAAGACAATACTTTTTCTAAAATTCTTATGCGAAAAATTGAAGGGTGTCTTATTCAAGGAAGTCAGCCAAGGAGAGAACCGCATGGTTGCAAAACTGCCCATACT
Organism: Python bivittatus; assembly: GCF_059951505.1. Classification (NCBI taxonomy): domain Eukaryota; kingdom Metazoa; phylum Chordata; class Lepidosauria; order Squamata; family Pythonidae; genus Python; species Python bivittatus. The sequence continues at coordinate 20,106,396 of NW_028277056.1, read as the reverse complement.
TTGTCTCTGCAAAGAGGCTTCCTCCTATTGCTAGCCTCCAATCACGAGTGAAATAGCTTGTCTCCCAAACAGACTTCCTCCAATCACGAGCCTGATGTAACTGACGTCAGCTGATGCTGAACAAACCAATTAGAGGAAGGCTGTTTGCAGAGACAAGCTATCTGCAGTTTCACTCGTGCTTGAATGTAATCAGTTATGCAAAAGAGCCTGGAAATAGAGCTGCAGAGAGACGGTTTGGACCTCCTCCCACCGAGTGTATCAGGTCAATGTTACCTAATTACTAAATAAAAGTGTGTTCTGCACTATCTTTAAAATATTGATTTCTTAATTTTGGGTTGGAAAAGTGGGGGTCGTCTTGTACATGGGGGCGTCTTATTGACGGAAAAATACGGTAATTCCTCAATCATATTACAAAAGCTTTACTTGAAAGACTACTTCACTATAGATACTACAGACACCATAGAATTGCAGATTCTATAGGATGCAGTCATAAAGCCTTTGAATAATTACATCAATCTGGCAACTATTTTAATGTTTTAATGTATTTATTTGCAAGATATCTATCTAGTCTTTTCCACTTATTAGAATATTTAAGTCAAGGCCAAGTTACACTGAAGTTGAACAATTTTAAAAATACAATAAAATTAGAATGACATGGGTAGCTATATAAATAAGAATAAGAATAATACAGAGACTTAAACCTCTCCAATAGACAGCATGCAAAATACTTTTTTTTTTTTTTTTTAACTTGGCCATGAAAGATTGTAAGAAAAGAAGAGAGGGGTATCTTCTAAAATCTGGTACTAACCCAGAGAACGTTTTTTATCTTGATCCCATCAACTCTGCCTCTGCTGAGAGAGGTAAGACCTCCCTAGCTATCTAAGGGAGACAAGACAAGATTTGTACAGAATTATCTTTTTTGATTTACTAAACAAAGATAAAATTTCATATTAGACAGAAATGTTTGTAATTTCTCATGTTGATATAATTCATAATATATGGACTATTGTTACTCAATGCATATCAACTTAATTTTAATAATATTTCAAGTTCTAATTTGATAAAAGATACTTTAAATATGTAGCACTAATCTAACATAACTTTGACATTTTTATTTATTCTTACAAGTCTATGCTTATAAATCTCTCTTCTATTTCTTTGGGTTTTTTATTTTGTTTTCTGTTTCTTTTCCTTAATTGCGTTCTTAAATATCTACTAAAATAAATAAATTTTAAAATATTTATATTATTCTTGCTTAATTATTAAGTTTTAAGTGAAAAAATCAACACATAGACATGGAAGACAAATTAATCTGTTTTACATTTTAATAAGAGTATAACTGTGGTGTTATAGTTAAAAGCATCAGGCTAAAAATTGGGAGACTATGGCTTCTAGTCCCACCTTAGGCACAAAGCCAGCTGGGATGACTTTAAGCCAGTCACTCTCACTTAGTCATAGGAAGGAGGAGGTACTGGCAAACCACTTCTGAAATCTTGCCAAGAAAACTGTATTAAAAAAAAGTATTTAAATTTTCAACCATTATATGAACTGAAACATAATTTGGTATTTACAGTTCTCCAAAATGTTAATGCAATTTTCAAATGAAAAGCTTCATGTAGTAGGGAAGTGCACATAAAAATATGTATACAAGTAATCCTCATTTAATGACACTAATTGGGACCAAAAACTCCATTCTTAAGCGATACGATCATAAGTCAAAAACCACATGACCATGCCACTTAGTGAAGGCAGTTCCAGCAGTCCCGGTTGCTGTCATTAAGCGAGGACTGCTGAGTCGATAAGCGAGGACTTCACATGACCATGACTTCTGATTTCCTGACAGCTTCCCAACTGACTTTGCTTGTGGGAAGTCAGCAGGGAAGTTCACAAATCGCAATCACGTGACTGCGGGACACTGCAACAGCCATAAGCATTAGGTCCAATCGTGACTATCCCTCATTCAGTGCTGCCATAACTTTGAACAGTTGTTGAACAAGTGATAGTTAAACGAGGACCACCTATAATTGTAAAAATAATGTGCATATTAATTTTCCAAAAATTACATGCAAAAGATGCTTTATCACACTGAAATATGTATATTAAAAATGTTCATACTGGCTTTTTATACACACTCTGATCAAAAATACATCCCAAATCAGAAAAATAAGAGAGTATAAGTGACATTTTTCCACTTGGATATGTCTGGAAACAAACAGGCAGTGAAGCCAGTACAAAATGGGATAATATAGTTCCTAAAATTGCCTATGATCAGTATCCTTTCAGCTGCTTTTGTAACAAATTATCTTTTAAAATCAGTTTCATGCAGACAGCATTACAACTGTCAGCCTGAGACAAAGTTTTGCCTTCTCCAAAAACATGACAGTATGGAAAGATGTTAGATTTGTGACTTGTTTAAAGCTTCTTGAAATTTAACACTGGCTAATCTAGTAACTGTCAACAATTTATTTCCAGAATTGCCTTGCTCTAAGAAAAATCCATACCTATTTAGTAATTTATGCACATGAGCAAGCAGGAATTTGGATGGATAACACAAGCTAACCATTTTGGTAGCTTCATATCCTCCACAAATTTTAATCTTGGCCAGCAAATCAAGACTATAAACCTAATTTTAGATATCATCAAACAGAAAGTCATCTCCAATTTAAGAATGACTGTTGATGCATTGCCTGGAAGCAAAAATAAGGTTCTGGGAAAGATATTTGAACTGTTTTTACAGTTGAGTATTTCCCACAGCTATATTTAAAATAGCTACTTCTTCTAATAAGGTACTGTTTACTATCTAGTGATGCTACGTTGGTTTTGACCCAGAGCACCTTCTTCTGGACTGCAGATTCTCTTAATGCCTTTTAAGACCATGGTGCAAAGAAAAAGCAAGTGGAAGTGCGGTGTTCAGGTTTTTCCTCCATGCATCTCCCATATTTAAAGAGACAACACACTAAGAACTCTTGCAGATCCCCAGGCTTTCTGTTTTCCACTTCCTGTCAACTCAGTTTAAAACTCACCCAGGACTGATCTGGATTGTCTTCATTATTTGCAGCTTTATTCTTATATTAAAGTGGTTTAGACATCATCATATCTCTACATTTCCAAGTCTGGAGTTCACAGAGGGCACATCCTTATAGCCCTGTTCATTTGCTTTCCTCCCATCTTTGACTCAGCAGGAAAGTATGTCTGCATAAAAAAAGAACTACCCCACAGCCTACATTTACCAGCAGTGAGGCCAGTTAATGTTGCTGCCCTCACACAGTTGAAGTCAGGGTAGTTCAGGGCAGGGATTGGTAGGTGGCTTGCCATCTTTCCCCTCTCATCTAGCATCAGTTACGGGCAGGAAAAGTAACCACCAACTGCTCTCCTGATGAACATGCAGCATGACAGGGTGGATTTTTCTGCTCCTCCCTTTCTTTTTGCACTTGTAGTTCTTTCTTTCATTTTTTCTCCTCTTTTTTCTTTTTTGCTCTATTTTAGTTTGTATTAGTCCTATTCTTGGATTTAAAATTTTCAGTAAAACCATATAAGCTAAATGTAGTTAGCAGCACAGGATAAATTGCTGATTTAATAAATAAATACCAAGGAGTGATACTTAACAAGCCTGTATTTTGAAGAACTTACTTAATTTTAGGAGACAAGAATTGTTATTTTCAAACTATATACTGTACATGCCTCATAAAAAAGAAGTGATGAGCTCCTTTCTGAACAATTGTTGGCATCAATCAATCTAAGTAACATGGTAACCTGGTCTAATTTCACATGGTCCTCACTAGATGCAAAGAAAGAGAAGAGAAGGAGCAGCAATGAAGAAAAAAAGAATTATGCTACTCCAACACTACCACAGCAACTATTCTGCTTCTATTAGTATAAGTCCTTACTAGTTCAGGTCTCCAGTTTCCCAGGTGCCAATTTTATTCATAATTTTCCATAATTTTCTGCCTTATTTATCTTTATGAAATCACTTGAAAGCAATATTTCCTCATCCACCATTCTTCAGATGTGTTGGGACTACAATGGCTGTAACTCCCATGAGGAGTTAGAAATTCTGATAATAGGATTCCCAACATTTCTGAATATCAGGGAGGGAAATGCTATTTTTAAACCATTGTTATAGTGGGCTGGAGTTGCTTTCTGCAGCTTTAGTTTAGCAATCATCTCTATTCATGCAACAACATGAAAAAGCCAATATCCATATAACTCAAAAACAGGTTGGAAACAACTACCTGTTTTACTTCTCAGTTCAAGAATAACTAAGCCTAAAGACACCAATGCCAGCCTATCTGCATAGTTAATTTCAACTTGGATGACATTTTATGTCAATTACTTAATGGTTTTATATGCATTAAAATTTCATCTGAACTGATGAGTGAAGACATCAGAGAATAGGCAGCCATCTTGCTGGATATCACGTGAGGCTTTCCTGAGCCCACAAATATTTAGTGTTCAAGGTCTGAATAGCAAACATATTTTGCAGTTACTAGACTATTTCTCAAAGCCAGAATGGCAGATAGGAGAAAGAAGAATTTATTGTCCCACACTGCAATTCCTCATTAAAAAGCCTTCAGGATTTTTTCAACTTTTTACTTTCTAAATAAGATTGTTCTCTAAGTCCAGAGTAAGCACTACAACATAGATCCAGTGTTTATAAATACAGCAGAAGTCAAATGGAATATCCTATATAACAACCATATGAAATGCAGGAAAAGGATTAGAAAGATGGGGTAAATCGATCAAATAAAAATAAATCTAGTGCTATTCTAATTCCTCTCACTTACTCCAAATACATGGTAAGGAAGTAATGTTCTGCCCCTCTTTATGCCCTCCAACATCAAGGTACTCTCTGACTGCCACATTGTTGGTATTTGAGAATGGTCAGGGTTGTAATTTACAAGCAAAAGTAAGTGAAGCATGAGTAGAGCCTTTTCTCATAAATTCTACATGTATGGAGCTACCAATGAGGTGGAGAGCATGCGTAGTTCCAAACCCCGTCATACTTTCTGTAGACATGTGAGGAGCAGTTCATTTAAGCAATCCTTAAATTACTGGCAAAAGAGTGATTTGAGCAAGAGATGGCCTTTTCACAGATTAGTTTCTCAGCCACTGTATCACTTCAAAAGTAAAATCTTGCCAATAGCTTATTAGGCACCAGTGAAAGTCCATTGACTTCAACAGGATTTATACATGAGCAACTTAATTCAGGTCAAGATAAGGCAGCATTTAAAATATATAATCAGGAACTTTGATTTCCTGGCCCTGCTAAGACCAAATGGATTAGGGTTAACAAAACTGGATTATCACCTGGGAGGTGGGGAGGTGAAATAGCAGGGGGACCCAGCCATTTCATCTTGTAGGGCCTTTAATATCAGCTTAGTATGTAAAAGCTGAATTGGACAAATATCTGGTAATACAAGTTGATGCTCTGAGCTCAAAGAGACTGTTCTTCCTTGGTAACATGTTTGGCCTGACAGCATCATTTCTGGACCTTAGACCCTTGCAAGGAATCACTGTGGGTATTACCTGTAAATATAGCACTATATTATTCAGTGAAGTGTGTAAACACCCTTCAAGTTATTGTGACCTGGATCTGCTAAAATATGGTGCTACTAAAATTCTATAAGGCAGACTTTAAAATGTTGCTGTCAGGGCTAATGACCTGATCATCACTTCTCTGTCCTGCTAAAGTTTCATAATACACTGAACAAATGAAACCTGTCAGACACATGGGGAAAAGCCTCCCAAAGACAATCGAAGGCCCGGAATTCAGAACTCTGTAGGACTGACTACTCTGCTCTTAAAACAGAGAGTAAAAAGATTAATTAAATCCTAATTATACAAAAAGCCACTCCTGTTTCCACATGTGTGCATGCTTACTAGGAAATAAACCCAATGGACACTGTTGAATTTAATTCAAACGAATGCAACTGGCCTGTGAAAGAGAGATTTGACTTTCTACCATTCTGGGTACTCCTTTGACTTTTCCGTGTATCTAACAGATTCAACACAATCAATAATCTTGTGGCTGTTGCTAAACTAAGCTAAAATGTATTGTTATAGGAACCCTCCTGTAGTCCACCCTCCTTTTCTAACATGGTAGATCATATATTTTCATTTCTGCTTTTGAACTGCAGTTATTCATTTCATCAAAACTGTCCTTAACTATAATTTCAGGAGGCTGAAGTTTAGCCAGCTTTAGTCTATAGAACATTCTCATACTGCATAATATTCTGGTTTGAGGCCAATACTTCTGAAAAGCCTCTTTTCTCTTTTATAAACCTGCCAAAATCTGCAATCATCTGAGGCCCTGTTGTACGTCTTACCTATTAAAGGGGTGAGACACAAAATACAGCTGTTTCTCAAGCACCACTCAGTGAGACTGAAAAGTGACATACCATTAAAAGCAATAAAATGCAAAGCTACAGATCAACTCAACTGATAGATATGAAACAATGAAGAATCACTAAAAAAGCTGCAATAGTGATTCAAATTTGGCATCAAGCATTGTTTTCTAAAGGACAAAAGAACAGAATTTGTTTGGGGAGCTTGGGGAAAGGTTGTAAGTCCAGAGTGCTGCTTAAGAAAAAGCTGTATTTTGGGTGCCTTCACCAGTCTCATGCTTTATTGCTTTTAATGGTACATCACTTTTCAGTCTCACTGAGCATTAAAATTATAGCATGAACAAAACATACAAATATAGTGTTTTTGCTTGAAAATGTAAACAATTTAGCCAATAGGGACTTTCAAGATCATTTATTTTTCATTTTTTAACACTATACCTGACCATACTGACCAGAGATTTTGAAATAATGATTTTTTAAAAAAAATTACTCCCATAAGAATAAGCTTTTATGAGTACTGGATTATACTATTTTTCATGCAATTCAAGGCCACTATTCTGTGGTCAGATGCATTTTGCATAAATAATACACACACTGCATATTATGTCTACATACCGAAAAAGAGGACTCAAAAGGAATGTTATATTTAAAATGGAGAACAGAAGATGGGGAAATTATTCTTTCCTTATAAATAATTGAGTTTCTTCTTGAATGCGCAACATGTTAAGCAGTGGAATAGTGTGCCTCTTGGGGTCATAGATGCTCCATCACTGAGGCTTTCAAGCAAAGGCTGGATAATCCTCCACCTGGGATGGTCAGAGGATTCTGTCCTAGGCAAGGGGTTGTACTAAAAACTTCCAAGGTCCTTTCCAGCCATATGATTCTATGACTCTACAGGTAGCCCTTGTTTAGTTACTGCCTCATTTAGCAACCATTCACAGTTATGACAGTGATAAAAAAGTAACTTTGTGACCAGTCCTTGCATTTACAACCTTCACAGGTCTGTAAAGCAAAGAAAAGCTGAAGTAAGATTATAACCACAGTCACAGTTCCATTTAGCAACTGCTTCACTTAACAACTGAGTTGACGATCCCAACTGTGGTTGCTAAACGAGGACTACCTGTATATTCAGAGATATTAAGGAAAAGAATAGCAAGTAAGGATCAACGATAAAGAATTGTTTATTTTTTGTTTATTTGTAAGGGTTCATCTGTCCTGTCTGGGCATGAAGAAATTCAGCTAGAAACCTAGTGGCTTTGAACACAGCTATGCTTGGAATCAGGCATCTCTAGAGCCAAATCAGATGTGATGTTTTGGCATCTGAACATGTCATTCAGTATTTTTAAAATACAAGTAGTGGCAGCTGTAATCTCCAGCCTAAAAGCCAAATTAGATTCAAATACATCTTTACATCTATTTTTTTTTTTTAATGTAGCTATATAACTGGAATGGGAGACCATTGGAGAGATTTCCTTTCCGTTGCAGTTCTGAAGAAAATCCTTCTTCTGAAGCTGTTATTTACTTCAGGAATTTCAGAAAGTCCGCTCATGGACACCAAGGGAGAATTGCTTGTGAATGCAAATAGTAGCTTCCAAGAAGGGAATGCCTTCATAAATAAAGCCTCAAAGAAAAGGTTAAACTCCCTCATCTTGCTTTGTACAAAATTAAAAACAGATACTCGCTCTTTTCCCTTTGTAACCATGCCTGGATGTTTCTTTTTATGCCAGCCCTTTGAGATTGTCTAGATCAGGAAAGACTCCAATAGAAGAGAATATATGTAGCTCATGGCTGAACTCCACAAGAAGACTAGAACTATACTTGACTAAGATAGGCTGTGGTAATAAAATCTTGCAAGTCTAATTATGTTTTCCCTTTCCTCCTCTTATACCCAGGGAGTCAAAGATGAGCCAGTCTGAGTCTCTTCCTAATATTCTCTTTTCTCTGGATTCAAGGCATGTTTCTGCACTTTTTGTTTTTATAATGGTTTTATAATGGTTTTAATGGTTATAATGGTTTTTATAATGGTTTCTGATTTTTTTCTCCAAGGTCATGTCTATGGTTCTCTGCATCACCTCCCCCATTACACTCAGTCTTCCCATCAGCATAGAACAAAAACCCCAGAATAAAATCATGGGAACAAATTTCAGATTCGCTCCCCCCACCCACCCACTTCACTCAGCAATTCCCCAAATTCCCCAAGACAGGTCCTGCAATTCAGAGAAGGAAGAATTGGGCACTTTCCTCTCCTCTTCTTGCTGTTCTCTGTACCACTTCTCCTCGTCTCCTTCTGGTGGCTTCCCCAGCCTACCTAGCAAATCCTGCAGCCCAGGGGTAGATGGAGCTGGGGAGCCTTCCCTGCCCTCAGCTACATTCCCATCTGTTCTGGGGAGCTCATCGTGCTGGGAAACACAGAGCCTTCTTCATCCTGGGACTCACAATCACTTTGTAGCACTGCTAGATCACGGGGATGGGGGTTTCCTGGGAATTGTAGATGAAATTGGTGTACAAGGCATGGGCGTGAACATCTGTTATGATCTCTCCAATTCTGGATAGCCCTCCAGTGAATCAGATATTCCAATCATTTCCCCTCACAACTAGAGTCCAGAATAGTTTCCACTTTATACACTTTCTCCCAATCCATCAGAATGGGAAGAGGAAGCTATCTTAGTGCGTAAGTGGTGATCGATGGAAGATGGGATGAAACTTCACTGATGCAGGCAAGTGCAAATAAAAGGCCACTGGGTTAATTTACTCAACCACTAGGAAGGGGCCAATAAACTTTTTGGAGGGTCATATGGAAGACAAAATCTTAGTTGAAAGCCATATCAAATCTGTTCTGCAATTTTGGTACTTTCTTGCCTGTGTGTGTCTGCAACTTGTTTATATGCAGCCTTTGCCAAATCCAGCTTTTCCTTTAAGAGGCACTGATCAGCCTGCCTCTCCTGCAGAAAGGTCGAAGTGTTCTGGATGTTGGATTTCTGGAGAACAAAATATGGGGATGGAAAGGAGGTCCTGAAAAGGAGGTTCTGAGTTGTTGTATGCAAATTCTGCAGTCCAGTCCAAGTGTCTTGTTGATAAGAGACATAGCACCATAGATATTGTTCCAGAATCTGATTCTAACATTCAGTTTGACTATTAAAGGTTGGATGTCAAGAAGATGACAAATGAATTTGAATGTCTAATAACTGGAAGAGGGCCTTGGAGGTAAACTGAGATACGCAATAAGTTCATGAGATCATGATTGACTAGGTCACTGTACCTAAAAACATGGTCTAAAAAAAGGTGTGCCTTTTTCTAAGCTGATGGGAGGCCCTTACAAAGAATGAAATGTGCCATTTTTGTAAACAAATCCATAACCCTAAGAATGCCGGTATACTCCTGTAAAAAAAGGGGGGGGGGTAAAATCCATTGATGTGTAATCCCAGGTCACAGAGGGGAAGTCAGAGGGAGAAGCAAGCCAGCTACTTTTCCACGAACAGACTTTGCTCAGCGGCAAACATGACAAGACGAAATGTAGTCCTTGACATCTGGTGTCACCCTTGGGCACTAGAACTGCCTGAGCACCCAATGCAGTTTTAAACACATCCCAATGTCCAAAGTTCTATTGTCATGACAGAAATATAACACTTCTTCCCTTAAAGAAAGGGTAACGTATAAATGGCCATTATGAAACACTGCCTATAATTGAAAATGAAAGGTGAAGAACCATCCTGTGGGACTCCCTGGATATTATCCATCCAAGGCCTGGCATAAATATCCTGTTGTTGCTCCACTTTAATTTGATCTAGCAGATCAACATTCTGCCTCCCTGCCCCAATCTTTCAGGAGGGTCTAACCCCTGGGCAATGGCGAAGTTGCAGCAGGGGGAGATGATCATATTCTGGTTTACGTGACAGGGCATCTAATAGCTGGTTCTGTAAGCCAAGAATAAATAAGATATATAAAATGAATTGGGAGAAAAATTGTGCCCACCTGATCTGCCAAGTTCTACTTCCTGCAGAACTTCTAAATTTGTGTGGTCTGTGGATACTTGTACTAGGTGGGCTGCCCCTTCCAGGAAGTGTTTCCATTGCTGGAATTTTGCCTTTTACCACAGGCAACTCCTTATTGAAAATGTCATAATTCCATTCAGCTGGTAGAAGCAATCTGGAATAAAATGCATATGACAAGAGATCCATCCTCTCCTCCTTCTGTGCCTAGAGAACTACTCCAACCACCATCTCTAAAGCATTAACTTGCACCATGAATTGGCAGGTGGTGTCCAAATGTCTGAGTAGGAATTATAATGAGAAAAGGTCTTTCAATTTCTGAAATGCTGTTTGCTTTTCAGTAGACTAAATGAATGCACATCCTGTCTTTAGTAGCTGAGACAATGGTCTTATGCTTTCTGCAAAATTAGGGATCAACTTTCTATAGAAATTAGGAAAGCCAAGAAAGCCTGTAGATCCTTCACATTTTGAGGTGGTTGCTGTGAAAGTATGGATTGTACTTCTGCAGGGTCCATTTATATGCATTCAGTAGAAATCCTGTAACCCAAATTATTCATTTGGGGTAGATCAAACATACATTTCTCCAATTTAGCAAAAAGCTTGTGTTCATGGAGTCTTTTTAAGATCCTTCTAGCATGGGTCGCATATAAGGAAGGCTCTTCCAAAAAAATCAGTATATCATCCAAATACACTGCCACATATTTGCCCAAAATATCAAAAAATATTTCATTCATGAATCTGAATCATGAATCATAAAACTCTACTGAAATAGGCTAGTAACAGAATATTGCAAGTCTGACTCTATTTTTCCTTCCATCCCTCTTATACCCCAGGGAGTCAGGGAGGAGTCAGTCTGAGTCTCTTCACATTTTCTTTTTGCAATGGTTCTGACTCTTTTCCCCAAGGTCATCTCCATGATTCCATACATTTTACATGACTTAATAACCACATTCTCTGTAGTTCTTTAAAAGTCTAACATGACTGTTCCTCTGGAAGAGGGAATTTACAACAATAAACTATTTCAACACAGACTGTACTTGCTAATGAATACATGTGTCATTTGGCAGGCATCAGTACTGCAGTGTCAGCATCCAGCCACACTTCTACAGCTTTGGCACAAAGAGTATCATAGCCCCAAGCTTTTTAACCCTGAACCTCAAGTACCTTGAGCACTATTTGTTGGCATATGCCTCAAGAGCCCAGGAGGATAGGAAAATATGCACTGACTCCAGACCACAACAGTATTTGTGCTACTGTTGGCAGCTGTTGAAATATAGGTATTAATTATGCCAGTGTCAACAAGACCCTAAAGGATCATGAATATTAGATGCTACATTTCACTGAAACTAATGGAATTAGATCACAGCCGCTTTTCATCACTGCAGTTTGATGGTAAAGCCCATCTTCTGTCGACAGCACTTCAAGCCAATTCTGCCAGCCTTGAGGGACAATGCACCAGGCGTTTCTCCTATACAAGCCCCCCAGTGGAAATAGGAATTTCCACAGCTTAAGGCTCAGACACATCACTGCCAAGTACTTCACTAAGCTTCATGTACATTACATATTCAACAACAAAAAGGCTTCTGTACTTCAGCATGACATTAAAATGTCCATAAGTACATATACAAGTACAAATGTCCATGACTGTTTTTAGCTTTGTTGTACACCACCCAGAGTCGCCTGTGGTGAGATGGGCGGCTATATAAATTGGTTTAATAAATAAAATAAATAAATAAGTACCTGTTGCAAAATTAGCCCAGGAAGGAAAGATGCCAGCTCAGATTCAAAATCAATTACTTTCCAAATCCATTTCATTAGTAAAATAAGCCAGTTTCACATCTTTGGTTTTGATACCTTTAAAGATTTAGTTTACATTGCAGTAGCTATTAAGTAAAATCCTCCTTTTTAATTTGAGTACTGGCTTATTTCTATACAAACTTGATTTCAGAAGCTAATACACTTCAGATGGCCAATAGTTGTTTTCAATCTTATTATACAATTAGTAGTTTATATTGCTAATCTACCTGTTTTCCATATATTTGTTATATTGTAAGGCAATTTCTAATTTAGTGGAAGGGAGATATAACATTCTAGAGCAGTGATTCTCAGTTTGAGAAAAATCGTTCTAGAGCATGATCAGTTATGTCCTTGCCCAGTGTAGGAAATTAAGATTGTCCTGTATGCTACCCTTTTTATATGGCCTGGTGCATATACTTAATAACTCCCTAGTTGCTTAACTGCCTTGGTAGGATGAGGAAAAAGTTCTGTTACAGGCCCATTTTATCTTCCGAAATCTCATAGCATATAGCTAGATTTTGTGGTATAGCCATTGCTATTCTGGGGCTAATGGTTTATGCTCTTCAACTGTGTGTGTGTGTGTGTGTGTGTGTGTGAGAGAGAGAGAGAGAGAGAGAGAGAGAAGTGCTTCAGCCACACCAAAAATAAGATAATTTGCTTCAGCATTCTGTTTTCTTTTCCTTCCCATTATGCCTTTCTGATATGTAATATGCACTGACAGTTCATCTTCAACTATAAATAAATATTTACTAACTTTCTAAAGTTGAGGAAGAAAAAGATACAAGACGGAGTGGGGGTCTTGTTCCTGAATAAGACAACATTCCCCCAAGGATCATTTGTTGTTGCTGCATGCCAGTGACACTTTGTCTCCCCTCACCCTCTACCCAAGAAGCTCAAACGGAGGACAGATAACTCTAACAAAATAATGAAATAACTGCTTATATAAGGCTTTTGAAGTTAGATTGTGGTCCTCATGGAATTCTGGAGATACAGTTTTCCCCCTCATGGGGTAACTACTTGGGCACAAGCACAACATGCCCCAATATAACTATCAGATGCCATTCAACTTATTAATACGATTGCAGCCATCTAAAGCTCCATAGGGAGTGGAATCCCTTGGAGATTTCTAAATATTCTGCCATATCATGTCCTACCTCTGTTTATTTCTATGCCATATAAAGGCTTTGCCAATAGCACAGTAGTTATGCATCAGCTATATACCTCGGCTGTTCTTGAAAAAAGCTAAGCAAGTTTGAGCCTGGTTTTCCTGGTATCTGGGTCATTCGGAAATCCCAGGACTATAGACAATATCGGGAAGTTGGAAAAAAAATCCCAAAAGAAGATAATGGAACACTTCCTTATTATTTCCAGGAAAATTACATGAATGTTTTCAGATAATCACCAGGTGTTAATTTTGATTTTTAGGAGTCTTTATCTACACCTAATGAAGATAGCTGGGTGGTGCCATCCAAGTGATGTGCCATCTTAACACTATAGGTGAAATAACACAAACAGCAAATCATGATAGTGCAAATACTATACATCCTGGTTATCATATTTATCGGATGACAACATAAATCCTAGGATCAACCTATTAAATCATTCCTCCCTAATATAGCCTATTAGTAATAGCAATAGTTACTAGTAGGATATTATTTATTAATGTGTCCATTACATTTATATACTGCCTTTCCTCCAGAGCTCAAAGCAGCCTAACTTTTATCCATACAAAATGGTCATGACATAAGAAATACAGAGGGATAGAAAGAACCAGCCAGCTAGTATGTTTTATGCCTGAATAAAGATTTAAACCAAAACTCAGTTACTTCTTTAAAGCTGCACTTTTACAATTCAGTTCTCCCATCCAAAATGCCTAGTTTTATACTATAATAATAATAATAACAATAATGATGCAGATTATATTAATATTGCTGGAAAATCAAATTCTGAGCACACAGGAGAAATGCATACAAAATGTGCATCTTTCTTTAAATCAAATCCAAGATTCACCAAAAATGAATTTTAAAAAATTGGAAAAATGAAAAATAAGCATAGATAGATTTAGGTATCTTCCTAATGAAGCTACAGAATCATTGATGGTATGTCTGAATAATATATTTTAATAGAAGCCCCTGAACGTGAAACCTCTTTAGACATGGTAATAATCATAACTGACGAGGTAAAGTATACATTTTTAACTGTAAAGTGCTTACCGAGCCATATAATTCTCCTTTTTCATTCATTCCCAGATAAAGTCCACTGTCTACCCCTCGAATGCTGACCAGGCCTACTGCTATACTGATAAATTCCAGGATACCTGCAAAATATATAAAACAAACATATTAATATAGTTTTCATTCGCCTATTTTAGTACTTGTATTGACTTTGAATTGACTCAGATGTATTGTTAAAACTGCAGCTGTTTTCTGCTAAAAAGAAGGATGCCAACAGATGAACAGTTATTATTGCTACAGGCAGCCTTAATACATAAAAGACAATTGTGTTGAGCTTCGTCCTGAAATTATTGTGGAAGAAGAGCAAATTATTATAGAAGATTAAACGTAATGGGTTTTAGCATATTACAACTATTAATTGATAAGGTGCTTGCAATCTGATATGTAACCTGCATCTGCGTAACCAACCTGCCTTCCTCTCCCTTCCCCCCGTCTGATCCCAATTTAAATTCTACATCAGTCTAGCCACCCTACGCATCTGATGAAGTGAGCTGAAGCTCATGAAAGCTTATGCCTGTAATAAAATCTGCTAGTCAGAAAAGGTGCTACCTGACTCCTGATCTTCTGAAATTATGCAACTCAGACTACATATGAAAGCCAAGCCAAAAGCTGAGTCCTTCAGAGAAAGTTACTTGTTGAAAGGTATTTTTTATAAGTCTTTCTAATCAAGTGCCTTAGTAGATCCAGTGTTCACTGTTCACTTGCCAGAACACGCAGAAAGGTCGGAAACAACACTTGAGGGCTACTTTCAAGGGCAAAAACACAACATTTATGTGACAAACTATGGAAGAATATTCTGAATCTGGTTAAAAATGAAGCGGAATTCAACCCAAACTCTAAGCAAAACATTTCCAGAACCATCGTTTCTTTATATTATTGAAATGTTGAAAACTTTAAAAAAATTATAGTAAAGATATAGGCTTAAAAGGTACCTGAGAACAGGCAAGGGATGGTGGAAACAGAATGGAGAAAGTGCACAAGGCACTGTTTAAAAAGTAAAAGAAATTACCAGGCAGCAACATGAAGGCAGAGACGGAATTTTAATGGAAGGAAATAAAGCTATAATCTCTACTAATGCATAAGGTCAATGTGGCTAATAGAGAAGCACACACATAGATACTAGACTTTGTAAAACAACAACAGTGCATCTTTCATAAAATAGTTATGGCAGGATGCAATAACCTCAGCAACATAAATCCAGCAACAAATCTCAGCAACATAAATCCAGCAACGAGGAAGAAATCCACATACGAAGGTTTGTAACCTGCCATGATAGTTCTATGGAACTATTACTGAGTTTTCCCACTGCAAAGGCAGTCTATTTATAGCTTGGATAACTGTGGCCTACTGCAGTCTATACATTTAAAATTACTAGAATAACATTTTTATCAAATAGTAAACAAAAAATAATCAATATTCTACCAGGAGCAATGTTTACCATAGTCTGTTAGAAAGAATTAAGCGTTCATCCTGGGTTCTTTCACACCGAAGACTCCGTACACTTCTAATCAAAAGGCTGCTCTGACTGTTTCTCCTTAACTGATTTTTGGTAGAAATAAACAAAAAACAAAAAAAACTTGAAATGGGAAGTTCTGTGAGTGAAGGGAGGTGATTGCACAATGAAGGCCTTATCTGGAATCACCCCTTGGTTGGGGGTTCTGCATTAATAATTCTGGTATCTTCCATACTAATGTAAAAGAACACTGGAAATGTAGTTGCCATGTTGATTTCAGGGAATGGGTTCACAGATGGATAAAAGTAACATTACAGGCTTTATATAGCAGATTTTTCCAAGTTGATGAACTCTGTCTTTGAGAGGACTATGAAATCACTGACTACAGCTTTTATACACTGCAACTATGAATGCTTGCTATGATATTGCTTACTTAATGTGACAATCTAGAGTACATTAGACACATCTGAGTCCTACCATAATCAAAGTGCAGAATGATTTGGATTCGGTTTATACTACTACCTATAATATGAGTTTTCCCCAACATTGTATTATTTAACACAAAGTCCTTTCCCAATATAAACTATTTCACAAACAACAATGTAAATATACATGTTGAAATAAATTGTATCTTAAATTCAAAGATCACTGCATTTTGAAGCCTGCCTATCTCGTAAAATCCAGTACTAAATCTTGGATAATGTTCCAACATTTGCCACTATTGTGCCACTATTCACAAACATCAGTCTCACAATTTTTGTCATTACAGTCAAGGCCTCATAACTGTACCATTAGAACATCAACTGGACATTCAGAACAAGCTGATGGCACTTTCATCTGGGCAGATTTCCTATTCTTGCTCTTTGCATATTTTTCGCAGAGTTTTGCATGGATCAGTCTGAATGGCAGCTGACCAGCAAAGGTGGCAGGGAAGCAGGACAGAGAGATCCAACTCTCTGATGCTTCAGGACATAACTCTCCCTACACCTATCAGCTGTTGATTGGGCTATTTTGAACTATTCCAGGAGAGCACGATTCCCTTTGAATATACTCATACAAAGCACTTGCTCAAAACCAGAACAAGTTTTGACAAATAACTAAACTTGCTAGTTTAGCTATCTGTTAAAATTTACCTCTTGCCCAGTCCTAACCCACATTAAGGAGAATGATTAAATAATGTTTTCCTCCCAGTTGGTGATATCAGGTGGAAAGGGGAGGAAATAAAGCCAAGGGAATCCTCGGCCCTATCCTTACCATGCCCTCTACAGAAGCAACATTTGCCAGCACTGTAGCCAGGACAAGCTAGGGATCATCAATGGGGTAGCAAAAGTTATACCATTATAATTTTCTACTGGCTCAAGTGTAGCACTAAAGTGCTGGATAACACTTTAACTTGGCCATGAGGAGCAGTCCTGAGTTACTGATTACCCACACAATCTGTACATCAGTATGTAAGAGATTTATTTATGAATCATCATGCCAGCTGCATATGGCTGTTTCCTCTTGAATATAATGCAACATTCTTTCAAAGCTGCATTCAACTGATATCATTCTGCTGTTGAATGTAAGCAATTTATTGCAATTTTCCTTAAGATGTTTAAAAGGTAGGTGACCAAACATACTTTTCATCAGCAAAAAGGTGACCTGTATTTACAAAACATTAGTTAAGCTTTAGGGCAGAACCAGTGGAGGGTATGAGGGCTAAGTCCTGCATGGTTATGTGGGGGGAGTTCAACCCCTTTGCACCTGAAGAAGCAGACAGGGCTCTTGCAGTTGCTAGTTCGGCCACTTCTGTGTTAGATCGGTGCCCCTCCTGGTTGGTTAAGGCTGCCTGGGAGGGGATGAGAGATTGGGTCTGGGCAGTAGTTAATTCTTCCTGGAGGAGGAGGTGGTTCAAGGGGCCATCACTTGACCCAATCAGTCTGGACAGTTTTCATTCAGTCTCCAACCTCCCCTTTTTAGGGAAAGTTGTGGAGAGGGTGGTTGCATGGCAGCTTCAATGGACCCTGGATGAAGCAGATTATCTGGACCCCTTTCAGTCAGGCCAGGCTTGATCATGCTCTTAGATGACATCTGGCAGGAGAGGGATGGGAGTAGTGCATCCATCCTTGCTCTTCTTGACCTCTGGACCATATCCTTCTGGATCGCTTTGGAAATTGGGGGTGGGCAACACCATGTTGTGCTGGTTCTCCTCCTTCCTCTGAGGTCAGTTCCAATTGGTGTTGCTATGGAGAGATCTAGCCATGGCCCCTACCATGTGGGGAGTCCCAGGACTCAGTTCTCTCTCCTCTATTTAATATCTACATGAGGCCACTGGGTGAGGGGATCCAACAGTCTGGGGTGAGGTATCATCCATATGCTGATGATATCCAACTTTATATCTCTACCCCAGGCCATCTGAGTGATGCCATGGATGTCCTGTTCCAGTGCCTGGAGGCTGTAGGGGCCTGGATGGGGTGCAATGGCCTTCAACTCGACCCAGGCAAGACTGAGTGGCTTTGGGTATTTGGGTCTTCTGGTGACAAGGTTCTTCCATCATTGGCCCTGGATGGGGTGGCACTGCCCCAGACAGACCTGATATGCAATCTGGAGGTCCTCTTGGACTCATGGCTCCTGCTAGAAGAGCAGGTGGCAGCTGTGGCTAGGAGGGCCTTTGCACACCTTCAGGTTGTACGCCAGCTGCACCCGTTCCAGAAGGCTTTGCTCGCAACCACTCATGCCCTCATGACCTCTTGTATGGATTGCTGCAATGTGCTCTACATGAGGCTGCCCTTGAAGAGCATTCCAAAGCTTCAACTGGTGCAGAATGCAGCTGCACTGGTAGTAAATGGTGTCAGATATTCAACACATGTAACACCACTGCTGCGTGAGCTACATTGGCTGCCAGTGTGTTTTTGGGTGCAATTCAAGGTACTGATTATTACCTTCAAAGCCCTTCACAGCTTGGGACCAGATTACTTGAGGGACTGTCTTCTCCCAGTTGTTTCTATCCATCCAATTTGGTCCAGCAGGTTGGGCATGTTATGGGCCTCATCAGCCAAGGAATGTCAGCTGGCAGGGACTAGGAGACATGCCTTCTCTACCATAGCCCTGCCCTCTGGAACATTCTCCCTTCAGAGATTAGGATGACCCCAATCCTGTTGGCCTTTCGTAAGGCCTTGAAGACTTGGTTATGTGCCTGGGCCTGGGGCCCTGAGTGTGTTAAGGGCCCCATTTCCTGACTATATTGACATCTATGGTAATAAGTTTATTTAGTAACCATATATATTTATTTTGTATTGGCTGTAAATGTTTTTAATTGTCTTATGTTTTTACGATTGTATGCCATCCAAGTCACTTGCTGAGATGGGCAGCTATAGAAATCAAATAAATAAATAAAAACATGCTAAACCATAATCTGCTTAATCATCATTTCTTGAATATAATCAGAATAGCTGGGTTCATATGATATCCTAAGCCATAAATCATGACTTACAAGCCATAATGGGTGGGTTTATATAAAATACTAAGCTAAAAATCAAGGAAGTCCACATTCTGATTTATAATGTTTTACCCAGCTCTACCCAGCTGTAGAATTGGAAGTAAGACTTAATCCAAGCTTCTCCTCAATCCAGAATCTGCAATGAGGCCTGAACTACAGCAGAACTGAACACTCTCCAATGCAATCTATCCCACTATTAAGTTACCCTTGTTATTAAGCACTGTAGGAGGATGTTTCTTCTAACAGTTCTTCAGATATTGGAATAAAGCTTTTCCTCTCCCTTAATGTTTAAATCCCCACCCCACCCCCCAGTCCTGCTGTGCTGCCTTATTGTGGTGGTGGTGGAGGGTGTTCCTGGGAGAGATGAGCAAAGAACACTGGGAGCATATGACAACAGTACATATTCCCAGCAGGGTCACCCAAGGGCACGAAGGTCATCCCAGCTGCTCAGCTAAAGCAAGCAGGCACCTATGTTGGGCAGCAGTGATATAGGAAGACGTTGGAGGCAGACGATCGTTTTAGTGGCAATGGCAAAGGCATCAATTCATACTGTGCAAGAGAAGGCAATGGTAAACCACTCCTGTATTTTTACCAAGTAAACCACATGGACAGAAAACATAAAATGATTGACAATATATAGCCAGATGATGTGCCCCTGAGGTGAGATGACACTCAACAAGCTATTGAGGAAGAGCTGAGGATCTTTCAGAGTACCAACGGTATTTATGATGTGGCTAGATGAAAGTCTTTGAGATGTCTAGTTGCTGATATTGCCATGTAGGAAAAGAAAATCCGAAGCTGCAAAGATAGAATTACAGTACGAACATGGACCATAAGAAGCATGAACATGGGAAAGCGCACACAGCGCAAGATGAAATTAAATCACTACCCATTGACATCTTAGGCATCAATGAATTGAAATTGACTAGAATTAGATACGTTCAGTCAGAAAGTCTTCCAAAATATCTCTGAACAGAAGGAGGTTCCAAACTCAAATTAGTATGCTAAAGGATGCCAATGGATAGATAGTAACCAATTCAAAGAAGATCAAACAAAGATGGAAGGAGTACACTGAAATACTGTACAGTAGACATGTCAACATCCAAGAGACCTTAGAAAATATTCCTTACTTACAAGAACCTCTAGTACTAAAGATGAAGTTAAATCAGCTTTTTGGTCATTACCAAATTGGAAGCTAAGGAACTGATGGAATATCCACATAAATATGGCAAGCAACAGAAGAAGAATCTGAAAAGGTTCTAACTAAGCTACACCAGTAAATAAAAAGAATGACACAGTGGCCAACAGATAGGAAGAGGTCAATTTACATTCCAATACAAAAAAAAAGACTTAAAAGAATGTACAAACTATTGTACAAGATCCTTAATTTCACATGCTAACAAAATAATGCTTAGGATCATCCAATGCAGTTTAGAGTCCTACATGGAAAAGGAGATGTCAGATGTTCAAGCTGGCTTTACAAAAGGCCAAGGAACACAAGATGTTATTGCTGATGTACAATGGATAATAGAGAAAGCCAAAGAATACCAAAAAGAAGTCAGAATCTGCTTCATTGATTATAGAAAGGTCTTTGATTGTGTCGAACATAAGAAACTATGGAATGTGCTCAGAAAAATGGGAATTCTAGAACATCTCATTGTCATCATGTGGAACCTATATACAAGTCAGGAAGCCATAGTACGGACAGGACATGGTGAAAGAAACTGGCTCCAGTTTGGCAAAGGAGTGAGACAAGGCTGTATACTCTCACCTTATTTATTCAACTTATATGCTGAATATATATTAAGAGAAACTAGATTGAAAGATGATGAGTGTAGTTTTAAAACTGGAGGAAAAAACATCAAAAACCGGCACTATGCTGATGACACTACTCTGATAGCCAAAAATGCAAAGGATCTCCAAGCTCTAGTACTAAAAGTCAAGGAGCACTGTGAAAAAAAGTGGGACTAAGATTAAATATAAAGAAGACCAAACAAATGGTAACAGGTACAAGAACCAGCCTTAGAATTGACAGTGAAGATACTGAAGTGGCCGAGAGCTTCTGCCTTTGGGATCAACTATCAACAGTAAAGAAACAAGCAGTCAAGAAATACTCTGCAGACTATTACTTGGTAGAGCAGTCATGAAGGCCTTGGAAAAGAAATTCAGATGCCCTGATGTGTCTATACCTGCACAGATCACAGTAGTGTGATACTCTATGGAAGTGGAAGTTGGACTTTGAAGAAGCCAGATAGAAAGAGTATTGATGCTTTTGAATTTTGGTGTTGGAGAAGACTCCTGAGAA
Source organism: Python bivittatus (assembly GCF_059951505.1). NCBI lineage: Eukaryota > Metazoa > Chordata > Lepidosauria > Squamata > Pythonidae > Python > Python bivittatus. Next base: position 20,084,793 of record NW_028277056.1, on the reverse strand, counting down.
TATCATGGGCAGCCAAGAAAACAAACAAATGGATCATCAAACAAATCAACCCAGAGTTCTCACTAGGGGCACAAATGACCAGACTCAAAGTATCATACTTTGGATACATTACGTGAAGACTGGAGAAGTAGAAGGCTCCAATGCTGCAAAAGGTGGGGGGAAAGAGAAGAGGTGGGAGGAAAGAGAAGGTAAAGTTAGATGGACTCAGTTACAGTCGCAATGAGTGTACTATTGGAAGACCTGAAGGACCAGGTTAGGGACAGATCGTCGTGGAGAAAATCTAGCTATGCAGTCACTAAGAGTCGACACTGACTCAATAACATATAATCAATCAATCAATCAATCTTTAAATGTCTCAAAAATTACACTCAAACAATTCTAATGGGAAACTAAATGAGAAACCCAAGGCTTTTTCAACCTTTTTTTCCTAATCTACTTGATGGCTTGAGAAAGAACATTGATTTAATTGAACAGATATAAAAATACCAATGTGTTTGTATAATTGCTTTCTTCATTTTACCTTCAGTATATTTGAACATATTTATATTTATTTATTTCCTTTGAAGAATATTTCCTTTGTAAAACTATTAATCAATTTATAATCCATTACTATATTAGCTTCATGTTTTGCCATACCTGCGTATAGTTTTGTTAAAGGCCATCCACTATGATTAACAGATACAAGAAACTTCATCCGCTGAAACTGTGACACATAAACCATTGACAACACATTGGCATAGATAGGAGACTTACCCATGGTGTGCACCTAAACCAACACTCTGTCATTCTCCCCTCTGGCATCACAACCACTTTTGCAGTAGCCAGCAAGATGTCACTTCAAATTTTCCCACATATGAAAAAAACTAAAACATGGAAAAAACTAAAATATGGGTCTATAGTAGTTGGACTGGGGTAAGAGGCACAACATGGAGGGATCCCTGGCCCTTTTGTTTCTCAGCAGTACAGCACAACATGGACCACTGCAGAAGCACTCTGTGGCTGCTTCTTCCAGACTCTAGAACTGGATGTCAGAAGGGAAGTTAACCATTATTAAGCCTCCATCAGGGTATAGTCACTGTGGTTTATTTTAGACAACTTAATCTAATGTTAGGATTCAATCACTTTGGAAAGTATACAACACTTCAACCTCCTATTATATTAGCCACCTAGGGAGACATGGCAACTAATAGCTTTCATCCACTTTGATCCTTACAATTGTACTGAACCAATATTACAGAGAAATCCAAATCTGAAAATATATAAGACAAATATCAGGGCAATATTTTTGTTAGAGAACCTGAGTAGACAGGACTGGCTAGGAATTGTCACCTGCTGTGATACAGAATGCTCACCTTAGATCAATCAGTTAACAGGATCAGATCATGAATATTTGTTATCTGAAGAACTGCAGTGTAAATATGATTCACCAAAATTTGCAGAGTGGCTCTACCTTCAGTTAAAATATGAGACATCTGGATATGGGCCAACAGTCCTGGGTGCCTCAGAATTCCCTCTAGCACTAAAGGAGTTAACACGTTATTAACAAAATAATAAACTTATAACTGTTTATATGCAATACACTAAACTTCTATAGATTTAAAATTACAATTGTATCAACAAAAATATTGCTTTGCATATATTAAATACCTATGCACTTTAACCATTGTTGGTGAGGTGGTACTTAACAATAGAAGTGGTGCCTTCACAGCTTGGCACAGAAGAATCTGAAAGAATGCCTCTCCCAGTACATTCTACCTATACCCTAAGGTCATCTTCAGAGGGCCTGTTCCAGGTGCCCTCCCATGCTGAACTGTGGTAAACAGGCTACCTGAAAATGTCCTCTTTCAGTAGCAGCCCCTCTATTTTGGAATGCTCTTGCAAAGTAAGCCTCCCGTCATTTTATAATACTTCAGTTCCAGGTAAATTCAATATTATTCTCCTAGGCCTTTTAATTTAAATGCCCCCCCCCCAACATAGCATAAACATTTGATGATTTTTACACTAAATCCTCATGATATGACCTTAATCTCATCCTCAGCCCATAAACGAGACTGCTTAAAATCATCTTCAGATATCCCTGTTCTGAAATCATGTTTTTTGTTGTTGTTGTTTTACCTTTAATATATGCAAAGCAATTTATGTTCTACCTAAACCATAGATGCAATCTAGAACTCTTAATCAACCATGTGGTTGATGATATGGACGGGTTGGGATTTGCCCAAGTCCCACTGGCTATTTTAGGCTGCTGTGGGTATGACTTCCCCTCTCAAATCACTGGGCACTAGCCTTCAAGACCATTTTTGCTTTGGTTGCATAGTAAAGTTGTTTTCAGAAGGCAGCTGCTACCTAATGCCTGACCAGCACCTTCCAAAGCATTTGTCAAACCTTACATAGGTTCCTTATTACATAGGTTCAGTGCTCTTTTGAGAATACCTTAGTTCAATGCTGCACAGGTCAATTTCAAACAGGAAATAAATGGATTCTGCTCTCTATGTATTTCTGGTTCCATCCCCAATAGGTATATTATAGGTTTTCTGGTGCTTCTGCTGACAAAGTGTTCTCACATAGCCATACCTTTAGTTGTTTTGAGTGGGGGTGGGAAGCAACTACTCTTATGACATTACGGTTATTCCATGATAGCCCTCTACCATTCCATTGTAGAACTAGATGAGGATGGAACTCTCTCATTCTTGGTCACTCCCTCCCATTTCAACCTGTACCTACTGCATGTAAGCCAAGCTACTTCTGAACATGAGTCTAACATTCTTCTGAAAGGGTGCTAGACCCATGTTCAGAAAAAGCTTGACCTTCAGGAAAAATCCTTTCCACTCCCATTTCACCCTGCAGCCTTCCTCCATGATCCTGGGCTGTTTTTAGATATGGATTTAACATTCTTCCAGAAAAGTACGAGACCCATATTCAGAATTAGCATGTCTGACAGGTAGCAGGTGAGGGACACCTCCATACCTGTGATGTGTTAAATGAGCAACTTGACCAGTGGCTAAATCAGCTATTCTAAGCACTTAGCTATACTTACCCATTTCTACCCCGACATTAAGGAGGTTAATTGGTGGTTGTTTTTCCTACCAGCAGTTGATGCTTGATGGGTTGAAAAAAACAAGCCAGGAGATCTACCTTTCTTAATTTGTTTCACATTAAAACAAAAATACCACTCCTTGGCATCATTACTGAGGCAGAATAAGGATTGGCAATGAGGGCATCACTATTTATGGCAGAAGATTTCAAAAGCTTTGCTTCTATTTTAGATTAACAGTTTGCAATGGATCATGACACACTATGGTTAATTGTAATTATGGTTAGTTTTAAACAAGTCAGCTTCAGACTATTGGATGTGGAACTTATCTTCACTGGCTATAATTATCATTAACCACAGTTTAGGATTCAAGTGTAAACAACAGAATGGGGGAAATGGCAGAGAAGAAGGTAGAAGAGTTATAGGGTTATAACTCAACTTTAGTAATACTAAACTAAGCAGGGAGATCAAACTCAGGTGTTTTATAAAGAAAAAAAAAACTTCAGAAGACATGATATGACACGGAATTCAAGACCAGAAGTATCAGTGTTAGAAGTGAGGTAAGTTTCACATGTATGTTTCTTAGCATGTAAAACTATCTTATTGCTCACTTGAAAGAGAAAGGACTGCTGGAAATTCAAATATTTTCAGTATCTCAAACACCAAGGAAAAATCTCAGATTCAGAAGTGCAATGGGGTAATCAGACAACACATCAAGAAGTGGGACATGGCAATGAGAGATATCCAGAGTAGAAGTGTGATATTGTAGTTTCTATAACAGAGACCACAGAGACTGTCAATTATGAACACCACAATTTTACAGATGTTGACTTGGAAGACACACATGCCAGATACTCTTATCAATTTAATAATGGGGGACCTGTATAACACCAAGTCATAAATCAGGCTTTAAAAATCTGAAGAGCACATATCACACTAAGCCAATGCCAAACAAACCACATTATGGCTTGCTGCATAGCTGAACCCTTAAGAGGGATGGTACCTTCAGACCACGACTGTTTTCAATTTGCAATATCTCCAAAGCAGTCTGACCTGCTGCAGCCTGAAAACATGGGGAACACACCAAAATCATTCTAATCTGATCTGTGCTCCTTGCATCTGACCGATAAGGAAGTACAAAAACCACAATTTCAAACCAAGCCCCCCCCCCCCATTTAGCTGCTGCAGATGCCAGAGAAGCTGAAAACTAAATCCCTCTCCCCAACCCCACACAAAAAAGGAAGTAAGATAAATTGTTACTACCCTTCCATACACCCATGCAGCCATGATGGGAAACGGTGCCCTGAGAGTAGGAGGGGACATCTAAGCCATCTTATCACCATCACTATATTGCGTATAAAAGTATCTGAAGGTATTAATAGATTAATTCATAATTAGGCTCCCTTTAATCTAACCCATTCATTTTGCATCACTTGCTGAAAACGGATACTTGCATCAGCTAGATGGGCCTACAAAACCAATGAAGAGGCCCAGTTTCAAGGGTACTAATATGACAGGCCACTAGGACTACCTGGTTTTAAGGCAAGCTTAATGAGACAGGCATCTTCAATCTGTTGAACTGAAAATATCCTGCCAATTGCAATGGTCTCACCCGTTTCTATAAAACAGCTGGCAAAAGAGTTGCATATGGAAATGCAGCTACTGCATTTCATCTGCAGTCTTTCTGAAAATCCCAAATGTGTTGCAGCTGCAGCTCTTTCCCCGGTCTTTGCAAGGATCTGACTGCTGCATCATCACCAATGTGAGCTGGAGTCACAAGCTATGCATGGAAGGTCACAGACTGCAGAAGAATAAAAAGCAGGGACACTTCAGACCCTCTCCAGAAACATATATTGTTGTTGTTGTTGTTTTAATTTCCTGTCCTTCCATCTAAGAGGATTAATCATCTCCCATTCAGACATTGTTTTTGCCTGGAGAAAAAGGTAAAGAAAACTCCCTGAGGTTATAGGAGATGTATTTGCCAAATGCCTCCCCATTTCAAAGTGTTGGCTCTGCTTCCAGAACAGTATAAATAATGAAGGTTAACAGGCATCTTTTATTGAAGAAATCTAATAACTCTATAGAAAAGGGAAAACCCACACACCTGCCAAGTGTTTCATTTTTTAAATGCCCATCATTAAAACAGGCAGATGTGTATGTGACAGGAAGGCTTAAATTTTGCAGGAACCCCTAAGCACCAAGATATATGTGACTTAATTTCTATTTCATTTTTCCTCCAATGAATTCAAGGCAGCATATGTAGCATTTACTGTTTCCTGAGAAGTAAGTTAGGGAAAAAATCATCTACAATACACAAGGAATACCCTACCTCTGCAGTTTGACACATACAGTCTGTTGATAAATGTCATGGATGCTAAAGCAGTGATGAGGTGTGGTAAAATCTTATATATGCCACTTCCTTGGGGTCTTTGTGAGATATCCTTGGAAAATTAAAAATGGTAGTTTGCCACAGCCCATTACTTAGTTTGTATGTATGCCCACTTGCCCAGGGAGAAAAAAAGACAAAAGTCAACTTGAATAGTAGAGAGTATTTGAGGGGCTTAAGTAGGCAAGGCAGAGCAACCTCAACAGCTTCCTTCAGGTAAATGGAAATTTTGTCAGTAGCCATTTTGTTAAGAGATAAGCTGCCCCATATTCCAACCATTTGAGAACTCCCAAACTTCCAAATGGACTATTGGGCCACTCTTGTACAGAAAAGGCAACTAACAGAATGAGAAGGGCCATTTGGAGCTCTGATTCTAACGACCGGCTCAGAGCAAGAATCCAAATTAAAGCACCCTTGACAGACAGCGCAACCTCCACCTGAATATATTCAGTAAATGGGAGTTCACTACCTCTCTAATTACTTGATTTTACTTTTGAACTAAGACAGCCAGCCTGGTGTAGTGATTAAGGCACCAAGTTAGAAACTGGGAGACCATGAGTTCTAGTCCCACCTTAGGCACAAAGCCAGCTGGATGACTCTGGACCAGTCACTCTCTCTCAGCCCTTGAAAGCAGGCAATGGCAAACCACTTCTGAAGAACCTTGCCAAGAAAACTGCAGGGACTTGTTCCAGCAGTCACCAGGAGTCAACATGACTCAAAGGCGCGCACACACTTTTGAGCTGCTCTTATTTACAAGGAAAAGAACTTCTAATATTCAGTTGGAATCTGCCCTCCTATAACTCAAATCCATTATTCCGTGTCCCAGGTCATAACCTTTTATGTAATATCCTTTCGAATATCTACAGAGTGCAACCATATGGGCTAAACATGCCCAGTTCCTTCCACCTCTCTTCAGAGAACTTAATTCCTAGACTCCTAATCCTCCCTGTTCTAGTTTGTCTAAATCCTTCTTAAAGTATGTTGCCCAGGATGCAGAACAAAGTGGAACTATTATTTTGTGTGATTTAGAAACTATACTTCTGCACCTTAAAATTGCATTTGTCTTTCTGGCAGCTCCATCATACTGCTAACTTATATTTAGTTCTCAATCAGCTATTATTCCAAATTCTTTCACCAGTGTCATTAACCGTGCCAGATCACTCCTATCTTATACATGTGGATTTTATTGATTTTTCTTAAGATAATAATTTTACATTTCTCTCTGCTAAATTTCATTCTATTTGGCCCACTTATTCAATATTTCATGTTTATCAGCATAGGCTATGTTCGTTAGTCTCTGCTAATGTTAGATTTCCCAGGTAGACCAGACAGGAAACACAACCAGATGAGCTAAGTCTACTTTACTGTAAGGCTACATTAACAGAATCTTCCAAGTCTGAAAGTACAAATCTCCTGCTGTCTCCTTTACAGCCCTAGAAGCTAGGGAGGGTCCCTTCTGAGCCTCTTGCTCTGGCCATTATGCAGCTGTGGCCTACACCCTCTCTTATCTAACCATTCCCTAGGCAGCATCTCTTCGCCCCATCTCTCAAGGTCTTTCTCACATACCATTACAACTAACTTACATATAGTATAGCCAGAAAACCACAACTCTGGCAAAACTTAATTCTGCCACTGATCAGCAATTCTTCCCATGAGAAGCCAATCTTGCCAGCTAGCCATACCTAACTAGTCAATCTACCTGACAGATCATGGGCAGAAAAGTTACACCACTCATTAAGGCCACGGCCATAGGTATTATTCCCAAATTCAGTCCAGACAAAGTCAAATTTTGCCAATATGTCCTGCCTAATCTAGTGATGAAATAGTCCATCTTGGGCGGGGAGGGAGATAGGAGGGCAAGCTGACAATGAACTATCTAATGGTCATATCTATTTAAGTTCCAAATCAACTTCAATAGCTTGCTAATCAGAATGCCAGAAGATACTTTGCCAAATAATTTTATTATAAATAAGATAAATTATGTCTACAGCATTCTCACTGTCTACTACTAAGAAAGTTTTAAAGTCTGCTTGGATGAGGGACCAACTGAGAATTCCAGGGATATTAATTAGACTGTGTTGAAAAACACCTTCAAAGAAGTAAATGATGAACTACTCCCCCACATGGACGCAGTCACATCACCTCTTGGAGTTCAGCTCAACTTGGAAGGTTGCCTTTCTTTTCCCCTCAAGATTCTTGAAGATCAATCTCTTACTGGTATGTTGATAGACTGATGAGTCTACAGTTCTCTGGAATGTCCTTTCTTTCCTTTCTGATTTTTCAAAGATAATAATACCTACGGATGTGGCCAAATTATCAAGTTCCTTTAGTAATCTAAGGTACAAGTCATCAGCTGCAGTAGTTGGATTTTATGCCCTACGGGACAGACTCTGGAGATTTTAAAATCATGTAAAGTACTAACATTTTCTTGCCCATGTTCCTATCATGCTCAAGCTTCGACTCAATTCATAATCATTTACCTGGTACAATACATACTGTCTTGCGGGAGAAGGTTGAACCAAAATTAAAGATGAGGAACTCTGCCTTTTCTTTCCTCTCTTTAGCATTTTGTTATCAATAGGCACCTGGTACACTGATTTGTTTTCTTTTCTTTTGATCTGAGAAAGCCCATTTTGCTAAGTTTTAGGTTTCCTAATATCAAATTTGCACTTCCAGGCTACCTGAACTGGCTGTCCCTTGGTGATCTGTCCCCAGTTTTCTAACTTTTTCAGGCCACAGAATCTGTTAGTGAAAAAGAAGTAATCCTGGAACTCCCAAACAACAGGCAGAACTCTAGTGATAGAAAATTGGTTGCATTTAAATGTTTTTCTTTTCCCTCCTTAAGTTTCTCATAGAATTCCATCATTCTTATAGAACCCTAGGGTTCCACAGAACACAGTTTGAAAACCTCTGGGCTACATGCCCTTCTTTATTTTTCAAACTTTCTCTAAGCTTGTTGTGAAGCCATATTTGGTTTTTTCAGCTGTCCTCCATCTTCTTATCTCATTTTCTAGAAAGTCTCACCCATTCAGAGCTCCTTTTTTCATTAGCTTATCCTGCTATGGGATCCTACTTATCACTGCTCTGAGTTTATTAAGATATGATTTTTGGAAGTCCATGTTTCATGTTTGACTCATCACTACACTTTCCCTTAAAATCAGGAGCTCCAACATTATTTAGCTATTTTCCCCCTCTGGTTCTACTTCCTCATATTCTCTACTGGATAGGATCAAGAAAGGATAGCTGACTTCCTTATGTGTTCCTCCAACCTCTGAAAGAAAAAGTTATCAGCAACACAGATCAGGAACTTCCTGAATAAACTGTGTTTGGCAGAGGGTTTCTCTTCTAACAGATCTTGAATAATTAAAATCCCCTTTCACTACCATTTTATTGGCTCTTTGAAAGATCTGGAATTTGTTTTTGAAAATTTCACATCTTCTCATTGGTTGGGCAGGTAGAAGTAATACCAACAGTGACAGAAAAATCAATGACCAACAGTGACAAAAAAATCCACTTGGATTTTTGAGCAGGTGTGGATACTTCTAACATAACTCCCCCCCCCCTTCCTATTGCTTCTATTTCTTTGAATAAATTGCATCCTCAGCTGCTAAATTCATGTTTGGAGAGTCACTCAGTCAGATATCCATTACATCTTTGATTAAACCCTTCCTATATGGAATATAGTGAATAGGAGATCTGGACTAGGATTAGGAAGCTCTCTTAATAAATAAATAGAGGGCCCCAGGCCACTCTGTCTTAGCTTAACTTCCCCGACAGGTTGGATTTACACAACATGCTAAAATATAAATTTGAATGAAACACATTTCCTATGTTCACATTAGATTTGATTGATTACGTACCATCAAACCACTGTTGACTTCTAGTCAACTCTTAGATAGATTTTCTCCATGATGATCTGTCCCTAACCTGGTCCTTCAGCTCTTCCAAGGGTACACTCATCACCACTGTAACTAAGTCTGTCCACCTTGCTGGTGGCGGTCCTCCTCTTCTTCTCTTTCCTTCCACCTTTCCCAGCATTAGAGCCTTCTCCAGAAATCACATAAGATACTCTGCCCAGATAATAAGCCACTTTACAGCTTAACCTGATGTACCAATAGAAGCGAATATGTGTAGCTCAGGGTTGAACTGTGGAGTCCTTGGGGTTCTCTGAGCTTCGTTGTTTTCTTGCAAATGATTCGTTACTCGGCTAGGTAACATCTTCAGTGCTAGTCTAGCACTGAAGATGTTACCTAGCCAGGTAACGACTAGCACTGAAGATGTTACCTAGCCGGGTAATGAAACATTTGCAAGAAAACTACCAAGCTCAGAGAACCCTAAGTACTCCACAGTTAAGCTGATGTTCTGATTCACTCAACATGCTAAGAGAATCACTGGGCTTCCATGCAAAACTACATACTGTCCTTCTTAGCCTACCTACTATGCTATAGAAACCCAACTGTAGAACCATGATGTTGGAAAGGACTTCAGCCATCATCTATACCAACCCCTTGTTCAATGCATGATCTGCCCAGGAATCCCCATTACTTCACCCTTGGTAGATGAGAGTCCAGCCTCCACTTAAATCCCTCCAATCGTGTAAAGGAAAGCTGCCTGACCAGATGTTCCAATGTCAAACGGCTTTTACCTATGGAATGTTTCCCCACAAAAGCCCTGAACATTTTTGCTGTCATTCCCACCCACATTTTCTAATCCTGCCAACAGAAAACAAGGTGCTCTCCTTCTGAAGTGGCAGTCCTTAATATCTGAAACCTACTTTTGCATAAGCCCTAAATGCGGAAGGAAGGAAGGTACATCTAACCATCAGTTTATATGGGAGGACAAACTAAAACAAGCCTGGAGGTTGAATTTCAGTTTCGGCTCTGTGGCTGCACGGTGGAAAGGAAAAGAACGGGCGAGAAAAGACAAAAATAGATCCTGGAGCAGCAAGCTCTGTTTAGCAGCCACAGGCAGCGAGGAAAATAAAAGCGGGCCGCGAGGCGAGGTCATTCCTCCGAGGGAGGGGCTCGCGCGTGTGCCTCTCCCCGCCGCCTTCGGCACCACCACGTCCTTCAAAGGCCTCAACCGGGGGCGGGGGGGAGAGCGGAAATCCTGGGTAAAAGAGAGAAGGGCGCCCTCCCTCTGCTCCGCATAGTGTCCCCGAAAGTGCTACTGCAGGTCCCTTTTCTCCATCTTCCAGCGATTATCTGCAGCAGAATTTCCCCGCCCGGCCCGGAGAAATAATAAATGGCGGGGAGGGGAGCGCACACCTGCAGTAGTTGGGTTTTACGCCCCGCGGGACAGACTCTGCTGAAAGTGGGCTCAAACTGAAAGCCGTTTGGACCCGTGAACAGGGCCCCCATCTGCGTGGCATAATTCCGGACGACCACCGAGCCTCCGAGAGTTAGTGCTTCCTTCTTTGCCGCCATCTAGCGGTCTTCCGGATTTTGGGGGCCCAGATCGCTGGCTGTGGGGGCACTGCCGTTTCCCGGGCGGTTGAAGAACTCGACAGGACCTCGCTGGAACACGTTCCGCCCCTCGCGCTCCCACTCAGAACTGGGCTTGGGCTAACCTTGCGCCACGGTTTCCCTACGCCAGAATTGGCCCTGCCACCCTTATCAGTGAGGTGTGAATCGTCCTGCCGGGCAGCTGCCGGGTTCTCCCGGCCCGCTCCCCTGCCCGCTATGGCGCATAGCTCGCTGGATCAGGCGCGCAGCTCCAGGTGGCAGGGCGTTGTGTCCCGGTTCCGCGGCCCTTAACTCGGGCTGGACTCATCTGGCTAAAATGTGGATGGTTACTTTGCAGTTCAGTCAATCTTCTCTCCCTCTCCTCCTTTTGCCAGTAGCTAAATGCGGGAAGGGGAGGGGCAGCAGTTACAGAAAAGCGACGGGGGGTGCATGTAGTAAGTAGGGCTAACCTAGTAGGCACGCCTTTCTGTCACCCTTCCAGAGATTGTGGATTTAGAGAGACGCCACTGACCAAAGGAGACTGCAATACTATGTATGGTGACAGGTAAAAAGAAGGGCTCAGCCACCTTACAGGGTATTCACGTCCAGGAGTCTTAATATGTTGCAGCAAAAGCAACGTTCTTTACCACATTAAAGATCAACAGATTTATTCTGGGGTAAACTTTCTGGCAGATAAAAATGGCACATAGTTTCTACATCACTGCAACAAATTTACTAAGGTGGGTTGTGTGTGTAAACTTAACACCACTGTGAATCTGTGCTATCTGGCTTCAGGTAAATCCTAGACACGGCTACAGTGGGCTTAAAGTGGAATGCGGTTTCTAAGGAGGAATTCTTAGCCAAGGCGTCAAAATGTTCCCTTGGGGAATCTCTTTCTAAATGCTGAAACCACCTAAGCACAATGATCATTGATGTTGCTGGAAAATGCTATAACCCTCTAGAGAGGAAATGCCCATTCACACATTCTAAGCACTTCTTAACCCCCCTATCCCTCAGACAGTACATTTGGGCTCTCAGATCTGGGATGCAAAGATCAGAATGATCGCTAGAAGACAGCAGAGAGTTTTCTGTATATCTTGGCTGCTAACCACCAATGGCCTGGACTTTTGCAGTCCAGATCTGCTGGTAGCCTAAATAAATAAACAGGTAAAAGACTGAAAACTATATACAGGTATAATTATTGAGAGACTGAGAGGTTATAGAACAGCCTTTGGAGAACCAGTGACCTCCAGATGTGCTGGGAAATTGGACTTTGCACATCGGGAAGGCACTGGGTCAGAGAAGGGTTTTTCAGAAGCTGTTATGAATATCTTAGTTGTACTACTAACTGCAGTCCCCAAAAAGACTAGAACAGTATTCCTCTGGATTGCATGGACATGACCCTGTGGGCTACAGCTAATCTGGGGAGGAGAGTGGGTCTGGGTATAGTTTAGGGGTGGGATTACCCCTTCCATTTTTCTGGTGGTGAATGAATTTCTGCCACTGACCTTCATAAAAAGACAAGCTTTTTTAAAAGCCTACTTTCCAGCTTTTATATAACTGCATGGTTGCCCTGGTCTCTGTAGAATCTAGACAACAGAAACTAGGTATAAAAGAGGCCAAGATATATAAAGCTTGAAGTCTTGCCAAGCATATTCGCGGAGGCTCTTTCCTAGGTTTTCCCCAACCTAAGAGATATAATATGTACCACAGCTGGTGTTTATTCCTTTGGAGTCACCTGTGCTCTGCAGGTGCCATTCCAGGAATCTGAATTGTGCAGGAAGCTTTTATTTCTTTCACGTTTATCACTCTATTAATCTAGTACATGTCTACAATCAGGATTCCTTTACAACAGCTGGACATAAGTCAGATTGCAGGCTGTACAGCTTCAGAAATAGCACCTGTGGGTTTGGTTCACGCAACACGCATACTGAAAATATGGTCTATCAACCCAGGCAGTTGGGTTTATTCAGTTAACGATGGAGCAACAAGTTATATGTAAACAGCTGCTGAATTCAGTGGAATCTGCCCCTAAATGTGTGCTCATGGGTTTGCAGCCGTATAATTTTCACTGCATAATTTACTGAACTGATCCCACTATGATGAAGTAAGAGCCATATTTATCACTTCATAGACATTGACCACCCTGGCACTTTCTACATATTTTGGACTTCAGCAACCACAATAACCCAGCCTAAAAGTTATGGGATCTGAATTCCAACAATAACTAGAAAACAGGGGTGTTGGCGGGGGGGGGGTGTCAAAAGTCTCAAGATGGTGGCCACAACGATGCAGTCCAAGCCCCACCTTTTTTTCAGTGTGCATCAATGATGAACATTTAAAAGGGGCGGAGTTGGATCACATGGTTGCGGATGCCATCTTGACTTTTTTGACAACTCTGCAGACACCGTGCTGGAAAAAAGAATATCACCACATCAAGCCTCATGACCTCACCTAATCTTTCAGACTTTCTTGTGCACTACACCTAATCTATTCTTTCCAAGTTAGTGAAGAAAACACCTGAACTTGGGTGACATTCAAAGAAACAAAAAGCAGTATTTCTGATTCACACATCATTATCTGCTATAATTTCCCCATTCTGTCTAATAAACAGTCCTCTAAATAAAGTTTTCCTTGAGTCAAAGTCAACTCCAGGTTGACATGAACAGCCCACGGTGGTTTCCTGATGATAATACAGAAGTGACTTGCCACTGTCCTCTGCTGTCCTAGGATTTTCTAGAGGCTTCCCATTCAAGCACTAACTAAATCTGACCTTTCTTAGCCTTCCACCTTCAAAATCAGCAAAGGTCATGTAGTTTGTTCTCCGGGTATTTTCTTCTCCACTTTAAAACCCGGAGTTGTGGCACATAAGGTGGATAGCCATACAAGTCTCTTTAAAAAGAGTCTTGGATCTAACTGCAAATGATGCATTGCTCTGAACCGCTAGCATATCAGTGCCCCTCGGCTTTCTTTTTTCCTGTTCAATAAAAAGAGCTGCCCTCCTCTGACGGGGAGTGTTCAATTCAGGGCCACCACAAGCGAGCGGAGAGAGGAGTGGGCGGAGTTTAGGACCCCGCAACCTCGTCTTCGGGCTGCTGCTGTTGCCGCCGCGCAAATGCGCGAGGGGGCAGGAGCATCAGCTCGGCCACCGTACACCTGCTACCGGCGTGAGCCCGCGGACTGGCGCTGAGCATTAGCCCCGTCTGCAGATCTCGCCTCTTAACGCACCGCCGCTTCCGGCTTTCGATCTCGCACCCGAAAATTTACCGTAACGCCTCCAGCCCCGTCGCTGAGCGCGCGCGCGCATATATACCCACGCGCACACCCTGCACCAGATCTCGACCGCTGCATAAGGGGCATGCAAAGCCATTTCGGAGTAAGAGGGGCGTGCGGAAGACAGAGCGGGCTCAAAACCAATTCCTGTTTAATCGCCCAACTTTTTTCCCTCGGGCATCGCTATCGCCTCTTTGATTCCTTTGAATGTCACACACACGCCCCCACGTCTAGGAGACGGTCCCACGTTAACGACCTTTTATTAGGAAAGGTGTTCCTAGGTGCTTCACAAGCCGGTTTCTCTCCGAAAACCGTGACGGGGGAGGGGAGGGGAGGGGATGTGTGTCCGTAGAGCTAAGGAAACCCAATTCAGACAAGAACAGAAGAAGGAGGGTTGTAACGAGACCTGTTCAAATTTCCCGTTTGAAGCGCATCCTTTCGTTAGAGAACTGCGGCATTTCCAAATAGCTCTTGAAAGCAGTAAAGACGCGCAATGGAGATTTTGTTCAGCATCTGGCTTTAAAGCATAACGGCGGAAAAGCGGGGGGGGGGGGGTTGGGAATCACCACCGAACTTTATGTTTTATGATCTGGGCTAAGTGCGGTCAAGTGGATTCCCCCGCAAGTCAACTCCTTCCAACAGCACTAGGAGCCCGGCTACCTAAGTGGGATTGCTTCATTCTCTGCACCCTCCAAAGTTCAGTCGGTACAATTAAATCAGACCCACGACTTAAAAGAAACCCAGTGATATATGAGTGTGTCTCCAAAACGCGCGGGGAGCCCCTCTGAATGCGTGGCACGGCATCCGCCCCGCACAAGAGATGAGTACTACAACTCCCATCGTTCCCAAATCATGCTGTTTGAGGACAACGGCCTTTGCAATTCCAGGACCTCTGGAGAGCGTCAGGTTGGAGAAGACTGAACTAGTTCGCCGGCCGTCTATGCTGAGTCACAGAGAGGATTTCTTGAGAAATGTCTTTAAAAAAAAAACTTTAAGCGAAGTCTGCGTTCTGCTGCTGGCCAGCGCGGGTCTTTCATTTGATACTGGGATATCTAAGCATGCGGACATCCACATATGTAACAGAAATGCAAAGATAAGCGAATGCTCCTTCCTTTTCCCGGACAGGTCGTGCTAGGATCGTTTCGCGACCAAGAAATCTCGGTTTATTATGCGGGCACCGACAGACAGCGGGGTTCGCTGCGTGCGGACAGACCTTCTCTCTAAAAACGGGGGTCCCTCAGAGGCGGCAGGGAGGGGGCGCAGGGAAGAGACTGCCGAAAAGGGTTCTTCAAACCGTTCTGCTGCGGTTTAGGCAGGTGGATGCAAGCAGATACGAGAGGGGGCAGGGAGAACTGGTCGTGAAAACACTTTATTACGAAAGTGAAAAGCTCTATTCTCTGCACGTCTGCTTGACGCTTCCTTGGAGTTGAAGAGACGCCTAGGTACGCAGGCAGAGAATTCCAGCCCCGACTGGAAACCGATTCAGTGAAGGCGGGGAGCACCTCTGCGGAAAGAGGACCCCTTCCCTCTCGTTATTACCGCTTCCATTAACTCTTAGGCGATGGAAGGCGAGAGCGCGCGGGCCGCATCTCTGACTCTTTCCACGCTATGCTGCCCCCCCTTTTTTTTCACTCTTACTAGGACACTGGCAGGGGTCTGCAAATTCCTGAGGCTTCACCACAATGCCATCCACCAGCAGCGCCCACTGCTTTTCCACCTCCCACCCCCCTTGCGCAGGAAAGGGGTCAGGCCGACTACTGGCGTCGCCCTCCCACGGCCACCAGGGGGTTAACCGCCCATACCTACCAAATCTGCTGTGGTCTTGCCTGGTTCCTTGGATCGTGCCATTGGGGAAAATCTCTAAATGAAATCCAGTCCTGCAATAGAGCTGCCTCCGCCTCAGGATGCCTTTTAAGTGATCCAAGCCCGTCACCGCAGGCCCCCGGGGGAGTCCACCTGCTTCGGACTGCCCCAGGTGGTCGCTCAACAAAACCGGGCCGTCCGCCGGCAACACGGGCACGTTCCCAAAGGGGCCCGCGTCTTGGACCCCGAGATAGTTCCCAACTTCACCTATGGGAGCCATCAGGAGCAGGGGAGGGGGGGAGGAGGAGGAGGAGGAGGGGGTAAGGTTCGCGCTTTTTTGGTTTTTTGGCAGCCAACTGTAACTGCTGGTGCCCAACCTAAGATTTTTCTTGCTTTAATTTTTTTTTTAAAGAATGTATTTCCACTCCGTTCTTCCCCTCCCACTTGCAGTTACATTGAGGGAAGGTGGGGGGGAAATCCCTGTTTTAATCCATCACTAATCACACGGATTCCAAACTAAAAAAAAAAAAAATGACACCGGAGTAAAGTAGCCCGCTGTTTTGACTGGCCTCAGGTTCAAGGTCAAATCGCCGCTCAGTCTGAAAAAAGCACCGCGCTCGCTCCGCACCGGGACATAGCTCTCAGCCCCTCGGGTTGTGGGTCTAGAAGCAGCGGACGAGGTCTAGTTCCCGGGGCTCTTAGCAGACGGTGAGGTCTTCTGCCCATCCGGCCGTAAAAAGAATAAAAATCCGTAGTTTCTCCATTGGGTTTAGGAGCGGAATGACCATAGCAACTTCGGCGCCCTAGGCGTTACAGAGGGCGGTGGGGACATACATTATCGATATATGGCATTTCAGATGCCCGGCCGACGCCAGGCTTTTTTATGGGTTCTGCTTCCCAAAAGACATGCGCTCTTTTTAGTCTATACCAGACTGCATCTATCAGCATGAATCCTAAAAAGGAGGGGAAAGGGGGGGGGGGAGAAGAATGGAGGGGGGACCTTCACATTTGCTGGCCGAAGCAAATCCTCCCCCCGAAAGGAGAACGGGATTTCTTAAAATAATAATATTTTAAAAACTTTTTGACGTCCAGATCTGTTATCCAGAATCCTCCGCGGATGCTCCTCGGTTTAGCCCGGCCGACGTTCCACCTCCGCACCACCGAGCCAAGCGGGAAGGCAGCTCCGTCCAAGCGCGGGGATCTTTTCGCCGAGTTGCCTTGGAACAGGTGTAGTAGCTTCGGGAGAGCTGGCCGGGCGATGTTGTACTCCAGCCCCGAGCTGCTGCGGCTCTCGTCTGTGGCTCTCCCATCCAAGCACGCAGGGAAAAGTGGCGCAGGAAGAGGCATTGGGCTGGGTTTAAGGTAGTCCAGCTTGCGGGCGGCGAAGGGGCTCTCCCAGGTCCTAGCGCTCAACATTACCTGCTGCAATCGACGAGCCGCCCCACACCCAGCCTGCTCCAGGCAACGGAATCGCCGCTCTCTCACCAGCACCGACACGCGCGCACACAATTTTTTACTGGTCTGCGACACTCCTGGGTCCGTGGCATGCAGATAGGCAAAAAACGGTGCGGACCAGAAACTTTGAAGCCGCAATTGAGTCAGGAGCTCACAGAAAACGGGGGCGAGGGGGGAGGAAGAATAGGGGGGGGGGGAGAGAACAGCGCGGCGTTAGGTCAAAGTAAAGCCGGTTGGGATTTTTTGGTTTTTGGTAGGTGTTTGGTCGCTGAATTAATATTCGCCGAGCTGGGTATGAACCCCCCCCTCCCACGCTTTCAAAGCTTGATGTTCTGCATCCTCATTCAGGCCGGCTCCAGTTCTCCCAGCAGGCTAACTGGTATTAAAAAAGAAAGAAAAACGCCCCGCAAATGGCAGCCTGAGCTTAAACGCTTTTACTTGGGCCGAAGTTTTATTGTGGGAGGAACCCGCGCTCTAACGAACGCACGCGCTTTTTAAGCACTAAGTCCGCGGCCACAACTTCCCCGGGAGGGAGCCTCCACGCGTCCCCAGAATTCGCGCACGGAAAAGTCTTTGGGCGCAAAAGGGACCTCACGAGGCTCGGAGGCGTTTTGCTGCCCGAAGTCCGACCACCACAAGAGCGGGGGGCGAGGAGGCCGGATCGTGAGGGAGCTGGCTGCGAAACTTAGGGACGCTTCCTCGTGAGTAAGCTCCCCGGAGTGCGGAGGCAGCGTTCTTCTGAGGGCACGTGAGCCCCGAAAGTCCTTGAGTTCTTCTGCCTAACCCTGTTTTAGGATCATTTTTGCAGCACCTTAACCATTCCCGCCCCAGCAGCTCGAGATTCATGCGGCTGCTCTTCGCTTCTGCAGCAATATAGCTGCTGAGTGAGCCAGGCGGAAGGGAAACGAGAAAAGCCTCCTTGCCCAGCCGCACCGGCGCGAGGTGAGGTGGCCTCGATGGGTCCCCACGTGCTTGTGCTTTCTATTACCGGGGCGCAAAGCTGGTTAGGGAACCCTGCCCAAAGCTTTTCCTGCCGGCCGGAGGCTGGGATGTCCTTTCTCCACGTGATATCTGGAACCTGGGTGTTCTAGAAATGGTGAGTTAAACGCTCGATTGCAGACAGACAGTTTTAGCAAAAGACCAATACAAGAGACACACTTGGAGTGTCATCTCTCTTCTTTGAGACCCTCATGAAAATGTTCCAGGGCTCGGATGTGAGGAAGACCCCCCCCCCCCCCAGTGGTAAGTGTCCATATCATCAAAGTTCAGCCGCAGGATTGCTTTTCTGTGTCAGGGTACAGTTTTGAGCCATGTAAAGTAAGAATCCAGACTTTGCTAGAACTACCGTGTGCAACCAGCATGGGGGGCTCCTCTAAGTGTTAGCAGAATACCACCTTTTATTTGATAGCAAGATGGATAAGTCAGAGATTTTTTAAGCTGCCTTGAAACTAATTTGAAACCTGAAATGTGAGGGACATTGCCTGTATATTCAGTTCCTCACCTAACAAAATCGCCATCACCATGCACATATATGTATATGCATGTACATCCTATTAAACTGGGATAACACATGCAGCCTGATGCAATATGCATTCTCCATCTAAGTTTGCGAAATAATGCATCTTAAGATGCAAGGAGACATTTTCATACTAAACTATGGTTTGTTGATTGAATTTCAACTGAATGTATTCATACCAAGCTCTAAGCCACAAACTACAAAGCACAATGGTGTCCACACAACATCCAAAGCCAACCATATTATGATTTAGTATGATGTGCAAAATCCATCAGTGGTATAATTGTGAAACAGATTCAGCTAAACTAGCTTGCAACATTCTTTCTGAGGACTGCAAGATGTAATAAGGTTACTCTGATTTAAGTCATTGGCTCTAAATGATTTAAAAGGCTTTTTGTTAATGTAGTTTAGCTGAGGTGATTGGATTTCACATGAGATTCTTAAAATTATTTTTGTATTCTGATTTTGAGCATCATTTGTGAAAATGTCCTGACAGTAGGGTCTCAGTTGAGGGTATACTATATGTCAGCTCAGAAGAAAGCTGAGTTCTTTGGGGACCACCCCCAGATAAATGTTTTAGGGTGACAAGCTGACTCTTACGTAGCAATCTAATCAAATTTTTCGGGAAATTCTGTATTTAGTATCTTTAATCATGTTCATGAATACAGTGCTTTGGAACCACAACTCTAGGTTCCATTATGGTCCATTTCATTTTCATAGAAAACCAGGAAGTTGAAGATTCTTCTTTTTAATCCTATGCTTCAATATCTCTCTGTTCTGCTTTAACTATGAAAATAACAGGCTCTTTCAAATGAAATCTCCATAACCGGAAATTTGAAAGAAGTGGCTAGGTAGGCATCTGTCAAGATAGTTTGCTTCACTTTCCTGCCTGTAGGCAGTGGGTTGGACTGGGGATACTTCTTGTGGTTATTTCCTATGGTTGCATTCACCTGAACAAAGGCAGAGCAACAGGTAATTCTGTAGGAATTAATCACGTCTCGGTTCGGCTTTGTTCCAAAACATTATGCACAGGATAGCTGGTTTTCCTATTCTGATTCCAAGAATCATGTTAAGCAAGGCACTTTATGTTGACTTTCCTTTTTTTTTTTTTTTGATAAAATGTCGGGTTGTTTTCCATCCCACTGAAGATATCGAGATCATTTAATATATCAAACTAAGGAGATGTTTAAAAACAGATAAAGACATAATTTAAAAACAACAATATATTACAGAATACCCTGATTCATTTGACAAGTTAATGCTACAATTACAACTTGGGATGTGCAAAATTCATTAATCCAGAAATGAACTCTTGAATACAGGTAGTCCTCGGGTTAAGAATGCTCAGCTTATGGGCAACCCATAGTTAAGAACAGAGCCTACTGTAGCAAAATTCAAGTTAAATACACAATGATTTGAGTTAAATACACAATGGTTCAAGTTAATTACACTATACTACTTATACAGTATTATACAATAATACTGTTCCAGCGTACCTACAGATTCGACTTAAGGACAGACCTTGGGAATGGAACTCGTTCTTAAACTGGGGACTGCCTGTATTCTGTTTCCCTCCAGACCATGCTATTCTAGGGAGAGAGGGGGCAGTTTGGCAGCTTGTAGAAGTAAATCCTTCAAAACAGTAGTTGTTCAAATTATTTATGGGTGGTGGTCTGAGCCTCAGACAGGTTTGTTTCATTAAGAATGTTATGCTCACAATGTCTCAAATGACTTCTGGTTCAGAGTATTTACTTCAGGGATCTGCCCCCTTGGAATGGGATGGTCCAGAGGAGGTCCATCTGGAAGGAAATGGAATGTTCTGGAGTTCTCTGGAATGGTCCATTCCCCAATCAACATTGCATATCCTACTATTTACTTTCCTGGAATTAAATCCTATTGAAATCAATAGGAGTTACTTTTGACTAGGCAGATGTAGTAATGGATTATAAGTAATTACCTAATCTAAATTGTTACAGTGCTGCCGCTGTTAATAATTTTGCTGTACTATTTTACTGTCTGTTGTTGCATAAATTGTTTTGATCATATTAATTGTGTACTACTGTTAAGTTTTACAAAAATAAAAAGCAGCTTAGGGAAAGATTTTATAAATAAATTTTAAAACTGTCATTTTCAGATGTTCCATTGATTTCTATGTTAATCCGTTAGTATTTAAGCACCCTTCTCCCTGAGCCTGTCATGACTACTGTTCTATAACTAATACAGGTTTGGTGCCAGGTGGATTTCTTTTAATGAGATATTCCAGAACAATACAAGAAAGACAAAAAATGCTTTGTTCGTCTACTCTATGGGCAGTATAGTAACAGGAAGAAAGGACTCATCTAACAATCTTACAATTTTTCTGGCATTAACTTTGCAACACGCTAAATATGCACACAGCTTTGTAGGAGGCTCTTTCCTATGGATATGTCCCCACCCATCCCCCAACATGAGTTTTGGTTGGAATATCCTGCCTTTATTTTGTACAACTCAAGGCAGCATACATAATGCTCCCATTTCCTATTTTCCCCACAACGACCCAGTAAGATGGGTTGGGCTGAGAGTAATTGGCCCCAAATGACCCAACCAGATTTCATGCCTGAGGGAGGACTCATGATCTCCAGCATCTTAACCACTACATCAAACTAGCTCCAATACAATCTGAGCACCTTTTGTACATGCAGATGACATCATGATGCACAGATTCAGATACAGAGGGGGCAGAACTTGTATTTTGACAGTGAAATACTGCATCATTCCTCCCTCACCCCCCCCACCCCCATTCCACAGACACCTCTATGGAAGTGAAAATTAGACTTTGAAGAAGCAGGATAGGAAGAGTATTGATGTTTTTGAACTTTGGTGTTGGAGAAGACTCCTGAGAATACCGTGGACAGCCAAGAAAACAAACAAATGGATCACTGAACAAATCAACCCAGAGTTCTCACTCAAAGAACAAATCACCAGGCTCAAATTATCCTACTTCAGACACATTTTGCAAAGACCTAGCTCTCTCGAGAAGGCTCTAATGATGGGAAGGGTGAAAGGAAAGAGAAAAAGAGGATAACCAGCAGCAAGATGGATGGACTCAGTTACAATGGCAATGAGTGCACCATTGGAAGACCTGAAAGACCAGATTAGGGACCAATGGTCATGGAGAAGATCTATCTGTGTGGTCACTAAGAGTGAATAATGACTTGATGGCATGTAATGAATCCAAAAGTAGGTAAGTTGGGATAGAGAACTGCCTGGAAATTGTAGGTCTGTCAGCTAGGCCATGAAGCTGAAAAAATATCTCAAAGAAGGCAACAGCAAGACACCTCCATAGCACTGCTAAGAAAACTTAAAGGCTGCAATAATCAGAGATGTTGGGTGTTGGGCAGCATACAAATTTAATAAATACATAAAATCTGGAATCTTTACATTTTTACTTCTGGATTTGTACAATACATTGAACACTGAGTTAATCCCTTGTTCACATTCAAATGTGAAGATTTCCTGGTTTGTGGCTAATTTCATCCTGTCCTTGACATATGGAGAAAGGCACTGTATCTGAAACATCCATCTCACACCTCAGTGACTTTTGGCCTGCAAACCTGCTCCTAACATTCATTGGATTACCATTCTTGTGCTTTCATGAGGATGAACATCCAAAGCTCCTTGTTCAGGAGAGAGACTTCCATCTGTGTTCACTGTTTATGCTTATGCACTTGTACAACATATTGAACCACCAACCGGACAACCACATTTTAATTAGTATGTTATGTGAACCAAACTCATGCAGTCAGCTTTTGCTTCAGTGTGTCATAGGACCACAGAAAATTATTAAACTGTTCTGCCCAGGCAACTAATGGACCCACTTGGGTTTCAGAGGGAGCTTGGGGTTGTTCTGGAAGGTCTGCTGTATGGTCCAACCAAAGCCCTTGTAGCCACCTGGAATGAAAGGGCAGCAGGGGCTCTGGATCTGACCACACTCAAGTGGCCTCTCCCCTGCCAGGGATCCTGGAACTCTTCCTGGTTTACAGAGGAGCTAAGGGAGATGAAGTAGGAAAGCTGTTTAGAGCACCTCTGGAAGATGAGAAGGGGCGAACCTAATCAAACATGAGCTAGAGCCACTATTAGAGCCTACCTCATGGCAGTAAAGAGGGCAAAACGTCAGTATTTCTCCACTTTTATTGCATCCATGGATAGCCATCCAGCAGCCTTGTTTCAGTGACCAGAGGCCTCCTGGGAGGGAGTGGCCCTGGGATTCATCTAAAAGGTCATTGTGAGGAATATGCCAAGCATCTGATGGATAAATTTGACCAGATCCATTCTAAGTTGGACTCTGGCCTTAGAGGCTACAGGGGCTGGGGCTGGGGCTGGCTCTGTTATCTGTGGGGAGTTAGATCCTGTTGGGCTTGAGAAAGTGGACAGGGTTTTCATGGCCATTAGCTCAACTACCTCCATATTAGATCCATGCAAGATTGATGTTAGCTCCACTAAGTAGACCAGACCAAGAAATCATACTTTTATTGAGATTGGCTATAATAACAGAATCTTGCAAGTCTGATTGTGCTTCTTCCTACTACTTATAGTTCAGTGAATTAGGGAGGTGTCCATTTGAGCCTCTTTCAAATATTACCTGTCTGTTGTTGACTTAAAATATGCTTTACTCCTCATTGCCCTGGCAATGTAACTTGCACATCTCTGTCAAGGTAATCTTCTTTATTCTCTACAGATTTTTACAACTTGTACTAACTTTCTGGTGATTAAAAAGGTCAAAATTTAAAAATTGAAACAATTTCTATAATGCCACTTCCTAGCCTTATAGCATAGAGGCATGTGGCTAGAGGATTCAGCCCTTCTTTGACAGGAAGGCCACTCTCACAAGAAATAAATAAAGCTCTATTAAAAATAAAAATATAGATTACATTCCCCCCCCAAGCTTTCATATTAAAATGCATACATTCAGCACTGTAGCTGATTAATTACAAAACTGTCCAGATTATGGGAAAAGAACAGTTTGATTAAAATAGGAAGAATGATGGAAAATATAATGCTCTGGACAGACTACAAGATAGTGCTGTTCCGCTAATAATATCTCAGAATTTCTAGAAGGAGCCCAAGAAGAGGTTCCAAATATTATTAAACATTAGCAAAGAACTGAAAGAAACAAAATAGCCTATATACAGTCTGGGGTATGGATTAAAAAAATCTCACAATAAATTTGATTTCTTATCATGTACAGAAGAATAAAAAATTGTCAGTGCACAGAAATAAAATCAATGTAATTCTTGACTAAAAATACTACCTTTTTCTATAGACAGAATCCACTTAAAGCAAAGAACCTCTGCTTTTTACTCGGACTTCTCTTTTTCCTTGGATTTCCTACTCTAATTAGAAGCTGTCAGGAGATGGTAATTCCCACTCTCTCCTGACAATCTATGTAACCAAGCAGGCCCAAAGCATGATAGGTGATCCCTCTGATAGCCAGGGTCTAAGTCACATAGAGTTTAGAGATCAACACCAACACATTAAAGTATGTCTGGTAGACAATTGGCAGTCAGTGCAAATCTTTTGGTATAGGCTCATGTGACCCCTGTGTCTTGTACCAATTATTAGTCTGGCTACCACATTTTGTACCAGCTGCCATTTCTGAACATTTTTTAATGATAGCCCTCTGTAAAACTCATTATCCACAATCATTACCAAATCATGAATGGTTCAGGGAAGATTTTATTTATTTATTTTTATTATTAAATTTGTATGCCGCTCATCTCCCTCCAATGGGTGACTCTGGGAGGCTCACAGTTAAAATCAAAAACCCCATCAACAATTAAAAATACCTCATAAATAATTAAAATAATCCATTAAAAATCAAGTATAAAAAACAAACCCTGTACATATACTAAAAACATTCAAGATGACCGGGGGGGGGGGCAAGGTCAATCATCCCACAAGCCACCTCCACTGGTGCGAGCCCTCATCTGATAGAGGGTATACTAGTTGTAGTTCTTCAAACACACACATCCTACAGCCACTGCCTACATATGTAGTGACAGCTGGGGTCAAGGAGAGCTCACAAACATGTTCTTTTGGGTTGGAGAGAGCAGAACCCCATCCAAAACAGACTTCACTACAGTCCTCAAGTCCAGTTTTCTCTTTACCAACACCTCCTCCATCTTGTCTAAATGTAATTTCAGCTTGTTTTCTTCCATTTAGCCAGTTTCTGAGAATAGACTTTCTTTGAGTTGGATGTTGGGGAGCAGTATACTGATGACACCCTAACTCCAAATGACATCCCCCAACAGTTTAGAGATGTTTAAATACATAGGGAACTAGATTGAACCTTGTTGGGCACCATACATCAACAACCTAGGTATTTAACAGTCATTCTCCAGCACTTCCTTCTGAGCGCATCCCAACAAGGACCAAGAGCCACTCCACACAGACAGCCCAGGAGACTTCCATGGTTGATGGGTTTAAAGCCTTAAAAAAAAAAACCTACAGGGTTGCACTCCCCCATCTAGTTTCTGTGACAGATCATCCAGCAAAGTAACTAAAGTAATCTCCATATCATATCCAAGACAAAACGCCAGTGGATCCAGACAATCAGTTTATTCTCTCTGGGTAAAATTCAGTCAAAGTCAGGCATATCAAAGTCCTGTTACTTTCCCTCAGTCTCTGAAATTAAAGTGGTTAACCTTGGCTGGTAGTCTCCTATGTTTTTTCCAACACACAAATCTCAACTACACAGTAATAAAAAATAATAATATCCAGGTGGTTGATTTTTCAGCAGAAAATTTGAAGACATATGCTACACTGTGGTGCCTCTGGGAGGAAAGACAGCAAAACTAATTTTACCAGCAATGCCAAAATAGCTAGGGTTGGCCTGACAATAATAGCTATCGTGTAAACATAATCTTTCTATATAAAGACACTTGGGCCTCATTCCCTGACAGGGGTATCAAAATTCTTCATATTCTTCCAGAACACACAGAAAGATCCAAACTGCTACACAGATTATCCAGCACACTCTATTTCATAGAAAGGTCTTAAAATAGGACTTTTAAAAATTTCTTCTCTCCAAAGGCATAAGGCACAGTGACATATCAGTAACTAATGCTCTGAGGAGCAAGCCAAGGTACATGAGATGGAAGAAGGGATTGTGGGAATTCTTCCTTTGCATTCGCAGAGTAATCTCAGATTGGGGAGGAGGAATTAGCAGTGTTAAGTAAGGAATGTGCATTAAAGGGAGTTTCCCTTTAATGTACTTTTAAACTCTTTAAGTTGGCAGAAGACAGATTTTCCATAGGCAATCTGTTCCATTGTTAAGCAGTGCCTTCAGTTAGATTATCCTAATATTTAAAGAAATCTTGATTTTTGGTCTGCAGTTGCTACCAGTTGATTTCACTTCTACTCTTGGAGTAGCAGGAAACTTTTTCTGCATGAGAGGCCTATCAGGTATTTGAAGATTGCTATCATGTCTCCTCTTAATCTTCTCCATGCTAAGCATGCACAGATCCATCAGTTGTCCCTCCAGACTCCTCACTATCCTGGTCAACCTACAGAAGGTGTTTTTTTTGCTACTCATAACATTTCTTCAAAATTCCAGTTGTGCACATCAGTCCACAAAATTGCACTCTCTTGTGCTAGGGAGTGCTTCATTGAATGCTGTGGGACATATTTCTGAGTAAACCTGTACAGGATTGTATTTCACTTTGCAATTTGATTCAAATGTTTTACCTATTACTTGACATAAAACTACATAATTTCACAAGGTAGAAAATAGGGGGGAAAAGGAACAAAATAAGAACAGGAAAATTAGATTTCTTTGCTGTAACAAATAAAAACAATGTCCCTAGCAGCTATCTGGGAAATCCTTTTCATGCTGACTTGAGAAAACATCTGGAAGTGCATTTTTTGGTAAATCTGCTTTTTAAAGATGTATTTCTAGATTTCATAATTACGCATATTTATTTTTTAAAATAAAGATACATTATAGGGCTGTGTCTGTATCACAAATGATTTGGAATAAGTGCTTCTGACCTTATGCTAGCGCAGCACTCTCCACTATTCATGAAAGCATGCAGGAGCCTGAAAAAAGATGCAGCTGCTTTAGAAAGACAACTCATTAAAGTGACTCTTAAAGCAGCAACATCCATGGAAGCCTGGAAAAAGATATGGCTGCTTAATGAATAGCGAAGAGGTGCTTTGCTCTCCCAAGGTCCAAAGCAGCTCTCAGAACACTATGTAATTATATTAAATACAAGTGAGACCTTCAACAAAATGTTTGGGCCAGCTGGCCAGCCATGTGCTTTTTTCAAAAATCTTAATTGCCCACTCCACCCAAACAACAGTATTCCATGTTCACTAAGCGTGCTCGGTCTTCCTACACTATGTCCATTGTACCCCCTTAAGATTCCCCTTTTGCAAACTTTTTTCCTGATGCTGTGATTTTAATGACATAAGGATTCATTCAGAGAATACCTTAGTTCACTATTAAAACACAAGAGTGTTAGTCAGACTTGTCATTGTTAGCGTTATCCTTGATTTACAGCTGTAGCTCCATGCTCTGTCTGACTATATTATTAATCATGATGTTTTATTACTTCTAGAAATTGGTACAACCTATAGAACAACTTACTCATCCTCATGGTAAAAATAAGAATTATTTTGGTCTTTTGGAATTAAGTGATTATATGATTTCAAGTATCATATCTTAAATACAGGGGTAAAAATCCCATTATCAGTCAGCCTCAGCTCACTACCTTGCTGTAAGTACCAATGTGATTTCATATAATTTATATCTCTGGTGTATATTCTAAGATAAGAAGGAAGAAAGCATTTGTTAAACATGCCAAAAATGCCTGAAGTTGCTCCTACACATTTCTCTTCCATGATCAGGCATAAACATTAATTGGTAGCACATATCTTGCATTAGCTGGTGATAATTATATTCCTCGTGTTGTGAAGGCACTGAAATATATCCAGTAGAACACATTCAATTAAAGTTCTTGTATTTTCTCTTTAGGGATGGGCAAATTTCTCAATTTTGGTTACCCTGTGTCTCATTTTTACAAATCTGTCAAATTGGTAAATTGGCCATGATGAACTGCAAATGGGATCGGCAGTCTCCAATTGAACAGTATCCCTACATAGCTATTTTTGTTCTGAGCATACATGCTTGTAATAAGTAAAGCAGATTAGCTGTAATGGATGTGGGGAGTTGGGGAGAAGGCACCATTCTCAGTAAAGTATTGTTTTGCTGCAATGATCTTGTGTATTTATACAAGGGGGGGGGACACAAAAAATCATTTTTCTGACAGATAAAATAAAGTATATATCTGAGGCCTGTCAAGTACAGGACTGGTAATCAAAAACCTACTCTCCCAGAAGCTCTCTGGACCTTCATGCTCTAGCCACACCTTCTACTTTGAGGTTGTGAATGCCACCACTTATCTTCCGGGGACGGGGGGAGGTAGCTTGTCCCCGACATTGCTGTGTGTGAGAAATAGGGCTATCATAACCTGTGCTACCTTACTGCTGATTAAAAGGTAAAAATGCAGAAAGTGAAATAATTTCAGTAGTGCCACTTCCTAGTTATATAGCATAGAATCACGTGAATGGAGGATTCAGCCCTTCCTTTGGGGATAGACCAATCTCACAGGAAATAAACAAAATCAAATTTCATTTATTTATTTTTTAACAAGATTTTATTGAACCAATAAAAGGAAAAACGTAACAATCCTTTTTAATAGACAATCATTCACTGTTGAAAGAGTTAAATTACATTGCTGAGCAGACCGGTTAGAAGGTTGTTTAAAAATTAAATCCAGCAGAAAATATAAGATTCTAGACAGACCACAAGATGGTGCTGGTTTGCTACAAACAAATGCTTTCTGGCAAGATCTCAAAAGAGTTTATGTAAAAAGGTTCTAAAATATTCTTGCAAATCACAAAAAAGATTATAAATAAATATAATATACTCATGCCCAATCTGAAAGATGAACTGAGGGTCAAACCCCCCAATTCTATAATTTATACAGAGAGATAGTGAGTCAGTGGGATTTTAGTACACCACAGGAAAACAAAAATTAAAAACCTAATGCAGATTACTCACTAGGTTGCTTACGGTATGTCTTAATACATTAAAAATATCACTACCTGAACCATTTACTCTTCTGCTTCACTCTTCCTGAAATTCCCAGTTGCTTGGAAATTCCAAACTTAATTAGATGCCGAACCAACCAGTCTTAATCCCCACTCTCTCCCCCACCCCACTTTGGTTTAACAACTTCTGCTCCCAGTTTTAAAAGGGCCAACTCTTTTTTCTATATCCAGCAGATACTGGGTCAGTACAAGATGTCCAGCATCCATTCTTCCCTGGTGGGGATGTGTATTGACAATCTGGAATGAAGGCTTTTCTTCATCATGGGAATGTGACTGACTGAGCTGGCAGGTGGTGCAAGCTACATTCACAGTTTTATCTTTCCCCTGGTTACTACTAGTAGATATATTGGGCTAGATAGTCAAAGGTAAAAATTTCCTGTGCTCCTAAAAAATCTAATTCTAAAAGGTGAAGATAAGTAGGTAGATACATATGAGGACTGAATGAACAGTAATGCCTCCAGCTCTATTACTTTAATATGGGATATTTCAATAAATGAAACAGGAAAATATTTCTTAGAATGAACTCTTTTGTTATCTGTCTTTACTTCTCCACATAATCACCACCAGTTGTCATATACTTCTGCCAACTATAGACAAGCTTCTTAAAGCTCTCATGAAAGAACTCCATTGGACTGACGTTTTCATTGAGCTTCCCACCATGATTTCAATCTTCCTCTCCTGATCAGTCTTTGATAGCTCAGATCTGGGTATATGCAGAGTTTATTTATTTATTTATTAGACAGATGTATATGGCCACCCAACTCACACACGATGACTCCAGGTGGCTTACAGAATTAAAACCCATAATACAAAAACCAATAACCCCCACCCCACCCCCCTGGTGGCAACAAACACACTCAGACTAACCATTTGACTGGCTCCATATCAGTCTGGGGTCCCCAGGCCCCCTGATAAAACCACATCTTCAGGGCCTTCTGGAAAAATATCAAGGTGGGGGCCAGTCTTATCTCTGGGGGAATGATATTCTAGAGGGAGGGTGCTACCATGGAAAAGGTATCTTTTCTCAGTCCCACTAAATGTACCTCCCTCGTTGAAGGGACCCGCAACGTACCCTGCCTCCCCACTTTGGTGGGCTGGGTAGGTGTAACTGGGGAAAGGCGGTCCTTTAAATAACCTGGCCCCAGGTCATGTAGGACTTTAAAGGTGATAACCAGCACCTTGAATTGGACCCGGAAGCAAATCGGCAACCGATGCAGCTCCCACAAAAGAGGTGACACATATTCAAATCTAGGCTTGCACAAAACCGTGTAGGCTGCCGCATTTTGAACCAACTGAAGCTTCCAGATACTCCTCAAGGGCAGCCCCATGTAGAGCACATTACAGTAGTCCAAACGGGAGGTGACTAGGGCATGGGTGAATGTGAGAAGGGCATGTAGATCCAGGAATGGGCATAACTGGTACACAACGTACAGTTGTACAAAGGCCCTCCTGGCCACAACTGCCACCTGCTCCTCAAGCAGGAGTCATGAGTCCAGGAGAATCCTCAGATTATGCACTGGGTCCATCTGGGGCAGTGCTACCCCATCCAAGACCAAAGATGGTAATTCTCCTGAGACCAAAGAGCCCTGAACCCAAAGCCACTCCGTCTTGCCAGGGTTCAGCTTCAACCTGTTGTTCCCCTCCAGACCTCAACAGCTTCCAGGCACTGAAAAAGGGCAGTCACTGTATCACTTAACTCACCATGGGCAGAGATGTACAACTAAGTAGCATCTGCATACTGATGAAATCTCACCTTCATTCAACAACAGTGAAACTATGAAATTTGCTGCCACCTGATGTGGTGATGGCCAGCAATTTATTTTTTAAAAAAACATGCTTGGACATTGGGCAGTGTTCAGTTTCAGGGTTTAGTGACCATGGTCTAGATTGATCTTAGCCCTGTGAGGTAGGTCAGACAAGATGCATAACCAGGAGTACCAGTTCTACCTTTATTGTAAGGTTACATTAACAGAATCTTGCAAGACTGAAAGTATTTCTCTCCTCCTTTCCTTTTACTCTCCAGAAAACTAGGAAGGGTCCCTTCTGCGACGTTTCCCATGACGTCCCTCCTTCTGTGGGCTGAGATATCTTTTACACGCTGACTGTCCAGTCTGCAGCTCTCTCCCCTATCTCCTGAGGTCATTCCCACATACTATTACAGCAAATCAGAAATTTGCTTGGACAAGGACCCAATCAGCTGCTCAACCTAACCAACCAGAACCCAGCACAAAGAACCAATCAGGAATCAGCACTCCAAAAAATGACCAATCAGAAGCCAGCATGAACAAAGGACTAATTTGGAACCAATACCACCAAAACGACCAATCAGGATTGGGCACAAAGAAAGAACCAATCAGAAACCAGCCTTCATCAACCTGCACCAATCAGAAACCAGCTCAGCTAAAGACCAATCAGAAGTCAGGTCACCTGGCTATAAAGACAGGAGCCCAGTCAGTCCCTGCTCAGTTGCCTTACCTCTGAAAATGCCAGCCATGGTTGCTGGTGAAGTGTCAGGAAATCTATTGTCTATATCACAGTCACTAAACTCTGAAGTTCAACACTGCCCAACAGATACTGGCTGTGAACACCAGTATATTCATTTATTTATTAAATGTACAGTATATGCTGCCCATCTCCCCCAGAGATGGATTTGATTGGATATATGATTGGATACATTCATGGAAATTTGGCTATCTGTAGATTTTAGTCTTAATGGATGCTTGTCACAGGTGCTAGGGAATTTGAATACCAGTTGCTAGAGAGCATAATGGAAGAGGATTATCACCCTCATTCCACATTTGTGAACCTGAAGGTATCTGATGAAATACCATATAACACAGAATGCTAGATCAGATGGGCCACAAGCCTGACCAAGTGGGCCTCTTCTTATGTTCTTAAATGAGATATAATGAGAATTAACCAATTTAAGCATAGAATCATGAACACATTTACATATATATATATACACACACACACACACACATATACACATACATATATATACACATACATACACATGCACACACATACATACATACATATTCATGACTCATTGCAGGCCACTAAATAACCCCATCCATTAATGTTATACATGTTAATCTATAATAGCTAGCTTCACTCATCATGGTAACTGATTATTTGTTTGTTTATTATTAAATGTATATGCCACCCATCTCCCCCAGAGGGTGACTCTGGGCAGCTTACACTTAACTATGATTCATTCACTGTGTTTGCACAACGTGCTAAGCCATAAACCATTTTTTAAAAACCTTAATGTTGGGCTCCCATGTCCTCAACCAAAACCAAACAAATCATATTATGCTTACAATAATACATGATTCCCCAGCCAACACATTTTTTCTGTTTTAAAATGTAGTTCATCAACAAATATAAGCAAATAGACAACAGCAGAAGAGTGTAATGTTCTATAAGCTTCAGGGGAATTTTTGTTTTGTCTTTTGCAACACATTACTGTAATATTTTTCTTTGGATGTTATCTCCTCACCTGATTGGTTACTGACAATAAATAATGAAATCAATTATAAACGAATAGTATGAAATTAAAGGCAGCTTACTAAAACTATAAAAATGCAGTCTTTAAAACAATTTAATTGAATAATTACTTAGCAAATTAAAAGCAAGCAAGAGAGCAACCACTCACAGTCCAAAGGACTGCCAAAAAGAAAAAAGAAAAAAATCAGGCTAGAGGGATATTTTTCAAATTCAGCACTTTCACCAAGTCAAGAAAAAAACTTTCCATAGATGGAAGAAATTTCACAGAAGCAAGAGAGTGGTATTGAATCTGAGCCATATTATTGGGGGGTTCTTTATTAGATTTCTACTAGTTTGCCAGAGAACACAGTCTCTGGGTTCAGACATTGTGATAAGCTATAATTTATTTTAGCCATTGTTTGTTGACTTAGCTACAATGGTTGGATTCATACAACTTGCCAAACTGTAATCCATGGCAGGATATACTTTAGACCTAACAATTTACTAAGCTAAGTATGATCTGTGAACCAAATCAGTATTTTGGCTATACTTGAGAAACCTGAAAAAAGCTGGATCTATATATTGCTTTGGCAAATAACGCTGGAAAATCTGCCTTTGTTTAGTTTGCTCGAGAGGGAGACGAAGTATATGATGGCACCTCTTCCAAACTAGATTGGCAGGTGAATCTCCTATCAATACTGGCAAAGGAATTCTGTCCCCCATCAGAACTGAGACAGCAGACTTGTTTAGGGGATCTAGGATAGTTTAGGGTGCATGCAATTCTGTCCTCAATAGATAGAACAAGCAGGATTGTATAGAGCAGTGTTTCTCAACCTTGGCCACTTTAAGATGGGTGGACTTCAACTCCCAGAATTCCCCAGCCAGCCTTGCTGGCTGGGGAATTCTGGGAGTTGAAGTCCACCCGTCTTAAAGTGGCCAAGGTTGAGAAACACTGGTTTAGAGGAACTTTGGAGCAGCTACTGCTCTCATCCAGCAGGACCTCCTGCTCTGTGCAGTGATCTCACTCCACCAAACGATAGAGCTGGCCCAATGAGCTGATAGCAGAAGATTGACGGGAGAGGAACATTTCATCTACTGTATTCTGTTTCCCAAGACTACATCACCACCATCTAAGCTTGCTTCCAGTTTGGAAATAACTATTTAAAATGGCCTGAACTGTGTTTATGCAGGGGAGAATGAAAGAGCAGCTGATTTTAAGATGTCTTTATTTTCCCTACATGTTTTCCTTCAAGTGTGAAGTTATACCCTGAGATTTTGCAGTAAAATACATACTGAAAATTAGAAGATTTGTGTATTTTTATGACACTTTTTAAACAAGTATTGTGTTCCAAAGGGGCTCACGTTGATGAATGTCAGACAGGCCCTGTCTCTGTATTCTGGTTTGTAGTTGAAAAAGAAAAAGAAAAGGTCAAGATTCAGAAAAGTGGAATAAAGAGGAAAAGGCAAAAGGAGAAGAGATTATTGCTTCAAGATCAGGATGAAGTGTTCCCAGGCCAATCTTCCTTTCTTGATGTTCCTGACTGAATAAAAATTAATAGCCCAGCCTAATGGAGGCAAGAATCAGTAGAAGCTGGATGTTCTACCTGGCAGAGTAGGATAAAGCTCCCTTTAGATGTTTCTGCTCTGGTCAATATATAAAGTCACAGTATTCTTTCATGAAAGCCTTTTTTCCTGCCTCTCACTGATCCCTTAATTGACAAATGTAACGAGAATGTGCTGGCCTTCAGCTCTCCAATCAAGTATGAATTAATTAATTCCAAGAAAGGTGGAAATGAAATGGTAAAAACTCACTGAGGTGTGGAGATGGTCTATATTTAATAATATGTTAAAGGATTGAGCTAGTCCTAAATGAATGTTATATGGATCTTTTTTCCTTTAGTTTTAGTTCATTACAATCACTATTAGATATTCTTCAGCTGAATTATCACTGTTGCATTATTGTATTTTTCTTCTGTTTATAAGATTTTGGTTGTTGTATTTTACCAAAAGAGATTTTTAAAAAAAATGAGTTGTGAGGAAACTAGGAAAAGCAAGGAACACTCCCTTTGAAGAAAGTCATACAAATTCAACCAACAAGTGTAAAATAACCTGGGCTGCAGATGTGAATTTCTCAGGAAAAGCCAGACTTTGGATACCTTTTGGACAACAGTGATGCCACCTGGATGGCCAATAAAGTATGGGTAAACATTTGTGTGACACGGTAAAACAATGGTCTGGTAAGGCTGATTATCACAGGATATACACTGAGCATGGAACATTTGAAATCACTGGGTTTCAGTGCAAAAGTATTTTCTGAAGGCTTTGTTTTATGAGTTACTACCTCCTTTTTCCCTGTGGGAAGATGTATGGCAGATATAGATTGCATCCAAAAGTTTTTAAATTAGTAAGTAAAGGGACAGACCTAGTTTCACCATTCCTTGGCTGCCTTTTATCATAAGGGCTGGGCAGGCAGCAAAATGCACAAGCTCTGTGGACCTGAAGAAGCTGTCAAGCAACAGAACTGAGCCACAGCATTCGGGTCGGGGAGTGAGATTTCCTCTGCAGGAAAATGTAGTTAAGATTTCTTGGCAAGAAGGCAGGTGTTTCTTTTGAGCTTCTTCTCCTCTCAGTGCTTCCCTTCCTCAAGAGAAAGGAAGGAGGGAACTGATGTCGGAGGAGGGGGGGACTCTCAGGCACGAGTGAAGTTAAAGGTTATAAACTAGCCAACCACATTTTAGCCTAAATGTGTTGCATGAGCCCTAACTCATGTGGTTATTTTTTTATTTATTTGGTGGCCTGTGTGAACCAGTTACATTGGGGTTACCTCCATAAACCATGGTTAAGTGGGCAAGATGTGGTTTGAACACAGCCTATTCAAACCTGATGCCCTGGAAGGGACCCAATAATTTAAGAGAGGCCATGCCCCCACTTGCAATTAAAGATGGCCCAAATATGCCTGACATCAACCTTTTCTCTGCCACTCATCGTATTGCCTTTAACTCACCCCAGTCCTTGAGTGAGACAAGCTTAAGTGCAATTTTTCCCCTTTTATTCCAATACTACTCAATAAATTATCTGTTACGCGTTGTGGCTTATCATCTTGGAAGGAATTCAAGGAAGAGAATTTGAGTCAAACTTTCTGCTGACTCAAGTAGAGGGAGCGAACACCTCAGTACAGCAGAGGGAAAGCCGTCAGGGTGACTCTCAATTCTCACAGTACATCAGAATTGGCATTCGCACCAGTGGCAACAATACCACTAGTCCACAGCAATCCTAATGGACAAAATGCATAGCCTCTGCACAATACATGCTTATCCTGATTATTGCACCAAAAAAACCCCCCCTACTTCCTAAATGTACTCAGTATATTGAACCCTGCATTAACCAAAAAGGCTGAATTCATACAAAAAATCCAGCCATTAAAAATATATATAAGTTTAATGTTGCAGAATTGCAGCTATTTACTTGGCCTGAATAAGCGTTTTGCACAACCTCAGCCTTATAATCACCGGCAAGCGCTCTTAAAAATTACGCATGCGCTGCAAGGGAGCGTGTGTTTTGATTTTTTTTTAAGAAAATTTAAAGAGCTAGGAAGGATGGTGGTAACGTTTTGTTCCCCACAAACGTGATTTGCAAGTCCCTTTTAATGACCTGCCCAGAAACGACCTCCCTCTAAAATAATACTAGAATATGCATGGCAATCTTTGGTCACCTAATGCGAAGAGAGATCTCTTTGGAGAAGACCCTGATGCTGGGAAAGATTGAAGGCAAAAGGAGAAGAGGACGGCAGAGGATGAGATGGTTCGATAGCATCACTGAAGCAATGAGCATGAAACTGAGCAAACTCAGGGAGGCAGTGAAGGACAGGAAGGCCTGTTGCGATATGGTTCATGGGGTCACGAAGAGTCGGACACGACTTAACGACTAAACAACAACAAATGCATGGCAATAAAGCCCGTCGATCCAGGCGTTTCTGCTTAATAATAATAATAATAGTAATAATAATAATAATATACTTGCTTTTTTTCCTTACTTATTCCACTACCGTTGGTCGGACTCGCTCCATTTTTTCACCAACAGGAGAGGGTCTCTCTGTAGGGTCGCCCACTGCTAGTGATGGAGCTGAGAATTTTAATGCTCTTTTTTTTAAGATCAGGTTCCAGCAAAAGTCTGCTTAAGCTACTCCTTCAAACCTCTTTCCCATACAAACCTCTCACTCGCATTACACTCAAAGCATTCAATGCCTCTTGCAATCAGCCCCGCTTTAAAATATTTAAAAGCGGGTTTTTAAAAACCATTCGCACCAGCCCCGAAGATCTACGCCAGAAAGAAAGAACCTGCCTTTTACTGTGTGCCTCTGTTATGGTCGTTTTTTTCCGACGACAACACTCAACAGCCCTCGATGGAGTAGGAATAGGGAACATCCAAAATGAACCCGGAAGCTGGGAGCTGTGGGTGGCTCTAACGACTCAAAGTTTACGACTTTGTGTCAACGATCTTTCTACTTCCGAGAAAATGGCGGCGGTGCGGAGAGCCGCTTTGGCCGCTCTTGCCCGCTGTGGCGGGGGGCGCGGGGCGCCCGTGGTTGGCGGCTTCCGGAGCCGCAGGCGCTGGATGAGCCCGTGGCTCGCAACCGCCTCCCTGCTCGGAGGTGGCGCCTTGGTGGGCTCCTACCGAGGATGGAGCGGGCAGGAGGGGGCCGGCGGCTTCTTCCTGGTCCTGGCTCAGGTGAGTGGGGAAACCCGCTGTGGAGCGCCTGATAATCATTCAGTGGCACTGTTAGTGTTTGTGGGAAGAATGATGGGGGGTCCTCTAGGGGCTTCCTCCTGGGCATCACCATTCAAGTTCTCTCTTAGCTCGCTTTCTCCAGGTGTGAAGGGCTATAGCTCCCATCATCCGTGACCAACGTGGTTGCTGTAGCGGGGCGATGCTGGGAGTTGGAGCGCAGCACTTACGGAGAGGGGCGCCAGGTTCGGAAAAGCTGACTGACTATGTGCCATCAAGTCGTTTTCTAATCTTAGATATCACATAGAGAGATGCTCTCCATGACGATCTGTCCTTAAACTGGTCCTTCAGGACTTCCAACGGTATTCCCATCACTGCTCCAATTGAGTCCATCACCTGCTGGTTGTCCTCTTCTTCTCTTTCCTCCCACCTTTCTCAGCATTAGAGCCTTTTCCAGAGAGCTGGGTCTTTGCATAATGTGTCTGAATTAGATGATTTGAGCCTGGTTATTTGCACCTTGAGGGAGAACTCTGGGTTGATTTGTTCAATGATCCATCAATTTGTTTTCTTGTTGGTCCACAGTATATTCAGGAGTCTTCAACACCAAAGTTCAAAAGCATCAATACTCTTACTATCATGCTTCTTTAAAGTCCAATTTTGTTTCCATAGAGTGTCACAGAGAATACCATGGCTTGCATAATCCTGATCTGTGTAGATATTGACACATCACGGCATCTGAATATCTTTTCCAAGGTCTTTGTGGCTGCTCTATCAAATGCTAGTCTGCAGTGTATTTCCTGACTGCTTGTTCTTGATCCTAAAAGGCAGAAGATATCTACCACTGAAATATCTTCACTGTCACTTCTAAGCCTGGTTGTTGTATCTGTTGTCATTAGCTTGGTCTTCTTTATATATAATTTTAGTCCCATTTTTTTCACTGCACTCCTTGAGTTTTATTACTAGAGCATGCAGATAGATCCTTTTCATTTTCAGCTCTCAGGGTAGTGTTATCAGCATAGCACAGGTTATTGATGTTTCTTTTTCCAGTTTTAAAACCATGCTCATCTTCTTCCAATCCAGCTTCCCTTAATAGACATTCAGCATATAGGCTGAACAAATAAGGGGAGCATATACAGCCTTGTTGCACTCCTTTGCAAACTTGGAGCCAGTCTCTTTTGCCATGTTCTGTTTGTACTGTGGCTTCCTGACCTGTATGTAAGTTTCTCATGAGGACAATGAGATGTTCTGGGGCTCCCATTTATCCAAAGCTGCTTGTACTTAATTTCAGGAAGGCATTTTTCCTCTTTTTTTCTGTTATACTGTATGTCTTCATGTGGTTTGAAGGCCTTTTTCTTGGATCTTCTGTGGCATTTTCCTTTTCCATGTCATCCATGATTCCACGTCATTAAAAAATAAAAGTCTCTTCAAGTCAAGCTTATTCTTTTTTTCTTCCTCCATTTTGCTATATTTTACAAAATTACAAGCCATAAACAGAATACAATAATTCAAAAGGTAACCAGTGAATCAAACAATAAAATACTAAAAAAAATTAAATAGAAAAAAGAATAAAGAACCAACCAAATAAAAGAATCTAGAGAAAAATTTAAAAACCCAATACTAAATATCTAAAAATATATATTAAACATGTAAAAATCACTTGTTTACGGAAAATACCTTATAATACTATCAGAGAAAGAGAAAAAAACCCTCTTAATAATAATAAAGGTTGACTCCTGGTAACTGCATGGCATGTCCATGTTGTTCTTTTAACAACAATACAGAAGTGGTTTTCTATTGTTTTCTTCTAGGATTTTTTTAGCTCCCAGTCTAGCCTCCAATCCTAGGATTTCTTAGTGGTCTCCCATCTAGGTACCAACCTACTTAGCTTTTTTGATATCAGACAAGTTGACTAGGTAGGGCTTTTCAGCACTGATATGCTTTCTAAGAGACAGATAATTTGCAACACAAAATGTGATCAATTAAATCAGAATGTCTTGAAGGAGGAATCATAGTACAGTACAAAAACTGAGCCTGATTAAAAATGAAAAACTAATTCTAATGGAATCCACGCGCAATGAGTGTGTGCCAAAACAATATAGGTAGTCCTTGAGTTATGACCAATCATTCAGTGACCCTTCAAAGTTACAGCAGCATTGAATGAGTGGTACTTATGACCAGTCCTTGAAATTCCAGCCTTTGCAGCAGCCCTGCAGACACATAATCATGATTCAGGCAGTTGGCAACCGGCTCACATTTACAACAGTTGCAGCGTCCTTTGGTCACATGATCACCATTTGGGACCTTCCCTGCTGGCTTCCCACAAGCAAAATCAATTGGGAAGCTAGCAGAGAAGTTTGTAAGTCACTCCTGTAAGTCTCTCCTGACACTTTTTCTCCTGAGCAGCCTTGCTACAGAGTATGAGATCCCAGGGATCTTATACTCCATAGCACCCCCACCCACTGCAGCACTGCTTGCACGCAACAGCACTACCTACCTACCCACAGCCCCCGCCCACCCACTCTCTGTAGCGCCCACCCGCAGCTCCCACCGACCTGCCCGCACTCCATATTTCCTGCCTGTGGCACCCTGTGGCACCTGCGCACCCCAATGCTCTGTATCACCTGCCCGTGGCACTTCCCCACGCTCCTTGCCTGGGATTCCTGCCTCTTCCCACTTAACGATCCGCATGGTCCTGGGATTACAATAGCAACCAGGACTGCTGGGATTGCTGTTGCTAAGCGATGCGGTCACATGACATCATGGTTTACAACAGCATCGCTTAGTGACAAAAGTTCCAATCCCAGTTGCGGTCATGAGGACTGCCTGCATATAGACTATTCCTCCTTGCTTTGCTATTCTATTTCTTGTACAAAATTTCAGGAAGAATGGTTGGTTTGTGTTTATTAGGGTCACTGACTACTCAAAAAAGATTTGAGTAGATTGATTCACCATGACCCTTTGTTGTTCAGTTAAATAATCTTTATGCTTTAAGCAAAGCACTAGCAAAGTATTTCATTGAAGTAAATTTTAGTAAAGGAACATTACAAAGGTTTGTTACAGAAAAACAATTTAACTTGTTTTCCTGCTGTACAGTAGTCCCTTTGTACTATACCAGAATGAACTTACTATAAAAGTAAACACTTTTGTAAATTGTAAATTACATCATGTTAATGCAGTTTTATTGGATTAGTTGCTGTAAAATTAATTGAATTGATTGCTGAAATGTGTTTATGCAGGAATAATATATAAGAAAAATGCTTCTGGTACAGGAGGATGTATAATGTTCTGGAAACAAACACATGACATTTGTGATTTTAAAACATAATTTTTTCTGCCACCTTTGATTAAAAACATGGAAACTTTTGAAGTTACTTCTCTTTCCAAATAGTAAGGTTTCCTCATTTCTTTGGGAAAGTAAAATAGAAGACTTTCCCTCACTAACCAGGAGAGTCCCTGGATCTCACTAGAGAATATTAAAACACCCTATAAAAATAGAGCCTAGTTGCATAAAGAATAAAGATAGAGTGATGGAAAGCTGCTGCTTCAGAACTTAATCACAGATAACTTGAAGGCCATAAAAAGCTGCTTTTCTCATTCCTTGAACATCTAAACTGTCCAAGGAATTGGGTTTTCTAGAGTTCCTGTAAGGATATTTAGGATAATGTATATTACGTATATTGAACACTTTAAGTGTATTAATATCTCTATCCATATCATTGAAATCATATCAAATTTATTACAGTATACAGTTATGCTCTGGATTATTCAATTATGATAATTTCACTGATCCTCTTTGTCCCTCATGTACTTTAGATCTTTCCCTTTTTAGAGTTTTGGGTGAAGATAGTACGCCAGACTTCTGGGATGCTCAAAATAAATGTTATTCTTCTTTGTGGATACTGTATAGCAATAAGCACAGTCATTTTCCAGTATTGCTGAATACCAAACATAGTGATACTTTATCTTTAGCACTGTATTTCCAATATCAGAGTCACAGTAATGTACTGCAGAAGATTTTGAGATGGGACACTTCTATCAAACATCTGTTGTTGGCTTTGACTTAATGTTTATTTTCAGACAGCTTGCAATCCTCTGAATTAACATGCCACTACATAATGTGCTTCTCTCATTAACCAAGTTCAGTTTTGAATGCTTTGTCTTTATGGTTTATTTGTTTGAACCTAAGCATTGAGCTCAACCTGTTCTTCAGTACTATTGATTTGTTTTTGCTTTTAACAGTCCTTCTATAATCTATGTATCAACTCCACCTTCTAAATCAAATTATATCAAAGTGCTCCAGTTTTCTCCTCTGGATATTAAAAGCTCAAAGCTTAGAAGTTTTTTAAAAAATAAAGCCCTGCCTCCATAGGTGTATTGCTCTTTCACATGTTTTAAAGATTATTCTATTCTTTTTATATTAAATACATTGTAGAAATTATTACTAATTTAACAGTATTGTTTATTTAATCAATTTATTAGCCACCTCAATCACCAGAGCAAGGCAATATGTAAAAATAAAGTAATTTAGACAGGCTAAACTGAAGTAATGGTGTCATATGGGCAAAATGAGATACGTACATACTAGTCAAACCTCACATTCTATACCTGCTGAAGCTTTCAAGTGGTCTACAAGGGTAGCCCCTTGTAGGCTATATTGCAGTAGTCCAAATGAGAGGTGACTAAGGCATGAGTGATCATGAGAACAGCCCCCCAATTCAGAAATAGACATAACTGGTACACTAGATGTTTCTTTGCAAAGGCTCTATAAAATTTATTTATGTTTTATCATTTTATTTTTTCCTTTTACTTGCCAGTAATGTGCATAGCTGTCTTATACCCTGAGATTAAAGGGGGCAATAACAGATAAATGCCAAGTGAATACAGAACTATTCCATGCTGCAATATATTTCATAGGAATGAAATCAGAGATGGGGAATCTTTAGTCCTCCAGACCTGAACAGCAGATCTGTGATACTTCTCTGTTGGCCATGCTGTCTGGCAGCCCCATTGAGTAGTATCTGAAGAGCCTGAGTTTCCTCTTCCATGCTGGCTGGGGAATTCTGGTAGTTGAAGTCCACACATCTTAAAGTTCCCAAGGTTGAGAAACACTGCTATATATATTATGACTACAAGAGCATTATCCATGTTCTGTTTCAAACATGGGGCCCATAGTTGTATTATTATAAAGAGTGAGATTGTAAAACATGTTTGATGCTTTGCCAGTAGCTTTTCCCAGCTAGTGCACTTATATGAACTCCTGTGGGAAATGTTCAGAGTTCCATTTTTAATCCCTAGCCTGGGATGTCAAATTTGTGAGTTTATGCAACAAATTTCCTAGATGCTACCATTGAAAATTCTTCAGTACAAATTCTATGTATGTTTGTAAGATGAGTGATAATGATCAGTATATATAAAATATACTTAATTACAAAGCTATAATTTTCTTTTATTAATTTTTTAATGTTCTCCCAGTATTTTTGAGGGACCCCAATATAGCTTGTCTTCACTATCTTTTAAACCCCAAAACAACAGAACATTCTGCAAATTAGTTTTTCAGTGCTGTTTTAGTATTGAGTTTTGATACACATAAGCAAAACGGGGGGAAATACTTTTCAAGAGGTCCCGAATAAAAACAGTATGTCACAGGTTTTATCTGTGTTTTATTCCTGTCTTATTTCGATGCCTTATGTCTTATTTACACTTGTACAGATGTGTTTTTTTATATTCTTTATAGATGTATTTTAATTTCTGTAGTCTTCTGGATTCCTCCCTTTTCTCCTGCAACCAATCTTTGATAGTCCCCACCTGCTTGTGGAACAGGGAGAAACCAAGGTTCTTTCTTCTCTTGTCCCAGTCTTAGCCATCCTTAAGTTAAGCTGGGGCTGGTGTTTTGAGAGTTGCAGCTAAACCGCTGTTGCTTCTGGCATGAACCATCATTGGTGTCTCCTAGTTAAAATTGCTGGAAATGGGGGAAAAGTTCATTGGCTGATTGTTGGGGCTACTATTGAGGTTTGGCGCTGCTGCTGCTGCTACTCACAGTTTCACCAGTGCTCCTCTCCTGCAGGCATTCTCAACAGACAGACCTGGTGCACAATCTGGGCACCATCCTGGACTCACAACTCCTGCTTGAGGAGCAGGTGGTATCCATGACTAGGAAGGCCTTTGCTCAACTCAGTGTTGTGCGCCAGTTGCATCCTTTCCTGGAACTGGAGGCCCTTCTCTCAGTCACTCATGCCCTGGTCATCTCCTGTATGGACTGTTGTAATGCGCTCTACATGGGGCTACCCTTGAAAAGTATTCGGAAGCTGCAGCTGGTGCAGAATGCGGCGGTGCAGGCAGTTATGGGCGCCTCTAGGACTGTGCATGTAACACCTCTGCTGTGCAAGGTGTATTGGGTGCCAGTCTGCCTCCGGGTCCAATTCACAGTGTTGGTTATGACCTTTAAAGCCCTTCATGGCATGGGCCCAGGTCTCATCCTCATTACATTGACCCCTCCCACCCAGTCTGGCAGGAAGGGCATGTTATGGACCCCGTCACCCAGAGAGTTCTGAATGACGGGGTCCAGGAGGATAACCTTTTCTGCTATGGCTCCTGCCCTCTGGAACACCTTGCCCCCTGAGGTGAGATTGGCCCCCACTCTGTTGGCCTGGCTTTGCCAACTTGCATGGGGACCCAATAGGGCTTTGCAGCACTGGGTGTGGTTGGTAGCTTGAGAATGCTCTCTCTGCCTTTTTAGTTTTAGTTTGTACCATAGTTTTAACTTTTAGTTTTAATTTTAACCTTTTGTAGTTTTTAACTGGTATATTTCTTCTAAGATTTTATAATTTTTTACTTATAATGCTACCTAGAGGCACGTGTACAGTAAGAGGGGTGGCATATATAAATTTGAAAATAAATAAATAAATAAAAATATAAATAAATAAAATAAAATCCTACCTGCCTCCACCACCTCACTGCTCCTAATTCTTCAGTGTCAGGCTGCCCTCCTGCATGCCAACTCATCCATGCCATGTCATCTTTGGCATCTTTGGTTGCCTTGCTGTCTTTGTTTCCCCTTCTCCAGAATGTTTACTTCTGTGAAAATGTGCTAACACAGCTTTTTCCTGATACCCCCACAGTGCCCAGTCTGCTTCTTTTGTCATCAGAGCAAGGGTGGGACTTCCATCTTCAGTTGGACCAAATACCTGGATTTGAGGCAAGAAGGAGGGGCTCATACTGACCACTGCAAGGGTCTCCTTCCACAAAGTAATTGTGGAAGAACTATACTACTGTTCCCTTGCCCGTGTTTGTCAGAAAAGGCGTATCTTTTCAGCTGTTATTGAAAAAGATAGTATAAAGTCTTCTTGGGTTAGTATTTCAT
Source organism: Python bivittatus (assembly GCF_059951505.1). Classification (NCBI taxonomy): domain Eukaryota; kingdom Metazoa; phylum Chordata; class Lepidosauria; order Squamata; family Pythonidae; genus Python; species Python bivittatus. The sequence continues at coordinate 20,040,153 of NW_028277056.1, read as the reverse complement.
ATGCTTTTTTGACCCACAGCAGTGCTGGGTTTCAAGAAAAAGAATCTAGTGATATAATGGTTTAAGATAATGTTTCCCTCCTCCTATGTAGACTTCAACTCCCAGAATTTCTCAGCCAGCAAGTCCACTCATTTGCAAGTTGCCAAGATTGAGAAATACTGATTTAGGAGGTCTTTGGTCTAAAGATTATTTCCAGAAAATCCAGGAAAACTATGCTTGATAAATGTGGCCAGAGTTTAATTAGTTACAATGATATCTTTCCTAACTAAATAGGCAAAGGGTATTTAGGTGATGCATTTTTCATTCAAAATAAGAAGTATTGCAATTTTGTCTAGGTTGGCCTTAAAAAGCATTGTAATTGCCTGTACTAACTGTAATGAAATTATTTAAACTTTCAGTGTTGCATGAGTTTTGTATCACAATGTTTTAAGGAAGTTCAAGTTTCAGATATCTCTGAAGTTTAAATAACTGAAGCATTAAATATATCATGAGCATCATACTTCGCATTACTGACATGCAGACATTGTTATGCTGAGTGACTAAAACAGTCAATAATATAGCCAGTATGGAATCTGTAAGGCCATAATGTTATGTTTAAATTTAGAAATGGATTTTTCTTAGGGGTGTGCATTTGTTTCACAACACTGTATCACTTACAGCTTTGTAAATGCAAGATATTTATATCTTGAAGCTTTGGCTTTGAAAATGTACTCATGCATCCATGATTTGTGTTAATGTTTCATTCAGGCTAGTGTAAGATATCCAGTTAAGTGTTACACAGTTTTTTTTTAATCTGCATATCAGTTTGTTAGGAATTTTAAGTACTTCTGTGTTGTGAAGATGTTAACAAACTGTTGATTTCTCCATGTCAGATTTGTCAGACTGATTCTGTAAGATGTGCAAAAATAAAATCTTGGAATTTATTCTTCCAGTTATGGAAAAATTGATAGATTTGAGGTCCTTAACTTTGCTGCCTCTTGAAATAAATATATTACATCTTTATTAAGTCAGTAATCAGGTAATCATAGAGATGATTATAGGCCTGTCTTTGAGAGATGCTGGGCGACCAAAGAAAGTATGGTGGAGGTGGCTGAAATGTTTAGTATTCTTGATTTCTTTCTAATGTTCTCTAATATTCAAGCCTATTTTCGGTAACCGTTGTTTGATCAATGAAAATGGTTTCTAAGTCATGGAAGTTACTGAGAATATGCTTTGATTAAGATCAAAATACAGTACAAGCCAATTGACCATACTGTCATTAGCCATCAGTTTCTCTGTCACTGCTGTAGTCCTTGGCATTTGATTATGATCCTGAGTATTAAGTTGCAGTGTCAAGTATTTTCACAACAAATATTATTCTTTGTTTATCAGTATCATTAATCCTATTATATACCAGCTGAATTTGGCATTTGAAGGAATTTTTTGGTCATATACACATATGAACCATAGGAGAGAAGTTCAGGAAAAGGCATAATAGTAAAGAGACATTTTCCATGTTGAGAATAAAACTTGAACATACAATAAATACATTGAAATAGAAATGAATATTTTTTAAAGATTTGTATATAACTTGAATTGTTAGAGAAACTACACTTGCCCTCTTAAATCTGATGCACACCAGATTTACTGGACTATCAGATTCATAATCCTGCATGATAGCTGAGGATGACAGGAGTTGTAGTCAGAACTTGATATGGGAATGGCTTGCATAGAAAATAGAGTTGGATTGATTGGGTAACTTGATGTAGGGCATATTTCTACATTCCATTAAGTCCCATCCATTAATTGAAGGAGACTGTACTGTAATCTGCTAAATTAAAGGAACAATATTCCCAACACAACTGTACAATAGCTTTGCTATACAATAGCTGTGTTGTTTGGTTCCTTATTCAGGAAGGAAATAAACTGTTATAATTACCCCTCTTAACAGTGAATATCTTAAAGCTTTTCAGAGGCTTTCCTTATTGGCAGTATTATCTAATCATAAAAAAAGAAGGAAATACTAGTTGCATGTAAAAGTTCATATTACAGACTCATTAAACTTTTAATATTTAAATCTGGTAAAGCATGGTAAACACATACATACATACATACATACATACATACATACATATCCAGTCCATTTGATCTTTAGCTTCTACCAAACAAATTTAGTCCAAGCTGGAAGATTTCCAAAAAGTCCTACTAGTTGTAGCAGAAGATCTGAATACCAGAATTGGGCCAAATGATGATGCCCTAATACTGAAAAAACAAAGCAGAAGCCGTTGAATAAAGTTTTGTTTTTGGAAGGGAATGATAATCCCAGGGTTTCTTTTCAACATTTTTTAGCTGTATTATGTGAAGTATAAGAGAATAGTTGTCAAGTATAATAAAGTATTATAAATAGCAAGTGCAGTAACATTTCAATCTCTGAATGACAGAAGATTGTGTCACATCTCATAAGTCAGTGTTGTCCAAACTTGGCCACTTTAAGATGAGTGGACTTCAACTCCCAGAATTCTGGGAGTTGAAGTCTACTCATCTTAAAGTGGCCAAGTTTGGACAACACTGTCTTAAGTTAATTTTCAATGTGTTCTGTGAGCCTGCATTCTGACTCTTGCAATTTTTATAAAGGAAAGCTCAGAGAGTTGCGTGTTTCATTTTCTTTGTTTGCTCTGTTGATGAGATAGAAATGCAAGAGAGTACACATAGTATGCTAACTCACCATATGCATCTGTTGTGAAGAATGTCCTCAGACTTGAATGAAGAAAGTTGTTTTACATAAATATATAGATATTTGAGAACCCTGATGTTTAAACATTTACTGCCTATAAATACAATTGTATTAAGTTTTATTTTAAAAGAGAAAACCCCACATTTGCCTAAATGCTTTGTGCTTGTGCTTTGAAATCAAGGTAAGCATAATATTTGAACAGTAAGCATTACATTATGTCTGAGTTGATTACTATATTTAGTTAACTATATAAGAGTTATTGCTTAGATACTTTATAACCTCTTTTTTATGTCATTAATTCTACATCCTATGCTGGAAAAATTGTTCCAACCTCTTAAAAACCTGAAAAACAGAACTTTCAAAACAGAGTCACAGCTTCTCTGGAACATAAAATGTACTGTACTTTCTCTGCCATCCCACTGACAAGAAGATTTAAACAAATGTAGATCAAAATGAAGGTGGTATGGCTAATAAAATAATAGCAGTCTTTTGGTCTGTAATTCCTCCTTAGATTAGATACATGATACTTTGTTGGCACAGAGTTCAAAAGCCTATTCCCATACTATTAGTAATTTGATTTCAGTCATGCACAGGCTTGTTGACAGCTATTTACTAGAAATCTCCTGTATAGTTGGAGAGGTAGACCAGGTATCCTGTTGTGCAGTAATAAGGATATTGGCATTCCAGTTGCAAGACCTATTTTTAGTTCAAACTTTAGGTTTATGATGGTATTGCATATTAGTAATAAATGCAGTAAAATTGCCAGATAGTAGAAATCTGATTATATTTTGACTTAATACTATTTTGTTCCACCTTCAGGCAGTGAAGAAATTCATGGTAATTTTGGTTTAAATATTTAGAGCAAAATATCTAGCATAAATGTGCAAAGATTTCTTCTCTAGTTTATCCTCTAAATTCCTTTTGTTTTTTCAAGATTAAAGCTAGAATACAATGCATTATGAGCAAAGTTTAAAAGAAGAGCAAAACAGAAATAAATATAAAACTTGATAAGCTCACTGCATTGAAGCACTTGACATATATTTTTTTCTAATTGTTATAAAAACCCTAAAAAGTATTATATACTATTTAGCTGACATTGAAAAAGTGCTGAAAGCCATGGCTCAAATAACCTTTTAACAAGCATACCTCTAGAATTCTTAGCTGCTCTCCATACTTTTTGTCCAAGAAGTAAATTGATTATTCAATAGTGAAGTAAAATTGGGGGAACATTGGATCTTTGAGTCAATCTTGACTCCATACAATTTTCTTGACAACATTTTCCAGAACTGGTTTGGTATTGCCTTCTTCCTGGGGCTGGGAAAGAGTGACTGGTCAAAGTCACCAGCTAGCTTCATGTCTAAGGCAAGACTAGAACTCACAGTCTCTTGGTTTCTAGTAATACTTTTAACTACTCTGCCAAACCAGCTCAATTATAACTTGTCAATAGCACTATTCCTTAGAAATTATTTACATGTACCAAGTTCTTGCAGCATTAAAAAAGTTAGTTTCTATAAAGTTCAATCTTGTAATGTCAATAAAAATGAATGAGAAATACCTTCACCAGTGTTTTCCAAGATAAAATAATTATGTAGATAAAATCTGAATTTCAAAGTCACTGTAGAATTAACTTGCGGTGGTTGCATTTGGAGAGTGAGGGAGAGCATGGTTGTTCTTTTAAGAAATCAGCCCTAAGGAACAACATTCTCATGGAGTAAAAATCCCATAACTTTTCCTCTGCATAATAAAAAAATAAATGTTTTATTTAACTTTCATTCAGAAATAACGCAGCGAATCTTATCAGTTCATTTCTATCTCAGAAGCCTGAACACCTGAAATAAACCACTATTGATATGCTTTTCTTGCAGAGTAGAGTAGAAGTGTTATCAGGCTGATGTAGGCCCAGGCCCAGATGCCACTCCATTGCCACTCTCCACTCCTCCAGATAAACTTTCCCTATCCATTTGCTCCATACTAATTTTAAACGCCTTTGTCATGTCCTCTTTTTTTCTAAGTGACAATGCTCAATGCAAATTTGATTGACCTCAAAATGAATCCCAGAGCTATTATAATCACCTACTCAATAGGGCCCGCTTCCAGATTCCTTTTAAACAGTTTGTTTAAATCCTGAAAAGTTTGTCGAATGGTTCACTGAGAAAGTAATGCTGGTGTAGAAATAAATGTTTGCATACCATATACTGTAATTCTGGGTTTAGACCTGTATTTCTTCATATTTTCCACAATGTTTGTCTTGCTGGTGTTCCCGCTGTCTATTGGATTGTTCCATTGCACACAGTATTTTAGAAAAATGGTCAGGGAGTGTACACAGAAGTGATTTTTCTTCATCTCACTACTCTATAACAGAGCTAGGCGTTAATAGGAATGCAGACTGTATCACCTAAATATTGAGATATTTGATCACCTAGATATTGATTGAGATATTCAGGGATTACCCCAACTATTCAGGAATTGCTGAATATTTCAATCAGTGTCAACACATAGAGGAAACTAATAAGATAAGAAAATGAGATGTTTTTAAGAACATCAGACAAATCATAAGAAAATATTATTCTCAGGCTTGTCTCACAATTCTGGAATAATCATGGAAGTGATGTAATAGAGACAATTTAACAGAAGATGGAAAGGCTGTTCTGAAACCTATTACAAATGAAGCTATGGAAAGATAGAAAAACATTTCTAGAAAAAAATATATTCAGGAACAGATGCCATTAGAAATTGGAGGTGTGAGAGGCAACAGACCAGCTATCAAATAGGAAAGCAGATGAAATATCCATGGAACTGTTCAAAGCTGGAGGAAAAAAGGCAATTAAAGTGCTAACAGCTCTATGCCACAAATATGGAACAAGACAGTGTGGTCTAGAGATTGGAAGAGATTGGTGCTCTCCTGAAGAAGGGAGGTGTTAGACATTGCAAATTATAAACCATTGTACTAATTCCTTAGGCAAACAAAGTTTTGCTTAAGATCTTAACAAAGGAGAATGGTGCCATACATGGAGAGAGAAATGCCAAATGAACAGGCAGGTCTCAGAAAAGGCAGAGTGACATGAAATCAGATAACTAATATAAGAAGAATAATGGAGAGAGCAAGAGAATTTAAGAAGGTTTATCTTTGTTTTATTGACTACATCAAGGTCTTTGTGTAGATTATGCCAGAATGTGGAATTTAATGGGTGTGCCAGAACACCTGATTATTCTTCTGAGGAATAATGTTCTTGTTTACTGTGAACAAGAAGTGACTGTAAGAACTGACTTTGGAGAAACTGAAGAGTTCAGAATAAAGAAAGGGATGAGATAAGGATGCGTACTGTCTCTGTTTCTGTTTAACTTGTGTAGGGAATATATTTTAAGAATGGCAGAATTAGGAGAGATGAAAGGTGAAGTCAAAAATGGGGTTCAAACTTGAGACATGCAATTTAAAAAAGGAAATCAGAAATCAGTACATAATAAAACTCGGTGATATAAAACAGGCTACATATATATGGGTAAGTGAGACTAAAATATCTATCTATGTATCAGGGTGGCGTACATACCTAATACTCTTGTCTCCTATTTTCCCATATCAATTTTCCCATATCGATCGATTGCACATTTTACATATGACATAACAAAGCTTAGCTACGCTTAGAGTAACATAATCTCATGAGTCTGAAAGTAAACGTCGTAAACAGAACTAGTTGGAATGATTGAGAAATTCATTTAGATGTGGGGGTATCAACTCTGAATATGTGTAAGCATAGAACAGGCCAAAAAAACAAAGCATGTTTTATAGTTTCAACAGTCCCATTGTCTCACAAGTAAAATGTTAGCCCAAATGGAATATCCTTGTACCTGCCTTTTAAGACCGCAGTAGGAACCAGGTATTGAATTAAGTCAGGGAGAATGCCCTCCTATATTTAGCTATTGTGATTTGGTTAGATATCTGGCGGGCCTAAGAAGGATGAAAGAGGGCACTTTGAGATATGCAGATGCCATCAGTTTGTTGGCTGAAGAGTTAAGACTAGAAGAGTTCATTATGTAGTAAAAATGGAAAACAAAAACTGAATGCAAAATGTCAAAAAGGTAATGTCAAACAGCTTAGTGGTCTCACAGCTCATAGTTGATAGTGAAAAACGAAAGGTAATAGCTTTTAGTTTTGTTTTCTTGAGCTCAAGAATAAGCATAGGTGAACAATGAGCTTGTCAAGTAAAGAAAAGGTAAATCATAAGCCGTAACAATTTTAAAACAAAATAACTGAGTGTGAGGTATTAAACTTCTTTTCGGTGGCAGCATTAGGCTGTGGAACTGGTCATTGAGAAAGAGTGAAAGAAAATAGATGCCCTTGAATTAATGGGTTTGGAGATGGATGCCACTCATTGCAAGAAGAACCAGTCAGTCAGTCCTAGATTAACTAAAAACTGACTGCTCCAGTTGAGGTAATGATCAGCAAACAGAAACTCTCATACGTTCTGTATGCAATATAAGCAAATTATGGCCTAGAAAAAATTACTATGCAGACAGTAGAGAAGCGGGATGCACAGGATTGAAGAAATCACTGGAATATCTCTAGAAGAACTATGGATTGTTGCCAAAGTTAGTTCAAGACTCCATTGTTGGAGTGCATTTATACCATCGTGGTCATATAACTATAGTGGCCTTTCCAGTTAGTACTTTAATTGCCTTACTTGGTTACAGACTGAAATTTCCAGATTGTCTTCAAGGGTAGTTGAATACACTGAAATAAACAAAAGATTATCAGGATCTGAATTGCTGGAAAGAAAATCTGGGTGGAATAATAGTTGATAGACCAGCCTATGCTGTTAAAATGTGTTTTGTGGAACAACAGATGTTTATGCCTCTGAAAATGGGTCTATACGTGCTCCAAGCTTGATTCTTCAGGGAAAGAAGCGCCTTTTTAAACAGATTAAATACTGCTCACCTGGAAAGGTGCACCATTCACTGACAGAACTTCTTTATCCAATAAAGTTTCAGTTTATTGGATCTCATTTATTCCATTACTGCAGCAAGACACTGATTAAGCACTTCCATTGTTTCACACCACAAGCTATCATATTGGAAACCATCCATGTCTTGTTTAGCATTTACAGTGTTGCGCAAATACAGCATTTGGGGACTTACAGCCTTAGTAACTTCATAAGTTAGTTTAAAGCATGTCATAGTCATACTCTTGTATTTATTCCTATCAGAAGCTTCCAGCTTGCTGTGTTCATGTAACATGGTTAGCCCTAAATAAGGCAGAGATAGCTCCTGAGCCATATTTTTCCAAGAGAAATATGAGTCTTGTCATGTTGTATGTTTTTCTTATAAAACACAAAGTCTCTCAAAATAGCACAGTTTCCACCCCCTGAGAAATACTGTTGAAGTTATTGGAGTAAAAGGTAATTAACTAATCCAGGATTGGGAACAATACATGTAGAGTGTGATAGATTTGACCCACTATAGCCATCATTCCTTCTTAGTTGTAAGAGAAAATGCCACACATCATGACTGACCAATTTGGCAAAAGAATATGAGTAATTTCTTGGCATGCAATATTTACAAATGTTTGCAAAACATGTAAAATTAAGCTGTCTGGTATATTCTCATTCAAAACTTCATTAATTACCTACATAGTCTTCCTTATGGGAATAGTATTAATAAGAATATAATTTCAGAGCACTGTACTAATGCATTTAATACAACAGTAGGTTAAATTATAGTGTATTTTAAGACTTCTGCGCCAAGGGCAATAAATTTAACAACATGGTTATTAAAACCTTTGTATAAAACATAAGAACAATGCAGACTAAACCATTCTTGCATCCAAAAAGCTGGAATGTAAAGAAGTTTTTATTCTTTATTGCCCCAAGTAAAAACTTGGTGGAAACAGATAAGTGATGACAAAGCTTTGATGTTAATAAACTCAAATGGAAGTAAAAAAATCAAAGTGTGTAAACGACTAGGTTATAAAAAGAGAGATGACAGAGTTATACCCTGTAATTAGGTGTAATTTGTGCTTTTGGCACAGCTATTTGTCCTATATGAATGAGAGGCTGTCTTGCATTTTCTTTGCTTGTATAATAGAATTACAGTACTGACACATCTACTTAAACTTGTTCAAGGTTTTTTTAATTATTTGACAACAATGTTTTCCCCCTCCTTTCAAAAGCCTTTCTTGTAGACACATAACTTTAAAAGTGGGAAAATCTAAGCAAAAGCTTAACTGGTGCAAATATTTAGTAGGGAAAGGGAGCAACAAAGGTTGGGAGGGGGAGGGAAATATAGGAAAACCACATTTTAGATTTCTGGCACAAGTCTTAACCACAGAGGTACTCTAAGTTGTTCTTCCAGACAAAAGAACAATTGAACAATCTAGTTAAATAGTTTGTGACCTTTCATGTATAAGAGGTGCAAAAATGATGTCTGATCAGGTTTTACAAATAGTTATACACTTAAAAACAATGTAAACATGATCACTACGTCACTAGTCCGTATTCCAGCAAAGCTGCCATTCATGCAGAGTTCTGAAATTGTTATTACAACTGAAAAGTTTGAGAAAGAATTGAGAGGGAAGAAGAATCTAACTTCTCAGACAGGCCAGAATTTTATACCAAGCAATTTTTGAAACCAAGTTTCAAATAAAGATGTCATTTTCTTTAAATAGGACAAGTTTTATTCAATTTTGTTTGGTAACGTTTTGTTTTTGCTACCAGCCAGATGGTCCCATATACACAATTGTGCCCATGGCTTAGCTTAGTGTTGCCCTAATTTACTTATATGCAAAACATATAATGAGAAATGGTAAACAAAAAGAAATGAAATTAAAATTGCTGGAAGAAATTTTAGCAACACATAATAAGCTGATGGGTTTGGGTTTGTGTTTGGAAGTGAGGAAGACTTACTAAATTTATTGTTGAAGGTAAAAGTTAAGTACAAAAACCATTCTGATGGTCAGAATTAAAAAAATAGAGAACAAGTAATAAAAGTAGAAAAAGATGTTCTCTTTCTTGACTCAAAAATCCAAAAAGATGGTTACTCTAACCATGAAGTAAGGAGACACCTGCTTTTTGGGAGAAAGACTATGACATATCTAGACAAAATATTAAAATGGAGAGACATCACAATATTAATCCTGTATTGTCAGAGCCCAGGTCTGTAACAATGTATGACTGTGAAAGCTGGACCATCTGAAAGGCTGAATAAAGAACAATTAATGCCTTTGTACTGTGGTGCTGAAGACAATTGTTAAGAGTGCCTTGGACATTAAGAGGAATAAATCATTCAAAACTAGATGAAATAAAACTAGACAGCTCGCTGGGAAAAGTTATAACGAAGCTGAAGGCTAAATATTTTGGACACAAAGTGTCAACAACAATCTTTGGAGGAGGCCCTGATTCTTGGGAAAATTGAGGGCAATAACAAAAGACCAGCAGAAGGCAAGATGGCAAGATACTATCATTGATATCACAAGCATGAGTTTAGAACTCAAAGAAGCAGTTACCGATAGACCTGGCTAACTGTTGTCCGTTGGGTCACAAAGAGTCAGAAATGATTGACTGGACAACCAGAAATAAATCAGTATTTTGTCTGTCTGTCTGTCTGTCTGTCTATCACATTTATATCCCACTGCAATAGTACACAGACTTTTGGTGGGTCACAACATTTTTAAAAAAGTAACAATAAAACATAAAAACAGCAATAAAAATTTAAAAATTCTAAAAACTGACAGATCTAAGCTCCCAGTGGCACCTGGTGTCAGCCCCACCAAGCATCCTCCAGAAAAGCTCTGTTTTAAGAAGCTTCTGGAAGGCAACCAGAGGTGGACCCAAACACACTTGTCACAGGAGGCTGGGCCAGGCCTTATTATAGCTATATACAGTATTTTGATTAACTCTGGCATGTATAATTAAATATTTTATACTGATAGAAAACCTATGTTGTATTGTATATGTGTCTGTGTTGAGCCTTTAAAACGTATAGACTTGCTGTAAGTTATATAAACAGATTACTCCAGTTAAATGCTATATTCTCCCAACTAGTTTAGGATTGAAGCCATAGTAAGCTTCCACTGTGAATACTTTACTTTTTGGTATTATTTTTCATGAAAGGATTGCCAGTATCTGCTAACTACCTGAATTGTGGAATTGGTTCTCTGAGGAAAGGAATAATGTCCAACTTTCTTGAATAGATGATAGTTAGATTCCTGTTGAAGATTTACACTCTATCAGCATATTAACTGCTTTTGTCAAGAGTTAATTTCTGGTTGATGAGACTGGGAAAATATATAATTGTAGTTTTTATAAGATCATTTATTTTTATGGACTAAGCGTATCAGTTCTATCAACTAAACATAATTTCTTGAAACTAACATTTATTGCATGCTAATCCTGTCCCTCTTGGGGCATCAGACTTTGAATAGAGGGCAACCATCTGGATGGGGATTTTCATCTGTTTGTAGAAATTCTCCATGAGATGTCCTAGAAGATGTTCTTGCTTCCCTGAACACATGGTTTTTCTCTACAATCCCAGGATATTGACTACAATAAGGTAACATGTTCATTTCGTTATTGATGTATGTAAGAGGTGTTCTATCCACTTTCTCTAGTGGAATAGCTGGGTGGAAAGTCCAATTTTTTTAAGTGATTAAATGTTGACAAGACTCATCAGAACTCATAGGATAGGGCACTGCTACTAAATTGGTAAGGAGGAGGAGAGAGCTAGAGACTTAAAGAAACATTTCTGGAAGAAGGAGAAGGAGGGTAATAGTGGGCAAACCAGAATGGAGTCTGGACAACATTGGCTGTTGAAGATTTGTCATTAGTTCCAGAAGAGCCTGGGGTAAGACTCTTGAAGTGGAGGTGAGTGAGAGATTTCAAGAAGATGTATTGTAGCAGGAAGAGGTGCAACAAAGGACAGTTCTACTCATAAACGGCTTTCATGGAAAACCAAAAAAGTAGAAAGTTGGAATATATATAGTATACATACATATACCTTGAAGCAACAGTTTATACGTATGCATGGAATAAATAGAATTTACTTTTAAATACTTGGCTGGATACACAGAAATCAAACCTGGTCTAATTTGAGCAGGACTTCCCAGGGCATCATTCAAAATCACGTTAATTGTTAGGCTCAGTTCCTGATCTGAAATAATAATACAAACAATAATATCTGAACATATGGAGAGTGCTTTCCTCATTAGTAATTGCAACCCATAATTACTTATTGGAGAAATTCCAGAAGTGGAACTATGTTGGAGTAGGGATAGTTTTGCTGTCAAAGGGTAAGAATAGTAAACACAAAATCTTCTGTTATCTTAAGCAGTATTAGATTGTCGGAAAGTTTTTGGGACCAGAGTCTGCTTTATCAGATGTGTGTTAGCCTCAATGTTTGTACAGGAATATATGGAAAAATAAACAGGTAAATATGGCCAAATATCATAACAAACAAGAGGTAGTGGCTGACATTTCTATGAAAAGTTCAACTGTATGTTAAACAATAATAGTGACCTTTTTGTAACTTCATTAATTGGTGATTTATTCTTATAAGTGATCACTAAGAGTAATGTGTACATTTAAAATACTACTTCTTTAATTATTGTAGTTTCATTGTAAAGCAATTCAGTATAGTAACTTGCAGCTTGAATGTAAATGTACAGCATGTTAAATCAGTTGGTTAGCAGCTTGTTAGAACTTGTGGACTGTCCTTGCCTTTGTATTTTCTTTAGACTTTTTCTTTTCTTTCTTTTCTTTTTTCCTTTTTTTTTTTACACACACAGTTTATATTAGAAGAAACAATCTGAGCCAAGTTAGAACTTGCTGGATTAAAAAACAAAACAAAAAAATTCTTAAGTATGTAATGCTTTTTAGCAGCCCCGATGTAATATCAGTGACATACTCATTCATAATTCAGTAGCTTTGAGAATACATACTAGAGATTGAAATACAATTATAATTGGAAACTTTTATCTCCAGAACATATGGTCTCCCTTCTCATGGTAGTTATTATGACCTTAAATATCCTGAATCAACAGCAAAGGAGGTCTGGCTACCCCCTATGATGTTTTAAACATTAAATTGCAAATGTCTGTGTTTGTATTAGGCTTAACATGCTTATAGAAGATTGTGCCATATGATTTTTCATGTATGGTACTATGTGAACATGTAACTTGAATGCTAGCTGCCATGTTAGGATGTTTGTGACACTAAAGTATATTTGTTTAATTTAAAGTCAAAGACCAAAAAAAAATCAATAATATGAATTAGCATGTTAGAGAGACAAGAGTTAGTAACAAATGTTAGTGACATTCTACACAACACATAAATAATTAGATCGTGAATGTAGTTCAGAGCCAGCATCCTGTAACAGCAATCACAGTTGATCAAAATGTAACAACTTTCATAGAAAATTTAGTAATTCAATCCACTAATAAAAAGTGTACAACCACCATTTCAGGCCAATCTGTGCATTTAGTAAGGGAGGAAAGCATTAACTCAGAGCACCAAGAATGTATTAGCAAGACCTGCAAAACTATCTCAGTGGACTCATCCAAGCAGAGACAAAGGTTCTCTGAGCATGGGACATTACTGAACCTATACTCCAACATGCTTGAAGGTGAACCATGAAATCTTGCCAGTGCAAATGTCCTCCTCTGAAGAAAGAATATATATGTGTGTGGGTGTGTGTGGGTGTGTGTAGTCCTTCAGGTTCAAAGAAGATGCGCTGTTGTGCAGTTCATCTGTGGGCATGGAGGTGGCTCTGCAGTCCCAATCTGGAAGCGCAGAGTCTAGCATAGTGGGGGCACTGGAAGTCCATTGTTGTAATAACTGTGGGTGTTATTCTGTGACGCCTCTCACAGTTTTCTATCAGTTTTTGGCGGCGTCTGTTTTCAAAGCTGGTGGGGGCTTCATAGCACAGGGCTCACCAGCAGGTTCTGTTAGCAGCCGCAGCCGCAACTTCTAGTTCCCTTGGCTGGATGTCACAGTGGCTTAGGGTGTCCTTCACAGTGTGTTTGTAGTGCTTGCGTGGATGACCTCCCAGTCTCCAGTACACCATAGAGCAACTGGTGAGGCATATGGTGCTTGTCCATTCTGATGATGTGTCCCACCCACTGCATCTGGGCTCTGATAATCAGGGACTCAATGCTGGCGGACTTCACGTGATCCAAGACCTCCAGGTTGGAGACACAGTCTTGCCAACAAATGCCAAGGATGGAGTGGAGAGTGCATAAATGAATTTTCTCCAGTTGTTGTTGTGTCATCAGTACAGAGTCCAGGACTCACATCCATATAGGAGAGAAGAGATAACCACAGCTCTGTAGACTTTCAGCTTTGTGGAGATATGGACATTGTGTTGATTTGGCCTTGCTGATCCTGGAGTCAATTTCTTTGTCCAAAGATCTATTGCTTGAGATGATGGTTCTCAAGTATTTGAAGCTGTTTACATTTGTCAGCTGGGTGTCATCAACAGTGATTTTTGGTTCTGTAGGGTTGATATAGAGTGGGTTTCTTGAATGACTGTATGGAGGCGCTTTGTCCCAGCATTCAAGTGATGAAGGTCAAAAAGAGATCCATCCAATCAGTACCTGATGTACACTCCCTCCTTCAGACCCTGGACAGCACATGACAACATGCAAGCAAACAAAAGATTGAACAGGACAAGGACTAGCACACAGCCCTGCTTCACCCCATTGGAAATGGCAAATACAGATGACGTATCACCACTGTAAAGGACCTGTCCTGTCATTCCATTGGGGAGTAGCTGAATCATACAAATTTCCTTAGGCAACCATAACGTCTCAGAGAGCCTCCCTGTTTACAGTGTCAAATACGTTTGTCAGGTCAATGAAAACAGAGTAAAGAGGTTTGTTCTGCTCAATGCACTTCTCCTGGGCTTGCCTCATGGCAGATATCATGTCTGCTGTGCTCTATTCTCGTTGAAAGCCACGCTGCGCCTCTGGGGGGTTCCTTTCCAAGACAGTGACAAGTCTGTTCAGGAGAATGCAGGTAAAGATCTTTCCTGCAATGGACAGCAGTGAGGTACCTCTTTAGTTTCCACAGCCTGATCTGCTTCCCTTATTTTTATAGAGAGCCATGATGAGGGCATTGTGGAAGTCGTCAGGCATCTCCTCTGTGAACCAGATATCTTCCACAATGTCTTGGAACACCTGTAAGGCATTTGGGTCTAGTGCTTTGTAGATCTCAGCAAGAATGCCATCCATCCTCAAACTTATTTGAGTTCATCTGTGAGATTGCTTTCTTGATCTCATCAGTAGAGGGAGGCAGGTCTAGGGCATCCAAGACTGGCAGCTAAGGAATCTGCTCTAAGACATCAGGATCAACTGTGGACAGTCTGTTGAGTAGGTTGGAAAAGTGTTCAGCCCAGCAGTTTTTCAATCCTTCCTGGTCTTTGATCAGGGTTGACCCGTCAGATGACAGCAAGGGGGAGCATCCTGATTTAGAAGGGCCATAAACTAACTTTATGGTGCTGAAGAACTCTCTGGTGGCATGCATGTCTGCATAGTGTTCCAGCTGCTCAGCCTTTCTCTGCTACCACACGTCCTGCTTTTCTCGTAGTTCTACCTGTACTTTGGACTGCAGGTGTTTAAACTTGTCTTTCTTTGAGACAGGTGATGGGTCATTCTACCAGTCTGCATAGCCTTGTTCTTGGCCTGGAGGGCTGCAGAAATGGTCTTGTGGTTTTCATCAAACCAGTCTTGATGCACTCGAGTACATTTGTTGCAGTCTGTGTGATGACATCTTTAAATCGTATCCACTTTTCAGAACAGATTCCTACAAGCGGTAAATTGCATAGAGTTTTTCATTAAGTATATCTTAAAAATGTTGGACGTGGCCTGGGTCTTGCAGTCTGCCAATGTTGAATGACATTCTGATAGTCCTTGGTTGCTTATGATCTAAAGGGGCTATATGCAGTTTGAGGATCGACAGGACCAGCCCATGATCTGTCCAGCACTCAGCATCTCACATGGCCCGAGTGATGGTGATGTCTTTAAGGTTGTGCTGATGTACTATGACATAGTCAAATAGGTGCCAGTGTTAGGATCTGGGATGCGTCCAGGTTATTTTACACTTGTTGCAAGTCTGAACATCATGTTAGTGATGCACAGTGCTCAGCACACTTGTTCAGAAGCAGCAGGCCATTACTGTTTAATTTTCCCACCCCATGCCTCCCAAGGACTCTGTCCCAGTTGTTGCTGTCTGTCCCACCCTAGCATTGAAATTACTCAGAATGTCGAGTTTGTCCCTGGTGGGGGTTGGTCAGATAATCTGGTCCAGGTCCTTGTAGAAACTTTCTTTGTCTTTGTCTGGATTCATGAGAGTTGGTGCATAGATGCTGCCAATTATGATGTACCGGGACTTGCTGAGAGGAAAGTGGAACATTATCATATGTTCATTTATTCCAATGGGTAGAATAGAGATGTTCTTCAGCAGAGCAGTTTTGACTGCAAAACCTACTCTGTGAGTTCTGTTGTCAGTCTGTGGTTTCCTTTTTCAAAAGAACATATATCCACTTGCTGCTCCCTGTAATGATCCCTCATCTGCAAGTCTGGTCTCACTGAGTGCAGCAATGTCAATGCTATAATGGCAAAATTCAGCTGCTATGAGTACTGTTCATCTTTCAGGCCTTGACACCTTGTCTCTATCCAGCAAGGTGCGGACGTACCATGCTCCAAAGATGAATTTTCTTTGATTTGTTTTTCTTGGTACTCGACTGCTAAGGAGACAATCTGCCAGCCGCAGTTAGCTAACGAGATGTTGTGGGGCAGGCAATGTTTAGGGTACCTTTTCTAACCCCCTCCCTCATGCAAGGGTGGGCAGTGCTATCCTAAAAAGGGCTGACCGGTCGCCTTGAATGCTGCCAGACATCTCTGCTGCCCTGGGTACTGAGACAAACAACCGCTGGTCCAAAGGCCTCCTATGTGAAGGTTTGTGACTACAGCTGCCAGTGGTCATCTCCACCTGTTGTTTTGCTACTCCCCCATTGCCACAGGGGTCAACAAATTAGATTTGGACTGAGATGAATTGAAGTTGGGTTGTAGATGAAGATAAAGATGAATTGCACAACAGAAACCTGTGCATTATGGAGTTTTAAGTGGAGCAGCTGTTGCACAGGGGCAGTCCCACTCTCTTGGTAGAAGAGACCTTAGTCCAGTGGCATGGACAACCATTATGGCTGGAGGCCTCTCCTGCTGCAGTGGATGACTGGATGTCTAATGTCTTGTGCTCTCAGTGTTCCAAAATGTCTGCTGGGCCTGCCTTCTTAACCATTGGACTGTCGTTTGGTCTCCTCTGCACAATCTGCCAGGGCCAGACTATACACACTGGAATAGACAAATCCCCTGTTTCGGGAAGGGTCAAAGACCCATCAGCCACCCTCACCTGCTTTGGCCTGTCTGCCGAGACAGTTTACTGTGGTGTAGCTGCTGTGCATGTTACAGCTACGTGGAGCCACAGGTGAGAGCTGGGCACCAGCTAGGGACCAAAGATGAACGAGCAACCCTAAAAAGGAATGGCAGGCCCTGCCACCAGAGGTCCTACCCCTCTTTGGGCACCCATATATCCTATACATACACAAAAGAATGGTGGAAAGATAATTAAATGTAGGAAAAGGTCTACTGTTGAACCATTCAAAACTATTATTTGAAAATTTGGATCTGTCATTGTGTAGATCCAGATCAAAGATTCTGTGTTTGACTCTACCATGGCTTTCTTTGTTCCAAGCATTAGCAGGGATTGGGCCAAGAGGCTGCAATAAGACAAATACATGACTGCACCTTTTTTCCCAGAAGAAGATAAAATTGTCAGCAATGGCTGACTAGACTTAGAGCCCACCCCTCAAAAATGTTTTAGCCAATATTCTCATGCAGGCCTGTACAAGAGTATTAAGAGCAGAGCATGCAGTAAATGATGGCTGATCACTTATTAGGATGGAAAACTACTTTAAAATCAGTGCAAGTGGTGGGTGAAATTAAGCAATATCATATAGTCTATCAAATTGGCGCCCATGTGTCTCTGAAAGTGAGCTAGCTTTTTTGGTTACTGGGAATCAAGCCATTTAGAACCAATAGGTCAAATTTAATGACCAGCTGAATCAATCTCCACCCTCCATAATTAATTCCTTTGTCCTTAGACTCCTTAGGTAAAACAATCTATGAGGGCAATATTAAAATGTAACAACAACAACAACAGCAACAACAAAGGATTCTTCATCAGGAATCCCTTGCTGAAATCTGTTCCAATTTAGGAATTGAAGAACCAGTTTCAGCAGGTAGTCCTCCAAAAAATCCCAAGAGTCATTGCCCTATTAGTTTCTCCTCCATAAGGAAAAATGTAGACATTAACAAAACCTTTGGCTTCCAATTTTCAGCTCTTTGGCAATAGCTAGGGCATAATAGTAAATGGAATGGAGGACATAGTTCTAATTTAAGAATTCAAATAACAATTCTCCTGTGACACATTTACCTTTCAGACTAGGGGTTGTTTAAAGTGAGAAGGGATATTTAGTTTTCCTGCTCTTCAGACTTTTGTTCTCAGATTTCCTCCAAAAATATCCAATGTCAAAATTCCTTAGTAGGCAACTATAAGAAAGGTTGCCAGCCTGCTATATTCCATGAGATCAGCTGAATATTATGTTGAGTACCCAGAAATCATTCAGCAGAAGTCACTTCAAAGTGTCTTACTGTGATGGAAGCAAAGGACCCTAAATCTTGGAAGGGCTAGGTTAATCTCATGGATTCTGGTGTTTGGATTAAAGTCTTTAGGGTGAACTCCCTGATGAATTAATATTTCCTCAGAGGATTGAGATGTATTCAGTTTCATCAGAGAATTGACAATGTAAACATCTTTGGTGTTTTCACTCCTAGGGTGCATCATTAAATTAGGTTCTTCATGTGTTTCACCTCAGGGTATGATAGTAGTTGAAAGATCAGGTTGAGAGGATGGGAGACAAGATGGAATTATCTACAGCAAGTTAAAAGGAGTCATAGTAGTTTTGATGTTAGCAAGGATGGGTTACAGACTTAGAAACTGGATGTTGAGGCAGACTTAATAGAGACCACATTAGGTGCCAAAAAAGAACACAGGTTATTCTTCAGAGATTAGTTAATTGATCACCAGGAGGTACTATGTGACTGGTTTCATCTTTACTGGGACTCCTCAGACACAGGTAGCTGGACATTATTCTAATGGGATTGAACTCACAGACCTTCAGACTTTAGCTAACTATAGCCGCCCAGAGTCGCTTTGTGTGAGATGGGTGGCTATATAAATGTGACATCAATAAATAAAATAATAAATAACTACTGTATATAGAGTGTATTAGCTTTAGGAGCTATCCAGGTGGTGTTGCAGGAGTGGATTTCTAGAAGCACTGCCAGAATTATATACACATTCCACCTTCCCTCAGGCTCTCAGGGAAGAGGGATACAAGTGTTCCCTTATGTCATGCCCCCATGTATAAAGTTTTACATGACTTTCTTGGAATTCCCTTTCCCTTTCTTGGAATGACCCCCTCCCCCAAGAGTGGGGTGTAGAGGCCTTCAGATATTAGAAGATTTAAAACCAGCTTGGTCAAGAAAGCACAAGATGTGTGAAAGAAATGTTAATTTCAAATATCCAAATGTCCAAGTACAGTTTTGTGTCTTTGCTCCAAGGTGTCTTTCATGTCCGAAAGCTCCAAAAGTAAAACAATTTTTAAAGATCTGAAACCTTGCAACATTTATTTTTCTTGCAAGATTTTGTCAATTTTGCAAGAGTTCTCAGAAACTGACCACTGGAATCCCATGAAATTTTGGCAAATTTGGGAGCAAAGGGCATTGAGAGAGGACATTTTCATACAAACCCTCAGTTATGGAGTTCTCTCCTTTACAACTTTTGATACATCTTAAGACTTACCTTTTGCCCAGATTTTGGTTAAATTTGTGCTGTTGTGATGTCTCCTTTTCCAGTTTGTTTTTTATTATTGATTTTTTACTAACATCTTGTACCATAATTGATTCATGGTTTAAAATATGAGGGTGTATTGTGTTAAGGGCAGGGAGGCACTTATAGAACAGTTGGGAGGTTTCAAGCCATTAAGTAGAACTTCTCTATGGTTTGTCCTATCCAGAGCACCCCCAGGACTCTGTTGGTGGTGAAAAATGGTCATTGCCAGTAGATTAAATATCTCAGTGGAATGATTTGGCAGAAATGGACAGTGAAATCTGTCCTGAATATTCAGGAAGTAAATATATCCCCAAATAAATGTATATGATGAATCATGGACTTTTGGCAGTAGCCAAAATAGACAGGTCCTTTGAACCAGTCATTGATGACTGATGAGAAATGGGTATATAAGTAGAACAGAAGCTGAAAATAAATGATAAATATGAGGAGAGGGAAAAAGAGACTGTGCAAGAAAGGAATGTTTGTAAATGTGTGAGAGAGAGCAAGAAAGAGATATTTAATTATACTATACTGGAAAAAAACTGGAACTGACAATTCATTTGGAAAGGAACCAAACTTTTAAAAATGTCCCTTCAACAAACATTATAAATTGTATACAAGTGTACATTTTTCAAATACTAGATAATACTCATGAACATTAAATGTTAATAATGAAGGAAAGGTAACACATTATTTATGGTATCTATTAAGATTTGAAGAAATGTATAGTGCCTTTTATTCTCATCTGTTACTGGGTTAGAATTAACAGCCTATAATTTAAGACCCATTGTTCTCTCTGGAGATAAATTAAATAGGTTTAACAGGGTTTGGTGGTACGTAGTATTATACATGTATTGTTACAACTGCCTCTGGCTAGTTTTTCTATGCAGACTAAAAGGAGGAGGAAAATCAATGTCTCTCTTTTTTCCAAATAAAATCTATTAATTTAAGGTGATTTGTTGCTCAAATTAAAAATTAGCTTGCAGAAAATACTGCTGCCTTGAAGCCTATCTCCCTGCAAGTTACAGATTGTGTCTGTGTAAATAATGTTCAGATACAAATTGCTTCCTAGCAGCTGATTAGTTGCTACCTCAATGAAAGGGAAAAACATTTGCGTCACTGGAGAGTTCTTTGAAGTCATTCAAGTCTAATTCATCTTTAAGTATTAGAGAACTAACAATGTTTCCAGTTAACACGAGGAGGGGTCTGACTTAAAACCACAGGAACGTTTATATTCATAATTAAGGTTGAAACCTTTTTCATTGTTACTTCAGTTGATGTCTTGCCACTATGGCATATATGATATATTAGAATACCCGTACTGTTTCTAGTTGCAATAAAATAACTAAACATTAACTGAACATTAACTGAATATATTTTATAGTGTTAATGTTTTGTCTCATGCTAACTTTGTTCAGTGTCCAGTTATGCCTCAAAAAAAGTCTTCTCCCCACACATAAATATACATATATATTAGTTACCAGCTTGAACAAAACTGTTTTTCTAAATGGTTGGGCTCAGTTTAATTAAAATACTTCATTAACTCTGATTTTTTTAAGGAATTAGATTAGTTATTCAAATCAACGTAACATAAACTTTGCTGTATTTGCCATTGCAGTTTTTCTGTTAATTCTATCACTTGTGAAATTTTGACATCTATGTTATATTTGATCTGTTCTTAATACTTAATACCTGGATGAAGCAGATTATCTTAATACAGTATTTAATACCTGGATGAAGTAGATTATCTGGACCCCTTTCAGTCAGAATTCAGGCCCAGATATGGAACGGAAACAGCATTGGTTGCATTTTGGATCACTTCTGGTGGGAACCGAATGGGGTTAGTACATCCTTCCTTGCTCTACTTGATCTCTTTCGGGAGCTTTCAGTACCATTAACCATGGTATTCTTCTGGACCAGTTTCAGGGATTGGGAGTGGGTGGCATGGTTCTCTTCCTTTCTTTGAGGCCGATTCCAGTTGGTGTTGATTGGGAGCAAGAGGTCCTGGTCTCAATCTCTGCTATGTGGGGTGCTGCAGGGTTCAGTACTCTCTGCACTCCTGTTTAATATCTACATGAAGCCACTGGGTGAAATAATCCGTTGCCATGGTATGCTGATGATACCCAGCTAGATCTCTCTGCTCCTGGTGAGCTAAGTGATGTTACTGATGCCTTCTCTCAGCGCCTGGAGGCTGTGGGGGTGTGGATGGGGAACATCAGGCTTCAGCTGAACCATGGCAAGACGGAGTGGCTTTGGGTTTTAGGGCCTTCTGTATATGGGGATTTACCATATTTGATGCTGGATGGAGTTGCACTGTCCCAAGCAGACCCAGTGCGCAATCTGGGGGTTCTCCTGGAGTCATGACTTTGGCAGTGGTGATCAGAAGGACCTTTGCACAATTTTGTGTTGTGAGTCAGTTGCGCCCATTCCTGGATCAGGAGGCTCTACTCTCAGTCACTCATGCCCTAGTCACCTCCCAGATAGACTACAGAAATGTGCTGTACATGGGGCTTCCTTTGAAGACTATCCAGAAGCTTCAGCTGGTGCAAAATGCAGCAGCATGGGCAGTTATGTGTGCTCCAAGAACTGCACACATCAGATCTCTGCTTCATGAGATGTATTGGCTACCAGTTAGCTTCCAGGTCCAATTCAAGATGCTGGTTATGACCTTTAAAGCCCTGCATGGCATGGGACCAGGTTATTTCAGGGACCGCCTCTCCCCAGTTACATCTGCCTATCCCATCAAGTCTGGTAGGAGAGGCATGTTATGGGTCCCATCAGCTAAGGAGTTTCATCAGGCAGGACCTAGGAGGAAAACTTTTTGGGCCGTGGCCCCCGCCCCGTGGAACATCATTCTCCCCAAGGTGAGGCTGGCCCCAACCCTGTTGGCCTTCTGGAAGGCTCTCAAAACATGGTTTTGCCAGCGAGCTTGGAGATCCCATGATAGAGTGGAGCCTGTTAGATGGCTGTATGATAGTTAACTGTTGCACTCTGTATTCTTTGCCACCCTTCTTTTCCTTGTTTTTTATTTTAATTTAAATTGTAGTTTTTAATGGTTTATATGTATTTTGTTTTATTGTGTACACCACCCAGAGTCACTGTGTGAGATGGGAAGCTGTAGAAATGTAGTCAATCAATCAATCAGCCAATCAATCTCCTTCTCCTTCTCAGTCTTCCCTAACTTGATAACAGCATAAAAGAGCTGATTTGGTATAGTGGTTAAGGTGCTGCCTTAACTTTGGGCAAGTCACTCTCTCTCAGCTCACAGGCTTGTTGTTGTGTGGAAAATAGGAGGCAGGAGCACAGCCTTGAGTCGTGCAAGCTAAAGGCAGGATATGAGGAGGAGGAGGAGGAGGAGGAGGAGGAGGAGTTGCTATTGTTGTTGGAGTTATTCTTGGAGTTGCAATCATAATGCATCTAGAAGATAACAGGGCAACAACCCAGACCAAGCTCTGGTAGGAGAAGCAGAAAGCCTCTCTCTCTGCAGGTCCAGCACTTTCACATTATGACATGGATCCTGGGATTTCTTATGCACATCCCATGACTTTGCTAGTTCTAGCCAGTCTCCGAACAAGAGCCATCCACTACATGCCCCCTCCAAGGTCAGTAGGCAGCTGAATCATCAGGTCCAGTCCTCACTGAGACCTAGATGGCAAAAAAAGCAGTTCAGTTCTACGGTAAAGGGTTTTTTTTTAAATTAAAAATAGCATATTGTGATATTCTTCATTTTCTTCGTGTTCAACTCACTAGAGGCTTTTGTATCAATGTATGAGAGGGTTTTAGACTAATGAACTAGCCTTCCCATAACCCCTGACAATTTGAGGTTGAGGCCCTGGATTTAGATGAAGCGCTGATCACGTTGTACGTCACAGTACAGCAGGATAACAGTTACAAGAATTCACAAACGTTCTTTCACCCCTGTACCTTTTACTGATCTTTTTAAAGTTTCTCTTTGATTTTAAAGTATAATGTTATATTAATTGCACTGCACAGAACAGGTTCTATATTCTTGTATCAGGCCATTTATATTTACATTTTCCATACTGTCTGATGGGTATTCATTTTGCCACTTATAAAAGAGATAAAATCATGCCAATCCTGATAGAATAGTGATTTTCCACTTTGTTTTTCAAGCCTGTGAATTTTATCAGAGATCTTCTCAAGCAGGACAGTAGACCAAATCTCAAATATATATAAGGGACCTAATTTTAATGAGAATTCTTACCTTTTACTGATCTTATTTCACTTTGCTTTTTAAAGAACATACAATGTAATGCCGTATTTTTCTGACTATAAGAGGATACTTTTTTCTAAAATCCTTACCCTAAAAACTGAAGGGTGTCTTATTCAAGGAAGTCAGCCGAGAATCGCGCGGTTGCAAAACTGCCCATACTTTGTTTCTGCAGAGAGGCTTCCTCCTATTGCTAGCCTCCAATCACGAGTGAAATAGCTTGTCTCCCAAGCAGACTTCCTCCAATCACGAGCCTGATGTAACTGACGTCAGCTGATGCTGAACAAACCAATTAGAGGAAGGCTGTTTGCAGAGACAAGCTATCTGCAGTTTCACTCGTGCTTGAATGTAATCAGTTATGCAAAAGAGCCTGGAAATAGAGCTGCAGAGAGACGATTTGGACCTCCTCCCACCGAGTGTATCAGGTAAATGTTAACTAATTACTAAATAAAAATGTGTTCTGCACTATCTTTAAAATATTGATTTCTTAATTTTGGGTTGGAAAAGTGGGGGGCGTCTTGTACATGGGGGCGTCTTATTGTCGGAAAAATACGGTATGTATAACTTGGTTTATTCATACAATTACAAAATGTCACCTATTTATTAAATGTTAAAGTATAATTTAATCAGGCAATAATTATGTTTAGTATTTGAATTTACTAAAATATCATTAAATGTTGTTATTATAAATGGAACTATAAGCTGCAAAGTTCTAAGAAATCTTAATTTGTCAAATTGTAAAATCGTAAAACCAAAAGAGACCATCAACATGATAATAAGACTTATATCCTTTGAGACCCAGTCAAATGCAGAAATTTATAAGCCACCCTAGCTAGTGGGCTTCACAGATTTTTTATTGTACAGGGACACAAAAGAGGACAAAAATGTAAAAAGACATAAAATAGTTTGATAAAAGTATGAGAAAAATACTAAGTCCTGCAATTTCACTACTAGCCTCTCCTTTAAATGCTTTTTATGCTGAAGGTAACCATAGTACAAAAAGTGCAATTGCATATGCAGATATGGTCCATTCAGATTCCATGAATGGACTAAAGACAAAACAAGAATTACTTGGCAAAGGCCGTTTGGGGGTGCTTGTGGATCTAAATGTTTCTGGTTTCCCCAACCAACTGTTGGTTCCTCAACTAACAATTTACCTTAAAGCTTCCCTTGCAGCTGTGATGCACTTTGGAGTTAACTAGAAGTACCATAATATTTTCTATATGGGACTACTTTATGCCTAGTCTCAAAACTACAATTGGTGCCAATGTTATGGAACTCCTCATCCCTACTATCTGATCAGTTCTCCTTGTTAGGCATCAGGAAACATTGAATGAATAGGTAAATCAACAAATCCTTTGGCTTAAACCAAATGTATTTTTGCATGAATAGATGCTTTCTTCATTCCTGAAGAAGTGCATTGTTTTAGAGTTTATAGCTATGATAACGAAATAGTTTATTATAAAGATAAATTCCTAGAAACTCTGTTATTAGAAATATATGGTGTATTTTAGTGTTTCATTCCACTGTCACCTAAGCATCTACTGTCTTATTAAAACTTTGAAATATAATGAATAACTTACCACTTTCAAGAAAAAAAAGGAAAAGCATCCCTCCTCTTCAGGAGCAAAGAGGAAATCATCATCATCATCATCATCATCTGAGTTTTCTGTAGCTTTTTATTATTACATTACTCGTTTCAAGATCAAGCAGCAGTTCAAGGGAATTTAAGCAGTCTGATATGAAATCTTTAATATCAGCTAGATGTTCCTTATCAAAATGCAGTAACTCTTCTTGGGTAATTGTGTAAGCATATCTGTGCCAGTAGCCAAAAGGCTTCACTGTTCTTAATCTAGTTGAAAACCATGCTTCTGACTCAGTTTTCAAAATAAATTGCTTCTACTTCTGTTTATTGTTATTATATCAACTTTCTCCAGTCTAGTCTTTGGATGGTAATTTTTTGCTGTTATATCAATAGCTTGGCTGGGAATTCTGAAGTTGTAACATAACATATCTTGAAAATACCTGATTAGCATACTTACACCATAATAGTATTTATAATATATTTATTAAAAAAAATTATAATGGAAGTAAGTCCTATTGAATTTAGTTAGACGTAGTGAAGTAAGTAGAGGAACCTGTGATTGAACTATTACTATTATCTAATTGTTTGCTATTAGAATGTAAAACTTTAAACTGTTCTTAAGAGATGCAAGAAATCTTTGAAGAAGTTGGCATATACTGTACTTATAGTTCAGGTCATCCTCTCCAGCAAAGGGAAGAACTCAGCTCCTCCTCCTGTAGTGAGTACGAAAATCAGTTGCAGTCATGACTTGCTCTTAGGTTGCTGTTGAAGGGCATCCCTTGAGAGTGCCAGCAGTTTGACTGCTTCAGTCATCATTGTCAATGATGTAGGGAGAGGAAACTCCTGAGTCATAAGGAGAAAAAAGCTGAATATTCTGTTTAACATTGTCCATGAAATTTAAGCTAAAAAAGTTTTAGCTAACCAGTAAAGGCATATAAAACATTCACCCAAGGCAAGAGTAAAAGCAGGATTAAGAAGCATTTTGCTTTTGCTTCTGCAGTTTGTCTCTACCTGCTCCTTAGTGCTCTTTGCAGGCAGGCAGGCAGGATTTCTTATATCAGAAAACAAGCCCAAATCATAGGTACATTCCTCATGTTGGTCTTTGTACAGATGCTGTAGTTCCACAGGGCACTGTTTTTGTAAAACTCATTTTCCATCAAAATAAATGGAAATCGGGTGTGCACACTAAACTCAGAGCAGTACTTCAGAACTCTTCATTGGACATTTGAATGCACACCCTCTTTACTTGCATTGCAGGTTAAAAGATCTTCAAAGTGATAAACTTGGGCTTGAGAGACTTCAGACTCAGTTGTTTATAGGAGGATGGAGTAAGGATTTGAATGTACAACTGGCAGTATGTGCATGGTATTCATGTATAATGCTTGGTCCTCATATATTTAGGGGGAGGGAGGGAGGAAATCAATCTTCATAGAGTTGAAACTTGATTTTCATAGGCAACATCAGTGTTCAGTCTAGCTCTCCTGATGCTTATGTCATAATTCTTCTGTAGCTTTCTGCAAATTTTTCCTTTATGGACAACAAGCACAGTTCCTATTCCTATTCTGTCTATACTGGTGGAGTGTCCTTTTGCAGAGCTCTGACTTTCAAACAGGGCAAATAATGATAACAATAATAATAAAGAAGGAAAAAATACAGGATTAAAACGATACAGAAAAGAATACATAGAAAAGAATACATAATGTATAAAGGGTAAGTTCAGATCAGCCAGCCTGGCTTGGTCATAGTATTTGTGAAAGGATTCTTTAAATTATAATTGTTCACAAGCCGAATATGAGTCAGCAGTGTGACGTGATTCCAAAAAGATAAGTGCGTCAATAGAATTATATTTTCAAATGACTGAAAAGAATAGTTCTACTTTATTCCACGTTGGTTAGACCTCCACCTTAAGCATTGTTTCTACTTCTCAGTGGAATTTTAAAAGGATTCAGACAAATTGGAATGGATTCAGAAAAGGGCAGTGAAGATTAACAGTGGATTGGAACTTAACTCCTGGAGTGACAAATTAAGAAAATGGATATGTTTAGCCTTGAGAAGAGAAGGCTGTGAGGAGAAATATAACAACATTCTTAAAATACATCAAGTGGTGTCACACAGGAGAAAGCTAAGACCTGTTTCTCTGTCATTCCAGAATTTAGGGCATAACATAATAGACTGAAGGTACAGGAAAGTGGATTCCAGTTTAGTATTAACAAAATAATTCCTAAGAGTTACAGTATTTCGACAGTGGAATCAGCCACTTGGAGAGGTGGAAGATTCCCCTTCACGGGACATGTTTAACCAGAGGCTGGACAGCCATTGGTTCAAGATTTTAAAATCTATGTCTTTAGCAAAGGGCCCAGCATAAATGGTTATTTCTCACTCTGCAATTCTGTCGTTCTAATTTAACAGGCAGGTTGAATATCTTAAAGTTAATGGCTTTCTATCGCTTGAAGCTATCTGGCTATGGCTATACTGCAAAGTGGATGATGCCTTGACATTCATCTGCTCCCCCACTCTTGACACAGTGACCCTTAAAATAAGGG
Organism: Python bivittatus; assembly: GCF_059951505.1. NCBI lineage: Eukaryota > Metazoa > Chordata > Lepidosauria > Squamata > Pythonidae > Python > Python bivittatus. The sequence goes on along the minus strand of NW_028277056.1, from coordinate 20,012,144 downwards.
CTATTTATATCTTTGATAGTGTTGTGCAGGAAAAGCACCATCAGGAAAGGAATTATTGTAATGGGGCCATGTGATGGTGGTTTGGTTTATTTTTGCCACTATTTCCTTCTCATTTATGCCAGTTTTTTTTTACATTGAGTATTTTGCTAATTTAAATCAGCTTTGAGGCATATGGTATGCAGATCAGAACATTGTTTTGAAGCCATTGTTAAATATGTTATCATTGAAGCTATCCTGTTAGAAACCACGTTCATGATGCTGAATGTGGACAGTTTATTAGTCAATGTTCCATTGAAAATTAGAAGTAAAGATTATCTCCATTTTAAATTAACAGATGAAACAGGGTTATGGAAGATTTTTTTGTTTATTCTGAATATTTTGCGGGATATAAACTGACATATTAGAAAGATGAGCAATCTAATAAGAATTCTGAAAGTTATAACTTTGTAACTGCATGATTATAGATCTCCCATCTCAAAGCTTCACGGGATAACTCTAGCTTCTAGCATGATGAGAGAGGATAAATGATTTCTCCATATCTGCCTTCTCCAGAGATTCATCCTTTTATATGCTTCTGCCTTGTTCACTTACACAATTTTTCTCAGCTAAAGAGTCCCAGACATCTTGCCTTATTTGAAGTTGTTCTAGCCCTTTGATTGTTTTTATTGTCTTTCTTTTTATCTTTTCTATCTAGTGATACAGCATTGGCCACCATCTAATGAAGTAGAAGACTGCAGTATATTTAGAATTAATCAGATCTAAAGCATTGTTTCCATCTTATCCAAGAGTTTGGGTAGTATTCAGGAAAGCCTTCGACAATACATATTCAGGAGTATTTTTTTAAAAAATGCACGCCTACAAACCAACAAACAGATGTGTGCATAATCTCAAACGATCTTTTTGACAATTGCCTTAGTCTAAAATAAGTATTTGTTTTGCAGCATGCAGCAGTGATACAGTTTCAGATCTTGTTCTGTTGCTGAGTCATAGCCAGGAATTATAGTTGTGTACAAATTTACCTGTATTTGCCATATTCTTTCCTGTCTTTTAGAAGGAAGATGCTGTAGATGAAGAGATGGCAGAAAAGCTTTCCATTCGAAAGCAACGTTTTATGCAGTTTGCTTCTTTGGAATATGAAGGAGAATATTACATGACTCCAAGAGACTTCCTGTTCTCAGTTATGTTTGACAAATCAAAGCGTAAGTGCTATTTTTCTTTCTAGTTTAGTTGACTTGTCCATTTGCCAACTTAGAGCATCCTATTTGATTTTAGTCAAGAGAAATAATAGAAATAAGAATTTATCCTTATTTGTGTATCACTTTAAAATGAGACAAACTGAATTAGATTATGCAGTTTGTTCTGAATGCAGCCTGCAGAGAATAGACTTACAATCTACACTCCCATGCCTGATTTTGCTCTTGGTCATATACACAGATACCTCAGCCCTTCGCCCTGCTAGATATAGAAGAGGCTTCATCTTTTTAAAACAAAGAGAGAAGTCTGTGGAAAGAGGCTGAACAGGAAATGGGGTTTCAGTCTGCCCAATACCCTCTGATGAATATTTGGAATCTCCAAGAAGTTGGAGGAATCTAGGAACATTGAAACAAATGACTGTTTGCTTCAAATTTATGGAAAAGAGTAAAACATCTACTGAGGAATTAATTTTTGTTTTCTCTGTTGTGTTGAGTCTCATTTTCCTTAGCTTTCTGGAATATAAATTATGGAATTGGATGTTTAATTTCAGAATATACAAGGCTACCTGTATAAAGATACTTTTTTTCCTTTAGAATATTCTTGTTATATTTTGCCAGAGACTCACTGTTTTTTGAAGACCAGTGCCATCTTGTGGTCTGTCTGGAGCACTGAATTTTCTTTTGGATTTTCCTTTTTCAACTAAATTTTGTAATTGTTTCCTTTCACATTGAATGTCTACATTTTAATAGTTTATGATAATTTTTTAATGTTTTATCCTCTTTTATTTTTAATAATGTCATTTGATTTGGGGACCTGTGAGTTTGATTTATCTCCAAAGGGGAAGGAAGAGCTGAATCCTCTAGTCACCATGTCTTTACACTACAGAGTCAGGAGGTGGCCCCACTGCAGTCATTTCAGTTTTTGCATTTTGACTTTTTAATGGCCAGAAAGACATTAGGGTGTGTGGATGTCAAGTGAGGTGCCCCTTGGATGATAAATGGTGACAGCAAGAACTTCTAAGCAAAACGGGAGGCAAGGCCAGGACTGATCATTTGCTCTGCCTCTCTGTTTTAAATAACTGAAACGGACAACTCCAAATTGTGGAAAATTCTACCCAGGGTCATTATTAATGCTTCTTTTTGCATTACAACTTTATCACAATTGATTGATTGTGGTGACTTTTAAATAAGTTATATGTCTGTTCTGCCTAAAGAAACACAGGGTACGTGTACTGCATGTAGGAAAATGCTGGTTGAATCCATTGCCATTGAAATACTAATGTCAGGTTTAGTTTGAACATTGGTGGTAGCAGATGATTAGTAGCAGAAAAAAAATTTATATCACAAAGAACTGAATTTATAAAATTTAGATTGCAAAGAAATGTGATGAATGTTTTGACATTCATTTGGTATCTAACTAGAGAGCTATTCAAAAGTTGTTTTTCTGAAAGGGAGCATAGTTGTAATCACTGATTCTGGTAGCAGGTGGGGAATTTCTTTTTCTTATATATGTAAAGCTAAAAGTGACGTTTTGCCTGTAAAAGTGTGCTTTTTCCTGATTGGTGCTTTGTGGGTCTGCTATTTGTTTTTTAAAAGCTATGTAATTGGATGTTTTAAAAAAGGTGGAAAGGTGCAAAAAAGCACCCAGTTCATCTTCTGAGCCAAACTTCCATTGGAACCTAAGCTGTAATAATTTCTGTCCTTTCATTCTTATAACAGCAAAAAAATCAAGCTAGCATTACTTTTTATTGCAGCACACAGATCTTCATAATGTTTTTAATCCAGTTGCATGAGTTTAAAATATATAGAATGAAGTTGTAAATCTGGAAAATAATTGAGTGTTTCATATAATCTATCTATAAATTTATTTGTTTGTTTATTTAATTTCTATAGTTGCCCATCTCATTATCAAAAATATCTAAAGATTGAAAGATATGATGCTTTGTCATGATAGACTATATCCAGATGTCATGATAAGCCGTAGAGCAAATTTAGTTGCAAGTGCAGTTCTCATTCCACTAGCTAGAGGATGCACCGTACAAGTTAACCAAGGTCAGTGTAAGATATGATCACAGAACTCTAGATGTATTTATCCAAAAGTATCCAGAAAATGAAGTTATGGTTTATTTTTCAATATGTTAATGGCTGTATTCTGGGTTAGGGTTAGGGTTAAGAGAACTCAAACCAGTTTCATTTCCACTACATTCACATGGGAGATGGTTAAGGACTAGAAAGGGGGAAAAAAGCTATAGTAGCCACCTGTCTCACATTTAGTCTGGTGCGCTCTGACAAAGTAAGTATTTCTAGTGGTGGTCTTTTATAGTAATATCTTTTAAAATTATTGCAGCCTGATTGCTCTGGAAGATGCGTGTTAGCCACACTAACAGCAATTTCTAGGAATTGTAGTTGAAATATCTGAAGGGCAGCAAACTGGGGAGCCTGCATTAGGGCTGTTTTTCATGATTTCAGTTTTCTACCCATGTGTACATGTAATGAATAGAAAATACATTAGTTTTTTAAAAAGTAAAATATCTAAAACTTTATTATTGTTGTTGTTGTTATGCAGTGTAGGAACGTTTGAACAGATTGTTCCTATCTCTCTTGAACATTAGTTTTTCCTTAGTGTTATGAAATTTTAAATATTTTTAAGCTGTTGGTGGTGTTCAGATCATATTACTTGCAATTTTTCTATTAAAAACATGAAGAAATGCTACAGAACTCAACAAAGCTTTGACTTGAAAATGATTGAGTAGTGTGTTTTTTGTTTTTGGACAGGTAAAACTTTGGCCAAGAAACTGACAAAAAAGGTAGGCAAAGAGCTCATGCTGTTTGTCAAAAGAACTTTTGTTCTTTCTGTTACTTGTTTTAATGGATTCTGCTTTCACAACTAACTTGTCGTTTATTTGGTTTGTTCAAAGGAAGTAGATTCTACTCTAGCAAATGTTGCGAAGGCTAGACCAGGACCAACCTTTTTTAGAGACCTTGGAGACAGAGGTAACAGTTCAGGTTATTGGTGTAATTAATATTAAAAAAAAAATTGCCTGAGCTTTCAGTATGTGGAAATGTTGCTTGAGGTCCAGGCTGCTAGATTAAATATTTTGTGGGAGCTATTTCAAACTTTATTTTAGCTCTAAGGCAGGCAGGCAGGCAGGCAGGCAGAAGATTTTGTGAAGAATTCTGATTAGCAAGAAAACATGAAAGTCTGTAGCTTGCCTTTGCTTCAGGGAAACTAGCATATAAATAATAACAGTTCTGCAACTCATTTTGACAGTACACTATAAAACCATGGGATTATTTAGGTTTCCTAAGCTACTATTGTAAGCCCTTTGGTGTAGACCAAACTCAGACACCAAAGTCATGAATGCTAAAACTCTGAATGTGCCTCCCCCCTCCCTGCCTTTATCCTAAAGAGAACTAGGGAGGGTCCAGTCTGAGATGCTTTCTCAAATTCTATTCCTGTTTTGGGCTGAGATTTCTCTTATCTGACTGTTGCCTTGGCTGTGACTCTTCCTTGAGGCTATTCTCACAGCCCATTACACTAGTTTCCTTGAGAAAGTCTGTCTATATGGACACTGACTTGATGGCACATAATCAGCCAGAAGTTACTAATTGGTTGGAATCTCATTAAGTTCATTTCTGTTCCTTGTTTGAGTAGGAGGCATTAGAAGAGATCTGAGTGTATTTGATCTCCAAAATATGGCGTATTGGTCTTTAAAATTTGACACTCATAACCCGTGTCTGTAGCGTAAGTTGTGTACCCTGTTTTTAAATGGAAATGATAGCATAGAAAAGAGTTTTTGAACAGCAACATTTGTAATAGGAGGAATTGAGAGAGAGTGTGACTCAGCTGAACTAATAATGGGTGATGAGCCAGGGATTCTTCAGTGAGACCATTAGCTTAGAATCTCATGAATCAGCCCTGAGATAGAGCCAGAAATACAGAAGGAAGCGTACTCGATACTGAATGAATAAATTTGTGTATGTATATATACTCAATCTTTTCTCTGCTTCCATTCTGTGAGGGATGGAAAAACAAAAGGAAGTAGAGAAATACTTCCATGCAGAAAGAGAACTTCCCCTGCCGCTAGATGAATAGAAGCAAAAAATAAAATAAAAATGACCATGTACTTGGCTATTCTAATTCTAAACACTTCTATGAATGTGTGATCTTTCTATAGGCCTAACTTTCCCATATGACTGTTAGACATATTTAATTACTTTCATAGTTTACTTTATAGAGCTGCTTTTTTCAAATATACATGGAATTGCCTAGTTTCTTACATGCCTAGTAGATGATTGGTTTTTGAAATTAAAGTTTGGTCAACAAACCTTTCTATCAAAACTTATAGAGATGTTTAAAAATGCAAACAAGACCCAAGAAGGCCACTGTACAATTTACAAATAGGGTACATTCACAGTCTTACATAAGACAATTCATAAAACATTATACAGAGGATAATATGGTTTCCTATCAGTTACTTCAAATTAACTATTTGTGAGCTTAGTGTGAGAGCAGCAACAATATATTTACCTGTATGTACAGTTACTACTTGCTCAAAGCCGAAAGGGAAACATGCAGCATTGTAGTCTTTTGTCCTATCAAGGTGTAAGGTCAAAAGTAGGGCAATCGATTTGTCCTAATACTATTTTTAAAAAAGTACATTACATCAGTGCATGTTCTATAGTTTCAACTACCCCTACCTAACAAGGCCATAATTTCATTTTCAGAAGGATTTTTGTGAATCTCCCTTATGTAACAGCTGTGGGGTGGCAGTTAAATTGAGCAGCATAATATATTTGTCTATATTTAGGTATCTTCATATGTTCCAGATACCCAGCAGTAGACCAAAATTGTGCCTTTTGCTTCATTTTAATGGGGGACAAGCATGTTTTGCCTCTGCCAGTGTTACCTGAAAATCCAGCAGTCAGGTTCTAATTTGTCTTTTTGTTTCCATACATAACTTCATAGATGAAATAAAGAGAGACCAGTTGAATAAGCTTTGGAGTTAAATCTTGTGACAAGTGCTGGCATAGGTGTCCTTTAACACCAGGGCTAGGTCATTCTCTGAGGCTAACTTTTGGAGTGCACTGATCCAAAAGCTCAGATAATATGTCCAAGGTAAAGTACCAACTCCAGGGAGACCTACTTCCAGGCTTAGTCCAAGTTTTTAGCCCATCTGGATAAAATAATAGACCTCAGGAACCTAGACAGGACTTTTTGCACTCTTTTATTCAATCCTGAATACCAAAGTTGAATGCCCTATAGTATTTTAGTAATTACCTTAGCTTTGCACACTATCAGAGCTGAGGGGATATGACTTCCTCCTTTTGTACGGAAAAACTATATCGGGGTTGCTGACAGAGTAGCTGCACTCTGTGAGACATGATTTCTATGCCTGACTCAGCTAAGAAATGTTTGGGGTACAACTACTAAGTAGTTGCAATGTTTCACTTATTCAGTTGGGTGCCCTTCCATAATCCAGTTATATTTCTTATGTCCTCCAGAAAAGTCTAAAACCTTAGTCTTTTCATAATTTTTTTATTTTTTTATTTACTTGACAAATTTATATAGCCACCCATTTCACTAACATGACTCTGGTTGGCATACAATAAAACAAACAATTAAAAACAAATCTTAACCATTAAAACAATAAAATATAAATAAGATTGCAGGAGAAATCTCACATACAGTGCAACCATCTTTACCGCAGGATCTCTAAGCTTGCTGAAAAAAAACCCCTTTTTTAGAGATTTTTGGAAGTATAATAAGGTTGGAGCTAATCTCACATCAGGAGAAGTGATGTTCCAAAGGGCAGGTGATACTGCAGAAAAGGCTCGTCTCCTGGGTCCCGTCAGATAGAACTCTTTAACAGACGGGACCTATAACACGCTCTTCCTTCCTGATGGGATCTGACTGAAAGAGCCTCACATGAAAATTGTATTATCAGACTACATGGTCTGATTCTAGTTTGTGATATCAGTGCTGTATCATCAGCATATAATTGAGGTAGGGGTGATTTTCTTCCCAGCTAATTTTGGGAGAATATAATATGGAGAGTAGAGGGTAGAGGCCAAATCATTTATTTGCACAATAGTTTTTGTGTTATTTCTTGAATTGATTTCTACTTCTACCACCACAAAACAATTTTTATTTTCATCTAATAGTGCAGCTATTTTCATAGAGCAAAATCCTTGCTTGTAAGTAACTATAATAACAGCTATTAAATTCAGTTTTATTACTTTTTCCCTAGGTATTGTACTTTTTCTGAGCAGTGAACTTTCTCAGACTTTCAGTTGAAGGCAATTGTGCCTCCTAGTGGAATATCTTTAGCTCCCCATTTTCTTATTCTACTTTAAATTTTATAACAGTGTTAAGATCCCTTGTATTTTGTTAATATTTTAGATTCTGGATAGCTTTATTGTAAAAGTAAACTATTAAAGTATATTCAAGCATCTTAGTACTGAAAACTTTTTCTTTTGTTTTTACCATAAGAATGTATACATGTTTCCCTTTTTTTTAAATTGCATTTTATAATCTTTTAATTAATTGTGTTGGCTAATTTAGAAATAAAACACATTCCAAAAATGAATTTAATTCTATGTTGGCTCAACTTCTGTGCCAGCTATGTAAAAAGTAAGATGGTATTATGGCATTAACTCTATACTTCCCCAAAATGCTTTCAATCAGCCAGGTGCATATTAACCCTAATAGTATCAACCAAAGCCAGAAAAAAATGTAAAATATGTTATAGCTTTATTTTAAAAGACTCTTAATTAGATTCAGAAAATAGTATTTTTATACTTTTTTAGTTAGTGGCCACTTTAAATATATTTTGTTGAGAACATACGAATTCAGAAGGGCAGGGACTCTGTAATAGATTGTCATAAGCTTACTGCATAGTGCCTGTTTTGTGTAGGATGATAGTTGCCCATAGCCACTAATCAAAGCAGATAAAAGCATCCTATGCTTCTACATGATTTTACTACAGTTGTACCTTTTGTTAAATTTACTTGCAGTTAAATTTACTGGGAGTGCTAGGCTTGAACTGAGGTATGAGTTCCAATTCCATCTCAGCGGTGGTCAAACTCCTATCAGCTTTCACTTTCATTCCTGTGAAATAGGACTGATTGCAAATTGTAGCTGGATGAGGTAACTAAATAATGTTTAAGGTACGAAATTGGATGAAAATCCAAATTGAATTAGAAGGCCCTGGAGATACAGATAGAGTTTAAGAAACTATGCGAGATTCCTTAAATTTTGTTCATCTTGCAGTGTTTCTCTGATATTTAATAGATGTTTGCAGTTGTTTCTTCCAAAATATTGGATAAAGACTCATGAAATCAATCCTATACATAAAGTTGCAGATCCTGAAATGTCACCAATATCATGGAAAAATGTTTAGAAAAAACGCCTTCTCAGTGCTAGCATAAAGGTTATCATGGACCAGTGTAGGTGAGAAAGCATTGTTGGATGAGTAGGCTGAGTCAGATGGAAGAAAAATGAGTGAAAACAATACAAGTAGTCCTCTACTTACGACTGTTCATTTAGCGACTGTTTGGAGTTACAACGGTGCTGAAAAAAGTGACTTATGACCAGTCCTCATACTAATGACCATCACAGCATCGCTGCGGTCACATGATCAAAATTTGGGCATTTGGCAACCAGCATGTATTTACGATGGTTGCAACATCCCAAGGTTACATGATCGCCATTTTTTACCTTCCCAGCCAAGCAAAATCAATGGGGAACCACATGATTCACTTAATGACCATGTGATTCGCTTAATGACTGCATGGTTTACTTAACGACCACTGCATAAATGTTGTAAAATGGGGTGTGGTCACATGATGCCTCACTTAATGACCACACTGCTTAACGATGAATTTTCCGGTCTCTTTTGTGGTAAGTTGAGGACTACCTGTAGGTCTATGCCGTGTTTTTGATTTGATTATACATAAGTGCAAATACAGCACCTATCAGTTATTCATTAAAGCAGATTTATCTGTTCCATGGCTCCAGCAGAAACTCTATGGTAGCTAAGCAATGTTGGATATAGATGCAGCTGCTTTCATGAGTTCCAATTGGTGCTGTGTACACACCCCTCCTTGCTCTGAAGCACTTTTCTGAAACTGAATCCAAAACACTACATAGCCCTAGAAAACAATATATCCCACAGTGTGTTGTTAAGAGTTGCAGTAAAAGTCTTAATATTTATCCTATACTCCTTCTGACTTCAGGGGTATAGGTTTTATGCATCCTTGAATTAACATAGCAACCTATTACTTAAAAGTTAGATATTTATTTTAGATCAATTATGAGTGGCCGAGTCCACTCATAGGAATTATTTAATGTGGAAATCCTAAAAGTTTGTGTGGGGGGAATCTCCTTGTCTTTCAATTTGTTAAACGTAAATCCCAGAAATAGCTTGCCAGTGAATTGTAGAGTTCAAACATTTGCTTTCAACATTTCTTCCATTGTGCAGGATGAGTTTTTTGTTTGCATGTTAAAAGTAGCTTGTCTTTGTGTGTGTGTTATTTATAAAAGACCTCTTTTAAAAATTCTTAAAGTGCTCTTACTGGGGGGGATGCTTCAAATTCTTTTCTTTAACCCATACACTTTATATACTTCTCTATCTTTAGCTGGCATGTTGCTATTTTGACAGTTGCATCTTGTGTTTGTTCAGGCTCTTCAGTAGGTCTTTCAAAGGGAAATGTCGGAATTTTCCTTCAAAAGGGAAGAGAAAAGACACTTTCACCTTGTAGAAAGGATGTGTTCAGCTTTTTAAATTTTTTTAAGAGCCTGTTCCTGGCTCCATGCCCGGCAGTTCTATCAGTGCAATCTAGCAGCTTGCCAGCTTTGTGTTGCTGTATTCCCCCTGAGATTTAAAGAAAATCTGGTCTTCACATTTCGAAGACAGCCAAAGGATGAAATACTTTGATCCTTCAGACCAACATTAGAATAGGTCTCCTCCCAAGTACTAAATATGACAAAGCACACTTAATTTATTCATTCTTTGTATAAACACTTTCTGTAAAAAACCAGAGATTTAGGGGAGACTTTCTATTAATTCCAAATAAACTAAGTCTTTTAATAAGACATCGGCATCATGGGGATTGTAGAGCTCTTGAATGGGGAGCAGAAAAATCTGATTTCCCTGAAAAATAATAGTTACTGCTTCATTTAATAGATCAACAGCATTCAACTGAAGAACTTTTATAAAGGAATCTGATTGTGCAAGGAATACTATAAACAAAGCACATTGGTGTGCTGATTCTGAATATTACAAAACTAACCTTTTAATCTTGTGCTTCAGGACTGATTTCCTATACAGAATACCTGTTCTTGCTGACAATACTCACAAGTAAGTATTTTGGTAGTGACTGATCTTTCTAATTTAAATAAATATTAATCTCTAGTATGAGCTCCTTTTTACTTATATGATCCAGTTCAAAGTTCAGCTGATAAAAGTATGAACTTAGAGTAATAATTGGTCACATACACACTGAGAAATATAGGAAGACCCTTTCTACAGGACCTTAGAAAGTGAAAGCATCTTAAGCTGGCCTTACCTGTTGACTTTAATGTCTAGAAAAGTTCATATTGTGGTAGGAGGTCCCTGAGATATCCAGGCCTCAAGCTGTTCAGTGCTTTAAAGGCTGAAATCTTAAATTGTTCCCAGAAAACAACTAGCAAGGTCTTTTAACAGAAATATAATAAGCTCCTGAGGTTGTGTCCTACCTGTCATACTTTACAGTAAATAAAGCTTCTGGGCACATCTCAAGGATAGCTCCACATTGCAATGATTAAATTAGAGTACCCCTTAGGCGTGGGTAATTATTGCCAAGTTGCGCTAGCATACATACTGGTACATTAACATAATTGCACAAATGCAGTGTTTGACACTGCTTTCTAGTGGGGGTGCACAAAAAATCTCTGGGATCAAGAATCACTTCTAGACTGAAATTGCTCTTCGGGGGGGAGTACAAATCTGTATCCTATTTTCCTATTGACCAACCCCATGATGCCTGGATTAAATTTCAACTTGTGTACCTTCAGCTTGCATGGCCCCTTTCTGTCTCTTCCCTGTTCCTTGAAAAGATCTTCCCAACCTAGACAGAATGAGAGAAAATGTGTTTAGGGATGTCAGTATTTAAACACACAATTTTCCAGGACACCTGTTAGCACCTTCCGAGATCAAGGGAATGGTTGGAGGAGAGTAAGCACCAGCTTCTTTCCAAATGTCTCTGGACTATAATTCCCAGAATTCCTAGCTGCATCTCCAAGTCATCAAATTGAGGAAAGCTGGTGTGCAAGGCTGAAGCCTATTTACAGTCCTGAGAATTCATCCCTCTGATTGAATAGTTTTTGACTGGGTTTGTCTGTCTCGGCGTCTCCATCCCACAATGGTTTAAAAAACCAAATTATGGGCTGTTCCTATTTTGATAAAGTTAAATGTTCTTTTTATAGCCAACACACAAATATAATTTCTATTAACAGCCAATATGAATATCTGATATTCTCATCCTAAAAGTATTGTCTACATAATTAAATGCGTGTGGAGCTTTTCTTTGAACCTCCCTTATTTTATAAATACATACCATTGAAGCTGCATCATATCAGATAAGAATGTCATCTACTGAGCTGTGTGAGCCGCTTTAGCTCCTCTGTGTTATGTGGGGCTACCTCCTTATCAGCCTATTGCAACAGATGGTATGCTTCACTGTTTTATCATTTTGCTTTATTCTCCAATAATGTAATAGGCCCCATATATAGTGTTACTGGCTCAAAATGTCAACTTAATAAAATTCAGTAGCCATTCTCAATCATTATGGCTTCTTCTGAGCAATAGACTATAGATGTCCTGTTTGTGAAATATTTCTTGATATTCATGAATGTTGTGTACTGGGAATTGTAGGGATTTTTAAAGTTACCTAGTCAAAAATTTTGAAGGGACACTTGATAGGCTCCACTGTGGTATATAATTCTAGAAATGTATGTGTGTGTGTATATGTGTATGTGTAAAAGCTTAAAGGAACATCTCATTTTCCCTGATATTTTTTGTGTACTCTTAGTGGATCTTATGTCTTCACTGAAATAGCTGGAATCTTTTCCCCTTCTAACTGGTTTTGCTGTTACATTGGCTCAGTTGTAAGATTCTCTGTTTGATTCTCCAAACTATGATTTGCTGAGCCTCTTTTTAAGTAGCGCAAACTGTAGTTTAGGGCACTCCCATATTATGTATAAAACTTGTAACATGTGTCCTTAAACTAGCAACCAAATTGGTAAATTTTTCATTTTTTAGATACTTGGTTTTGTCAATACTCAGTACCCTCTGCTAGCAAATCTAGAAATGGTTTAAAAATATGGCCTCATGTTTATTTATTTGTGTTGTTTATTTATTTATGTGATAGATTTATATCCCAACTTTACTCCAGGAGCTTGAGATGACATCCATAGAATCTCTCACCCAGTTTTCCCCACAAAAACAATCTCTGAGAGTAGGTTGGTATAAACTGAGTGAATGACCCCCAATCACCCAGTGGACCAGTAGTTGAGGATAGCCTTGAACCTGGTCCTCCCTGGTCCTAGTACAGTATCTTAACTATTACCCCACACAATTTGCTGTTTTGTAAATCTGGAAGTATGTGTCTATTTATAGAGGACTAGAGTAGTAGACAGTATAACTTACATGTAAAGTTTTTTTTTTTTTTTTTAACAAATCTCTTATTTATTGTAGAACCACAAACTGGATTTCATATTGCTTTTAAAATGTTGGATGCTGATGGCAATGAACAAGTAGAGAAAAAAGAATTCTTTAAGGTATGGTTTTAAACATTTAATCAGTTGTCCTTGCTGGCTGGGAGTCATGTATGTCAAATATATCCTTCTACTTTCTCTTATTAGTGAAGTACAGTGTTTAGTATTACGTGTTGGGGCAAAACAGTTACTTCAGAACATCAAGATTTCCAATTATGGTTGTGGAATTGAGAAATTAGAGACCAAAGCTGCTAATACATCAACTCTAGAGAAAAGTCTCCACTTAATATAGAAGAGTATTTTAACTTTTTATCATGATACACAAAATACAAATTTAAAATAAAATGCCAAGATGTTCAATTAACATATTTACCAATGAATTTGTTCTGCTGCTAAGATCATCTAGAGAGAAGGTGAAGTGTAGTGAATATGATGAAATTAATCTAATAATTGTTATCAGGTTTGTTTCCAGGAAGCAGAAAGTGAGGATTCCACAGATTCAAATGGTTGGGTGAAATATTGAAAATCCTTGTACAGCAATATCTCCCTGTTTTATTTCATCCAATGACATTCAGAAGTTTAGCTGTAAATAGCAACAACTTGTCTTTAGGCATGGTCCAGTCAGATGTTCCTCCATACTTTGTTTGGTTGCTTTTCAGCAGTATTAAAAAGTGAGATGGAAGAGAAGAAATAATTTCTTATTCCAGTTTGCCTTGCCTAAACTGACAGATCAGGGAAGGCTGATCTTGCTCCAGGAAATGGTAGGAAAAAAGGTACCTGTGTTGAATGAAACATTTCTACCTGCATCATTTAAAAAAAAAAAAGCCACAAGATCAGAACCAGATTTTTACCAGATTATTTAAGGAAATAGTATATTGATTATATATTATAATTATGTTATAAATATATTATATTATATAGTATATCAAACATTGAACTAAAGCCAGACTTTCTAGAAAGTGAAGCTAGTAACAAAGCTGCAAGAATTAATGAAATTAATGAAATTAAAGTGCTACATGTAGTGTGTAAGTGAGTGTGGAAAACACAGTCATAGCAAGGGACTGGAAAAGATCCATTTATATTCCAGTACCAAAAAAAAGGACAGTGCTAAAGAATGCTCAGGCTATTGAACAGGTTTTTTGCTTGTTTGTTTGATCTGTGTGCCGCCCAACTCCCAACAAGTAAAGTTTGTGCTTATCTCACATGCAAGTAAGATAATGCACCAGATTTTCCAATCCAGACCAGCATCTCATGGAATGAGTACTGCGAAAGTACAAGCAGGATTCAAAAGAGGCAAGGGCACCCAAGATCACATAGCTAACATCCTATGGATAATGAAAAAGGCAAGGAGTCCCAAAACAACATCTACTTTTTATTGATTATATAAAGGGTTTTTGTATTGTATTGTCTAGATGACAGTAAATTATGGATAGCCCTTAAAAGTATGAGTGTGCCAGACAACCTAATTTGCCTATTGAATTTATATAAGAAGTAACAATTGGAATGGAATATGGAGCAACTAAATACCTCAAATTAGAAAAGAGGTGTATCAAAATTGTATGTCACCTTGTTTATTTAACATTATATGCATAGTATATCATGACAAATCCTGAACTAGAAGAAATAAAGATTGGAATTAAAATTGCTGGGAGAAACATCAGCAGCCTCATTATGCTGATGATAGCACCTTGATGATTAGAAATCAGGAAGACTTAAGGAATCTCCTGTTGAAGCTGAACAGAGAGTTCCAAAGCCAGCCTACTGCTCAGTATTTTAAAAAAACTAAGATGATATCAACAGTCATTACCATCCTATTGCAAATAAGTGGAGAAGAAGCTGAAGTACTAACAGACTTTATCTTCCTAGCTCAAAAACTCATATTGGTGGTGACTGCAGCCATGAAATAACAAAATAGCAAAATGACATGAAATAGCAAAATGACATTTGCTCCATGGGAGAAGGACTGTGACAGATCTTAACAAATATTAAAAGTGCAGAGACTTCTCACTGACAACCAAGCTATATATTGCCAAAGACATGATTTTCGCAGTTGTAACATGTGGATAGGAAAGCAGGATCATCAGAAAAGCCGAATAAAGAAAACTTGGAAAGAATGAATTGGATAGCAAGAAGAACAAATATTTCAATATTAGATGAAATAAAACAGATCTCACCAGAAGGACTAATAATGAACTTAAAACTTAAACCTTTTGGACATATAATGTGAAGGATAAGACCCTGATTCTTGGAAAAATTGAAGGCAATCAGAAAGAGACCAACACAAGCCAAGGTTTTAATTTTTACTGTAGACATTTCAAATTTGTCTGTGTTTAAATTTGTCATGCAAACTGGTGAAAGTCGATTTGAATTGCTGCAGGATATAAATGTGATAAATGAATAAAGTGCTAGTTACTATAACACAACTGTGATCTTGCAAGAATGCAAAAGAAGCCATTACTAACAGGCAATCCAGGCAATATGATAGCCGTCAGATCACAAAGAGTTGGAAGTGACTGAGCAGCTGAATAACAAAAACAGATTTAGGAAAATACCGCTTTTTCAGACCTAACCTGCCAGAATGTTCTTCTGACATTGGTTGTGAGGAATCAAAAGTAAGTGTTAAGGTTCATAAAGTAGGAGATTAAGGGAGAGCTCATTTTTATCATTTAGAAAGAAGGTCATATGCTCCTTCTCTCACAGTGATAAACATAAGGACTTCTTCTAAGCACCTTTAAATCCTGCACTTTCTGGTTCTATGTTATGCGGTTATCATAAATAATAAATTCTGTGTTCTTTTATTTTTGCTATCCATTTGAGGACTGGTGCTAACGTCTTTGAAAGGTAGGGGGGCTTAGCAGTGTTATACTATATTAAATCACTTGTTGAACACATGATAAAATTGCTGAGCAATGTTTCACCAAAAAAAAAAATTCCTGCCAGGAGTCTGCTGAGTGATTTTCTTGGGATTTAAAGTAATAGACAAAGGCAGCATTTGATGGAAAACTTTTTTTGAATCTAAAACCTGTTTTTATTTTATATACAGTCATTATTCAATCATTCTGGCCTTTTAGAAGAAAACACACACCTTTTTATCAAACACATTTTATATTGGGTTTTTGTATTCAGGATGCTTAAAATGCACTATTTCAATAATTCATTTGAAGCTACAGTCTACAAAGTGAGATCATTCTTATTCAGTAGTGACTATTTCAATTTGGAGCTGATGTCCATGGTATCCAGTAAAGGCCTTTCTCACTGCTACTGCCTGAAAACCCTCATCTAGAAATGGCAGGGATATAATAATATTTCCTGCATGCACAAAGTATGTGATTTGTCAGTTAATTTTGCTAGGCAAATTGATAGCGTTTTCCTATATTTCAGGTGGGAAGAATGAGCAAAAGAGAAATTAGGCTGCATAAGGCTAATTAGTAAACTGACTGAATTAAAATTTGAACTGGAGAATTCTTGCTCTCTCTATATAAGCTCTCATTTAGCTTTGACATAAACCTCTTAAATCAATGGTATATAAAAGCATTTATCTGCTTTTACTTTTCTTTGACTCTGTGCTGCCCTACTTCAATTTATGATATATTTCTGTATGTATTTTAATATTTTCGTAATAAGGCCATTGTGCAACCAGTTCTTCCCATCTTATTCCTGCTACACACACCACCACCCTCTGCCACTCCAAAGAATTGGGGCCTTCCTAAACAATGTGGACTGTGACTATTTCTCTGGGATAAGGAGAATGATCAAGGCTGGGGAAAGCACAAACAAGGATTATTCAAACAAAAATGTAAATCTGTAATGATTAAGAATGATAAACGTGATGCTAACTCTGTGGGTGTAAAGAACAGATCCCAATGAGTGAGCAGTTTCATGTGTGACCAGATTTCTTCATGGAAGATCCTGGAATAAAATATTCCTTCCTGCCTCTCTCCTTCCATCAGTGTGATAATTCGATATTTGGACTTCCCATCGCACATTACATTTACTTTGTAAATCATGTATAATTTCTACTTTCTATGCATGTTTAGTGTTCTTATATGGAAGGTTTTCTACATAGAGTCTTTGATAATAAATAAAGCAGGCCTGGATCTTTGTAACCTCATTAAATATTCTGTGTATGCCCTGACCACCCTCAAAAAACAGAAGATAATAAATACATACTTTTCTTTTAGCTTCAGAAAATAATTGGAAAGCAAGATGAGTTTAAAACAGCTTCTGGAGAAGACATGCTGTCTCAGGTAGGTACCAATTCAAGGGAGATTCATATGAATTGTTTGGTGCATCTATAGAACTTTTTCTCTATTAAAATATTCACAATATTTATTTATTTACTATTTGTACATTGTAAATAAACCCCTAATGACTCAGATTTTTTTCTAAGATACTTTTCTATTCTGAGGGAACTCAGAATTAAGGTGAAGGTTATAAATTAAATAGATAAAAGATTTATGGATCATTGGCATAAAAAAGACACATTATATCACAAATAATAATACCTAGTTCTTGGGGTGCCTTCAATGAGTCTTGACTCCTGGTGACTATATGGACACGTCCATGATGTTTTCTTGAAACATTTTTCAGAAGTGGTTTGCCATTACCTTCCTCCTAGGGCTGAGTGGGAGTGACTGGCCCAAAGTCATCCAGCTGGCTTTGGCCTAAGGCAGGACTAAAACAGTCTCCAGACTGGTGCCTTTAACTACTATACCAAACTGGCTATAAATATCTAGGATAAGTATCTAAAATATGTTTTATACATTTTAAGTATCTTTAGTTATAATTGCATTAGATTTCATACAGAATATAAAACTTACTAAAAATGAAAACTTAATCAAATATCTAAGAAATGTAACAAATACAGTTCTTCAAGTTTAAAGGATCCACAGTAGGTGACTGCACCTTGACAACATTGGCTAATCTTTAAAAAAAAAAACAGTGTTGGACCTGATTAAAACTTGGATGGGAGACAATGAAGATATCCTAGCATTACTCTAGGCTAGACGAGAAGTTGAAAATACATCCCAAAGGAAAGCAATAACTAATTACCTGAGTATGGACATATTACTGGGTTTGCAGGATGAGGGGCGTACTTGCCCATTAATTTCATTCAATGGGTTAACTAAATTGACCCCCCAGGAGGCTATTAAGTTTCTAAGAACATTCAGCAATGTCAAATGAATTCTGAGAGTAGTTAGAGCAACTTAGTTTCCATTCTTAATTTGTTGCAAGAGTCCCTTAAAGGAGACCTAGAGTTTTCCTAAGTAAATTGTTCTGAAATGTTTCCAGTTGGACAACTGTTTTCTCAGTCACTCCTAACTCACTGTCTTATGAAGGAGCTATAGAACGACATTCCTATGAAGGTATTTCAAAGGACTATAGCCTGCTAGGAGACCCTAACTTTCTGTATTTAAAAAAAAATGTAGAATAAGCTATACTGTACACCAGGCTGTTAGAAGAGCTACATTATGTTGTGCCTTCAAAAATAAAGAATACTAGGACAAAGCTCTCAAAATAGTTTGAAAAGTGGCCTTGCTTTATTTCCTGGGTGTTGTCCATCTGCATTGTTGCTTATATTGCTGAAAATTAACACTTGTTTTTATCCTAGTTGATCCTCCTTTTTTCACTAATCAGTCAGCATAGGAGGCTTTTTCCTAAGCCCAGTTTCAACTAAAGTTTCTGATCGCAAACATTCATCAGTGTTGACATTTTGCATCTTTCAGTAGAAAAAAAAATTACAATTCAATGGCCTGAACAATATATTGCTAATATATTTAAATAAATAAATATGAAATTAAGAATAATTTTGAATTACTTTTAAAGTTTTATAGTATTAATAGATCACTGGCAAGACCAAACTTACACATTTGATAGGATATTTTAGTGATTGAAAATAATTTTACTTTATATTTTTAATTTAATCAAGGCCTAATTCCGATTAGAAATGATCAATTGATATTGACATGTCAAACAATTTTATTTCATTTGGAACAATAGGAGAGTAAGCTGAAGCATTCCTTTTCAGGATGAGAAAATACACAGATATTTACAAGACTTTTTGTAAAGCAAAGATGTGCTGTTGTACAAATTATATATGCTGTTTACAGACTGGAAAAAAAATCTAATGTCTGAATATGAAGAAACATTTGTAAAGACACTTTTGCACACACTGTTATAGACAAATAGAAGTCTAACACCCGAAGGACAGAGAAGGCATACCATTTAGATGACAGTATATTGAGAGTTGGTTATAAGTTCAGAAGGAGGATTAACTCAGTTAAATCAGTAATTGTGTCAGTAATGCATCCTCCAAATTTTAATCTTTACATAGCATAATTTTATTTATGGAAGAAATATGACACCAATAGATATAGCATAATAAATAAAGCATAATATTGAATTAAGAGCAAATAGAAGGAATTCAACTTCCATGTCTAAAATAATTAAAAGCCAGGTTATTTTTATGTAAAGATTTTCATTTATTAAAATGTTTTAAAACTACTTTTCATCCTCATGGTTTATCAAGGGAACATACAAGGGAACTAATGGAATCTTTATGTAATTAAAATAGCATTGAAATAAAAATATATAAAAGCAAGAAAACAATAAAAGATCATCTCATGCATTTAAAACGCCTGGACAAAGTTTTTGATGTGGCTCTAAATGATTGCAGGATCAGTCCCATTCTGACTTTCACGGACAAGGTTCATAAGACAGCTGCCATCTTTTCATCAATAACTGGAACTTAAATCATACTTGTTTTCCCTTGGTTTCCAAAGGCTCTAAGGGTCATGGCAGTGATTCAACAATATCAGCAGAGTGTACGTTGGCTGCTTTGCAGAGTTGCTTAATACAGATATGTTGAGCCTATCACTCTTAATGCACATGTTTTAAGGCGTAAATTGTACAAAAAGTGATCACCAAGAACCACCACTTTATATTTGAAACCTGGCAGATTTTTCTTTTAAAAAATTGGCAGCATGAATTTGGGGTTATGGGAGCCTCCCTGCTTTAGCAATTTGGATTCTAAGTCATTTAAGTTTTAAAAACAAGCATCATCACTTTTATTTTATCTTCAGCACAAATTTGCAGCTGCTGTTGCTCTTTCAGAAAAAACAGTTACACAATTCCATCTGGTTTACTTGTTATAATTCTGATATTAATTCCATATTATTTGAAGTTTCGGAGACTTTTCCTAGGGCAATCCTGTGTACAATATGTTACCATTATCAGGAAATCACCTGAGTCGAACCATTTGTAACCACTTAAGTGTAGCTGGATTTCAGCAAGGTTTATCAATGAGTATCCTTGAACTTCGTCTCAGGAACCGTGCAGGACTTGAGCGTCAGAACTTCCAATCCAAAGGATACCCAACAGGTGTCCTCAGCCAATTATATCTAGATATCACTTTTGTACAAAGCAATTTCATCTGGTTTGGATGACACCAGGAAGTCTGGGTATCATCCTTGTATATATGACACCTCACTCAAACTTCTGTAATGACCTCATTCTACAGAAGAAGCTTAAATAAAAATTGATACTTTTATCATACAGCACAACTCCCATGGGATTGAGGAAGTTGCTACTTTCTTAAACCACTGCAAATATATTTTAATATTTCTCCAGTTACAGTTAATACTTGTAGCTTTACCATCTTTCAACATTCTGAACTTACTTACTATATCCTTTTTAATCTTTTTTTTCCCTTCGACAACTAAGATATATAGTATTCTTTTCAATTCTATTCTTCAACAACATATTATTCCCTACAAATCTCTGAAAAGCTCCTTCCATCATTCCCTTGCTTCATTTTCATCCCATAGCCTTCCATCACATTTTTAATCCTATTCAATCTTCTTGGGGCTCCTTGTTTAGCCCTTTTTATCCATTTCCAAAACCACTTTTTATTTTCATCAAAATCCCTTTGCATGCTTTCTTCGTTTTAGTTCTTCCTTGCTCTCTTTGACTACATTCTGTGCAACTATTTTTGTCTCTCTACACATTATGCATCTCTTAACCTTAGTTTTTGTAGAATTGTTCTCTTACATATTTTTTTCCTCTCATCCACAGGCTCTTTTGCTTCATTATTTTATCAAGCATCCTTTCTCATACATCTTGTTGTTAGCATAACATTAGACATTCCAGGGGCACTCTGTAACATAATTTTCATTCTGGTTCAAGCAGCTTCCATATCCTACCTACTTATGTCTATTTTCCATTAATTCTGTTAAGAGAGTAATCTAGTTTTTAATACTTTTTTAATAGAGAACTTGTTTTTTCTGTCACTTTTACTCACAAAATAGTCTATCTCACGTTTACATTTTTCATCCCCTTTGTATCCTTCATTAATTTCCTCAATCTTTCATCATAAATCAGTTATGCTTTTAGATCATTCCTTCGCTATGTCATATGAACAAATATGCTTAAGCCACAAATTCAAAACAAACAGATCTTTTTCTAAACAAATGCATACCTATCCCAATGCCCATTCATTCTTGGGTCTTCAAATGACCCAGTCACTTTTTTTAGTACACTTTTGTGTCATTCCCACCTATCCATTCATATTACCTAGAAGAATATGCTTTTCTTGTGGATTGCATTCATTTAGAATGCTGCACACTTTTTCCCAAATCTCATCTCTGGTTCCTTCAGTGTCACTATTCACTGGAATGTAACATATAGGTAGTCCCCAGTTTAAGAACGATTTCCATTTCCAAGGTCTGTCTGTATGGTGAATTTGTATGAAACATGGAACATTATTATTGTATAATACTGTATAAGTAGTATTCTGTAATGAACTTGAACCATTGTGTATTTAACTTGAATTTTGCCACAGTAGGCTCCGTTCTTTAACTATGGGTCATCTGTAACCTGGGTGTTCTTAACCCAGGGACTACCTGTACAGTTATCACATCACCAATGAGTATTCTTCTTTAATACACATCCATTAAAACCTATATGTCACCAATTCATACCTTCTAACATACATTTTAGTACTTTGATTCATAATTACACCTTCCCTACACTATTCATCAACCTCCACAAGATAAAACACCTTCATTCAGATCTATTACATCCTCCCACTTTCTCTTAGTTTTACAGACACACCATATGCATTTTTCTTTTATTTCTTTTATTAATCCTGTTTACCATATGTCATAGTTGTTATCAGATGAGCCCATAAATATTGACCTCCGCCACTCATCATGGCTTTGGTCAATCAAGGCTTTCACATAAAGCTTTTTAGAAAGATGAAAGGTATAGACTAGGTGACCAACCTGAATTGCATCCATGCCACATACAGCATTCCCTGTTAATAGTAAGGAAAGTAGAGGTCACGTTTGCCCAGTATGCCAATGCCATAATATAGCCAAAGCCCAGTTTTTATCCAAAACATGCTCACTCTCTTCTGTAGAAACTAGGATCTCTAATGTAAGCTACCAAACAGTTGTCCACACTCCACTGACTATGAGATATATACAATGTATATATATGCTCAGGGTACCTATAAAGGATGATAAAATAAATATCTCCATGTCTTGTAATGTAAATATCAACGTTATTTCTGTCACATCTGGTGAATTAGTCCGTTAGTGAATATCTATTGGAGAAAGATAAAAATCCTAGTGGAAACAATCCTAGAATGTTTGTTTGAATCAGGTTCTTTATCTTTCATTTTTGTAAAATTATAAATGAATAAAGATATTACAAACTCACTAATTAGAAGACATGGCTGCAAAATATATTACAAAAGTAATGCAATTATCCTGAAAATACTAGAGTCCTACACACATTAATCTGGAATCAAAAGGACTTATTTACGCTTAAGCATGCATTGGATTGTGCTGTTGCCTAGTTACATGAGCACAAGAAAAAACATTCAGTAACTTTACTACTTACCAGTAACTACATTGCTTATGATCACCATGTCATTTTCTGCAAATGAAGACTAGTTTACAATGTTGCATTTTCATGAATAATTTTTAAATTATATCCTGTGTACTTGGGATAACATTTATTATGTTGTGTATTTTTTATTTTAGAAACTATGTTTAATAAAAGCTGCTAAATGTCATTACTGACCTTTCCCTCACTGTAATAACATAATTACAAACATGGTAAAACAGCCTGGTTTTCTGTTGTAACCAAAATTGGTTTGCTGCAAAGCCAGGATTTCAGGAACTTGCAAACCTCAATGTGTTTCTCCCCCTGATTTACAAATTCCTGCCTCCCCAATTCTGGGATCTGCAAATTGGGAGACAGAAACTGCATGAGGCTTGCAAGTTGCCCAGTTCTTTGCAGGGAGTGAGAGAGTCAAGGGGCAAATTGAGTGCCTTAAATCTCAGCAAATCTTCAACCCCGCCCCCCAGTGAAAAGGGTGGCGACATCTTTGCGGTAAAGCAAAGCACTCCCTTCTAGGAGCCTCGTTATTTACATTATTAACTTGGCTTACTTCTTTATTTGCTGTATTTTACACTCTATAAGGATTCGTGGCTTTAGGTCACTGTTGTCCCAACTTGGCTACTTTAAGATGAGTGGACTTCAACTCCCAGAATTCCCTAGCCAGCCATGCTGGCTGGGGAATTCTGGGAGTTGAAGTCCACTCATCTTAAAGTGGCCAAGTTGGGACAACACTGCTTTAGGTAAATACTTCTGAGTTCCATAGCAAGTAAAAATGGCATGTGCCTGTAGCTCAGTCTTGGTTTGAGAATTGGCTCCCCTGTCCACAAAAAGGACATGCGGTAAAAAAACACCCTGGAAGGTCAGAGGAAAGGGAAGGAGAGAATCTCTCAACTGGTCTTTCAGTAAATGGTCTGTGTACTGGCAACCATTTTATACCTAGACAACCTTTATCATCATAGCCAATGTTTTGCAAGAGTACCTACAAAAGCTCTCTCAAAATTCCAAATATTTTTACCGGTCAAGAAGGTTCCCTACGTCTGTTACAGTATATTATATTTAATTTCTAAATTGTATCTTTCTTTGTCAAACGTATTGCATTAATACTGAACTTCGCATATGTTTTACTTTCAATGATAAAAGTCAATGATAAAATACAGCATGCACAACAAACTATTTTAAGTGACCTAAACATGGCTCGTGCTACCTAATTTAATGAAAAGTAGTATCGGACAAATGAGTACTATCCCTTTCCCCATAAAGCAGGTTGTTATTTGTGCAGTAAACATGAAACATGTTGAACTAATACAACTGTAATGTAGATAATTCTGAGATTCAAATAACCACTAGAATCCATGAATAGATTGCTATCTTTCAGGTTTCCACTTCAGCAGAAGAAAAGACATAGAGGTCATTTAGATGTCATAAGGAGAGTACAGTTGAAATCCCTGTGGATTCCATATTGCCTAGTGTGCTGTTGTGTTCAAAGAAATGTCACTTAGTCTAACACAGAAATCCCTCACTGTGTAGTCTGAACCTTCTGAAAGAATTAAATAACTTTTCATTATTTAAAGAATTTACTATTTAAAGAATATAGTAAATGAAATACATTCCTTGATTTCTCTTAAGCATTTTTTACAAAGGGAAAAAATCAACTATATATTGTACTTTGAATTATTTGTTATTTCTTTTGAGTAAGAAATAGATGACTTCATGCAGATGTTAGGTTTGTATTTTGGCATATCTTAACTCTGCATAGGTAATGTTTGGATATATAAATTTTGAATTCTTTACCTTTTACATTTCTGCTAAAGTAAGTCTAGTTGTTCTAGATAGTGATAAATACTCGCTAATATTCAGTACTATTTATATAAATGCTGCTAAGAAAACACCACTCACTTGCAAATATCACAATAAATATTTTAAGAATTTATTTTAAAAAATGATAGAATCCTGGAGTACTTTTTTAAAAGTTGTATTAATAACTGACAAAAGTATTTGTTACAATTATTCGTTTGAAATATTTTTCTTCACTGGTAGGAATAGAAATTATATTTTAAAGTAACTACAGTTGTCATATAATGCTCCCATAAGTAACTCCTAATAGAATACTTCTTGAAACCTATGTAATCAGCATTAAAAACTAGTAACATTTTTTTATATACCCATTGGAAATGGGGCTAAAATATTCTGATATTTCTTTTGAAACTGTCCATGGGAACTGCATACATGTCCATACAGCAAAACCCTATATTACAAAAGAGAAAGCTAAATCTTGCACCAAGATGAAGTTTGAGGAAGTTGTTATTTGAAACCTGAGAAAAGCTGATCCTGATCAGATTGAGTATTATCATATTATAATAAATACATTGCTTCGTTTCTTTGGAGGCCTCTTCCTTCACTTAAAATTCAACCTGGATTTTAGAATAGAATAAATAGAAATCTTTATTGTCATTGTACAACTTGTACAACGAAATTAATGCCACCCCAGTGCAGCTTTAAAAATATAAAAACCATAAAACACATAACACACATAAAACACATATAACACAACCTTCACATTCCATATTGCACAACCCCTGATGCTGCATTAATACTGCACTATACGATAGAATTCAGTGTAGTTGCAGCTCTAAGATAGAAGCTATTCTTCAGCCTATTGGTCCTTGTTTTCATTATCCTGTACCGTCTGCCAGATGGTAATAGTTCAAAAAAAGAATGTCCCGGGTGGGATGGATCCTTAAGAATATTTTGAGCTTTCTTAAGGCAGCGGGAACTATAAAGTTCTTCCAAAGAGGGGAGAGGGCAACCAATGATCCTCTGGGCAGTGGTGGTAACCCTCTGGAGCGCTTTCCTATCTGCCACTGTGCAGTTAGCAAACCATACACAGGTGCAGTAGGTCAAAATGCTCCCAGTGGTACAGCGGTAGAAGGTCACCAGCAGTTTTTCATTCAGTTGTTGTTTCCTGAGAAGTCTCAGGTAGTATAATCTCTGCTGGGCCCTCTTAACCAAGGCTGCAATATGAGCGCCCCAGGTCAAGTCCTCCTTTATAATAACAGCCAGAAACTTAAAACTGGCCACCCGCTCCACTCGGTGTCCATTAATAACCAGGGGCTGGACATCTAATCTATTCCTCCTATAGTCCACTATAAGCTCCTTGGTCTTATTGATATTAAGAGCCAAATTATTGTCTCCGCACCACGAAAGCAGCCGGTCCACCTCATCCCGGTAGGCAGACTCATCTCCTTTGGAGATAAGCCCCACCACTGTTGTATCATCTGCAAATTTAATGATAATATTGCTGAAGTGAGTGGGGGTATAGTCATATGTATAAAGAGTGTAAAGTAAAGGACTCAACACGCAGCCCTGTGGTGAACCAGTGTTGAGAGTAAGAGCTGAGGAGATATAATTGCCTAATCTAACCCTCTGGGAGCGGCCAGACAGGAAGTCCAAAATCCAAGAACAGATTGAATATGGAAGCTCAAGATCCATAAGTTTAGACACCAGTCTATGTGGAAGGATTGTAAACAGTTACATCTTTTGCTTCAGTTAGTTACAAACAGGATTACAAAAGTGTGGATAAATCTGGAGGCATTCAGCCAAACATTAACTCCTGGTTTGTTCTTACTTGCTTACAGGAATCAGAAATGGAAGGTGCTGATATCAATACCATGTTACTGGTCCACTTTTTTGGAAAAGGAGGAAAAGATAAGCTTCAGTATTGTGAATTCCAAAGGTAGTGTTAAAAAACCTTTGAATTAGGCATATCATATTTAAAACGGTTAAACCTGGATAAAGGTTATGATTAACAGGCTTGAAGAGACAAAGACAGGGAATGTGGGTTTAGTACTCTTTTAAAACTTGCTCCAGGTTTGTCAGATGGCTAACCCCACGGTTCTGAAGGCAAAGGGGAAGCAAGGGTTTAATCATTTAAGCTCGCGAAGGGGGAACAAGTTTGACAGATGACTAAGCCCACATTCTGCCTTTCTGGTCTGCATTGAGACTTTTTGTAGATCAGCCGGGATGTCCACACTGGGGCACAAAACCACGACAATCAAACTGGAGTGCGTGATAAGGCTGTTTTTAATTAACATCAAGCATCATCCTGTTCTGTTCTTTGTTGCAAGGTGTAAAAGGTTACTTTGGAATCTTACCCTGATTTTTATAGCCTTTTTAAAAATATTTGTCATATCTTTTACTTCAGAAGGATCCCAAATAGCTTTCCATATTTGGGACGCTGTGGGAATTGTATTAGACGTTACGTCAATATAGTGTTCCCCTCTGGTATGCTTTAATAGAACTAATTTCCATAGTGCTATTCCCAGAAAATGCCTAGACTAAATTCTTCTTTTAGACATTTAATAAAAAGAGTTATGCTTAACTAATAATAGAGGCTCTGATTACCTTCATCTGTCTTTTATGTGGATTATTGCAATTCTGCATTTTATTCTATCTTTTTAATGTCATATGGTGCGCTGCTCTGTGCTTCAAGTGGAAAGCCAGACTTGTAATATGATTTGTTTTAAATTAAACATTTTTTACTTAACACTTAACTAAAATGACCATTAGTTGATACTGTATTGGGAATAAACTTTTAAAATGCTATTTAAAAAAAAAAAGATGGTTTAAATGCAGACAAAAAGCCATGTATTCTTGAAAATGGAAAATAAAACTTGAAGCTGTGCAGCTACTATCTTGAAAAATGCTAAAGAAAAAAATCCCACTTAGCAATATAATTAAACTCAATGTCAGTCCTTTTCTTTGCAGAATCTGCTTGAATCTTATTTCCCTCAGAACTACTTCATACACTAATGTTCATTATTAAGAATTTTCCTAAAGATCATCTACTGAAAAGTACAGCTTAAGATATATTTATATACAGCTTGAGATATATTATATCACTTTATATCAGTTGAAATATATCAGTTTTATAATATATATATATTACATTATACAGCTTTAGATATATTTATATCAGCTTAGGCAGGAGCACATGAAATACAGGCACCTGGATATACACTGGAGAATATAAGAATACTTTGGCATCCAAATTTCAGGTCACACAAGTGTTTGTGAATGAATGTTGTACGTATTCCATATTTCTATGGTGGTTAATTTTAAAATACCATACATGCATGCCTATCACGCTATTCCCTTTTGAAATACACAATATTATGCAGAGCATAGAAAAGGAGTAAGAAATACTAATCAAAATATACTAAAGACCTGAGAAAAGAAAACACAAGTTAAACTAATTTTCACCTACACCATTGACTGAATGTATCCATACCTTTATGTTCTTTCATGACCGTCCTTGTTTCATACACTGCTTCATACATTGTTGGTTGTGATTTCAACTTCTCTTTAAATTTTTTATTTCATTTACAGTTGTAAATCACCTATCATATTGACTCTGGGCAGTGTACAACAAAGCAAGTAACATAAAATGTTACAAAAATTAAGTAATATGATAGTAACAAAGTTGGCCACCCCTAGTCATCACTGTCAAATGCACACTTGAATAGTATTCACAGCCTTGAGAACTACAAGGAGCATCAGGGCCAAACACGTTTTGAGGTAAAGAGTATTCCACATAGAACTGGTAGTCAAATGGTTATCAGGACTGAGTTACCATTGCCTGATCATCCTGGTCCAGTAGGGCCATAATCAGTGTACCAGCCAGAACTGGGCAAGGACCTTTTCATCATGGCTGCTTAAGCAGGACATGTAAGTCCATAGGAGCATCCATAACTAATTCTTTCATGAGGAGCAAGGCTTTATCCAGAATAGCTACCAGGACACATGTTATAGAGAAACAGCAGCTCCATCTTGGCAGGATTTAATCTGAACTTGTTTCTCCCTCCCTAGCCTCCAAGTACCAGTTCAGCATTTCTGTAGCATCTTGATTTAGCCTGAAGTGGCAAGATACAGTTGAATATCATCCTCATGTTGATGACACCTCATCCCAAACTGATAGATGACCTCCCCCAACTGTTTCATATAAATATAGGATAACATAGGCAAGAACTCTGAGCTCTGCAGCACCTGACATTGGAAGAGCCAAGAATTCAAGTGCTCAGCCCCATAGCTACTGATTGGAACTACAGACTCAAGTAGGAGTGGAACCATCATAAAATAGTGCCCCAACCTTTGATGTGGTCCAATATAATACCATGATCAATTGTATTAACTGTCTCTGAGGGATCTACTAGGACCAAGAGGGGCACACTCTGTTCATCAGAGTCCCAGTGGAGATCATCCACTAAAGCAACCAGTGCTAATTCTGTCCCATTAGCAGGTATCAACAATGACTGGAAGGGGTCTAGATAATTCGTTTCCTCTAGGATCTCATCAACGCTATACAGTCACCATGCATATTGCATGTTTGTTGATTCGTTGAAAGCATGTGATAACGTGAATAGGCTTGAATTACACAATTCCATTTTACACAAAATGGAGTTGATGGTAGGTTGCTGAATGGGATAAGAATAGTATATGATGGAAATAAACCATGATTGAGAATGCAATATTTTGCAAATTGTACAATATTGTGCAGGGAGTAGGTCAAGGAAGTGATGCCTTCTTGGTTGTTTAATGTACTTATGGATAAATGTATAGAAGAATGCTTGTGTTGATATTAGACATGTTGGTTGGGGATATGAATGTGTGTATTTCAGTGTGCAGATGACACCATGTTATTGGCTGTGAACCAAAAAAAAGTAAAACAAAAGATATCATGGCTCTCCTCACTCAAGGCTCTCATATTTATCTTCTGTTTTCTTCTGCTTTTCTTTTGTGGTTGATTTCAGTTTTTTTATATTGATTTTTTAATATTGATTTTGATCTAATATTGTTTTAATGTTTTATTATTCATTGTTATACTCTGCCTAGAGTCTTTTGGGATTGGGATGGGATATAAGTACTATTAATTAATTATTTAAAATTATTTAAAATTTGTAGTGAGAGGAGAGAGTTTACAACATTACCACCTTTATTTGTGCCCTTGCCATTTGCAACTTCATTATTATTATTATTATATTTTTATCCTGCCTTTTATTTATTTATACACACACGCGTGCGCACACAGACATACACAGAGTACATATACACATATATATTGGTCAACTGAAGGTGGCAAACACCTAATACTCCTGACTCCTATTTTCTCCACAAAAACTCCATGGGGTGGGTTGGACTGAAAGAGAGTGACTGGCCCCAAATCACCCAACATTCCCTCATAACAGTAAAGACAAATTTTGACCAGTATGCTCCAAGTGAAACCCAAGCCCAGTTTTATCCCAGGTTGCAAGTGACAATTTCTTTTCTAGAAACTGCCTTATTAGTCAGCATACTGTTGTCCATATTCCACCAATATATGAGATATATTGGTAATGCTCACAGTTTAAATGTCATATATGCCAATTCACCAAGGCCCAATTCAATTGGTCTTGCCACAGAGCCTTGGAGAATTACACATTATTGCTTAATTTTGCATCTAAACTAGTATAAAAACTAACCATGGCTTTAAGCTAGTTTCCACTAGTGCTATGCATTTCTTTTTAAACTGAATAAAAAGTACTGGTCTCATTCATTTTATAATTAATGAACACAAATGGGATAATAGAAACAAGCATTTTAATTGCTTTGCATATCAGGTCCTCTTTGCCTTGCATATATTGTTGAGGACCCTGTGTGCAGATAATTAAGGCAAAAGAGAGAGCAATAAAATTGACATTTACAAGTAATTCTATTTAGTTTAGAGAATATTTCAACTGTGCACCTACTTAATTGCCTGCTTGGGTGCTTTGGCTGATCTAAACAGCTTTGGCAGATCTGAAATCTGACAAGTGCAATGACATATAGAGTTATTGACAGTGCATTCTTCTGGATGTAAAACATCAAAGTGGAAGAATCAGAGGAAAATGACCACTAACTAATGAATGAACAACAAATGCAGTTCAGATGAATGAAAAAGGAAATCAATGAAATATTTTAAATCAGATGAAAAGTGAAATGAAACATGTCCCCTTAAACTGAATAACAACTGTATCTATCTCTGGTTTAAGCCAGATAATAATTACCCCGGATACAGTTTACATAGTTGAGGTACCACAGGAAAGTAGGCTTAACACGGACTAGGATATTTGGGCAAAATATTGTGCTTTGTGGGAGTGGTATTCAACTACTGTTCATTTCAGAGCAATCAGTATGGTAGTTAGATAGTTTTGCAAAAGCATTGTACTGGACACAAGGACAGGTGTATCTTTCCAAACAGCATTTGAGCGGCTTCATCCATTTGGCTCAATACCAGCCCTTTTCACTTTAAGATTCCTCCTATGTAGGTCCAATAGTATCTTTGGGCCATTGGAACCTCTGCAAAGTAGCTCCTTTCCCACATTATAGATGTAACTGTTGGATAGCCCAAGTCATTTAGATGGAATTCATAATAGAATTGCTTCTTTCCCAATCAACAGAATAGTGATGCTGGCGTAGGAAACAGCCATATTCACAACTCGTGTACAGTATGCATCCGGTCAATCCTGCATTCAGAAATGGATGTTAGTAGTTTCCACTTAGCATGATCAGTCCTCTTTTAAACATGCACAACACGTCTTCCATTCATCTCACAAAAGGAAACTGGGTGGTTTTCATCATGTCTGTTTCCTCATTCCTTTATTTTGTTACATTTTTGCTTAGTAGTAGCAAGCCTAAGGATCTGGAGCAATCAAAAACTTTTCACAATTTGTAATACTTCAGTTGGTCATAATCAAGTTATCTTCCTATATTCTTTCTTTCTAATGGACATATATTACTGTCTACAGTGTATCTACTCTCAGCTAAAACCTAAATAGGATTTTCTGGAGATGGATGAGAAATTCATTTAGTTCATGTTTCAGTACAAATGTGTACGATGAACATTTTCCAAATCAAAATTTAGTTATTCCCCAATATTTGTACATTTCTGAACTTTGTGCTGCAGATTTTGAACAAAATGCCCAGCTGGGATAAATGAGCAGAAAAAAATGTATATTGCTGAAAATAGCAAATGAAATGCATTTTACAGGGGAATTTGATTGCAGAATAATTATATTAGAAAAATAAGCATGCAAATCATGCAAACGTTGTGTCAAACTTTGATTTAAAAATAATGTAGAAAAGCGGAGGGATGAAGTTAAAATAGGAAAAATGAGAAACAGAACAAAATCAAATCTGATTTGTCCATGCCTAATACCACAAAAAACATGCCCTTCCACAGATCTGGGGTATGCTCCAGCCCTGCAAGAAAATAAGTTTTTGAAGTGCTTAAACTCGAAAGAAGTTCACTCCCTTTGCTCCTTTTTCTCAAGATACAATAGGGTCTTTTAACAAAGTTGAAGCTAGAGTGCACCCGTAAAAGGTTGTTTGCATTTATAGTGTGAAATGGAATGTCTCAGGTAATTAGATAAAATCCTGCATTGACCCAATGAGGCATAACACTGATAATTCTGTGTACCTACTACATTCAACAAATGTAGGTTAAAGACCTCTGCCTACCACACAGATAGAAGCTTGTAATCAAAATTGGACTCCCACATCTTGCTCTTAGAGCTGTTGGGATAAGTATAGGGTTTAATATAGGTAATTTTTCAACAGAGGCATTTATTTTTCATGCACTTGGTATGTGTCTCCTTATCACTGCCCGTATATATCCACTCCATCTGCATTGTGACATGACAGTGTAGTTTGTTTTAATGCACAGAAAGGTGAATGAAAGGATCAGTGTCTATTTTTCTTTAAAGCTCTGTGGAGATATCACTTTTCGCATTATTTTATTTGTAAGTAACTCAAGCACATCATTTCTGGGGTTCTGTTGTTCAGGGAAAATGCGATTTCTATCTGATGGTTTTTCGCATTTCTACCTCACATGGGAAGCTATTGTTGGCTTTTTGATCAAAGTGCCATGATGTTTTTACAACAGATGACTGATGAGCTGTACAGACATAGATCATTGTCAAAGGCAGAGGGAAAAATGATGGTAAATGCTTTTATCATTTTCCAAGTTCTTGTTAAAAAGGCTTTCCATTGATCAGCAGAGTAGCCAGAGAAAGCAGGAGTGATTACATTTGATTAGGCTGCTTTAAAACCTGTCACAGAAGCTTAGATATTGTTAACTATGTAATTTACATTCCTTAAAATGATGTGGATAAGGGGGGAGAGATTCATTCATAAGGCTTAATGGTGCTTATGTATGCTTAAGAGATTTTGTTTTTTCAAAATACTGAAATGAAATGTAGGCTTTGTTATTTAGTCTTTCACTTTTCCTGTTGATTTGTTGTTCTTTGCAACACATAATTTAAAGTTGCTATGCAGAAGTGACTTTAAATCATGCTACACAGCAAGTCTTCTGTATAGCAGCTCATTACATGGGTTGTGACTTCTACTTCATTGTGCTCTTGATTCTGTTTTATTTATTATTCTCTACCATTAAGGGGGCAATTTGCCTCATTTACATATTATGTATTGCGCGCTGGCAATAAAGCTTTTAAACTAGCTTTCTTTTTTCAAGAGTATGCAAAATAGGAAGAGAAATTGAGAAGAGCTAAACTTGAAGTTTGCAAGAATTCTGCCTTAGGACTAAGGCAGGAAACAGGAAAGTTTCATGTGGATTCAAATTCAGCATGGTAGTTAGTGAATGGTAAGGCAGGATCCAAAAACAGCTTCATAAGAATCTTGTTTAGTCCAGGAATTTTTTTAAAAAAAAATGGTTCATGCACAGATTGTGCATGTGGCTTAGTTGGGCTAATCTGAAATTGCCAAAACAATGCTGTAAACAATTTTTGTTCTTTAAGGGACTAAAAGATTACTGCTTCTTTCTTGGTACATCTTCCCAGGACATTTTCAAACCAAAATTGTAGGAAATTTAGCTTTCTCCATTTTTTATATTACATTTTTGCTTTTACATTATACAGTGGTACCTCTAGTTACGAACTTAATCCGTTCCGTGACTCTGGTTGCAACTCGAGTTGGTCTCAAGTCGAGGTAAATTTTCCCATAAGGTTCAATGTAAATACGGTTAATCCGTTCCACCCTCCGGAGTTGGTCTCAAGTCGAGGTAAATTTCCCCATAAGGTTCAATGTAAATACGGCTAATCCACCCTCCGAATTTGGTCACACCCTGAGGTAAATTTCCCCCATAAGGTTCAATGTAAATATGGCTAAACAGTTCTGAAACATATGCATTTTATTTTTAAACCTCAAAAACCTTCCAAACACCACAAAAACCTTCCAAACACCACAAAACACACCACAAGCCTCACCGAACATCTCCTTGCTACCGCGATCTTGCCCGCAGGAAGCCGCGACCGCGTGGCAGCAGGGAAAATGGCCGCAGATCCGGTTCGTAAGTAGAGGCAAGTTCGTAAGTAGAGGTAAATTTTTGGGGCCGGAGTTGGTCGTATCTCGAAAATTTCGTAAGTAGGGGCGTTCATAAGTAGAGGTACCACTGTATTTTGTTGTTGTGACTTGCAGAGCTATGATGCAGCATCCATGCATTTCTGTGGAATGTATTGTTTCAACAATAGCTTTTATATACTCTCTATACTAGGGGGCAGATGATGACAGAATGTATGTAGCTCAGGGTTGAACTGTAGAGTCCATGGGGTTCCCTGAGCTTGTTTTCTTGCAGACATTTCGTTACCTGACTAAGTAACATCTTCAGTGCTAGAAGGGAGGGGGGTTTGCTCTCTGTTTATATAGAGTAGCTAGCACTGAAGATGTTACCTAGTTGGGTAATGAAACACCTGCAAGAAAACAACCAAGCTCGGAGAACCCCGTGGACTGTATTCTGACTATTAGTTGTCTTCCCCTCCCAATCATCCTCTTTTCCACTTCCCTGAACACAGTGATAGTTGTGAGTTTACACACAAGAAATACATACACATGCAAAGAATATCAGAAGAGAGTCCTTAACAAGTCCTCTTATCCATAGGCATTGGGGTGGGCAAGTGATGAAACATACCTCATGATGCAAACTCTGCTCTTATCTACTTGTGTACAGTGTCATGCTGGGAGTACAAAAGGGTGGAACTTGCATCATGGCATTGCTTTTTTATTTGTTTCTTTATTTAAACAATTTCTATAGCAGACCATCTCACAGCACTGACACTGGACAGCATACAGAGGATTAAAACCAATGAAACATGATGCAACCATAGAAACCAATACAGTATATTAATCTATACAGATCAAACAACAAGTTCACCAACAGAGCTGGTTTAACCTCCTGGCCCCAGTGCCTGGGGGAACATCCAGGTCTTCAATGCCTTACAAAAAGCCAGAAGAGTCAGGGCTCATCTTGGGAAGCGGGGGATCGGGGGGAGTGCTGTTCCATAAGGTAAGCACCACAACAGATGGCATTTAAGGAACCGAGAGCATGCTAGCCCTTGCTGTTCTGGCTGGGCAACCAGAAATTTATCAAGGCAGGCAGTCGCACAGGTATCCTGGCCCCATGCTGTTTCATGAAGTGCCCAACACAGCCCACACTGCTGCATTCGGGACCAGCTGCAGCTTCCAACTGCTGTTCAAGGGCAGCCCTGTGTAGACCATGTTACAGTAATTCAGCCAAGAGGTAACTAAAGCATGAGTTACGATAAGTAGGGTCTCCTGTTCCAGGTGCAATTGGCACACAAAGTGAATCTGTACAAAGCCCCTCCTACCTATAGCTGTCTCCTGCTCTTTGGGCAAGAGCCATGAGTCCATAAGGATCCCCAAGTTGTGTACCAACCCTGGGGGAGTATTACCTCATTTAGAGATAAAGATGGAAAGTTACTGAGTTCAGGGGCCTCAAAACCCACAGTCACTCAATCTTACCAGGGTTGAGCTGAAACCTCAATTATGATGCACATTTTAGCATCATCATGGTTAGGAATGGGTGCCTATGCCCCTGTAAGCTTTCACCCTGCCTCTACCCCCATTTTCCCATGTTTTGCTTTCACATCAAGAATTCCACAGGTTGCCTGAGTTAGTTTCTGCCCAAAATCACTAATGAACCCTGATTAAAATGGATCTAGAAAATCAGTTTTCTCAGGAATGACCAGTGGATAAAGGGAGCAAAAGATGCAGTTACTCTTGTTTTGTACTCTGTTTGAAGAGAGAGCAAATGGTTTACAGAAACTGTCCACCTAGAATGACCTAATCAAACTGCTGTTGCAGTTGGCTTACCTTGGAAGAAGCAACAGGAATGTTTTGTTTCCTCCAGGGAGTATCTGGAGTTTGTCAAATGTTCAAATGGTTTTTAAAAAGGGGGGGTGGGGGGAAGAGACAAGAATGGCTACTAGCAACTGTGGGACATGTCTAAAACTCCATAAGAAAAATAAAAGCTGGGCTCTATAAAAAAATCCGTGCAAAGAACAAACAAGCTACAGATGAAGCAAAGAGTGGATATCAAGTAAGAATGGATTGGGTTGCAGCACAAAATGTTTTGGAAAGGCTATCATCATTCAAGATGTAGGAAGAGTTGGTTATAGCTTACAACTGGTAATGTTTGATATTGTAGAGTTCTTGGTGCTCTCTGAGCTTGGTGGTTTGCTTGCAGACATTTCATTACCCAGCATCATGATAGCACCAAAAGAGCACCAGGAACTCCATAGTTCAACCATGAGCTACATACCGTGGTGCTTAAAAGTTTGTGAACTCTTTTGAATTTTCAATATTTCTGAATAAATATGAGCTAAAACATGTTCTACATAAGTCCTAAAATTAAATAAAAAGAACCCAATTAAACAAATGAATCAAAAACATTATACCTGTTCATTTATTTATTGAATAAATTGTATATTGTATATTCTCTTCTATTGGAATGTTTGATACCGTGGAGATGCCCTACCTATACATTCTTTCTTCATTTACCAGGTACCCAGATAATTTTTCAGTTAATATTTCAGCATTGAACTCCCTAATGCATACATCCTGAAATCATCCTGAAAATGTTAACAATTATACTTTCCCAGATTTATGTTCTGCTGTTTTTCAAGTCAGTATTATAAAAAAAAAAAAGTGAGGTCAAGTTCATGTGTAGCTTGTGAGCATAACATGCACATGCCATCTACTGGGGAAAAGGTCTTATCAAAAGGTCTTCAGCTAAACAATGTTTAATTGTTTAATGCTCAAGGCATATGGTGAGCCTTCCCTGTCACGGCACCTGCCCTCTGGAATAACATTCCCCAGAGATCCATACAATTCCCACCCTGCAGTTGTTCCACAAGTCTCTGAAAGTCCTCCCAGGCCTACGGACCAGTTTTCAACTGGTACTGCTGAGGCTCGGTTACTTTTCTTTTGATAGGCTGGGTGGTTTGTTCCAGACATGTGTATGCTTTTTCTTCCATTTTACCATTTCCTGCTTTTGGAGATACAAGCCACCCAGAGTCTCTGAAAGTTGGGCAGCCTCTAAATCCAATCAATCAGTCAATCAATCAATCAGTCAATAGTTTGTGAAAATATGTGGGTGTGCATTTTGATGCTGGCTATGCAGTTCATAAATTGATACAAAAATGGGACAAAACAAACTTAAGGCTTAGCAAATAAGAAACTGGGAAAATCAGAATTGATATGTGGGCCCATTTCTCCCTTTAGGAATAGAGATAAAATGGCTTTTCTCTGATGGCTGCTCTATGACCTAAGTTACTGGTTTCCAGCTGGTACTGCACATACCAACGGTGGGATACAGGCACTGACATTTTATTTAAGTTGCCATATATGGCAAATAAGTTATTGTTTTTATTTGTATTTCATTGATGTTTATGATACATGTGCTAGCAAAATGTTGAATAAGGGTAACATTAGCTTGTTTGAACAAGAGTATTTTATAGTGAACAATCTATCATTTTTGTCATTTATTTATATCTCTCAGGAGTGCATTTTATTAGTCTCTTTGTAAAGAGATTTTAATTAAAGCATATGTGTGCTTTATCTACTCTCATGTTTAAATCTGATTTCTCATTCAGGCAAATTTAAAGAAATAGCAGATAGCAATATTTTTTCAGCCTACTTACTCATGACCATAGATGAATTTAGAGGGCACCCTAGTGGTAGACCTGCTCAAGCACAACATTTCAGAATATTTTACTAATATTCCCAATTGAAATATTATTCATGGCACTGATTAATTTCTCCCAGGTAAGTGGATTTAAGATTGCAATCTTTAAAAAACTAGTAATTTCTTTCACTCAACTTGTGTTAGTCAACAGTTCATAGAACTCTTAGCATAAGTTCTGTTATTTTGCAGCATGGAATGTTCTGAAAGTTGTTGCTGTTAGGAGGTGGAAGCTAACAGTTTGTATGTTGCATTCTCCTGTAACAACACTCCGAGATACTCCTTATTTACATAATGCCATCAGCTGATATGAGTAAAGTATTATTTGGCTAAAAATGCAAATATGAAAATAATTGTCTTGACAAAAGAATAGCCCTGCTGGATCAGGCCAGAGGCCATCTTAATCTAACATTTAGCTTTGGCCAACCAAATGCCTCTTGGGTGCTTTCAAGCAGGAGGTGAAGACTTAGCTCTCTCACACTGTTGCTCCCCTGCAACTGATATTGGAGGCATGTTGCCCCCAACACCGAAGGAACACTGATTCCCCAGCCTTTGATAGACCTGCCCTCCATGAATTTATCTAAATGCCCTTTTAAGGCAATCCAAGTTAGCAGTCTTGTGGTAATGAACTCTAAAGATTAATATATGTGCTTTGTGAAAAAGTAGTTTTTGTCAGCTCTAAATCTCCTTCTGTTCAGCTTTATTGGAGGATCCCAGGCCATAGGATTTCAAGAGAGTGTGAAAACAAGGAGAATTCATGGTATGCTTCATTTGATATACTTTCTCTATGGTATGCATGATTTTATGTACTCCAATCATGTCTACCTCAGTTGCCTTTTACCATGGCAAAGAGTTCCAGACATTTTAGCTTTTTCTCATAGAGAAGGCTTTCAAGCTTCTAATCCTTTTGGTTGCCCTCTTCTGCCCATAATTAAACTGTGTTGTTATTCTTTCTTTTTTTTTAGATTTATGCAGGATTTACAAGCAGAAGTACAAGAAATGGAATTCAATCAGTTTTCCAAAGGTCTAGCCTTAATGAGAAAGGAAGATTTTGTAGAGTGGTTGCTGTATTTCACTGATGAAGAAAATAATGAAGTTTACTGGCAAAATGTGAAAGAGAGAATCCAAGCGGGAGAGGTTGGTATAAGTTAACTAATCTTGATTAACCATCTGTAATGTAACTGAAGACCTTTCTAGAGTACAGCAAAATATAATCAAGTTATTCTGATGGTTTATATATAATAATTTTATAGAGATTTGACAAATCCTTTATGAAAATACTTGGATTTTTGTCTCTTTACTAAACATCTCACCCTTTTTGGTGTTCCAGAGTATCAGTATGGATGAATTTAAGACTTTCTGCCAATTTACAAATCGTTTAGAAGATTTCTCAATTGCCATGAAAATGTTTACCGTAGCCAGCCGTCCTGTTAAACGGGGTAAGAAGTGCATTATTTCATCAATCCTCATGAAATCAGAATGAAAAGATAATGTACATATACTCTGAAAATGTCCCCATCATGTAGATTTTGCTTCATAAAGTTAATTTAAACTTAATGCATTATCTGTCAGTCCCTCACTACATATTATGACAGCTAGAAGATGGCAAATCACCATCTCTTAGCATGCAGAAAGGAAATAGTGGGAATTGTTTCCAACATTTATTGTTTCTAAATGGAAAAATATACTATATCCAGTTAATATTGCTATCTGGTTTCAACTGGAATCTCAGTAGGCGGCAACACCACCTTGACTATGTGTGGGCTCAGAAGCTAAGCAGCATCAGGCCTGGTTAGTTCCTGGAAGGGAGATGAAAGCAGTGGTGAGCCACTTCCACATTGCTGCCAAGAAAAATATATGGATATGTCCATTTAGTCCCTAAGAGTCAAGGTGGACTTGGGTTTTTTTTCCTTTGTTACTGAAAGACAGCAATCTGATGTGTCCTTTCAGTTTTTAAGATGGAAAGTAGTAAAATATTTTAAAAGTTGCTTTAAGAAATATTGTGCACTTTGCTAGAATACTTCTAGAATTGAGGTGTGCAGATCAGTTTCAGTCCAAATCATCCATTCAGACTGTCACTCCAGTTCAGAAATTTGAATTGATTCAGAAAATTGAATCAATGGATTTTTTTCTGAATCGATTAGGGAAAAATAGCTCTTGAGCATGAACAAAAACTCTTTCAAACTATTGATCTGATTTGGAAAATGGAGTAAATAACATTACCTTTAAAGAAATCTCCCAATCAAAGCTTCACAAAAACTCTACTTAGAATCTTCATTGTTACCCCTCCTAAAAAAGAACCAGAAAAGAACATTTTAAGAGCCCTTACAAAGATCCACATTTTATTGTGCAAAAGAAATATTTATGCATGTGCCCAGTTGTGTAGGGGTTTTCCTTGCCAGAGGCTACGAATATTTCTTTTTTTTAATCTCTTCCAAAAAGTAGTGGAAAACTGGAATGCATATATGCAGTATGTGAAATAGCATTTATAAATCTTTCTTATTGCAAAGCTGAATCTTTAATAATAAGAAAACATGCGATCAATTTGCTGCTACCATTTATGTAAATAAGAAATTATAAGACAATAGAATTAAAAAATGATTTGCCTTGTTTTATAATGTCCTACTTTCCCTCGTCATCTGTTGTTGATCCCTTGCTAGGATAGAACTGTTATATCCTTCATTCTTTTGAAAATGCATAACAACCCCCAACTGATGTGGATTTGGTTTTTAAAATGATATTGCATTTGGGTTAAATATTATCTTCCTTTTCTTCCCCCGCTTGTTCTATATATTTTCATAAAATGTGGTTGTACAGAGTGACTTTTTATACTGCAGTTAGTGTAGGGCCTGACAAGACAAAGGCAAAGCAAAGCAAACTCAAGAAAATTTTAATTATAGGTTGATTTCATAAATCTTTTAGAATACATATACCCAAGAAAAAACAACTTATTCCTTCAGAAACATAAAAGGAGTTACAATATTTCAGATAAAATATTGTAATTCAAGTTTTTTGTTTACTGGGTAAATTCCTGTGCTCCAAAAGCAGATTCGGGTAAAAGCTGCGTATTTTCCATAAAGCAACTGATTCCACTTCTGTAAAAAGTAGTAATTATTCTTCAATAAATCTAGTACTGTGTAGCAGTTTAAACATAGCCGTGGGAACAGATTCCCTGATCACACTATTAATTATGTGAGTATACTCAGAATCCCTTATTCTTTAGATTTATAAACTACCTTTCTATTAGTTAATGGCAAAAATTAGCTATTTTGATTTTTAATGGAAACATGAAATATCTTTGCTTGTGTTAGCGGAGTTCAAGAGAGCTGTGAAAGTGGCCACAGGACAGGAGCTCTCAGATAACGTTTTGGACACCATCTTCAAGATCTTTGATTTAGATGGAGATAATTGCCTCAGCCATGCAGAGTTCCTTGGAGTTCTCAAAAACAGGATGCACCGTGGATTAAGGGTAATTGTTCTCTCAAATGTTTGGTAGAAATGTCTAATTGCCTCACTGTTTTAATAAATTAAGGAAACAACACACAGAGCTTATATGTCCTAGTAGAAATATTTCAGTTTATCAAGATTATAAATATTTATTAAAACAATATCTTATTAAAACAAGCTGCTTATAATAAGAGTTAGCTAATATGATAGTATACTAGTAATAGTATATATACTTATAATAGTCTAAGAAGTTAGAGAATATACAAATTGCTTAATACAGCTGTATCTATCATCCCTCTTTGAACAAGCTAGCTGTGGATATCCATACAATACACTGTGTTGAGATTCTGTCACAATCTCTTGTGCTACTGCAGTGTTTGTATACGTGTGTGTGTGTGTGTATATTTATATATAATTTATTAAACTTGTATGCCACCTGACTGTCAATGACTCTGGGCCGCCCACAACAATCAAAGAAATTACAATAAAATCAATAAAAAATAAAAAAGCAAGCGCGATGAAGTGAGGGATCTCACTGTCCCTCACCAAAGGCTTGGGTGAAGAGCCAGGTCTTTACAGCTCTTCTAAACAACAGCAGAATGGTAGTGATCTGGACCTTGGAGAGAACCTCTTTTCAGAGGGCAGATACTGCTTCAGAGAAAGCATGCTTCCGGGGTCCTGAGAGATGACACTGTTTAATCGAAGGAACTTGGAGTACTCCAGCCCTGCAGGATCGAATTGGCTGGGCAGATGTTATGGGAGACAGGGCTCCCTCAAGTAACCAGGGTGTGTGTAAGCAAAGACCAAAGGCCAAGAGTGAAAACATTCTGTATGCCAGATATGTCAATAGGTCAAAATTAGTAACACCCCAAAGGATCATCAATAGGGTATACCAACTCAACAGAAGAAGATCAAAAATAATATTTTCTTGTTGCAGAGCACCTTCCTGAATCTGAAAAATAGCTCAGATCATAAAACTTATGATTTGATACCAACCCCAATTACAGAATTATCTTAGCTCCCTAATAACCCATGATAGTCTGTTTCATATCCCAAAATTAGTATCTTTAATATTTTTCAATCCTTCACAAAAGTTAAGAAGGGGATCTTGGTATCTTTGGTTAAAGAAAAAATTAACACTTAATAGATGAAGCACTATATTGCAGAATTGCAAAGCCTGCAATAAGTGATTTTTAATTTAATTATGTTAACATTTTATAAATTGTTTTCTTCAAAATCTTATACCCATATTTGGTGGAATTCACCCAGCTGACCTTGGCTAATCTCAAAAAAATTAAGCACCACGGGCATCCACAGGTTGCTGCTGATGAAAGCAGCATCAGGCCACTGGATTCACCCCTTTGGAATATGGATGCAGTGTCACAGTGCAGGTTCAAAAGGGGTGGGGATCATGGCCCAGTTTCTCAGACAGAATTTCTTTTGTGGATACCGTTGCTAAGCAAATCAAATCTGATTAGTACTTGGAT
This sequence comes from Python bivittatus, assembly GCF_059951505.1. Lineage (NCBI taxonomy): Eukaryota > Metazoa > Chordata > Lepidosauria > Squamata > Pythonidae > Python > Python bivittatus. Next base: position 19,969,286 of record NW_028277056.1, on the reverse strand, counting down.
GGGAGAGCACCAGGTGTAATGCAGAAGGCAGTGGCAAACTATTTCTGCATTGTTGTCCAGAAAGCAACATCAATATTATTATTATTATTATTATTATTATTATTATTATTATTATTATTATTTGACTTGTCCCCGCCCATCTCCCCACAATGGGGGACTCTGGGCGGCTTACAACAAACTAAAATCGGCAATACATAATTAAAAGATTATAAGATGTCCTTGGGGCCACCAGTAGGCACCCCCAAGTCAGAGATACTTTACTCACTCTATTAATTCCAAAGTTTCTAATGGTGGTAATGAGTAAAAGAATAAAAGGAGGCTAGAGAACTTGCTGTATTTGCCACCTTTGTAATTGTGTACTCAGAGCATTTTTAAATCAGGGCTTTTGCTGAATACACACCCTATAAAAAAGAAGAAGGGATGAGGAAGGAAGACAAAAATAAGCAAATTTGGGTTTTAGCTCTTGCTGCAAAATAAATGGCTAAATGGAAGAACCAAGTAGTGGAAAGTGCCAGCCCACCCCACAAAGGAGGACTTGCTGTATTTGCATGTCATATCTAATCATGGAACAACTAAACCGCAGAAGTGCCCTTCTGGAGCTGTGTTGGTCCCTCTGATCGTGGTTTATAGATCACCCCTAATCATAAAGCAGGATTCATTCTGTGTCCAGCTACTTCCAACCGCAAAAAAATACTTGTGGTTGTGATAGGTTCATTTATAGACGATTAACCAGCCCAAAAGTAATGCATCCTGCCGTCAGGCAAATGCATTTGAACCAATAGGAATGGTTGACAGATCACTTAACCATTTTATGATTAGTAGGGCAAGGCAGATGGATTTGACTGGCTGACTTCATCTTATGTGGCCAGCTGGAAAAAATGCAGCTTAAATATAGATTGGTAACTGCAACTTTTTTAAACAGGTGCCTCAGCAGCAAGGAGTCCAAGGTTACTGGAAATGTGTGAAAAGAGAAACCATTAAAGGAGCAAAAGAAGTTTGGAAGCAAACTGGGAAGAGTCCTTTTTAAATGTATCCGTAAGATCATTTGTGACTCAGCTTTGTTTTTCATGTATTTGTTTACAGATTGGCTATACTAGGTGCAGTGCAATCACTTAATACAATTAAATATTGAACACTTCCATTATTTGATTTTGATAGGGGTGGGCATGAAAATGTGTTTTGTATCTTGGAATCATTCAGGGATGCTGCAGTTTGGTAGAACTGAAACCCAAAGCACTTTTGGTTGTTCTGAATTTCAGCTGAAACAAAATGGGGAGGAGCCTTGTGCACCCTGTCCCTCTTCCCCTCCTCTACCGCATGGCCGCCTGCTGCTCTTCCCAGCCCTTCCTGTCCCACCTCTCCTTAGCTGCTGATGTCCTTGGCTTCAATCATGGCCTAGCCACCAGCCATCCCATCACCCAAACACCTTACTTCCCTTACTTCCCCATTTCCAGCATCCTTGGTTTCAAATACAGCATATGCAATTGACCCATCCACCCTCCTAATCTTTTTAGCACCTGCCCTTTCCCTGCCTCCCCTTGCCTACAGCCTACCTCTTTGGCTTTTTCCTGTTCTCCCCCCACCCCAAAGGATTTCTCTCTTAAATATGCTCGTTTGGATCGTGATGCAGACCACCTGAAACTAGCCCTTCCATGCACAAAGCACTTTGCACATCCCTACAGCAATAGAATTTGCTTTAGGCCTATTCTAGATTGTACTCATGTTCTCACAAACGAATACTGTTAACATTTCTGTGTTATCCAGCCTTCCTGGAATTTAGTAGACATATCTTGTAAAGGCAGGCCTCATAGCAAATGTGGGAAGACCCACATTTTTAAGAATTAAAGGGAAGAAAAGCATGAAAAATACAAGGATAGGATAGGATAGGATAGGATAGGATAGGATAGGATAGGATAGGATAGAATAGAATAGAATAGAATAGAATAGAATAGAATAGAATAGAATAGAATAGAATAGAATAGAATAGAATAGAATAGAATAGAATAGTTTATTAAAGTCACTGACCAGAATTGCACAACTCCAGAATTATCTGTAAGGGTCAAATCATTTTAAATCTTGAAACCCCACAATAGGACTCCCTAGATACCGAAGTATTTTAAAGATTTTGAGCTTTAAATATCCAATATAAATTCTGGATAAGAAATTAATACGCAAAAGTTATTCTTAGAGCATAGTATCTTATAGGCATTTGAAAACATTTTTTTGCATTTGGAAACGTTTTTATTACATTCTTCATATATTTCTGTAGTTTGTTCTGTTCTGTTTGCACAGGAGTTTGCATCTTTCACTCTAAGCTGGAAATACAAAAATGTTTACATGAACTGGAAGACTGTAAATTGCGCAAGTATATAAAGATTAGAAGCTCAACACAATGAAGTCATTAAAGAAAATGAATTTTAGTAGATCTAGGTACTGTATATTGGTTTATAGCCTTACTTATTGTCAGGTTCCATCAGATTCATTGTTTAAATTCCTCTCTGCTTTTCTTCCCTGCTATAATAATTGCTTGTCCTGAGTTATGAATGAATATTAATAGCATATAGTGCTACGTATATGAAATTATATACATATACTCTTCCAGTGTAGTATATTGGTTAAAGTGTTGGACTAGGACCAAGGAGGCCCTCATTCACATCACTCAGTTTTAAAGTTTACTGGGCAACTTTGGGCCAATCACTTCTACTCGAGCCAGCCGATTTCACAGGAAAGTTGCAATGTTGTTAAAATGAGGGGAGATTCACCACCTTGACCGCCTAGAGCAGTGTTTTTCAACCTAGGCAGCTTAAAGATGCATGGACTTCAACTCCCAGAATTCCCCAGCCAGTATGCTGGCTGGGGAATTCTGGGAGTTGAAGTCCACACATCTCCAAGCTGAGATTGAGAAACACTGGCCTACAGCAAAGAGAGAAACAATGTTATAACGATGATGAATATAACATAATATAAAAATGATATACATGTTGAAGTGACTCTTTTTCCCTCCAATAATTGGATTATCAACTTACCTGAGGTTGGTCCATGAAAAATTCATTTTTTAAAAGCATGCATCTACATTAGCTGTCTTCTCTGCCTGACCGCCACAGAATAAAGTTTAGTTTTCAAACATGGCTGCCTTCAGAGATTAAATTAGCCTGTTTTAAATGAGCAAGGAGTAACATCTGTATCTCTTTGCTACTAACAGTGGGTTTTTGCAGCCCAGATATTGTAGCCTTAGCTTAATCCTTTTACCCAACCATTTCTCCATCCAAATCACCTCTAATGGATTCTCCCCACAAATAGTATGATTGAAAATGTAACTTGACACTCTTCACCAGAAATACTTAGACTTTTAGATAATTGGTTCTATAACATCAAATCATTCTGCTATATTTGTTCTCTTAGGAACTCTCCTGAGCTCTTTCAAAGAATGGCCTTTGTTCAAATTGTGCAAAATATTTTGGTTATGGGAACCTTGAAGAGTAAACAGTTCAGTAATTTAAATGCATTATAGTTAAATCCTAAGATTGTTATTCCTGGATGGTAAATGTCTTAAATCATCCTAAGGGAATTGGAAGAAATTAAAGTGAAATGGCAGCAGAAATGGATGCAAAGAAGAACGTTCTTGGATTCCATATATTAAGATGTGTCAAAATCCATAATAATGATAGCCTATGATACCAAAACTGCTGAATTTGTTCTTGTGGGACTTACTTCTAAGTAAACACAGAGAGTTATGTTGAAAGTAGATTGACGGCAATTATAGTATCATAATACTGCAATGGATTTTGCTGATTCTGTAATATATATGTTGATTCCTGTGAAAAACAGCCAGTGAAAAACTGTACTGACAACTCAAGGAAGCATGGCTGTATAGTTGTGCTGCTTTGGACAAATAATCCTTTGCATGTTTGCCAGCTTGTTGCTATGATCCTGTTTTGTTCTACCAGTGAGAGATATTAATGGTAGAACACCAACAATATTTGTAATTAGGATAACACACATCCCATTGCTATGCATTCTCCAGACTGTTATCATTTAATAGTATTCATTGTGCACTGTCTAGAGTCTCAGGGTTTAGTACAATTTGGCTGTTGCTTTGGCTACTTCTAAATATTGGGGTTGACTCATATCCTGATTTTTTTTTTACTTCTTAAAAAAATCTTCATAATTGATTGTGATTTGTTCATCTGCTAATAAAAAATCTTTGGGAACATGTATTCCTTAAATATTATTGCCTACTCATTATCACAGAGGAAAAGCGGATCCAATAATCCAGCATTTAACATTTAGATATGCAGAGAATAGAACATTTCTATGTCTTAGCACTAGCTAAACATATCATTGAAGAGAAATTATGATTGCGATTATGGTGATGATAAATTAGCCATACTAAACAGAGTGCTGTACTATCTGTAAGGAATTAAACTAGCAAGGCAGGAACAGCAGTTCCAGGCCCAAGAGAACCATTATGTCACGTAGACCAGGTACATCCAAGACCATCAAGAGAATGACCATACTCAAAAAGGAAGGAGGAAAAAGCTTACAATTTATAGCTCAAAGATTGAAGCATAGACCTATATATATATTTTGACTTCTTTGTATTGCAGTAGGCAAATCTGCTTCATTCTCATCTGCAAAAAAGAGATTAATCTTGCTGAGTTCCATCTGTGAATCCTCTATTGAATAAGCCAAGTTGTGAATAAGAGTTAAGTGTCTGGAGAAGGAAGATTTACAGCCATGCTATAAATATTTCTGGTGATGCCTGACACTACCTGGACATTAATAGAGATGTGTAAAATAGATGTTTCTATTTTGGAATGTTACAGACTTAAATGGATTGTTCCAAACACACTAGTAGTCCAGTTTTACTAGAAGTGTTCTGGGCTTGAAACTACTATTTAGGATTCAGAACACTTCCAGGCCGTTTAACACTCAAAACATTTTGATACCTCTACAGAGAGACTATGATTACTTGAAATGTAACTAGTTTGTTACATTACTATTCATGGTCCTGTCTTGCACAATTACCATTCTGAGATATTGCCAACAGAAAATTATATATGGCTTTGAATGCAGAAATCACAATGATAAGAATGAAGAATGCAGTTGTTGGCCTAAAGATGTGATACACATAATAAAAAGAATAATTTCCCCTATCTCTGTACTTGATGTATCTACCTTTATTATGCTAGTTAACTAATTCACAATCACACAGCATTGGTTCTTGGCTTTTTTGGCTAAGATCAAATGTAATATATTACAGTAGAGCCATTTCTGCAAGACGTTGCAGTATATCTACTTATGAGCAATTTCACTCAGTAGCAATACTACTGTTCCAGCAGAGTCTAATCTTGAAATTCTAAACAATATCTATTAATTTATCTTGAAATTCCATGATAGCAGCGTAATACACATTTATGGGTATATGGTTTGAACAAGCTCCAACTTTTTAATAGTATCAAAATGTGGTTATTTTCCTGATGTTAATTTCTCAGTGTAAATAGGCAAAGGCATAATCTCTTGCCAGACCTCCTATGAGCATGTCTGCCTCTTCCACAAATTTACCAATTTTGGCCGCTTTCTGGCACTGTCCTAAAAGTAAAAATACACAAACATCCAATTCAGTTTAAAAGTATCAAAATAACTCCTCCTAAAACATAGCAGAAAACAATCCAGGACCTCTAACACAACTAAGGATGGCTGGTGTGGGTCTTCCGGGCTGTGTGGCCGTGTTCTGGAGGTTTTGTTTCCTAACGTTTCGCCAGCACCTGTGACCGGCATCTTCAGAGTGCAGGAGCACAGACAGGAGCAGTTCTCTCTGTGCCCAGGGTGATGTGACCCTTTTGTGGGTATTTATAGAGATCTGAGGGGGGGGGAGAGGGGGGGATTGGGGGTGTGGGGGGGTTGGGTTACTGGTGGGGGGGTTGGGTTCATGAACTTGCTAATCACCCCCAGCAGCCCCTCCTTAACAATTCAATAGAAAAAAAAACCCTGCCTAATCCCCAGGAAGATACACACAGATGCTGACACCAAAACAAGCAGCCACCCTCCATCCCTATTGCCCCTGAGCCCTATCTTCCAGGACCATCCTGTTTAGAGCAGTAGGAGAGCAACGATCAAGGCCAGGGGGTGGGAAGGACAGCAAAGTGAATCTGCAAAGGCAAAGCCAGTTCCCTCCGCTACTCCAGGGCACAACCTCACTACCGTGCCTGTCAGCTGCTGCTGAAGCTCTTTGTAAACACTGATTGGCCACTCTTTTTGAAGAGCACTATATCTGTACTTTAAAATAGTCTGGAAAACTAAATGGCTGGGGGATGGGGAAGGCTTTGAATCGGGAGGGAGTTTCCCACTGCACTGAGCAATGTTCATCCCAGCAGCTGTTTAAAAACAGATTCAGTGCTCTTCAGAATGGTAAATCCATGCTCAAGAAGGGTGCTAAACCCATGATTTAAAGTAACCCCCCCTTAAAAAACAGCTGCCAGGCCCTGGTGGCCACATGGTAAACTGAGATCCCTCCCACTTCACTGCACAACCCCTCCCTGCATCTGTCAGCTGTTTTGGGGAAATTAGGAAAGGCATGAGGAGGGAGAGGTCAACTATCCCTTCTGGCAACCTGGGGATTGGGTGGCAGGGAGCCATTTCTGATCCTATACATCAGCTCTCCTGCTTTACCAGGGAGCCTCCACCAAGCCAGCTGTGGAGGACTTCCCAATAAAGCAGGAGAAATTGATTTATTGGGCAGCTTTGCTGCCACTAACCCCATGTTGAAAAGTGGCAGGAAGTGGTGCAGGGCAGGAGGAATCTCTGACTGCAGGATGATGTCCCACCATGCACCTCAGCTATCCTGCCAGGTCTTGACTGCTGAACCCATGTATAAAACTGCCCAAATTAACAGCTGATAGGCAGGGAGAAGAGTTATCCGATGCAGCAGAAGACTCCTATTGCACTGCTAGTCCCCACTGTGTGCCCATCAGTTGTTCAGCTAGGCTATTTGTATACATCCTAGAGTATTGACAGTGGACTATACCCTCTGGTCTAATTCTTCATCAGAATCAGCAAGCCCCAGCCCTCATTAAGGAACATTCTCTCACTGGCTGGTGATGTTTGTTGGAAGAGGAGGGAAACAATGCCAAGGGAATCAACCAATTCTTTCCCTTAATGTTCCCTCACATAAAGATGGTCCCATTGGGCAGCAGGGGTGCTGCGGCAGGATAGGAATCAGCAAATGTTACACCAGTTTGGTTTTCTGTCAACTCCAGAATGAATGGATAGCTGTGGCTGCAATGAAGAGCCCTAACAAACACCTCCCTTAAAATTGATGATAGATGGTCCTCATTGGCAGGAGGTTCTATAGAGAGGGCACTGCTACTGGACTACAAAGGCTGTAGACTTAGTTGCCACCTAATGAGCTTTCTACTCATGGCATTATCTTGGACAGATATATAATTAATAGAACACGGAGAAGATAGCCCATGGAATATTCAGTATGCATAGAATTGTATTTGACTGCCAACCAGACACCCTTTTGAGACTTGATAGAACCTTCTCTCCTGGACCAGTCCTAGTTGGGAGCCTGGCTGTTGCATTTGAGACCAGTTGCAGCATCTAAAGTATCTGCAACACCCATCTAGAAGAGTTGCTGAGGCTGGTCATCTGCATGTGTCTTCAGTTGCAGCTCTCATAATTCTCAGTCAGTGTGACTCATGCTAGGATTTGTACTTCAGCATATCTGAAGCTGGCACCAAGCTGGGGAAAATGTTATTAAAACTTGGACAGAAGATGGCGGGCTTTCATTTTCTAGGAACAGATTGAGCTAATATACCAGGCATAGTTGGGAAAACACATTCATTCTTTTCCACAGTCAGTACCTGAAAGTCAACAACACATGCCAAAAATATGTCCTCCCTCATAAGCTTCCAGGTACATTTAAATAGTATTTCACTGAATTCAGGACTATGTAATGCCACTATAGAGTACACAATGACCTCATATATAACTCATGCTAAGCACCAATCATTTTTAGAGCATGCATTAATGTGAGTAAAAAGCTGGGGGTGGGGGGAACCCCTTGGATTCCTACACTTGATGTCTTACAGCCTAGATTTTGACTGCTGCAAGACAAAAATGGAGAAATGGAGAACTCAAGATAGTGAGGTACATTTCTTTCCATAATTTATTATAATTGTTTTGATATATGTCTTAATTGCATCCTGTCAAGTAAAGTCCTAAATATTTCACTGGGTCTTTTCTTATCTCACAGCCAGTCTCTTCATGCACAAAATTTTCTTCCTCAGAAGTTAAGTGCCTTGCTATTATCTTCGTTTTCATTGATTTTGTATCTGGAAAAGCAACCAAAAACTTTGATTACTTTCATCAAATGCATTTTACACGGGACATAAAATGAGTCTATCCCAATGTTAATATCATGGGCTTGCTGGATTTTCAGCTGGGATGGACAAGTGTAAGGAACAGAGATATTTTTTGTGGTAGTACCAAGGGAGGACCTATCAGTTCCTCCTACTCTAGAAGATTAAAAAGTTGAAAATGTCGATCACATGTTTGAAACACCCCACAGTTCAAGCATGGGGGGGAAAAAACTGTTTCAATGCTGTTTCAATCCTCTGGGAAGTAATGTTGTGCACAGAGTGTTTTAAATTCAAACGCTTCCCAAATCACTGACACACCTTTTTTCAAATATTAAGTACCTGTTTCACACTAGAAACAACCACTTTAAAGTCACCTTATAACTAATCTCTCCATTCGGTGTTTAATTGCTTTTCCTCTGTTAGTTGCACTGAGTGTTTAAATAGAAAAAATGAATTGTAAATTTGAGGAAATAACAAGCAAGCAGCCACCGCCCTCTTTTACGTAAGACCTATAACAAAATGATGTGTACAGAAACATTATTTATGTATTTATTTATAGCTCTTATACGGCCACCCAATTCACGAAAATGTAACTGGATGGCATACAAAGAAAGAAAAAAAGAAAGTTAAAACCGCATGCGCGCGTGTGTGTATAATTATAATAAAATCTAACATTAAAAAAGGTAGACAATTAATGGCAAACATGGCTGAAATATACTATACCTCTGGAAAATGGGGGCTGTACTCATTCTGGCCCAAAGGTCAGGGGGAAGATCCAGATCTTCACCACCTTCCTGAAGGTTGAAGACAGACATACTGTACATCAGAGGGAAGACTGATCCAAGGGCCAAAGCCACCACTGAGAAGACATGCCTCCTAAGTCTCAAAAATGACACTGTTTCAAGAACTGGACCTGGAATGTATCCTTCCTATTGGGGCATATGGGAAAGCAAAACTTTAAAAAGTGTATGGCTTAATAATGAACTCCCACAAGGGGGAGCCCTGTTTTTTCTTCCTTTCCTTATTAATTCATATTTGCAAAGACTAAATGGACCGCTTCTAAAATAGGAATGAGAATCTACTAAATTACTTTCACAATTCTAGCCCATAGACACTGATCAAAGGCACACATAAGTATACAGTTCAATATAATACAACATTGTTTTAAATAAAATAGAAGCTGAGATTCTAAATTCCTTTGCCTCAGATTGGATTGTTAAATAGGTCTAATTTTCTCTTTTCTGGCCCTTGTCTTTTGGGATCCCTGTATTGATAAACAACCTTAACCAAAGCAGTGAGGTTTTAGCACTCCCATAACATGCTTACAATGAGATTTCGCATATGGGTATGTTTTAGGATCCTTGAACATTGCTGGTTCTTAGGTTGCTGGATCTAAAACTGAAAAGATGCTCTGAAACAGACATGGGCAATGGCATTGTGTGTCCTTGGCTCAAGCATGGGCTCAAGCATCCCAGGAACCTGTAGCTATCATGCGGGCCCAGAAAAAGACATAGCTTGTTGAAGGAGATGCCCACATATGTGATGTGCAAAACTACAAAGTGCAGCACATCCCTACTTGTTTTTTCCAAGATGGAAGTGCTGACCATGATTATTGGGTCAAAACTTAGAGAAAGCAGACACTCTTGATACAGCTCTTAAAAATAGTATTCCAACAAGTTCTAAAGTTCCAAGACATCACCCAGATGATCAATACCAAGAAAATCTTGCTGCTGGACCATAACATTTCATAAGAGGAGCTTGTTTCATGCTTCAGTAATAGTACTGCAGGTGAGTATGCCATCAGAAAGCAACATCAAATGAGTATGAAAAGATGCCTGCATTTGTAACATTCATTTTGTTACCAGGCCTAATACAGTGCAAATGTAACACCGAGCTGTATGACTCATCTTTCACTAATGGCTTTCATCAGTAGATGCCTGTGGAACCATATCTTACAGTTGGGTTAATTATAAAAATGCAAGTTAATTACATGCTTGTAATTCATACGGATGAATTAAATGTTTCATGTGTTGTGAAACTGTAAAGTTATCCCAACAATACAACCTAGCTTCTACTACAATGCCCCTCTTCCACTGTGGCTGACTGGTGTGGCAGTTGAAGGCAGCAGTTGAGATGGCTGGACTAGGACAGGTTGGGTGGCGTACCTTACTCTCTACCTTCTGCCGAGCGTGCCAAGGCAAAACAGCCACAGAACTAGGGTGGTTTCCAAACCAGCATTGTCCTGTAAGGTAGCTGCTTCCCTCTACCTAACAGTAGGGCTGGCTATGAACACATCTAGGGAGCACCAGGGTTGAGAAAAACCACTGTGACGTGTCCAGCTTTCTGTCAGCCGCACCCTGTCCTCATAAAGGTAAACTGGCATAACCCTAACCCTAACTCCTGCCAACTTCATGAACACATCCATATAGTTTTCCTGGCAACTGCACAAGACTGCTGTTATGGAGAACAATAGGAGGAGCGAATGCTATTTATGCCGTGCGGTGTTCATGGATGAAAGGCAGGATATAAAACAAATGAACAGGAAAATGATGAACGGCCTGCCTCTGGGAGACTTTTCCCGATTTCCTAAGAGAGTATAGAGCCCTAGTCTCCCACCTGAATAACAACCAGATCTGATCCTGCTTAACTGCCAAGACGAGCCAACCTCAGCTAGGCGTTGCCGCCCGCTGAGACCGCGCCTTTTCCCACGTTCTCAGATCAAGGTTAGCAGCGGAGTGAACGCCTCGCAGCGTTGCAGAAGCGCTCGCCCTTGATTTCTTCCGGGACCTTCCTTCGACGCTCAGCCTCGCCCAAAGCCCTACAGTTCCCAAGGGACCCACCCGGGGTCAGCTACCGCTCAGCTCCCGGATCAGCCAAGTTCAGCCTCCCGTCCTGTCCATAACTTTTGTTCCCAACTCATCGAGCTCGCCCATCTAGGAACACCCTTTCGAGGAAGGCGCCAGAACCGTGCGGGGCGCTTTGCTTCCGGGCGGGATCCAGTCCTCCCCCGCTGGCCCGGCGGAGGAAGGCAGCCAGGGGCCCGGCCGCCCGGGATCCCCCCTTCGGCCATTCCCCAAAGGGGGACGTCTGAGCTGCCCGCCGCGAGCGCCCGGGAGCCGCGGGCGCGGCAGGGAAGCGGGAGGGGCCGCCTCTTCCTCTATCCGCGCGGGCGAGGGCAGGGCTGTTTGCTGCGACCGGGCGTACGTGGGCGAGCGGCCGGCCGGGCGGGCGTGCAGGCAGGGGAGGAACGCGGAGCTCCTCCGGCCGCCGAGGCGGAGGAGAGGCGGCTGGGCGGGTGGCGGTGGCTCCTGCAGTGTTAGCAGCGGGGAGCGCGGCGCCCGCCCGCGGCTTCTCCCTCCGGCGCGCCGCGCTTCCTCCCCCGTCCCCGGGAGTCGCTGCGCCAGGCAGGCGGCGCCCAGGCCCTGCCCCCTTGGCGTGCGGCGAGGAAGGGCGGGGGCCGGCGGGAGGCTTCGCCGCAGCGGCGAGCGGAGAAGCGGCGGCGAGCGCGGCTGCGGCACCGATGGCTCCTGCCGGCGGCAGCGGCGCCTCCGCGGCGGGGAAGATGGCGCCGTCGCACGTCCTCAAGTGCTGCCAGAGGGTGCTGGCGTGGGTGCCCGTGGCCTTCATCGCCTTGGTCGTGGCCTGGTCCTACTACGCCTACGTGGTGGAGCTCTGTGTGTGTGAGTAAGCCGGCGAGGTTTCGCTGCCGCCCTGCCGGGGGACTCGGGTTGCCCCGTAACCGGAGCGGGCGCACTTTCGCCGGGTTCCCTTAAGCGGCAGGATCCGCGGGACGGGAGCGATGGTCTCCTGCCCCAGCTCACTTTGCCGGCTTCTTAGGCGTCCTCCTCCTTGCGGAAAAGTCCGGGGGTGGTTCAGCTGGAAGGATTTGGGGGGACCTGTTGCCTGCCGCCTCCAGTTTGGTGGGGGCCCCTCGTGCTTGGGACCACCGCTGGGCGTTTGGGTCCATCTGGGAGAATTAGCAGCCCGCCCTCGTGCTGTCAAACCTGGACAGAGTCTCCTTTGAATCCTTCGGGTGGATCAGGGCTTGCCGTTTAAGGAGAGGAATTGAAACGAGAAGAGGAGGAAAGTCACCCTTTTGTAGCTTAGACTAAGTACAACAGGGTGTCTGTAAGAAAGAGCAAAATGCCTCCTCTGTGCCCTTATCTAGAAGTACATCTTTCTTGTCTGGTGGGGTTTATTCCAGGCAAAGTGTGCATACGATTGCTGAGTGTTTGTTTTCTCTGAATCATGAACATTAAATCCTTTTTAGGGTCTTTTTTTACCCTGAGGTTTGGGTTGGGGACTGATGTGTGTTGTCAGTAAATGCTGCATTTCATTTTTGGATTGTGCTAAAATCCTTGAGCGGTCCGTAGTTTTTTGAAAGGCTGTACTCCATGTTTAATTTCTTGTATTCCTGGAGCAGCTTTAAGACTACCGTTCAGAAATGAGAATGTAATGTAAATGTCCACTCTCTAGTTGATTCTCTGTACCCTTGTTGCATTAATTTTGAGTCTGCTGCTCAAGATAAGAGAATGTAATGTTTGGTTAGGGAGATAAATACTTTAGTGTATTCATAATGCTTCACTGTATTTCTTCTGATGTTGCTCATTAAATTATAACACAACACTGGTTCCTATTGTGTTGGTCTAGGAGGGGTCAGATAATTGATCCTTCAGTTGTAAAAATATTTAGGGCCCATCCCACATAAAATTAAAAATACAAAGGTAGTTTGAGTGAATGTATGGCAGATTTAATTTGTATGGCAAGGCAAATGTAGGTGGGATCCCTAATTTCTACTTTTTATGAAGTAGTTAAAAGTTCCTGCTGAAGATCATAGTTTAATGAAAGTTATAACACTTGCCTGCATATCTACTTGGGGGGAAAAATCCCACTGAGTTCAATAAACACTAGTTGTAAGAAAGATATGGATTGCAGACTTAGTTATCTACTTTGTCCACATAACTAGAGCAATTCAAAAAGATGAAAGGATGCTAGTAACTAGTCTCAGAGAATTTTGTTGAGTGTATTTATTGCTTTGGTCACTTTTCTTAAAATCGTTAATCATACTTAAGTTAATCATAGCTAACTTGTAGCTTACTATAACTTCATTCTTAACTAAAGGTGACATAGGACTGTATAACTTATTTTTTTAAAAATCAAAGGTGGATTTTTTAAATTGATAGGTACTAAAGCTTACTCTTACCTGAGCAAAGCTGGGCTTCCTAGTGGTTTTCAGTATAAATCCTGAAATAGTATTGTTTAAAGGCTTATCTCATTTTGAATGCCAGTAATGGCTTACTTCTAAGTACTATCTCTTAGCATCAGTTCTTGAGATGTGCAAAGTTATTTTATATTTTAAATGCAGTAGCTCTACTTAGTTATCCAAAGGGGAAATCATTCTGAGCACAGAGAACAGATCTTGAATAACGCCTTCTTGACTCACTTCTTCCATGTGTTGATCTGGCTGTTTTGGACAGAAATGTTTCGCATCCAAGCTGTACGTGTTTTGTATGGATAATCTGAATCCTTTTGCTAGAAAACCATTAGAAATAAATAATTAATCCTTTGGTACTGCAAAGTTACAGATTGCAGATAGAGCTTGTGCATACAGCTTCAATATGTGTTGCAGGACCAAAATGTTGAAGCTGGAAGTAAAGGAGGACTCTCCCCAACTAATACACTGATGCTGTTTTTTTGCAGTGCCCTCTTCAGACATTTAACTTTCTATGATTTTATCAACTGAACTGAGCTAGTATGCTCTGGGCTTTAAAACATGAATGTATCCATGAAGTCACCAGGACTCAGCTTGAATGAACAAGACTTTACCTTACATGATGCTTGGCTAGATTAACTTACAATTGTAGTAATTTACAAGTATCACGTAGCTTCCTAGAAGAATATAAAGGGTTTTGACAAGTATGTAAATTTGTACTAATATACATGCTAATGTTTGTAACATTTTCAGGAATCCCTTAGCAGAGTTCCTGCAGAACTGATTTAAGCACTTTTTAAAGCACAGTCTGATTCTTAACAGAAATGCACAGAAACCAATAGCTTGGAATAACTTTCATACTCATTTTTGCTTTTTTGCTTTTTTGCTTTTTTCATACATAGAGCATACATATATGCAGCAAACTCTGAGCAGTTGCTATCTAGGCCATGTTCAGATCCAATGGTCTCAGACCAGATATGAGCTAATATGTTTCTCAGTTTCTGCAAACATTTTGTGACTTTTCAAAACAGTTTCCCAGTGTCATCTAAAATGGAGAAATGTAAATTAAAGTCTATGTAGAAACCAAAATATTAAAGCAGGATCTGATCCTAGGATTGACATTTAGTGGATCAATATGATTAAATCTGACTTGTGAATTATTACTTGTGCAAAACATTGTTTTGTATACCCAGAGCTAATCAATTCTGTAATAGGAGTGATAGGTAAGTGTGGTTGAGTTCTTGGCAGTATAAGTTTAATAAAAATGTATTAATTAACCTTGGAAAGATAACATACAATTGGTCAAGCCTAATTGACCTGAGTGTTACTAAGAAGACTTCTGGCAGGCCTGAATTTGATAAGGAGAGTCAAGGGTAAATATTATTTTTAGTTATCCACAATTTTGGTTGCAAATTTTACAACATGTGCATAAGATGTGAATCTTGTTATTATGTAGAGAGCACTTTCTTTGCTTATGGTGCTTGAGAAGGCTTCTTCAGCAAAACAATCCTTATCCTTGCCCTTGTGTGGTTTTCTGGATTACATTTTATGCTAAGGAAGACAACAGAAAGAGGGAGTGAACAGGTAAGAACAGCCCTGGATAAATGTGAGCAACCAGTATTGCACGTACTTAGATTTTGTTGCAGTTAAGCAGAAGGAAGGAAAGTACAGTGCAGTATAAAAGATATGAGTGGAAATTCATAATATTTGAAGTGAACATTTCCATTGTGTTTACAAAAGCCCTCTCCAATCCAGTGTCTTCAAAATTTGCTGAGACAGCCCTCAAAATTCTTGTACAGTGGAACCTCGGGTTACAAATTTAATTCGTTCCGTGACTCTGGCCGCAACCCGAATTGGTCGCAACCCGAAGGAAATTTCCCCATAAGGTTCAATGTAATTACCGTTAATCCGTTCTGGCATAGAGGACAGGGAGGCGGCTATTGCTTGGAGGGAGAGTCCCCCTCCCTACGACCACGTGTCAGGGGGGGAAATGGCCGCGGACC
Source organism: Python bivittatus (assembly GCF_059951505.1). Lineage (NCBI taxonomy): Eukaryota > Metazoa > Chordata > Lepidosauria > Squamata > Pythonidae > Python > Python bivittatus. Next base: position 19,953,705 of record NW_028277056.1, on the reverse strand, counting down.
ACATGTCAGGGGCGGAAAAATGGCCGCGGACCACGTGTCAGGGGCAGAAAAATGGCCGCGTATCCTGCTCGTACCCCGAGGCGGAGTTTGCAAATCGAGGTAAATTTTTGCGCCCGTGCTGGTCGTAACCCGAAAGGTTCGTTAACAGAGGCGTTCGTAACCCGAGGTACCATTGTACTGGATGCCTACCTAGAAATTCTGGAAGTCATCATCTCAGAAAATTTGTAATGCCCCAGGTTATTGAAGGCCGTAGCTTACATTGAGACAGTTTACTAGAGTAGTTTTAGCTTTGGATAAGCTGCTTTTGGAAGAGAAATGAAAGTTACTTGGTCCATTTATTTTAAGGCTGAATCCTCAACATGAAAATGTGCTCGGCTAACTAACTTTCATTAAACACATCACATGCCAAGAACAGTTGTTGACGAACTTCTACACCCAAAGATTTATGGTTGATTTAAGATTGATAGATTTGAAAAATTTCTATCACCCAGCTGTCAGCCATATTTCAGGAAATTGAAATACATATATTTTTCTCTCCCCTCTCCCTCTTTATTGACCAGACTTGGATAAACAGACTTGAGACAATTAACATGCTGTGCAAAAAGACTCTTTAACTATTACAACATTCATTAGTATTATTGTGGCTACCAGTGTGCTGATATGAAAGGAAGTATAGATTGTTCCCTTAGCTTCCCATTAAGGATTCAGGATTCTTCTCTCCCCAGGCAGATATTCGGTTTGAGATTTTTAGAATGGTAAAAGCTCATTTTCCTATCTTCTGAGACTTATTCATGAGATTAAGCAATGTTATCGAGAAGAAAAATTCTGACCTTTAATAAAAGGGGAAACTTATCTTTGTTTTGTTTTGTATTCTAATTTCCTGGCAGCCAGAAATCATTGCATGTGACATGAACCATGATGAGGTTGTCTCCAATTTATAATATGTACTTGACATTTTGATGTGATGTGTAAGAATCTAAGACAAAGGTTGATTAATGTGAATTCTTTGCAATAAGGGACAAAAAAAGGACAGACAAATGTCCTTATTTTGCTGAAATTTAATAATGGCTTATTTAGACTACATTCTTTTTGTAAGAAAATTAATCCTCTAGATAACTAAAGATCTACAGTACTTTTAGTGACTAATACTTTATTTTGAACAGTAGCATGAATGTTACATAATACAGTGAGTGTAGATTGTTATTTTTCCAATGAAATAGGTAGTTTTAGTAAGCAAGACATGGGATTGTCTGTCACCAACACCCGCATCAGCCTGCCAGTCCCTTTCCTGGGATCTCCCTTTCATATTCCCTCTTGAGTTTTCAAGTGGGTGGGCTATTTGCTGTTCGTTCCCATGAAAGAATTCCATTTATCTCTCTCTCTCTCACACACACACACACACATACACACTCACCACCACCACCACCTTTCCTTGAATAGGGAGATATCTCCCCCTCCCCTGGAACTTGAAGTGGACAGCGCAGGAAATTTCGCTTGCTCAGGAATAATCTTTTATATAATTGGCTCCAGTTTTCCTCTTTTTTTTCCCAAGGGTTACCAGATTCGAGCAGTTTTGGGGTGAGATTACAAACCAAACTCTCAAGTAATAAAAAAGAAGGATGTCATTTTAATACAGGCAACAAAGTAAGGATTTGAAAGAAGAGTTTAATTGCAACAAGTCACTTGAGAATGAGATCTTCATTTTAATATTACCACTCCATAATTTGTAAGCAGTCTGAGCAAATAGAGAATTGGAGCAAATATAAAGCCGAGCAAGCAGCGCTTAAAATAAGCTCTGGGCCCTTGGATGACTGCCTAATTAGACCTAGAGGTTGAATTTTCTAGCCCAGTAGTGTGAGGTCTGTTTTCCCTTGGTTCCTGTTTTTTACAGGCCTCCAGTCAACACCAATTCAAAACAAACTCCTTACTTTTTCTCTCCCTAAATCCCATCCTTCTGCTGCCCATTATAGAGATCGTGTGTTTAGAGAATCCTTAAGGGACCTACACGAGCCACTGCCCATTCTGACTTAAGAGTCCCCTTAATCCACTATGTGAATAGTGTCAGTATCATCATACAGCCATGAGAGATTTAGATCTTTTAGGGTCTTTCCCCAGTTTGGCATAAGCATAGCACATGCCTGCCCTGGAACCCCTTTTTTCTGCTGTGCCCCCATGGTTTTATTTATTTATTTATTGGAACTATCCCCACCATAATCAGAGAGATTGTAAGTAATTCAGAATGCATCCTGCATAATATGATAAAACATTCAAGTAAAATAAAAATAAAGCAAGAGACCAAAACTCTGTGCATTGCCTTTATTTTGTCCTCGACTCATACCTGAGGTAACTTAAGTTATCCTTAGCTGTTCTGGTATAACATTAGTGATTTCCCCTCAAGCACACAATGAGCCATGTCAGGTTATTATGATACAGTCTGACATTTTGTCAGTATCCCAGTCATATGACGCCTAGTGGTTGGGATCAGCCTAGTGTCTGTTGACTACTTTAAGCCCTCCAGTCCCTGTCCCCAGAGCCATTCTACTTTGGGCAGCTGAACCATCTGAAAATATGTGTCCTCCCCAGTCCCAGCCCACATTAAGGAGAGTCATGGATGGTTTCCTGCCAGGTGGTAATGTTTGATGGGAGCCAAACAAAGCTGGAAAAATCCACCAATACCTTTTCCTAACATGTCCTGCAAATAGTATATAAGAATGGGACTATTTGATGACAGCATAGCTGTGGCAGGATAGGGATTGGCAGTGGGGACAAGAGATTTTATGTCAGTTTAGGTTTTTGCTTTAACTTGGCTATTAGAAGTTAGACTTCTGGACTAATAATGTTAGCTTGGAAGGATTTTGTCCACAGATGAATTGATTGGGTTACAACACCAGTTGAATTAACTGGGTAATTAATTGCCTGACAAGGGTAATTAAGTTCACAGTCAAATATCCTTGTACTTTTTACTAAGTCCCATCCCAAATATGTATCATTTGATTATTGCAAAAGCACACTGTTAATGGAGCATTTTCAAGATTGGAAAGAGAACATATCAGTTCTGATTATTGTGGACAAAGTTATAGTCAAAGTAGCATATGAAGGAGGAAATCGTACTCTCTAGGGAAAGGCAGCACAGATTAGTGCAGAAGAAGGTTCATGGTTGAGCACCTAAGAGGGTACAAAGGGAGCTAGCTGGTTGATTTTCTTTGGGAAGTGAATGAGGAAAGTTTACAGTGCCAGGGGAAGCATCGCTGTAGATATACTCTTAAATCAGCAGAGCTTACTCTGGGCATGGCAGCTTCCCAGATACAATCTGCTAGTTCATTTGCCTATGTCAAGAGCAGCAGATCTTGTGCAGTGTATGTATGGTAGCCACTTCAAGAGAGCAATTTTATCTGCTAAAGAGACTCATGTTCTGCTAATGACCTCAGTTTGGTCTCATGCAATCCTAATTGTGCTAAGCCTGCATGGTAGGAAGATTAAAGATTGACCATCATTTAGCTGTTCATGCTTGGTGTAATTCCATTTTTAGCACACATGGAGTACAGTTTATGGAAGTTAATGGCTTCTTGATGAAAGTGGCTAGTGGTTAGTTAAAAGATATACAGTATTCAGGGAACTCTGAAAACCAGATACAGATTGTTTAGAAGCTACATTATATTCTCCAGGAACCGAATAAAGGATTATACTCAGTACAATGCCTTATAGATTAGGGAACATTGGATTTGTGTTAGATCTGGTATTAAGTCTAATATTCCCTTTACAGTATGATGCATTTCTCATTCTTTTGATAGTTATTTCCTTATTCTCTTTCTTTAGCAATATTTTATTAGTTGTGTATTTTCTTATAACACAGTGGTAGGGATGTGCACAAAAGAGAATATTTGTTTGATTTTGAACCCAAAACAAACTCTTTGTGTTCTAGAACTTTTGGCAAGTCATTCCAGATCAGCTGTGATTCAGCAAAAACAAAACCTAGAATATTTCTGTTGTTCTGGGTTTGGGCTGGAAAACTTACAGGAGCTCTGGAGAGAGGTTATAGGACAAGTAGGACAAGATTGGGGCATATTGCCCCATCTCTACCTTCCTCCCCTCCACTGCTCCCAGTTGTCATATCTTATGGTTCTCCCAACTTAACCCATCTTCCCAATGCCTCTCCTCCCCTCCCCTCAGTGTCCTGGGCTTTTTCCCATTCTCTTTTTCACACACACCCATACACACACACTCAAAACACTTCTGCTTAGAACAGCTGCATTTCTGTCCATACCCAGAACAAGAACCTCAGTTTGCTAATATCCTGATCAACAATGTTTTGAAATGGAAAGCTTGTTTCTCCAACTGTTCCTAAAGTATTATCTGGCATGCGGCTCAGATTGCATGTGGGGGAGGCTGTATCATCCTCCTTGTCTCAGCATAGTACTATAAATTATTCCTGCATAGTTTGTAAACAAGCTCCAATTAGCAATTGTTTGCTCAAACAAGCTCATTCAAATTGGAATGGTAAGACAAGATAAAATCAGTTACAGACAAAAGAAATATAATTTCCAAGGACTTCCTCAAGAACATGGTGGACTGAAGATGGCTCCGCAAAAGCAGAGCCAATAATTGCAGCTAAGAACAAGGAGCTGACGAACATATCATCTCCTTTGATCCTCTCTGGAGAAAGAAAGGATGTGAGATCGCCCACACCGTGCTCCGTACAGTTGCTCCTCACAAGGAGACTGCAAGACAATGGTCTCCAGAAGGTGGGAGAACAGGAAGATGAGGGAATTTAACATTCTTGCTCCAGCTGCAGTTGGAGCCTTCAGAGGACACTAAGTTCACACTTCCTTTGCTAACCACTTTAGGAAATTGCCTAATAACTGCTTTAAAGAAGTTAGACACCTTCAAAATGACAAGGCTGGAAACACCGGGTGAGTGCCTTCAAGCCTTAATATAAGAAAATGAAACTCTATAAGTTTTAAGAATTTAAAATAAACAGCAAAAAGCAAGACAAGGTTTTGGCTATAGAAAGTTTTAAACTGATTAAGGGCTCAGAATACATTAGAATATTGAATTTTGACTATTAAGACTTTGAAATTAATTTTAAAGAATAAATGCATTTTTGTGGGAAAGAAAAATTGTTCTCTATAATTGTTCCTATAAAGAAACAAGATTATTTTATGCAAAAGGAAGGAATATAAAGTTGGCTTATTTGATCAGTGTTAAAATGGGATACGTTGTTATTTTGGATGGTTCTTTCTGAACTTGCTGACATCTGGACTGGAAAAATGTTGTACATTGCATTTGCTGACACTTAAAAGTTGAGAAATGGAGTGATGAGTTTTATATTTGTTAACTAATATTATTTCAGGGCTCTGTTTGGACTTTTTGCTGACATCTGGATTGGAAAAGACATTGCTTACTGGATTTGCTTATAGTTAAGAATTGAGTTATACGATGAACAGTTTCATATCTGTTAATTAAGAGGAGATGACGAGATAGTGATATTGTTTGTACTTGTAATGAGGGTGGGAAATTGTTTCTTGGGTTTCTTTTTCTTTTTCTATTTTCTTTCTTTGTTCCTTACTTGCACCTTTTACTCTCTCTTTCTATTTTTCTTTTACTTTTTAGTTCGTATTATCTTTTATTATTGTAGTTAAAACTTTTAATAAAAAAATATTTAAAAAAAAGAAATATAGTTTCCTTCTATGATGGCTTGGAGGGAAATACATTTACACATGCACACATATATACATATATATACACACATACATACATAAAAGAAAAACAGAAGAAACTTGCTGTCATAATGAAAGAGGTGTGAAATTGACAGATTTCTGGACAATTTGGAATGCTTTTAATTATTCCTAGAAACAATCAGTGAGCCAGCCAATACCTTGAATTCTCAAAATAAATTTTTATGTCTGTCAGAAGTTATTAGTACCAACATAATCATCTGTGGAGTACAGATCATTCAGGGTGGGTAAAAAAGATGCCAAGGGTTTCACAACAGAATTGTTGGCTTCCATCCATGTTGGATTTGAAGGATCATAAAAGATTGGGCTCAATCCGTTGGAAACTCTCCTTTGTAAATCCCACTGAAACTTAAGCACTGTGTTGTGGGCATCATTTCAAGAGGGAAGAACCAAACCAAATGTTCTAGGCAAGGTGTAATAAACGTTTGTTTTTCCAGGTACTCTTAGAGTACAACTACCAGCATCTATCACTGTTGATCAGTGTTGAAGTTGGTGGGAGAGACATTTCAACCATATGTGGAAAGGCACCGTTTCACCAACCTAGGGAGAGATTTATTCTTGCCTCCATGCAGATAGATGCCAGATAGGGATGGTAGTGAAATTTACTTCATTGTGCAGTGTCACTTGGCAGCTTTGCATCTCAAATAGTGTACGTAGTATTTTGTGTTATAATTCCTTAGTCACCTATTGGACCTGCTGCTACTGCAAAGAGAAATGCCAGCCATCTTAACTGCATTGCTGTTGATGAGAGCAAGTTGAAGCTCCAGACATGATTCTTCTCAGTCATTTCATCTTGGGGGTGGAGGGTGGGGGTTTAAAAAGAAAACCCATGGTGAACTTTCGCTCCTCAATGTCCATTAAAGACAAATTGCTGCCATTCATATCTGTCATTTAATGTCACTTGCACCGCTCTGGTAAAATATGTCATTTGTGTACTTTGGTATAGAAATGACAGAAATGGATGGAAATAACATATACATACATGGATTGTCCAGGTTACTTCAAATACAATTGACTTAGTCCGTTATTTTGGAGGGATATCTGATCACGAATACTGTCAGTTGCACCCAAACTGGTATTTCAGAGTTCTCTCAAATCGTGGCTTATTGTATGTAGGATCCCTGTTCCAGCAGGTGACAACATCTAGCTAATACTGTCTTTGGTTTAGAAATGTGTTTGTTTATTAAATGTATACCCTGCTGCAATTTAACAGATTCTTTGTGGCTTACAGCCAGAACCCTCCCCCCCCCACCACAAATATTGTAATAGTAGAGACACAAAATACTGAAAAACTCAGGTGACATCAGGCCCCAATACACACACACACACACCCTGGAAGAGTTCTAACTTTAGCTTCTTCCAGGAAAATCATGTCGGAACTAATTGTTAGCCCTTAAGGGTAGACCAGGCCAGAAAACAGGCATCAAAAGAAATACTAGAACTCTACTTTAGTGATGTGGGCTATAATAACAGAATCTTGGAAGTCTGACAGTGTTTCTCCTTCCTTCCCTCTTATATCAAGAGAGTCAAGACAGGGCAGATTTGAGTTTCTTTCACATGCCTTCTTGTTTTCTCAGGCTAAGTTCATATTTTACACTACTTGAACCTCAATGAGAGGCCCTACCGTGGAAAAACAGTGCTTGTGGGCTTCAGCCTGTCTGACCTCCCAAAAATGGGGAACAAGCAGCCACTTTTCTTGGCATGATTGATTTGGTCAGTCCAGTTCTAGTGGAGAGATTGGGTCCTGCAAGTATCTTGTAGAAAGGGCTTTATACGTTACAATTATCACTTTAAATTGCATTCAGAAAATAATAGCAAGGCCATAGAGGCCCACGTGACAGGCATAATGATGATCCCACTGACAATGGCCGGTGAACACCCAAGGTGTTGCATTTTGTGAAGCTTCGTGATGTTCTTTAAGTGCAGTTCCAGGTAGAGCACATTGCAGGAGTCTAAATGGGTGGGGATGAGATCATGAGTCGCCGGGAAGCTGCTTGGTTAGTACTTAGATATGAAGCTGTATTGTAGATGGAGAAATGGGGGAAAAGTTACCTAGGAAGAAAACAATGGCAAATCACTTCCGTACTGTTACAGGGAAACTACTAGAAGGTCCATGGAGTCACCAGTAGTTGAGCTCAGTTTGAAGTGACTTGACTTTTAATGCAGATAGTCAGGAGATAGCCATAAATGTTCTTAGAAGAATTTATAATGAAAATATAATAAGTCTTTTGAGTTTATTAAACATATTAAAATAATTTGTCTGGGCTTCTTCCACTGGGGTATTATTTCTGTGCACTTTTCAATATGAGGTTAAAATTCCAATAGAAGAGAATATGTGTAGCTCAGGATTGAACTGTGGAGTCCTTGGGGTTCTCTGAGCTTGACTGTTTTCTTGCAAACATTTTGTTAGCCAGCTAGGTAACATCTTCAGTGCTAGAATGGAGTGGGGTTTGTTCTCTGTTTATATATACAGTGGCATGCCCTGCCAGTGGTGGGGGGTGTGGGTTTTGTTTTGTTTTGTTTTGTTTTGTTTTTCTCCCTCTGGTAGTTCCTTGATTAGGGTATTGTCTACTGCTTGATTGTATATCTGGTGATAATCTTGGTGTTAATCTCTGCTTATCTGGGTGATGATTGCTGGTGAGGAGATGTTCTGGTCTTTTGTTTCCTTTTATAGTCTCTTTTGAATAGTGTTTAAATATTGTTTGTCTCTGTGTGCCTGTTGATGGCTGCTTTGTCTGAATACCAAGCTTCCAGGAATTCCCTAGCATTTTTGGATTTAGCTTGGTCTAAGATGCTGACAGTTTCCCAGTTGAAACTATGGTTAAGTCTGTCCATGTGTTGTGAGATTAAGGAGTTTTCATCATGTCTTCTGTCTGCTAGTTGGTGTTTATGGATGCGCTCTGCAAGTCTTCTGCCTGTCTGTCCTACATAGTGGTTGTTACAGTCCTTACACTGTATGTTGTAGATGACTCCTGTTTTTTCTTCTTGGGCTACTGGGTCTTTTGGTTTGCTTAAGATGTTTTGGAGGGCTTTAGTTGGTTTGTGTGCTACAGAGACACCATGTGGTTGTAATAGTCTGTTAGTAGTTTCTGAGACATTTCTGATGTATGGCAGTGTTATTCTTTTCATAGCTTGTGTTGGTTGTGTTGTAGTAGGTTGAGTGGTCAGGCACTTTTTGATAAAGTTGCATGGATATCCATTTTGTTGGAAGATGTTGTACAGGTGGTCTATTTCCTTTTTCTGCTGTTCTGGGTTGCTGCAGTGCATTTGTGCTCGTTTGAATAATGTTCTTACACAGCTCCTCTTGTGGGAGGTTGGGTTGTTACTTTGGTAATGGAATACTTGATTAGTGTGGGTTGTCTTCCGATAGACTTGGGTTTCTAATTTGCTGTTGTTTCCTCTGCTGATGAGGATATCCAGGAGGGGTAGCATGTTGTTGTTTTCTTCCTCTCTGGTGAATTTTATTCCTTTGAAGATGTTGTTGATAGATTCATGTGTCTTCTCTAGTTGTTCTTTTTTTATTATACAAAGGTGTCATCTACATACCAGATCCATACTTTAGGTTGTATGTGTGGAAGTGCTATAGTTTCTAGGAATTCCATTACCATCTCTGCTATGAGTCCTGACAGTGGTGATCCCATGGGTATGCCTCTGATTTGTTGGTATATTTGTCCTGAAAATAGGTAGTGAGGCAGAGGTTGATGAGGTCCGTGATTCTGGATATTTCGATCTGGGTGTATTTGGTTAGGTCAGGTGTGTTGTGTAGTACTGCTGATATGGATTCTTTCGCTAGTTCCAGGTTTATGGATGTAAAGAGTACTGTGACCATAATTTTATCTTCATCTATGTGTACATATTTGATTTTCTGGAGGCACTGTAGTGAGGAGTTGATAGAATATTCACTCTTCTCTGTGAGATGTCCAAGCTTTTTTGTCAGTTCTTTCACTATGTTGTATGTTGGAGTCCCTGGTAAAGATACAATTGGTCGAAGAGGTATGTCAGGCTTGTGTATTTTTGGTCATCCATAGAAACATGGGAGGATGGGTTCACTGCTTTTCATCCGCCACTGTTCTTCTTTTGTGATCTGGCCTTTCTTGGTTAGGTTGTTAAGGGTTCTCTTGATTAGGTTGTTTAGTTTCTGTATTGGGTTGGTGTTAACTGGGATGTAGGTTTTTTTGTCCTCTAATAACTTTTTGGCTTTTTGCAAGTATTGTGATTTATCCGTAATAACTGTGGTTTGGCCTTTGTCTGCTGGGAGGATGATGATGGTTGGTCCTTCCTTGGGCTATTGAGGGCTGCTCTGTCCTCTACTTTGAGTTGGTGTTTTATTGGGTCTTTGTGTTAAGTCCTGTAGAACTAGAACTAGAAAAATAGTTGTTCCTTGGTGGAGGCTTGCCTGCATGCAAATTTCTCCGATCTGCGTGCTTTCTGAAGTGTTTGACGCCCATATGTGGTACCAAGAGGTACCACATATGAGGTTAAAGTTATTTTTAGTATGTCAAAACTGCTTTGTGTGTGTGTGTATGTGTGAATATATATATACGTATATATATTTCCTGCCATGATAAATTCACACATTAGATGCCCACAACCTATTTTAAAACTTTCTTTGTTCCATTGCTGTTCCATTTCTTATCTGCAAAAGGAACCAGAACTGAAGTTTAGCGAAGTCACTTTCTTGGATCAGTATAGGAACCGTGTTGCCATAGTTAGAAGGAGCACATTTGAGGCCCAGCAAAGTTCAGGATAGCAGTTATTAAAAGAAGGGAGCAAAAATCTGTACATCACCTCATTAGCATATAGACCCTTTCCTTCTTTTTCAATTCTTGTTACCTTTTAACATTTTTATGATCTGATATATGATTCCAATTTAATTTAATTTAGATTGATTTCAGTTCTTCAGTAATAGTAACTGCGTTCAGGGACCTTCTGACTTCCTTAGCTATTGTGTAGTATGTTTTCTTACCAACAGAAAGTTCACTTTCATACACGCACACACGCACGCACGCACACATATTCCGTTTACATGTATATAATATGTGTGTTTGTACACACACACACAACCCCAGACAGATAACATACTTCTCAAAACATATAAACATCATGGCTATATATTAACTTATATTTTACTCCTGCTTTCTGGACACACACAATTATGTTCATATGTTTCACAATATACCAGCTCTAGTGTAATATTTTCCATTGTACTTTTAAAACGCCAGTGTATTCTTTGAGGCTGAACTAAGATGGTATCATTATCTGTTGATGGAAACGTTATTTAAAAGCTCCTATATCTAGTGTAGCTAAGCTACTCTGATCTCAGAGATATTACGTTTTGAATAGCAACGTATGAGATTAAGCTCTCAAGCAACTAATGCAATACTGGAATGAGATTTATTTGAACTTCTTAGTGAATATGTATGTTAATTTCAAGGCTAAATATTAAGCATTTCAGGTAATGTTTCTATTATTCTCTTATGTACCCAAATCTAAAGATGATTTTATTCAACACTATTCTACCTACTTCCATTCAGATAAATTTAAGGGGGGAAAAAAAGATTACTGGTAATACTTTTTTAAAGTATCCATAGATACTCACAGATAAGCCCATCCGGGGATAAGCTGACTCTCAAATTTTTAACCAAAATACCATGAAAAATGCACCACCCATGGATAAGACAAGTGTGAAAATTAAAACATACGGAAATTTCAAGGGTCAGTTTATCTTCCAGTGGTGTGTTTTTCATGGTATTTGGTTAAAAATTTGAGGGTTGTCTTATCCACTGATAGGCATATCCATGAGTATATACAGTAAATACCAGATTACAAGCCCATTGTATTATTTTTAGAAATATCCTGTAATGACTCAGTGATTCCCCACACACCAAAGAATAAAAGATACAGATGTCATTTTCCAACATTTTGCCCAAATAAAGCTTGGGTGCTTAATTCAGCTCTTTGAGGTTTTTTGGGAAAGACAGTGTGACGTCTGAAATCTGTTTAAAACGTTAGGTCCTTTTGAATCTGAAAACCATAATCCAGTGTTTCTCAACCTTGGCCACTTGAAGATGTGTGGACTTCAACTCACAGAATTCCCCAGCCAGCATGCTGGCTGGGGAATTCTGGGAATTGAAGTCCACACATCTTTAAGTAGCCAAGGTTGAGAAACACTGCCATAGTTTGCCTGATGCAGGGTTAAAGTGCCGTGCTGGGTCCAGGGCAGCTTCAAGTCCACTCTCAGGCATGAAAAGTTACTGGATCACTTCATACTGTCGTTCTTTCTCAGCCCAAGTGATCTCCAAGGGTTGTGGTGTGGAAAAATTGGAGCAGGCAGTACAACATATGCCACTTTGAACTCTTGCTGATAAGGTGGGATAGAAATCTAACAATTTTTAAAAGGAAATGCTAACTGATTATTGCACACCAAGAAGGATGGAGCTGGGCACTGGCAGAAGCTTTGTTTTTTAATTTCAGTTTATTAAGCTGTGATGTGATGGTTTAAATTGAGGTCCTGTGCCTGAATTTTGTCTGCTGTCATTACATAATTTTCATCATCTCAGTTTCCTAATCTTCATCTTCTTGAAGGAAGCATGAAATAAACACAACTGAAGAAACTATTGATTCAGCACTATTGTTTGTCAGCCGCATACATGCTATGGACAGACAAATGGGGTACTATTGTTTTGCCAGTGGCAGGCAAACATAAAGCCATTCCTTCATTTTCCCAGGCAAAAATGGGCACAGCCCTTTAGTTGTTTGTTATTACCTATGTAAATAAATGGTTTTTTAAAGGGGAATATGGTTATTTATTGGATATATTTATTGATTTTTCTCCAAGTTTTTAGACTGTGGAGAATGGCAAAACACATGTTCTCTTCAATTAACTTAATATGTTTAGATCAGGTTAATTGTGTTTTACTAAAGCGCTTGATTACTGAAAAATGACAGATGTATTCACACTCATTTTGTTTTATTTTTCCCTAGTTACAATTACCTCAGCTGGAGAAAAAGGTATGATACTTTCTTTGTAAAACATTTTATTTCTGTACATATGTAGTCATATTTGAGTGTAATCTTGCAAAATTACATTGATTGCTTGAGTTTTGGAAAGAAAAAAAATGTAATTCCAGCATCAGGCCTCTCAGTGGTATCACTGTGATGGCAGCCTTCAGCTGCTGAAAAAGTGGGTTCTTGGCAACAGAAAGATTTCTGACACTTGCCTAAAATATAAAATCACTCAGTTTCTGAAGCAACAGAAGCAGCATAAGCTTACAGTTCATCAAATCAAGGATCCACAAGAATTGCTGGGCTAAATAAGCAAAAATAATTTATTCTAGCCAGAAAATATCTCTAAAAATATGCAGAGTATTTTGCATTTTCCATCCAATAAATTGTAGTGTGCCCTCCAACCTACATTAAGTAGCTTATAGCACAAATTGCAGTTTTCCAAATGTCTGAATTTGTTGCATGTCTCTTTCTATAAACTAAATATTGCCGCAACTTCCCTTGCGAGCATCAGGTCAGCAGTTGTTTATATTAAAATACAGACTTCAAAGACAAAGTCTTTCCTTCCAAAAATTCCACTCCAGAATGTTCTTCTTTCCCGGCAAAGCCTCCCCCTCTTAAACAGCCTCTAAAGAGCAAAACAGTGGAAGTTGGATTCTTTGTTCTTTCTCCTTTCAATGGAAACTGATAGGGAAAAGCCAGTTGCAGATGATGTTGGAAAATGGGAAAAGGCTACAGAGAGAAGGAAAAGATGCTAAGTTAAAGAAGAACAGAAAATTAGATCTGACATCTCTAATCTTGTAAGTTTATCTTTTAAAAAGCTTTAAACATTTAGAGCAAGAGAAGCTAAAAATGCCAAGCAGTAGAGAAAGATTGAGTCAGTCCCCACCTTAGCCCACCAGTTTTCTAGTGTTCCAAGGAGGGAAGAATGAATAAACCTTCACTGATATCATTCAGCACTAGAAAACAGACTTTCCCAAAAATATACTTCAGATTTTTCTGGCCATGGATATAGCTGTTACAATGCAAACTTGTTCTTACCCTAAAGTTTAAAAAGTTGAGTCCTCAACTTGTTGGCAGGTAAGTTTCTCAAAGGGTACCTAGAAAAGAAATCCTTATTTAATCGTTCCTAATAGGAAGATGCATAGACTACCCAATTGCTATGAAAGATAGTCTGAGTTGACAATCACAGAATCTGGAATAAAACTTAGAAAAGTGGATCTCCTTACTCCCATATTCTGTCATTGAGAAAATCATAAAAAAATTGTAAATCCAAATTTCATGCAATAGTCTACATATATTATAGAACTCAAATGCAGCAAATTAAACTTTTTCCAGTTAGTAGTCTAACAGGAGTATAAAGCATATTGCTGTACAACTTCAATAATGTTATTACATAATTATCCAAAACGGCCATTATATCATTGGCATATAAAAACAATTTATATTCACTATCAAGTGCCACCACATATGTAATATTTTAAGACTGTCTAATGAAAGAAGCTAAAGTTTCAAGAACTAAATTAAGGATTAAAGGAGACAAGGGCTTCCTTGGGGTGCCACGATATTGCTTGGTGGGTCAAGAAAAAATCCATTTGTAATTACTCTAGCCACAGGGTTGAGAAACCAAATTGTAATCTAGTGAAGAAAATATTATGGAAATCCATGTTTTCTTATTACATACTTCCTAAATTCAGTCTGAACTGGATTAAAAGTCATTTCAGTGTCCAACAAGGTTAGAAAAGCCTGTTCTAATTTATCTGCCATGATGTCCAAAATATCAATTGCCAAACAGATATTATCAAATGTCTGTGTACTTTTTATAAATACAGATTGAGATGGGTGAATTATCAACAATCTTTTCTATAGTCTCATGGCTAGTGTTACAATTAATATTTTAGCATCCATGTTAAATAACAGTGTATAACTTGTATTTGTGGTGGGGTCTTTTTCAGGCTTTTTAATATTTCTATAATATAGGCCTCATAAAACAGTGGAGGTAATATAGAAAGATTAATTGATTGTGAATCTCTAACAATATAGATGCCGATACATCTATAAAAGTTCTATATTGTTCAACTGGAAATCCATCAGTTTCAGGACTTTCCCCAATTTCATTGATTGAATTGTCTCTATAACTTATTGTAACGTCAATGGTTGTGCCATTTTTTAAATTTTCCTGTGAGATCTCTCCCATTTCAATATTTTACAAGAAATTAATAATTTGTGGCTCAGTTACTGATGTCTCCGGTTTATATATCTGAGTATAAAAATAATGAAACTGGTAGTTGATAGATTCAATCTCAGTACATAACTGATCATTATTGGCATTGAATTCCAGATATAAAATGCTGTTGTTTCAATCAGTGAGACAATAACTTTTCAGCTTTCTCTCCTGATTCCCAATAGATCTGATTAAAATATTTCATAGAATATTCATATTGTTCTGAAAATGGTAGCCCCAATTTAATCTTAGCTGCTATAAGTATTTGATACAATTCATCTGTGGGATTTTTGTCTTGTAGAAGTGAGTCTTTAATCATCTTTTCCAGCTATATAAGATTAAAATCTCAAAGTCTCTTTTTTGCTGAGGCAGTAGCAATAATGGATCTCTGAGTAAATGCCTTAAACACATCCTAAAGGATTAACATACTGGTAAAGCCCCTATTTATTTCAAAAAAAGATCTTGATCTATTCCAAAATAGGATGTCTTAGGAGAAATACTTAGATGCTGTCTTGAATTAGAATGGTATATACCGGCCATCTTTCCTAAGCCCTCAGAGCAGAAAGATACAGCTGTTATGTCATGCTTCCATGTACCAGGCTTCACATGACTTCCAGCCCATCCCCGGGAGGGAATTTCTCTATTTTTACACAGTGTATCCTGTGTGGTGTTTTCAGTTATACTGACCACCAGGAGGCACCACGTGACCAGTTTCGTCCTTCATTGAGCCTCTTCAGATGCGGGTAGCTAGAAGTTATTCTATGCAGTTCAAACCCTACTAGGAATTGAACTCATGGACCTTCACACTTCAAATGACTATACACAGCGCATTAATTTTAGGAGCTATTCAGGTCCTGGCTAATTTATAGTTTTTAAACTTCATTCTGAGAGTCACTGGACCATGAGCTGAGATTGCAGTCTGGTCTATTTAGAAATTGGCAGTTTGATCCACCAGAACAGGATAATTTAAAAAAATAATGTAATCTAAAATAGTTTTGATGTTCATGAGAAAAGAAGTATATTCTGTATGCTGTAGATTTTAAAAATGTCAAATACCTGTTAACAAATTTCAATATATATGCTTGCAATACTTTCCAATTTTGAAAAGAGGTAAAGTTTTTTTAAAGTGTTTCTATCTAGCTGAGAATCTTGGATTAAGTTAAAATCACCAGCAGAAAGTATATGTTGCTAGCGTGCAGACTATAATTCATGAAAACTTCTATGAAATATTTCAGCAGTGTTCTTGATAGGGCCATAAAAGTTAATCAGAGCAATAAAAGTATCAGCTATCTTTATTACCAAGAAAACAAAGTATTCATATGCTCTCATTCCAGATCAGTTTTAGATTTTATATTAAATATAACAGTTAACCCACATATTTTATCCAGTAATATAGGTCTATCTAATCTAGCTTCTAGGCCTCAAAAAAAAAAAAAAAAAGTTTGTGAGGTAGAGTATTGGCTTCTTAGAACATAATACTGTCTACTTGTAACTTTTATGGCTTTTTACAAATTTGTCCTTTTTTATAACTTGAGTTCATTTACATTTCAGCTGCTTAATAATATAAACAAATTTTCTCAACCTCTGCTTCCCAGAGTTAGCAGACATCTCATGCTGTAGTAAGCTTGATAAGCAGTAGTACATAAAGAGAAAACATTTAAATACTGAATAGGAATCTGAACTAAAAAAAATTAAACATAATAAAAATGTGATAAAAACGAAAATACTCTTCCCAGAAAAGCAAAAGGAACTGTATTTAAAACCTCCAGTGTGGCTTAAGTTGTTGTCCCCCTACTCCAACCATGCAAAGGTAGACATAAAAAGTAAGATTCTATAATATTTTCTTCTCCTTCGAAAAAGGAGAAAAAAGTTAAGGTTGTTACTCATCAAATAATTCTACAACAGATTAATTTGCAAATGTATTTCTTGTTTCTAGTCACATATGTTCCTCAAATAAATTAAATCTGCTCTGAATTTCCTCATTCACCTCAGAGTCACAAATAAATACATTTTTTAAAAAATGAAGTGTATCCTCCTTTACAAATCTATATTCTGATCTACCTAGAATCCTCATAGCTTAATTTTGGATCTTGTTTTCCTTCTTTTTCTGAAATCTGATGCTGTTCTTGTTCAGTGTTCAGATATTGCCAATCATTATGAATGTTATAATAATAAAATAACTGTTCCTGCCTATTAAATCTGTAGTAGTGATGCAAACAGACACACTTCCCTCTTAATTTAAAATTCAGTTGAATTCAGGTATTTAAAATGGTTGAGTATAACAATCATTGCTCGACTGACATTAAGCTCGGCTTTTTTAACTGCATTTGAATTAAAATACTTTGTCAAGTTCTTTCTCACAAATGTTTTAATTTAAATGATTAAATTTTACAGACTCTTCAGGTAGATATATTCATTCATTCATTCATTCATTCATTCATTCATTCATTCATTCTGTCAATTTACAGTATATGCTGCCCATCTCAAATTCATGACTCTGGGCAGCTAACTATGTTTTTTAAAAAATGGAATATTGTTAAAAACGTCACTTGTGCTCTCAGAACTAATATTTCAGCATGTGTTTCTATTCTAGTAACATTTATAGTTTCATAAAGCTGTGTGCGTATTCAAGGCTGCCCTAGAAAATCTACTGGGTCCATAATGTCATTGGAGCAGACAGATCCTCCTAATGCTTCTTGGATTGCACTGTCCCCTAATTCTATATCTTCTTAAACTTTTGTCCTTTATCAGCTTGGAAAGTAGGTCAACAATTATTCATGTGGTATGAAAATGTGGCAGAAACATAAAATATTCAGTATTCCACTACAGTTTCCCTCCCTTTCTCACTTAGTTACAAAGGGTCTTTTCTTTCACAATTCCTGAAGGTTATTTGTGGTGGTTTAGAAATGGAAAATCTTCAGTCACTGAAGCAGCAATTTCTGGATTTAAGAGGTAAAGCCAGCTGCAGTAATTGGCATTCCATTATCTTTTAATGTAGCTTAAATAAACCTATTTAGAAAATGAGGTTGGATTACAAACCCTAAAGTACAAAAACCAGCAGGCTGCACATGGCAGCCTGGTAAATTAGCTGGGAGCTCTTGACAAGACAAAAGATTTTGCTTTTGCTTCTCAGACTTAGATTAGAAAAATTCACAGAGGAGAGCTCTATCAAACATTATTCTCGACTCAGTGTTGCTTCTGGATTGGAGGTAGCATGCCTTCTAATACTAGTTGCAGGTGAACAGTAGCAAGAGAAGGATATGTTTCCATATCCTACTTGTGAGAAGAATCTGGTTGCCATTGTAGAGAAAATGCTGGACTAAGATGGGCCTTGGCTGATCCAGCAGGGCTGTTTATACAGTATGTTCTGACATTCTTAAATTAAATTCTTAAATACAATTTCTTCCATAGTTTTAAATGTCATCTGTGGATGCTGTACAAAGTTTACATCTGTTATTCAGAGTTTTTGAATATATCTTCCCAAATCTAAATTCAGCTGTAACTATTTATTGGTGATTCCTTAGGAGCACAATTGCTGCGAAACTATCAGCATAAAAAGTGTAAAATTTCCTTTACAGTATACGTGCCAATATAAATTACAGTCTTCTCTTTTAAAATGTTGCTCAGTACTAGTTTGATCATTAAAAGGAATAAATATCTTTAGGCTATCTGTAATAGCATTTTATTAACAATGTAATATTTACTATTATGTTACTTATTTTTATATAAATCACTCTTTGCTTATAGAAACATTTGTTGGGATAAGAAACAAGCACACACTGATAGCACATGTATTTTGTTTCAGAATAATGAATTTCTATTTGTATTTCCCTATTGCTGTCTGTATATGTGTAAGAATTATGAGCAAGCAAGCTTATGAACCCTTTATTTAAAAAATCACATGTGATCTGTTCTAGCTAAGCCATTCACTTATCAATTACATTATTAAAAACATCCAAATAATACAACCAATAAACAAAATACAGGAAAACAGGAAAAACACAATGACCCTTAAAACCAAATGAAAAACCTAATTAAAACCAACATTAAAACAGAAGAACATAAAGGATTTCATAAGAGTGCAGGGATTTCAACACATATGATAATTTGCCAGTTCCAAATCCTGTAATAATAAATATAATGATGTACTTATTTATTTACTCAAATTGCATGTATTATAGCCATCATATATTCTTTATGCAGGAAAACATGTCTTTGATTCAGGGGCTCTGTTTAAAAACCTCAGGCAAAATTGGTTTGTGTTACCAGTACAGTGTTTTTCTAAAAGGAAGACAGCCCTGATTTTTAAATCCAGAAAAAGATACAGAAAAGAAATGTATAAGCAAAGACAAAATTCCATTGCAATGACTAGTTCCTGTGGTTGTCATCATCAGCTGAAACCAATCCTGGCAATTTCCACTCCTCATATATGTATGTATCTATCTCAGGTGTGTTTGTGTGTACAATGTGTTTGTATGTATAGTTACCTGCTAGAAGTCATTCTCAAAACATAGAAAGATCAGGTAGTCTCAAAATAATTGAATTAATGTCTGCAAATGAAAATAAATTGGCTAGAAAACAAGACATCGTAACCCCAACAATTCTCTCTCATATACATAGCAACACACAATTACTTCTTTTTTCCATCCAGCAGAAACAGTAAAAATTAAGGGAAAAAACAAGATGGAGAGAAAGAATGACTCTACTAAGGAGAAAGAGAAGGAAAAGGAGGTAGAACAAAAGTGGGTGGGATGATTGGAATAGTTAACTGGACAAGGAAGAAAAGAAAGGAACATTGTTAGTTTAGGCATTACAAAATGGGTTAAAATTCAGTAGGAAGGCCATTCCTCCCAAGCAACTTGTAATTTTCAAAATGTTCTTTTCAGTAGGGATGTCTGCAGCTGTTTACAGCTTGGGTCCACTCCTATGTTTTTAACAGCTTCTACTTTTATCAGTAACTGTAAAAACCCTCAGTTCACAGGAGATTATTTGGGAAAGCTACCATAGGGTAGCTGATACCATAATTTCAGCAACATTTATTTATTTACAGATTTATATAGCCACCTATCTCATATAATGATTCTAGGTGGCTCACAACAATCCATAAAAACACATCTTAAAACAGAAGTAACCTCCCCCAGCACCAGACCAAACAGCCTCCAGCTCATCCCCCACCCTAGCCTAATGTTTGGGGGAAGAACCAGGTCTTCATGGAAGGCTCAAAGGGTATCCCTCAGATCTCAGGTGGGAAGATATTCCAAAGGGCTGGGGCAGCCACCAAAAAGGCACACCTCCGAGATCCCATCAGGTGGCAACATTTAAGGGAAGGGACCTGGAGCACGCCCACCTTATCTAACCTAGTAGGAGGGCAGATACCCTCAGGGAGAGGTGGTCCCACAAGTAACCTGGCCCTGTGCTGTGTCAGGCTTGAAAGGTGATAGCCAGCACCTTGAATTGACCCAGAAAGCAACTGGAAGCCACTGCAGCTCCTGCAGCAGTGGTAAAACCCGGGTGAACCACAGGGCAGCCCCATGTAGAGCACATTGCAGTAATCCATATGCCTGGAGCATTCATTTGTGGTTGAAATGGCCTCTAGGGTGGAACAACATCCATAACTATAATTTCACACATAGTGCTAACCTTTGGTTTACAAGCAGACTTCTAATCCACTTCTGATTTTGGTTTGCCAGCTATCTACAACTGTTATTTGACTTGAATTGGAACTGATCTATTTTTTTGTTACGATGGATCATAGATTTTATTATCCCTGTTATTATTGATTTATTGTTGAGTATTAGCCAGGGTCCTGTGCCATCTCCTATTCTACAATTGTGTCTCCAAATTTATTTTGCTGGTAAGGCAAAGAAAATGTTGCATTATTCCCCTAATTTTGTTTTAATGTTTTTGCTCTTTTTAACAGTACTCCCTGACATTGTATTTGTATTTCACTTTTATTGCAGTTGTCTACCTTGTGATTTTTCATCTGTCGTTTGTAATGTTTGCGTGGTCCTATTGGAAGACTATTTTTACATTTCCTGCCTCCCCTTCCAATGAGGTAAATGTTATTATCGGCAAAGTTATACAGTTCTTACTACTGAATTGTTTTTGGTACTAATGCTTGCTTTTAAATAAGATTTGTTAAATTTTCTTTTTGTTTAGTTTTTCCTTTCCCATTTAATAAATTATATTGTAGTGCCGTGAATGAAAATCATAAAATTATTTTCTGAAATTACTGCAGTGCTATAGCTTAATTTAGATTTCTTTAATTTGAATAATTTGTTATTTTAGATGAGATAACCCAACAATACAGTGTTCAGATAGATGGCCTTTGTAGTCTGTTTCATAATCTTAATATAAACCAATTCACAGTCTCTGCATCTTTGTAATAATTATTTTAACAATTATGCTCAATAACAAACCTCATGCTTGTTTAGGAGTGCTATTAGCTTTAAGGCACCCAAGCAATATCCAAATACTGTAGAAATGTGCAACATCAGTATGAAGTCATTATCAATGCTCTGACCCACGTTCCATATTTGTATGTTCCTGTACAGCTTCAAACAGGAGAAACATTTGTGCAAATCAGATATGTGCTTACATTCTCTGGACACAGCACTGTGGAATTCCTTTTGCTAATCTAAATTTAACACGGCCCTTCCTAAAAATAATTGTTTTATCAATGTCTTATGGTAGACCAAAATGCAGCCTGAGGCAGTTGTAACTCAGCAGCTACAGTGTTAATATTTTTGCTAAAACTTAAAGTTGTTCTCTTCAGGGTCAAAGCATTATCTGTGTCTTTTCTGTTGTAGGTCTGGATATATTTATTCTCTTTTACTCTCAAAAGTTATCCTGAAGTGCGTTTTTAGAGAATTTTTTTTAAAAAAATAGGTAATGGAAGAATATTGTGTAGCATTTTAAATTTTAAAAAATGGACAAATGTGTATGAATAACCATTTTACATTTGTTAGATGAAGCACAGGTATGACATTTCTGATCCTCTAACTATGAACCCTTAGACCAACTTTCCAGCTCATTCTTACATGACCCTCCCTTCTGTAAGGAACTAATCAGGATAACTTGTAAAGGGTTGTAATTATTGTTCATATATGCTATAGCGTATTAGCAATATTGTGAATTCAGCCATTTTGGTTTATTGATTAGCCAGTTATTTATTTAGTAAACAACAGCTAAATAAATCTCATGAGTAGCATGAAAGATCTGGAACTGGAATGATAAATAAACCACGGTTAAAAAACTATTGCTTAGTTCAGTGTATGTCTCCAGGGACTATCAAGGTCTGGGCTAGATGATGACTGAGATCCCTTCCAATGTTATGTTTCTGAACATGTCTAAAATAAATAGGGGCAATCCATTTGGAGGCCAGGTATGGACTTGATGTTTTTCAGAGGAACTAAAGCCTGCAGCAAGCAGGATGATGATGCAGTGGGCAGGACTATGTCATATGTAGACAAGGCCAGGATTTCAGGATGTTTTGGGATAGAAGTAGTCTTTGTTTTGTTTGTTGACTGTTCTAAAGCTCTGTTAGAGCATATACGTAATTTTGGTGTGATTTCTAACTGCAGGATATCACACTTTTAACTTTTGGCAGTTGTACCACCAGAATTCAGTGGTACAGTCAGGTGATTTTTAGAAGGAACAAAGGTGGTCACAGGCTGCATACAGCTGTGGAGCCACAGGTGAACTATCCCTGATGTATTGTCGGAAGATAGAACAGCAAGATTGAAATCTATCTCACATAGCCAAACTCAAGGTTAGGAGATCACAAAACGTTATGCCTGCAATTATAGGGAAGTGCCGTATGTATTTGAGGACATTTCCTTCTCTGTCAAAAGAGATTCCCACCATTTAGATTTTAATAGGCCTATGTGAAAGAGTCGAACACTACCTTAATAACCACAAATCTTGGAAACCTTTTAAGAAAAAGAAAAGAAACCTGTTATTCTCAAGATGTGGAATTTTACAAATGCTCATATAAAAATATCATAAATATCATAAAAACAAGTGTTAAAATAAAATACATAATTAAAACAGCAGAATATGACAGGTTCCTGAGGACACAAAGGGCTAATGAAATAGTAGCAGTATTGCAGCTTTCCCAAACTCTGGAAGGGGGGGGGCGGGCATCCAGACCTCACAGGGTAGAATATTCCAGAACAAAAGGGGTGCTGTGGAAAATGCCTACTTCCAAGCCCTGCCCTTCTGTCATCCAAAGAGAAGGGATCCAAGCCATCACTTCCTGGATTGATTGCACTGGGCATGCAGATTCTGTCTGGAGACAGTGGTGCCATAGACAACAAGGACCCAAGCAAATTAGGTGTTGTTGATCAAAACCAGCACGTTGAATTGTATTCAGCATCTTATTAGACTCCACCTGTTTTTAATTTGTGGTTACATACTTTTAAAAAACTTAGAATCAGCAATAGCAATAAGAAGATCCTGAACCAGTTTCAGCCAATTTCCAAATAGCTAATACTAAATAGGCATTCATACAGATGATAAGGTTTTAAGAGATACAAGTATATACACACAAGTTGTTTTGAAGCTGGCCATTTACTTAGATTGGAGTTACAATTTTGTTCAGTCACTTTTTATGAAATGCACAGACCATGCTACCATCCTGTTGTATTGAAATGCTTTCCACTTGATGGCAACTTGTCATAAAAAATAATTGCAGTGCTCAATTTGTCAGTGTGGATTGGCAAAGTGCTGAAGTTTTCCAGGACTTCAGTCTTATGCTTTTATTTAGTAGCTTCATTACTGCATCATTCCTGAATTGTCTTCATCATCCAATTCTTGATCCCTGTGGGCAAGTGAGGTTTTAATTAGTGGGATCCTGTTTCCAGCCAACCAGTGCAAATGTTCATTATATAAATTTGAACAGTGCAGTTTCCATCTGTCTAGCCACTGCATATTTTATGTGACAGTCGCAACTGCTGAGTCCAGCAGAAGTGTAGATAATGTACTTAAAAATATATTTATAATTACTAGATAATGTCATTTACCTAGAAATAATGTGGAGAGGTAGGAAATAAGTTTTTACAGTACTAAAAGATGAAAGGGGAAATAGATTTTGGGTTAGGATCATCTACTTTATCTGTTTGGTGATACAAACTAGTCATGTCTTTGATTTTGATTTAATATTTCTTCGAATTAATAATGTATAAAAATTCTGAAACTTTGTGTGTGTGTGTGTGTATCGCCTAAATATGATTAACAGATGGCATGAAAACAAACATGCTTTTGTCCTTTTCTTCAGTTTTGCTTATCAAAAACCGATAAGGAGCAATATGAAAAAGAAGAGAGGCCAGAATCTCAGCAGGAAATTCTAAGAAGAGCTGCTAAAGATCTGCCTGTCTATACTACAACAACATCAAGAGGTAAGCCATTTAGGAATGGCATCAGCATTGGCTTCACTTGACCCGCACCAAACGTTTTGTCTTTATTTCTACATCAACACACAAATTTTCTAAAATAAAACAGTCATTCTTCCTGATGTCTGTATCATGTGAATAGTGCTAAAATGTTCCTTAGCTAGGCTGAGTTGCAGGCGCCCCTCCACTAACTGCATGTATAGCATTCATCCAGTCAAAGGATCCTGGAGACCCACTGTTTCCAAAGCTGTTTCTGGCATTTTATGGTACTGAAAAAGGACAGTAGTATTTTCCTATTTAAGATGTGAGGGAAATCCTAGTTTCCTTTCCCTTTGAAAGTTTTGCATGGGTAGCTCAGTATTTATTTGTTTGTTTATAAAATTTATCAGGTGCTTCTCTCATAGTTGTGACTCTGGATGGTATACAACCTAAAAAAGGGGGGGGGGGAATCAAGAACTGTTCCAGATACTGTTTAAGCTATATTAATGTTTCACCTTTCCATCAGTAGATATACAGATAGATTGCTTTACTGTTATTTCACAGCAGTTGTAAATGAACAACTCTGTACTGAAATTGGGCAGCCAATAAATTTAAACAAATAAATAAATAATAGCTGTTGGAGAATTCTCGTATTACTATATACCCATTCATTTTTAAGATACAGGTAGCCCTTGACTTGTTTAACAACCATTCAAAGTTATGACAGGGCTGAAAAAGTGACTTATGAGGAATCCACACACTTACAACTATTGCAGCGTCCCCACAGTCACGTGATCAAAATTGGGGCACTTGGCAACCAGCATGTATTTACAATGGTTGCAGCGTCCCAGGGTCACATGATCCCCATTTGTGATCTTCCCAGCCAGCTTCTGACAAGCAAAGTCAAGGGGGAACTGTGTGATTCACTTAACAACCACGTGATTTGCTTAACGACCATGTGATTCACTTAATGACTGCAGTGATTCACTTGACTCTGGCAAAAAAGGTCGTAAAATCAGGTGCAGTCACATGATGCCTTGCTTAACAACTGCACTGCTTAATGATGAGTTTTGTAGTCCCTATTGTGGTTTTAAGTTGAGGACTACTTGTATAGCTGCCCTATTTATATTCTGAATTCTTATAAATCCTTTTTTGAGAAGTAGGAAAGCTCTAAACTCCTAATTTTAAAGCTTCACATTTCACATCTTGACTTTGTTTCAATTTAGCTATTAGGTACTGTGATAGATGCCAGCTAATCAAACCTGATCGATGTCATCACTGTTCTGCCTGTGACCTGTAAGTATATACCAATTCTAGGTTGGATTGATGAGTCTATGTTTTCAAGCATATCTTCAGACCTGAAGTCACAGATTTCCACATACAGGTAGTCCTTGCTTATCGACCACTTGTTCAGCAACTGTTCAGAGTTACGACGGCACTGAATGAGTGGTACTTACAATCAGTCCTCGAAATTCTGGCCATTGCAGTGCCCCCGCAGTCACGTAATCACAATTCATGTGCTTGGCAACCAGCTCTCACTTATGACAGTTGCAGCAGCATCCCATGGTCACATGATCTCCATTTACAACCTTCCCTGCCAGCTTCCCACAATCAAAGTCAATGGGAAAGCTGGCAGGGAAGGTCGCAAGTTGCTTTGGTAAGTCGCCCCCTCTTCCTGCACACTGCACTGTGCCCTCCTCCTCAGGCCTCCCTGCACTTACACGCACCCTGTGCCCTCTTTCCCAGACCTCCCTGCACTTGCACACACCCCACACCCTCCTTCCTGGGCCTCCCTAGCACTTTCCTCCCCAACTCATGCGCAGCCTGCGCCAGCCTCCCAGGAGCTCCCCCCCGGTCACTCCTGCGCTCCTTATCTGGGGTTCCTGCCACTTCCTGCTTAATGACCCACACTCTTAGGTTATGACAACAACCAGGACTGCCTGGATTACTGTCACTAAGTGATGTGGTCATGTGACATCGCACTTTACAACCACATCGCTTAGTAAAGAATTCAGTCCCCATTGCCGTCGTAACTCGAGGACTACCTGTATATGATGTTTCTTCTTAATAATCTGTTTTGCAAATGGGAAAAAGTATCAAAACTCATTTAATTAATTTGTTACATTTATATGAGAGAGATTGACAGATCCAGATTCACACAGTGACCTTCCATGGCTGAGAATGGGTTTGAACCTGGGTGTCCCCCATCCTAGTTATATTTTTCATGAGTTTGTACTAACTATATTATCAGCACTAAGAATAATGTATAACCATGAGCCGTTCTCTTTCCTATGAAGAAGTATATAATGATTGTGGTTTTATTATAAATTGTGTCTTTAAAAAAATGTTCAGGTAAAGGAACAGGCATTACAGAGAGTAAGGGAGGAAGAGAAGAAAACAATCAGATTAATCTATGTATTCTGTGTTCCATGATAATACATATGTATGTGTGTATGTGTGTATGTGTATATATGAAATACCTAGAGCACTTTAATAAGTCTTACTTGATTAAACATCCACTTATTGGTAATTTACATGGTCTGGTTCACACATCAATCAATCAGATATGGTCATAGACCAGCATAAGGAAGATGGGGTACAGTCAATTAAAAAGCATAGAAGATACATAAAGTATACAAGAAGCTAGAAGATATAAAAATATATTAAAACAGAAAGTATATATAAAAAAACAAGAGTGTAAATAATCTAAAAGGTGGGGTAGGAGGATTAGATGGGTGTAGGAGAAGATACAGGTTAGTATGTGGAAGACTATCAAATTACAGAGCACTCTAGTATGGCGAACTAGATGCTCATTAAGTGTAGTTTATGGCATGAGTCATCGTCCGACAAATTTTAAGCACTGGTACACAGAACCTAGCAACATTGTATGTTGTAGCAGGGTTGGTATCTGAAAGCAGCAGGGAGGTGTAGAATTGTCCTGTGCACCCTGGGTATTTATACAGTAATGGTGAAGTGAGGCTAGTACAAACGTCTCTGTAATACAGCCACTGGAGAAGCACATGTTCTGTTGTTTCTGTGTGTCCAGAGTCACAGGGGCATCGTCTGTCTGGGTAAGGAATCTTCCTGTATTAGCTTTCAAGGACAGCTGAGGGGAAGGCATGACATCGTACCAGAGGAAAGGCCTCTGGTGTTTAGGTACTTCGAGTTTAGTTAAATATGCCATAGGGGAGGCAGAGTACCTGTTGGATTCAGTGGCAATACCATGATCATGAAAGTGGTTTTCCCAGGATGAGGCTCATCCATTACACACATCAATTTAAGCCAATAATTATGATTTATTTTAAACTAGCATATGAATAAGTACAGCCTCTACAGTGTTTGTGTATCACGACAAACCATTTTTTTCTAGAATTCTGGAAATTCCGTTTGAAATGTTCCATCTTATCAACTAACCAGCATAACCAGCATTGGTGCGCACTGCTCAGTGACATTCATTTGGGTCTTTCTGTGAGCAGAACAGATAAACTCATTCAGGAATCTCAATATTTGTTTATCATGCTTTCCATGCTGAGATGCCTTGCTTATCATTCCCAAACAAGCAAGCGTTGGGAGCCATGGTTACCCAAAATTGCAGTCAAATTATGTTTACGTTGGTAATGTTACGCAGTGACTGCAAACAAAAATCACAGTCTGGTGTATGTCAGTGTTGCCATGGCATAGAAACATTGATTGCTCAGATACTCATGAATTTTCCTGATGGTGCTTTCAGAGAAAACTCTTTAAAATCCAAAGGGCTCAGACAGATTCATGTCTCCAATCCATATGCTATACTACTACTGAATTTGTACTTTTTGCAGTTAAAACAGAGGTGGATGTGATTCGCAGTGTCCCTGAGGGGTTCTCATGTACAAATAATGCAAGTTCAAGACAGTTGACTTTAAAATTTTGTACACAAGAAGCAGCTATTTACAGTCTTATTCCTCCCTTTCCCATTGGCCCCCAAATCTTTTTGTACCCCATATTTTCCAGCTAATCTCTGTTCTAGGTCCATCACGTGAAAGTGAGAAAGAGATTACATGTGTCCAGTTGGATGAATAGGAAATTTATTGAATCTGTCCATTTCTTTCATTACTCCCTTCTTTCAATTACTTCCTTTCCCATCTCGCTTTTGGGAGTGTCTTCACAGGAACCCTCTTCACTCTGATAGGAGTGAAGCAGAGGCTGAGGCAATTTGCACATTTCATTTAGCCTTTCTGTTTTTGTTCCCCATACCTATCCCATGGAGCTCAAACACCATAATGCAAGTGGACCTGATTCTTCATGACCCCACTTTATTCATTTCCCTGAAGGCAGCATCTTCACTGTATTCTGTCCCCTAGATTCCTCTTCCCCTCTTTCATTTCCATCCCCACCACCCAAAAAGCTTAAAGATGGCAGCTTGGGGAAAGTCTTTTTTCTTTCTTTTTGTATTTTCCCAGGGATGTCTTGGGCCCCTTGTGGGTGCATTGCCAAGTCTCTGAAAGCACTGTATTGGGAGCATACATACATACATACCCATCACACTATTCCCTTTCAAGGTAAGCAATGGTATACCAAGTACGGAAAGGAAGTAAATAGTAAGCCAAAGTAATTAAAAGCATGAGGTAAGAAAAGGAAATGTGACTAAATCTAACACCATTCATATGCCTCTCCATACTTTTCTCTTCCAAACCATTCTATCTTCCGTATCCATAACCACTTTATACATTGCCTTTCATGCTTCAGTATTCTCACCTTGAGAATCTCATCAACTCCATCCAATCACAACCTTCTTGGTCTTCCTCTTTCATTCAGTCCATTCACTCACCCTTCATAAAGTTGCTCTGCAGTTCAATCCTAATTGTTTCCATATTACCAACCACCTTAGCATTCTTTTGTACTAGTCACTCATCTTGTATTCAATCCACATCACCCATTCATTCTTGATTCTTTCTCTTGTTTTACTACACATATTTAAGTACGTGATTCTCGCTGCATTCCACTTAATGTTTTCCTGATATACCCAACTCTCACTGCCATATGACACAGTAGGCAGAAACGTGCTTTATATACAGCCATGTTAACTTCTTTCAACGAACATTCCCACAACAGAATGTATCATACTCACTGCCTGTCTACCAGCATAGGCACACCTTAAAATTTCTCCATGTTTTCCCATCTTTAGTAAACATTCTACTAAAGTACACAAATTCATACGCTTAATCTAGGTTTTGCCATTTATGTGTAACTTGCAATAATTCATTCTGTTATCCCTGTCAAACACGATGACTTTATTTATTTATTTATTTATTTATATGTCATATTTATATAGCCGCTCATCTCACACAAGCAACTCTGGGTGGCATACAACAATTAACTAACAGATGAATAAAATCAATCATAAACATAAAATAAAAACTATCAAAATTTTAAATTTTAAAATATGTAAACCCCACGGAGAGAACACAATATCAATTGCAGTGGAGCCATCTAAGAATGCCTCTGGTTCCCAAAGACCCCCAGGCCTGACAACATAGCCAGGTCTTGAGGGACTTCCTAAACGACAGCAGGGAAGGGGTGAGCCTCACTTCAGGAGGCAGAATGTTCCACAAGGAGGGAGCCATGGCAGAGAAGGCCTGCCTCCTGGATCCACCAAATTCAAGTTCCTGGCCGATGGAACACATAGCATACCTTCCCTGCCAGATCTAATAGGATGGGCTGATGTAATCAGGGAGAGGTGGTCCCTCAGATAGCCCGGCCCCATGCCATGAAAGGCTTTAAAGGTCAAAACCAGCATCTTGAATTGAACCCTGAAGCAAACTGGTAGCCAATGCAACTCACAAAGCAGAGGTGTAATATGAGCTCTTCTAGGAGCACACATAACTGCCTGCGCTGCTGCATTCTGCACTAGTTGAAGCTTCCAGATATGCTTCAAGGGCAGCTCCATGTAGAGTGCATTATAGTAGTCCAATCTGGAGGTGACTAGGGCATGAGCGACTGAGCAAGCCTCCCAGTCCAGGAAGGGACACAATTGGTGCCCAACACGAAGCTGTGCAAAGGCCCTCCTAGCCATGACTGCCACCTGCTCTTTGAGCAGGAGTCACAAGTCTAGGAGGACCCCCAGATTGCACACCGGATCTGTCTGGGGTAGTACCACCCCATCCAGCACCAAAGATGGTATAGTCCCAGATTAGTCTTTGATACATTAATTTCAAACCAGTATTTCTTAGCGCATCATACAAACTATGTAACATTCACTGCAAATCACTAGGGTTCTCAGCCAACAATATTTTATCATCTGCATACAAAATACATGTATATCTTATGTCCCCAATCAATACATCTTTGACATCATCACAAAGATTCCTTATATATTTATCCAGAAATACATTAAACAACAAAGGGGACATCACATATTCTTGCCTTGCTTCCTGCTCATTGTTGAATCATTTGCTAAGCATTCTACTTATTCTCACACATGCTTTACGTCTATAATATATCACTACATTCAGCAACCAACTTTCAAAACATTCCACGATTCAAGTATATTCACTTTATCATATGCTTTTTCTAAATCAACAAACATACAATAAACTTACTTTCTCATATTCATGCATTTCTTAGTGAGCTGCTAAAGAGCAAAAAGCTGGTCTGCATATTCCCTCCCTGCCATAAAGCTGCATTGCTTCAGATTTTGTTCCTTGTCAACTCTCATATCCATTCAATCTAAATTCTTCCAAGCACCTTCCTAAGCATACTTAAAAAACAACTCCCTGTTTAGTTTTTGTATTCATTGCTGCTTAGCTTTCTCTTTACATAGGGGAACAATACAGTACAAACTTTATTGGACTCCATATGCAAGTAAATTATTTGGATTACTTCTGGAAGCAATGGACAAGTCCATTGTATCTAACCATTCTCCATTATATTTTCTTTTGCAGATGGCTTAGCAGACTAAGCCATGGATCCTGGGCCCCCCTGCTGCTACAGGCTACCTCCTCCTTTTCCCTCCTGGTCACCCAACCCATGCTCAATAGGTGACCTTGTGCACTGCCCCCTACCCATGCACTGTCTCTTTCTCACTGATAGCCATCCAAGCCATGTTTAATAGGCCACTTATGGGCCACGGTCTCTTTCTCCCTATCGCTACCTATCACTTTACCTCTTCTCCCTCCATGCTCATTGACAACATAGAACATTGTTTCAGTTCCACTCTGTGATACATACCAATGTAATTCCCATGCAACTGTCTAAAATACTCCTTCCAGCATTTCTTCTTTTCAGTTTAATGCTCAAAGCATTTCATCACTTTCATTTTTAATTTCATTCACTCTGTTGAAAGTTCCGTGTTTAAGCCTCTTCACCTACTTTCAAAACAGTGTTTTTATCTCCATTAGAACTGTTCTGTGTTTTCTCTACCTCTTTTAAACTTAACTGTTCCTTGCTGTAGTTGAGATTCTTCACAACCATCTTTTTCTCTCTAAACCCATTACATAGTGTATTTCTATATTGTATCCATTTTCCCCATCCACAGTCTCTTTCAGTTCATCATTCCACAAAGCATCCTTTTTCATATTCCCATTAATATAAAGTACTTATTTGGTACTCTCCCTTTTCACTTGGTTCCAAGCAGTTTCCACACTGTTTTTTCTTAGTTTTGTTTTCCATTCATTCTGTTGGGAGGTTAATCTCTCTTCTAAAACATTCTTATACTTGACTCATACTTCAAGCAGTCATTCTACTTTTGCTCATACTTCTTTCACTTCTGTTTTCTTCCATGTCCATTTTTTCCCAAGATTCACTCTTGACATTACCAGATAATGGTCTGTCCCACATTCTGAACTCCTTATTTCCTTTGTAATATTCATGAATTCTCTCATTTTTTATGATAGCATGATAAGCTACCAGATCAATCAAGCTTTTCAATTTATATTCATTCTCTTGCATTATAAACTTATGTTTGAAACCCTTACCTTTCATTATGTTCATTCACTGGAATGTAGAATCAGCTATCAGCAACCTATGGATTCCTACTTTCATGCACATCCACAACAGTCTAGATGGCACCAATTCATACTTTTTGACATACATTTTAGCACTTTCATTCATAATTACATCTTCAAATCCCTGCACATATTCATTAACTCCACTACATAAGATTAGGCCACCTTCATTCGGTTCTATTTTCTGTTAGTTTCACAGACACATAACATACTAATTTTCACTTCATACAATTTCATTTCATTAGTTAATCCATGTTCTGTATCATCTACTCCTTTTACATTTCAAGATGTAATATTTCATTTGCCATGGTTGTCACAAGGTAGTCCATAGATATCATTCTTCACCACCCATCGTGACTTTAGTCATTTGAAGCTTTCACATAATGTTTTTAGTGATATAGGAAAGTATAGACTATGTTACCAGTCTTCATCATAGTGCAGTCCCACATGCAGCATTCACTGCTGATCATAAGGAAAGAAAACCTCTTATTACAACCACAACCAAAACTCATGTTTGCCCCAAGCATGCTCCTAATATTCTGTGCAAGTTACCTTGGAAAGTCAATATATTGTTGCTGCACCCTGCCAGCTTAGAGAATGCAATACTGACACACATTCAGAATGCACATATTGGGAACATGGAGGTAAAAAATTATATAGAAAGGAAAAGTTAAATAACCCCTCAATGCCACATTTCAAAGCAAATTATGTACCCATGGCTGTGCTGTACTTTATTTTATTTTTTAAGTTAAAGATAAGCCAGTTACCTCCCATATAATGTATGCTTTTGAGTTTGTGACTGAAGACAGGAGTTCTACTTCATTCTCTTCACTGCTCTGCTTTCCTGGCAATATACAGCCCATAGTACTCCTTCCCACAACCTTTTGAATTCCTGGGTCAGCATTACAACCACCAGCTGAATAACCGTTAATAGAACATGCATTCAACATATCATTAATGCTGCTGCGCTACAATAATCTGCTTTAGAGTATACTACATACTATAAATATAGGATTGGGAAAGGATAGTCTTTAGAAGCTGAGTGTGATGCGTTGTAGTAGCCATTTTCACAGATGACTTAACATTTTAATATGAATGAATGGTTGTAAACATCAGATGCATGAAAAAAATCCTTCCCCTGACCTGAAAATGAAGGGTAGCAGTAGAAGAGTAGGCATGTGGAAGAATGGCAAACTTAAGTGGGGAGGGCGCTGCTTTCTCCTCTTTCCCCATACCATTTTTCTGTGCCAAATGCCTCTTTATTGTTCTTCCATATACAAGAGAATATACACACATTCATGCACCCCTCTATCAATTTCTTCTCCCAGTTGGAAAGTGGATTGAGTGAGGAAATAACTCTGAGGATTAAGCATGCCTCTCCTTTCTCAAGCTATATCTGTGTTCAGATTCTCTTGACTGTGTTTCATTGTGAAAGAAAGGACATGGGAGAACTCTGTGAGTCTGCCTTGCAATATTTTGTTTAGCCCTGGCTGCTAAAAACAAACTGGGGGGAGGGGAGGCAGAGGTGGAGTGATCAATGGTTTCCAAGATGTTACAATGCTTGAATAGGCTTTGAGAGATTGAGATTAGATATATTTATTGGGGGGGGGGACGACATACTAATATTCTTTGATCACCTTTGCATTGATTCAAATGTCTTCCTTTTTTTTTTTAGATGTGTACTGAAAATGGATCATCATTGTCCTTGGTATGATTTCTTTATTATTATTTTATGCTTGTTTTTGGTTTCATACCATAACAAATAAGTAAACTCTCTTATTATTGGGTATGCACAAAATAAGTTAAGAGTAAGAATAACTAGGAATAATTAGAGAAAAATTAGAGAGTGACCTACTAACAGAGTCTAATTTAAATTAGTTTGATCTTTATTTTCTCAAAATAAAAACTTTAGGTTATTGTCTCACTAGCAATAAATAGCACATTCTAGAATTGTCCAACTATAATTGTGTCAAATAACAGTAATGAGGACAGGCTTTATAATATTTCAAGGATAGCTGGGTAATGCTCTGAGGATGCTCTAAATCACTAGTTTGTAAATGATCTTAGTCAGGATCATTAAATTAATGGAAGCTTTACCATTAACGTGGATAAGAGCAAGGCTAAATAGTAATATTGTTAGCAACATTTGATAAATACATTTTACTGTTCTGTTCTGAGTTCTTACTGAATGACTAGAACAGAGATGGGGATCCGGAAGCCCAGGGTCATCTTTGGCCTTAAACCTCTCTTTTGTGATGCCCCCAACAACTCTCCCAATGCTGACTGGTAGGAAAAAGCAGCATGATTTCTTGCTGCGTTGAGGAGGAAAGAGACTAAATTGTAGTGTAAGTCCTGAAATAACATATTAAAATTATGATCCTCCTCTAAAAAATTAGGAGAGGAATGGAAAATCTTTCCCACCCATATGTGAGATGCAGCAATGTCTACTTTAGGTTATCACGTATTCCACCTGCTCTGTCCCTTATTTCAGGAGTGTTACCCAGCTGTCAAAAGGGTATGCACAACTGAGCTAAAATAAGCAGTCCTTCATAACACTTTGAATGAAACAGGAATCTGTGGTAGTCCAGATGTTTCTGAACTCAAGCTCCCAGCTAGCATGTCCTGGCATGTTGTAGTTCTCAGACATCTAGAGGGCCCTTGGTTCTCTGTCCTGATAGAGCTTGAAATTAAAAAATGGTTAAAGAATCAAAAAGGACATAATTAGAATAAGAGAATTTAGAAATTGATACAATTGCAATATGAAGTGTAAATACTTGAGTACATATACAGGTAGTCCTCAGCTTACAACAGCAACTGGAACTGGAATTGCCGTTGCTGAGCAATGCGGTCGTAAAGCGTGATGTCATATGACCGCACCGCTTAGCTATGGCAGTTTTGGCAGTCCTGATTGCTGTCATTAAGCAAGGACCATTTGGGTGGTTAAGTGAGGACCTCATGTGATCGTGACTTCCGACTTCCTGCCTGTTTCCCCATTGACTTTGCTTGTGGGAAGCCGACAGGAAACGTCGGAAATCATGGTCATGTGACTGCAGCTCACTGCAATAGCTGGTTTGTGGACTGAGGACTGGTCATAACTACCACTCATTCAGTGCCATTGTACGTTTGAATGGTCACTGAACAAGTGGTCACTAAACAACAGCCACCTGTTATATATATATAACAGGTGGCCCTTGTTTAATATATATATATATTTATATATACTAATTATATATAGGTATAAGGTATACTAATTATACTATATATATATATATATATATATATATATATATATATATATATATATTATGCATGTAGGTATTTTTATTCCAAATATTATGCATAGCAGGTGACGGTAACTTGCTTGACTTAACAGGCAACAATTTCATTTCAGGTTTTTAAGTTACTGAAACATTCCCCATGTTCGAAAGCATTGGAGGTCAGAGTGTATGGCAGACCCATGAGCTGATTATGTTGATGGTTGTTTGGGGTTTTATCTCAACTGCCAATTATGTATTTATTGTTATATTGTTGTTAATGTTGTGATTTGAATTGTTAGCCGCCCATTATGATGAGATGGGCGGCCATACAAATTGAAATAAATAAATAACATGTACTGTAATGCAAACTTTATGCTCAGCCTAATTCTGGAGCAGGTTTAAGACTCCTCTCTGGGCAATACCAGGTTCTCTGCCCAACCTGATTTTTATTTTTATTTTTTAAAGATTCTTTTAATAAAACAAACATTAATGCCAGTCTCTGCTATCATCTTTATCTTCAAAAATACTTTGAATCCCATACAGGTCCGTAGGTATTCTTAGTGCTTTGTTTGGAAATGTACCTAATGCCCTCTTCTCTTCCTCACCCAAAAAAAGGCAAAAGCAAGCTGAAGAGTCAGAAAATATTCTAGAAGAGTGTCAAGGAACAGTTCCATTAGTTTGCTTTCTAGCAAATGAGTAACTGACTGTGATCACTATTGCAGCCATTTTGTGAGTGTGGGAGCAGCCCCATTAGCAACTATTTGTGAGACCACCTATAACATGGCCGCAAAAATGTTGTTTAACTCTGCTGTAGAAGGAAAAAAGGATTATTTAGCCATTTTACTTTCCTTTTCTAGGGTGAATAACTGCGTGGGATTTTCCAACTACAAGTTTTTTCTCCTCTTTTTATTTTATTCCCTCCTGTATTGTCTATTTGTTGCTGCTACGGTCCTGCAATATTTCATAAAGTTTTGGACAGTAAGTTTTTTTTAAAAAATTAGGTATTTTAAACTTTTAAAAAAGTTTGTGTATGAGATACAGAAGCATTGTGCTTTCATGCTTCACATTATACATAACTGTCATCAGTTTGAGGTGAAGCAATAAAAAATACTAAATAGTTATATTTTATTTATTAATATGTGGTTTTAGGTTCACTGCAGCCAAATTTGCTGTCTTGTGGATCACACCTTTTATGTTGGCTTTTCATGCATGTTTTAAGAGAGCACATTATATTTGTATGACATTTATATCAACATTGCCCTCTTCTAATTTCAAAATAGATCTGATATTCTAGTCTTCCTTCTAGTTGAATAGTATGACCTGGCTCCATAAGTCAGATCATTTTTAATGTGCTACATGTTGCTTCAGGCCTATGAAATTGCAGCATTGTGGTTTTGGAAAAGCATTGGCTAATATTCATAGACTGTGAGGGATGTTATTTGAATGTGAACAATTTATATAGTAAATAAGCACAAAGTGAAACATTTGATAATAAAAATTTGTGCATGCATTTTTGCATTAGAAAAATATCTTTTTAACCCAGAGTAAACCTAATCAGCTAAGCCATGAGAGATGATTTATTGTTACCTGTGATACCTTTCCATGATTCAGGCAGATATAGACATTTCTAGACTAACTGGTACAAATTCATGCTATTTTATTTTATTTTATTTTATTTTATTTTATTTTATTTTATTTTATTTTATTTTTATTTTTATTTATTTATTTATTTATTTATTTAGTATGCCACTCATCTCCCCCAATGGGTGACTTTGG
This sequence comes from Python bivittatus, assembly GCF_059951505.1. Lineage (NCBI taxonomy): Eukaryota > Metazoa > Chordata > Lepidosauria > Squamata > Pythonidae > Python > Python bivittatus. The sequence continues at coordinate 19,916,355 of NW_028277056.1, read as the reverse complement.
GCGGCTTTTTCTGTTCCTTTTCTCTTCTTGGCATGTCATGGTACATGCACAGCAAGTAATGAAGACTTGGTACTGAGTCGTAGCTGAGAAATTGTTAGACAATAGGATTCTTAATTTTGAAATTTGAAATGTTTGATTTTGAAATTTGGGTTGAATTTGTTTTAAGATTTTAATGCATTCCAAACTTTGTGACAGTACTTCCCCAATTCGCATATAATAGAAAACTGTAGTTAACCAAACCCTTCCTGGATATTGGAGCATGCCCCATCAAAATAAAAGGTGGTATGTGCTAAAATAATCTTAGCTTATCAATATCTTGGCTTATTAAGGCATAATATGTATGTTTGAATTGGGAGAGAAGTTAGTTGAAGCTGAGATTGAACCAGCAGTCAACCTGGAGACTACATTTTCAAGTCAAGCATTCTGTTTCTGACACTGCACTTACATCTTGGTATTGCTAAATATCCAGGAAAGGGGATTTTTTTCCCCTTTTTTCCTTCCTTCCTTCCCTCCCTCCCTCCCTCCCTCTCTCTCTCTTTCTTTCTTTCTTTTTCTTTCTTATCAAGGATTTAGCTTAGATATATGTATTAATTTTCTGTAGAAGATTTTTGTTTTATGAATAGGGAGTTAGTCCTGAAGAAAGTATAGTAGGTATCGTTTTCTACACCTCTGAGCACATCCTGTATCTGGGGTTTGCTTTATTAATCTAGGGAGCCTTTTAAGTAAAGTGGAGCATATAACATGTAGACTCCACGCCTCTTAAAAGGCGTAAGAACCACTCATTCAGTGCTGTTGTAACTTCGAACAGTTGCTGAATGAGTGGTTGTTAACCTAGGACTACCTGTAGTCATTAGGAATCAGGCTCAACTTGAGGATCACTTGACTTTTAAGTATCTCCAAGGCACCCATTTCTGTCTTTCAAAGCTCCAGCCTCCCCCCCCACAGAAAAGAGCAAAAACTTCCATTCTGTCCACCCAGATGATATTATGTCATCAGGCACAACCCTTGCAGCTTCTAGACAGGGTATAGAGGTAAAGCACCGTCTCCTTAACTAAAACACTAAAACCTCCTTGGGTTATGAACTGGCTGAGAGTTACTTAAGTATACTACCAACCTGAGTTTTAATTACAGAATATTGTTGAAGAATTATTTTCCGTTTAAAAAAAAACAAACTAATGATTACATTTGAAGAACTTAAGAGATCCTATTACACTTCTTAATAATTTGATTATTTACTGAAAACAAATACTGATAGAAGTGTGTTTTCCATTGTTTACTGAAGATTGTGCATAGACTGATAATGCTGATGGTGGTAGAACATTATTTTATATCTCTGTATTTAAAACAAAGTCTCAAGAATTTTGGTCTGCCTTTGTTTCATACATACTTTGGTACCTTTGTTTGCTAAGATTTATATATATGCTCAGTCATATAATGAGCAAGAACCTTCATAAAGCATGAAAATTGTTCAATCAACAAATTGTTTCTACAGTTAGCTTTACATCAGCTGAATCTATTCCTTTTTCATTTCAGCTGTATTTAAATTATGGAAACCAACTAAAGTCAAGCACTTTTAAATATTTTTAACACATGGTTTTCTTTGTAACTGAAGTTTTAGAAAAGTAGAATACTTAATCAGCTCTGGCTGGCATGTCCTGCTTTTGATAGCCGTTGAAGCAGAAGTAACAAATTTTTGATGAAAGTGATGCAGCTCATTCTATTGTGGGCAAGTTGCTGTTTTTTCTTACTCTAATCACTGTAGGAAAAAATCCAAAAAGACGTTAGTTTATTCATCTGCAGCAGTGATAAAGGAAGGCCACAGTATAAATGAGCCTGAATAGTTTTAAAAGAAGTACAGGCAGTCCTCGACCTACAACCATTCATTCAGTGACCATTTGAAGCTACGATGTTGCCTAAAAAGGAGACTTAAGACCATTCCTCAAAGTTGCGGCCATCCCAGCACCCCCATGGTCATGTGATCACAATCTGGATGCTTGGCAACTCGTTCACACTTACAACTGGTTGCCGAGTGCCCTGCAATCACATGATTACCATTTGCAGCCTTCCATGCCGGCTGCCCCAGAAAGCCAAAGGGGAAGCTGGCAGGGAAGATTGCAAATCGCTGGGGTAAGTCTCCCTCATGTGTGCACCCTCTCTCAGCTCCTTTGCACTTGCACCACGCCAGCTCCTCGCACATCCCCATGCACCCTCCCTGACCTGCAAAGCACTGTTCGCACACCCCCACACCTTCCCCAACCCTCCCGGACAACCCCTCCCCTCCCCACCCAGCAGCAGCCACTTACCTGCCTGGGACTTGCCACTTCCTTCCAGCTTCCCCACTGACTTTGATTGTGGGAAGCCAGCAGGAAGTTGCCTCACCTAACGACCACGGGATTCAGTTAATGATGGCAGCTGGGACTGCAGAGATTGCCATCACTAAGCGATGTGGGCACACTTTACTACCGCACTGCTTAGCGATGGAAATTCTGGTCCCAATTGTCGTCATAAGTTGAGGACTACCTGGAGGAAGTTAAAACTGGAGTAATCAGGGCCTAAGTTGACATGTTATGCTAACCTTACCAGGTTTTGTTTATTTAAAACATTTGTATAGCCACCCATCTTAAATTCTGGGTGGCTTACAACCAATAAAACAATATAAAACCACCAACAGTAAACTAAAAACAGAAAAATCTGGTGCCACAACCACACATTTTCATCTCACCCTGACCTTGTCCTATCCCAGTGCCAAGTCTTTAGTGCTGTCCAGAAGGATAGAAGGGGGGATCTCGGGGGGCAGGGTGTTCCATAGGGCAGGGGCTGCAACAGAAAAGGCACACTTCCAAGGACCTACAAGATGACAATTTTAAGGGAAGGGACCTGGAAAATGCCTACCTTATCCACTTTGGTGGAATGGGCAGATACCCTCAGGGAGAGGCGGTCCTGCGGATAATCTGGTTTGTTTGTTTTTGGCTTAGTTTATTGATTAAGGCTAAGCTATAACATGGTTTGTTTTTATTGAGTTGTATGCAACCAGCCATTGTGGTTCGTAAACCACAAATTATTATTTACCATGATGTGTTAATATTTTGTGGCTTAGTCAGAAAATCACAGTAAATCATGGTTTAGCACAGGTGAACCATGTCAATATTTTAGTCATATGGCTCTGATGTTTTGGTACTTGTTACTCTGTAGGTTTCTTTGCATGATTCCAAGGTGGTTACCCACATGTGTGTGTGACTTCTTTCCTTGGTTTGTTGTTCTTCTAAGAGATATTCCTAATTTCCTCTGTTTGTCAAATAGGTACATTTCAACTTACTTACAGTTTGCCAAAACTGTGGTTAGCAATTGTGAATCTTAAATGTTGAAAATAGGATGAACAATCTGTAGATATCCTGATACACTTGGACTGCCTGCTTCCATTAGTCCAAGGCAACAGGCCCAATGATTTGAGTATGATATAACTTATCATTAAAAATGATCTGGAAGAGATCCATAGGGTTCCTCAGATGCACAGGATCTGTGGCTTTTCTAGATCCACCAAGTAGGTTTTAGGCTAAGGTTGTTTTTTATGTAGCATTAATTCTGCATCAAAATTGCTCATCATGTCTCTTTTAACATTTCACATTAAGTATCAAATATTTAATTGTGCATTACCTTATTAACCTTAGAGGAGGACCTTTTTTAAAAAAAACAAAATTACCAGTGAGTAGGGGGACAGGGATGTTATCTAATTTAGGGGACAATTCTTTCTGACAGTACCCCTCCCCCTATTGCACACTTAATCATAAGGGGACTTAGTTGTAGAAGACAGAGCGCACTTCGGCTACCTGGAGCAGAATGCACAGGCTTAGCCTCACTGGAACAGGCATGCAGAGCCTCAGCACCAGAGCCCAGGAGCTCCCAATTTATCAACCAGCTGATACCACTGGAGAGGGGTCTGGCCATTCTTACGGTCATTGAAAAGTATATAAAAACAGTTGAAAATAAAGGAATAACCAAGAGCTGAAAATGGCTGCAGAGATTGTAGCAAAGCACTAATGCCTTTGAAGATTATCCTGAACTTTGGTTGTTGCCTGGAGGCTGTTTGCCTTGTGAATTTAACCCTTTTATGACACCTAAACAGGGTTCCGTCTCTTTGCCTCATCTCCATCCAGTTTTGCTGCTTTTTTTCCTCTTGTGTTCCCTCGCAGTGTGATTATCCCATTATCGTCCTGTTTTTTTTTTTGTTTGTTTGTTTCTTCAGAAGGAGAGAAGATTGAGAGGGGGGAATGAAAGAGCTGAGACAGAGAATGTGTGTGTATATGCACACATCTGTATAGGAAATCCAGTTCATTTTCTAAACCTTGTTACTCGGTTATTAATTCATGTTATTGTGGAGTCCTAGGTGCTCTCTGAGCTTGGTTGTTTGTTTGCAGACGTTTCATTACCTGACTAGGTAACATCATCAGTGTTAGTGAGTGTTGAGTTTGCTCCCTGTTTATATACAGTAGCTTGCCCTGCCAGTGTTGATGGGGGTATGGTTTTCTCCTTGGTGATTCTTTGATTAGGATATTGTTTTCTGCTTGTTTGTCTGGTGTTAATCCCTGCTTATCTGGGTGTTGACTGCTGGAGAGGATGTGTTCTGGTCTTTTTGTTTCCTTCTTAGCTTTTTTATTGTCTTTTTGGAATGGTGTGTAAATGTGGTTTATGTGTCTATTGATGGCTGATTTGTCTGAATGCCAAGCTTCCAAGAATTCCCTAGCATTTTTGGATTTAGCTTGGTCTAGGATGCTCAGAGTTTCCCAGTTGAAACTGTGGTTGAGTCTGTCCATGTGTTGTGAGATTAAGGAATTTTCATTGTGTCTTCTGTTATTTGGTGTTCATGGATGCGCTCTACTAGTCTTCTACCTGTTCATGCCTGTTCACGTTATTAATTTTTTTGTCATGGATTTTTGTTGGAATACTGCTTCCAGCACATAGGGCTGCCATATGTACATGTATATCATTAAGCAGGGAAGAATTTCCAGGATTATTTTCAGCTGGAGTTGGCATCCTAAGATTACAAGGTGGGGAAACTGGACAGGGCACATATCTTTGGTCTGTTTTAATACTTTTTTTCCGAACTATTCTAGAGGGGTGGAGGGTCTATTTGGATTAAGGGGTCAGAGAAATCAAATAATAAATTGTACTATCAAAATGCTTTGATTCGTAGTTGGGTAACAAATTTTAGTTCAAAGTGTGACGAATGTAGACAGTAATTACCAGGAAGTTTCTTAGTTGTATTCCTGTTGTAGAGATGGCTTCAAGTAGAGCTTCAGATAATGAAAATTAGAGAGAGCAATGAATAGATCTCTTAATTTTAATGGTGTGCCTTGAATGTACACCATTAAAATCAGTGACTCCTTTATTTCATTATGCAAACACAAGTTCATCTTCACATATTCATTCAGTGAATGTAGACTATTGGCCTCTTGACATCGAATACTGCACGCTTTACACCTTGTGCACGAAAAGACCATCAGTTTCCTAACAGCATTTTTACTGTTTCTGAACACTAGTCTTAAGGGGTTATAGCTGTTTAATAAATTGTCTTTATTTGCACAAAGCTTTGCCGCAGGAAATCTGCTGAGAATTGTCCAAAGGTAAAATACAATTTAAGCTGAAGTCTGTTCTAGTATATTCTTTTATACATTTATTTCTGCTAGTGGGTCACAAGATTATTGCACAATTTTTCTAGTTTGTTATAATTAGCAACATGTATTTTATTTAATGCCTGAGGGAGAAATTGGTGCTCTTAAGGGCAGCATATATTGACAGAAAATTAAATGGATGTTAATATAATCTATATCTTATTAATAAAGAAGTAATTTCAGTTCCCATTTTACCTGTCATTGTTTAAAAGGAATATGCTGTTGAATACTTATATGAAGCTATTAATTGTTTAATAAGGTATTTAATAATTTGAGCATATAAAAATTGTGCTACATTAATAAAACACTAAACTTTTTTCTCAACCCATGAATCTTCAGTAAATGGAAAATATTTTTAAAATCTACCAAGAGTTCCCTGTTCCTTTTATCTGCTTACAGTGTACTCTGTGTTATGATATGAAGCTGTTTTGAAATGAATGAGGCATAATGATGTTTAAATATTTTAAACCTTCAAACACCTAACCCTAACCCTAAACCCTGAACCGTCAGTATCAGATTCCTTGAACAAACTGGACTCATGCTTTCTGAGCTCACTTTATTTGGGGAAGAAGGACAGCAGGCCAAGGAATAGTAGCCTTTTGTCCCCCTTCTTACACAGTACTTTGTGGGCTCCCTCTTTTAGGAACTGTTATTCTTGTGCAGGCTGAAAATGGAAAAAGTTGGTTACTTCCCACATTGATAGTCAGAAGTATACATTTTTGGATTTTAAACTTTTGTATATCCCTTAAAGTGGTTATCCAAATCACCCAACAATGAAACATTAACACATTTTTTTTTTAAATGAGTAGTAAGGCAGTAAATAAAAATTATAATCACACACACACACACATGTTCCAGTTAAAAGAAAAACGAAGTGGAATGCTTCCTCCTTTTAGTTTAATTTCAATTAGTTAATGGAGCATACTTCTCTGTTTCCCTCTCAAGATTATACTGGGAGAAGGGAGAAAAAATGCTGCAGTTTTGCTTTTCTGCACCTCCTACACGACTTTACCAGCTGTTTTCTTAATACCAACTTAATCTTGAAATTGATTTCAGTAGAAGGCGTTAATCTACACCAGTGTTTCTCAACCTTGGCAACTTTAAGAGATGTGGACCATGGCTGGCTGGGGAATTCTGGGAGTTGAAGTCCATATCTCTTAAAGTTGCCAAGGTTGAGAAACACTGATCTACACCATCTGAAGAGCTGCCCATAGACATGGTTTGGAATGTGTTGGGGACTGGAAATACTGTGGGTTCTGCAGATCCAAGTGCTGTGTTAGGTTACCTCTTTTCTCTGCTCTCTGCCACTGCTGAGAGAAACCAATCTCAGAGGTTTCCATACTGGCTGCAAGTAGGGTCTGAAGATCAACCTTCTCTTCTGTAGAGTTCTCTTCTCCCTTAGAGGAGGAAATCCCAGGAAGTCATCCCAGCAGTCATAGGATGCCTGCCTTAAAATCTTACATTTTCAGGAAGTTTCCTTAGGTTTCTTAAATGCGCCATTCCACAGTTATACTTGTTATCATTCTTTTGTTCCTTAGCTAAAACATTGCTTAAATCTTTCTTACTTCATCTAGCACAACAACTATTCCCTTGCTAATCATTAGTTATTTCATCTTGCAAGTATTGAACAATATTTGTTTTCCTCCTAATTAGTTAATTCTTTAATATTTGACTGCCTAGCAATCAGTTGTTAATAACCTTTCCTCTTCTATGGTTTTGTCCATTAATTGTGAAAGTTAGGACTATGTGCTATCAAATTCACATATAAGTGTTGGTTGCTGTACATGGATTCATATTATTATCTATTTTAATTCAGAATGAAAGGTTTATAAGAAAATAGTAGCTGAACAGAAAATTGATGAAAATGCATTAATACAGTTCTTTTCTTTTTCTTCCCAGAACGAACTACCAGACACCCGTGCAAAATTCCATGTTCTTTTCCTTTTCTTTGTGGCTGCCATGTTCTTCATCAGCATACTGTCATTGTTTAGTTACCACTGCTGGCTAGTTGGTAAAAACAGATCAACAATAGGTTAGTACATTACAAGGATTCTTATTATTTTGGTTATTCTTTAGTTCCTACCCCGTCCCATGTCCAAGCAGCTCAAGGTTCTCCAACTCATTCTCACAGTAACTCCATGAGCTGTGTTTAGGCTGAGAATTGTATTTGGCCCAAGATCACCCTGGAAGTTTAATATCTGATCATGTGTGCACATAACAAAGACTTGAGTAAGTGTTTGTAGGCTTATAATCTGTCAGCAAAGGTCAGATTTTTGTTTGTTTTCTCATCAAATTAAACCTTACATAGCTAAGAAAATGAATAAAGGAAAGGGCCATCACTAACTTTTGGGAGTGTGGAAAGAAAATATCATCTCCCTACATAGCTGTTGATACCATGCCACAATAACCTTGTTATATACTATACGCCCATTGAGTGTTTAAAGGGAAATAAATAAGGATTTCTGTACATGTTGAGCTTACCGTGTATGCTTCTAGATTACACAAAAGGGAAATTAAAGTAGCTTATTCTATATAGAGAAAGTAATCTTAATAATTGCAAAGGGTTTGGAAGGAAAACTGTGTTTGTTTTTTTAATTGCTGACCAAGATAAATATTGTACAATCTTAGCCAGACAATTGATAGCATTCTAAAGTAGTAATTCTTTTTCTTGTCTTTTTGAGTTTTTATAATTGTCTGATCAAAAAAATAAAATTGATGTTGTAGATTTGTATCTCAGTTTTTCTCAAATGCAGTTTGAGAGCATTAACATGTTTTGCAGTCTTGCAGGTGACAACATTGACTTGAGAGATGACTCAATTTATTATCTATTTTTTGTTTTATTTTGTTACTCTTAATGTTCTGTTATGGAAGACTTTCTCTCTTTCCCAAATTGATTAATTTGTTTTCCTTTCTTTATGTGTGGTATAGAAGCTTTCCGGGCACCGATGTTTCGAAATGGGCCTGACAAAAATGGCTTCTCTCTTGGATGTCAAAAAAACTTAAGAGAGGTTTTTGGAGATGAAAAAAAATACTGGTTGCTCCCCATTTTTACAAGGTATTGTCATTTATATATTTCAGTGATAAATTCTAAATTTTAAGGATACAGTTCAGAAGTACATAAATCTTTAAACCATATTGATCTTACAGCACTATAAATTAACACACTTACTGATGTTAAACCCAAATGGGGCATTATGATTCCCCTTAGCCATACAGGTGGTCCTCAAGTTACGACCACTTGTTCAGCAACCGTTCAAAGTTACAACGGCACTGAACAAGGAGGACGTACAACCATTCTGCGAAGTTGTGGCCGTTGCAGCATCCCTGCAGTCATGTGATTGCAATCTGGGCACTGTGTGCCTGGCTTGTGCTTACAATGTTGTGGCGAGCCAAAATCACGTGATTGCAATTTCCAACATTCTCCGCCAGCTTCCCACAAGCAAAGTCAATGGAGAAGCCAGCAGGAAGTTGGAAGTTGCTCCTGCTTCTGCTGCTTTTTTGCCTGCGGCACCTGCCCACCCACTCGTGCTCAATAGCGCCTGCCTGTGGTACTCCCCCATGGCACTCACACACCTGCCTGTGGTCAGTAATGCCTTCCTGCAACACCCACATACCTGCCCGTACTCAGCAGTGCCTGCCCGTGCTCAGTAGTGCCTGCCTATATCACCCATGTATCCATCCGCACTCAGTAGTGCCTGCCCATGGTGCCCCCACCCCCCACAGCAGTTGCACACCCGCCCACACTTTGGAGCACCTCCCTGCAGCACCTGCACACGCGCCTGCACTCCAGAATGCCTGAGGCAGCCAAGCACCCACCAGCCTGGGATTCCTGCCTCTTCCCACTTAACAAACATGCGATCCTGGGGTTACAATGGCAACCAGTACTGCAGGATTGCCATTGCTAAGCAATATGGTCACGTGACGTCACATTTTACAACGGCATCACTTAGCAATGGAAATTCCGGTCCCAATTGCCATCATAAGCTGAGGACTACCAGTATTATACTTAGTGCATAGTAAAATAGACAGCCACTTCTTAAATATTCTGAGTTGTTCATTGAACTTAAAAGACCATTTTTTGCTGAATTAATCTTATCTTCAAATCATATGAAGTATAGTTTATATTATTTAAAACCTTTAACAATTGATTTGTTAAATCATGGTCTTCCAGCTCTTTATTATAGAGTTCTTGCAAAAACTAATATCAACATTGACAGTACTCTTTAATTGTTTACTAAAAAATAAAGTAGACTTGACATCAGCCAAAACACATACCGATACTGGCAATAATGCAGGAGCTTTAGATGCTGCTAAACCAAACTGTAAATTCAGAAGGCGTTTTATTAAATATGCTGCCATTCTATAATTTTAAGTGTTAATACCCCTGCTTGCTCATGACTTCCAAAACCAAAAAGATCTACACACAATTTTCAAACTATTTTATCCTAGAGTATAAGTCTGTCATGTGAGTAAGGGTTGAAATTAATGCTTCCCTTTCCATTTCTTCCAAATATGCCTTGCACACTTTAATACAGAAAATGCAAGTAAACTATTTTGAAATGGAGTAAAGCTTCTGTCATGATTATCAGAGGGGTTACATAATAACTTTCTAATTGTGACCATAATCATTTTTAACTTGGTTGCTTGTATTCTATAAAGAGATTGAAGGAAGAATACATGGCCAGTGATGAAGCTGAAATCAAGAAAATTAAACACCCCCTTCCCCTCTTTATCATTTAATAGCTGTAATTTATACAAGAAAACCTAGGGATTTGTTCTTCCCATAAAACATTTCTTAATATCTTAGTGATTTGCCATGTCTTCTGCTAGGCTTCTGGCTCCCACAACTGACCTCTTTTCTTCCGTGAATATCTTTAGTCTCCAATCTTTTGGAAACAAAAGGGATAAGCAAGTTTTCATGCTGAGACTGAGCTTGAGAAAATTTACTATGTTGCCCAGGTAGCTCTGCAAAGAGGCAGCTCCATGTGGGTTTTATTTTATTGGTTGCCCACCCAGCCATCAGGAGGGAGAAGCAAAATGCATTCAAGAAAATCATTTTAAAATTGCCTGTAGTCCTTTGTTATTATTTATAGACACCGTCAGCCAAATCCTGTTTTCATAATTCTGCCCTCCCAACTGCAAAAATGAGAGTTTGCTTGTCAGCATACATGAAGCATCAACTACATCTCCAACTAATCTTCATCTCTCACCCGATGAACACTTGTCTGTGTTATTGAAGTTACATTGCTTGCATCCAGGATCAAAATGATTTGGGATTCCTCTTATCAAATAAATAGACATATAGGAAGACAGATTTGGGATCCTTCCTTAGTAATATCCTTACTATTCAAATTTTAGTTGCCTTTATTTTTTTCAAGTCTATGGTCCACAATGAATCTCTCTTTTCTCTTTTGCATTCCAAAATCATCTTTTTGTGCCTAGCAAAAAGGTCTCTGTGTCCTTCTGTAATTTGGTAACGGAAGAGTTGATTCTTGGACTGATAAGTGTTCAAGCAACTATTGTATAAACAACCCATAGCTACAGATTTCCCCTGTATCTTCTCCAGTGCTAGCTGGAGAATCTTTATCACTTCAGTAAAGAATTTCTTGTACAGTTCTACAGTGGTACCTCAGGTCACAAACTTAATTCGTTCCGTGACTCTGGTCGCGACCCGAATTGGTCGTGACCTGAATCAAATTTTCCCATAAGGTTCAATATAAATACGGTTAATCCGTTCTGAACCATATGTATTTTTTCCCCCATATGTAGTATGGGGGAAAAGTCCCCATACTAAAGTATACATAGATATATTGGTTCTAAATGGGAAACAGACATTTAGAATGAATAACTTGTCCCACTACTGCTATCATCTTAATAAATCTTACTAAAGTCTATTCTGTGAGAGTCAAGCTTAGGAAAAGCTATTTCAGTTCAGGCAGCTATCAAAAGCCTGACAGGTAGGTTTCTTCCAAGGGGAAGAAATTGCTCTTTTCATAGAAATTGCCAGTCAAGCAAAAGAAGATGCTAAAGGAGATCTTTATCACTTCAGTAAAGAATTTCTTGTACAGTTCTACAGTGATACCTCGGGTCACAAACTTAATTCGTTCCGTGACTCTGGTCGCGACCCGAATTGGTCGTGACCTGAATCAAATTTTCCCATAAGGTTCAATGTAAATAAGGTTAATCCGTTCTGAACCATATGTATTTTTTTTAAACCACAAAAATGTGAAACAAAGTACAGTACAGTATGAAGAGAGAGAACACTAACCTTGCTCGGGGTGACTTCTGGCGTGGAGGACAGGAAGGCGGGTGGGGAGGCGGTTATTGTTTGGAGGGAGAGTCCCCCTCCCTACAGGAAGCCACGACCACGTGTCACAGCAGAGAAAATGGCCGTGGATCCTGTTCGTCACCCGATGCGGAGTTCACGAATGGAAGCAAAATTTTGCGAACAGTGCTGTTCGTGACCCAAATTGTTCGTGAACAGAAGCGTTCATGACCCGAGGTACCACTGTATCTGAAATTTTACCAAAGCAAATAGAGAGTACAGGGGTGGTGGGGATGGAGAGAGAGACTCAATTCAAATAGTCAAGTATCAGTATTTGTGCAGTTATTTCTTAAAAATTCGGCATCTCTTTGTTCGCTTACTAAAGTCTACTAGGCCTGCAAATGTTATGAAATTATGTTAAAAATAAAAAAAGGTATTTTATAAGAATTTTCAATGGAAGAATCTTTGCTAATATGCTTGGAAAAACATTGCAATTACAAATAACCCTATAGTAGTAGATAAAGTCAGCAGTCCAATTAGCCATTTATAATCTCTTTTGATTATGTGCCATCAAGTTGTTTTCAGCTCCTAGTGACCACATAGATAGATTTTCTCCATGAATAATTTCTTTAGCCTTATCTAAAAGTCTTTATTTTAAGATAAAAATTGTAAATAGTTGGTTCAGAATTGTTTGGTTTAGAAACTTAGGCAATGAAAAACTTACAGTGTATTCTGGAATTAAGTAGACTGCATGGAATGTACTGATAGAACTGCAAGGACATGCCATTCAAACATTCCTGTTCTGAAAAGCAGTATTGCCTAAGCCCAGACTTGCTAACAAGTTTCAGCTTATGAAACTTTCATCTTTTCAAGCAGAGATACAGCTTTTTTACATTTGCAGACAAATTATTAATGCCAAATAATTGTGAATGTTCTCTGGAAGCTACATGTGAAAGCAACTACAGGGAGCTCTTTCTTGCCACAGGTACAATACTTGGTGCTGCATAAAATATAGTTCAGCCTTCTGAACTGATAACAGCCCCTAAGGATGATGTGTTACGTCCATGGCCTATGTACCATTCTTCCACTTAACGTAATATTTTTTTTAAAAACCTCACCCTGTATATATGTTTGTGTTGCATGTATTCAGCAAGCTAATGAAATATTTGCTTTGTCATATTTATCGTACTGTGCAGCTTAGGAGATGGTTGCAACTTTCCAACACGCCTGGTGATTATGGATCCTGAGCAGCTCACTGTCTCAAGTCAGAATGAAACTGTTAAAAGGTGTGTGGGGGGGCTTCTGCTATTACACATTCCCATGCCTGGGGGAGAGTTTTTATCTCATCAGCAGATAATTAGAGAGAAGAATTCACTTCCCAAATATCTTTAAAATAGTTCCCTTATTGTCTGTAAAGACTGTTTTATTGACTTATCTCATGGACATTTTCAAAAAGGGGATCATTGCTGGGGAGAGAATGTTGGGGGAACTTTCCTTTCGTCAATGCAAAAAATTGCCATCCCGACAATCATCAAGCTTTAAAATAACTTACACATTCTCAACCAATAACTTTAAACCTACAGTAATTGCAATGAGTGTGTATGAGAGAGTGAATGTGTAGTGTAACATTCATGAAAGAAAGTGTTTGTGGGGCTTCATGGGGTATCCTCACCCCTGCCTGGCATGAGGCTCTCAACTTGCTTGCCCAGCCTCAGCCCCTTGTCTGAAATGGTACATTGGACTGACTATGAAGTTTCTTTTTCTAGAGCAGAGAGAGAGATTCTGATGTGGGAATCCCACTCCCTTCAGACACAGGGCTAGCAAGGATTCTGGAGTGGGTTCCTGTAGGAGAAGATCACTCTTCTCCCCCATTTCTAAATGACAAACCAATAAGATTGATCATAGAAATAAAACCTGAGGAGGTAGGGATTATAGGATAGATATGTTAGATTCCATACAGGTTGAAGATATTGATGGGCCACTCTGTAAATACCTCTGCCTTTTTTCTGACAATGCCTGGCTAGGCTAAGTGCCCTGCCTCCACTATAAGAAAAGGACATCAAGCTTATTCTAACTGAAGATGTGTGCTGAGGGAAGCTGTCAAGGGAAACTAAGACTGAATTCTGCTCTTCCTCTTGAGCTCTTTTCTAACATCCAGTTTGGGTCATTTCTTCTTTAAATTAAATTCTGGGGTAGGGCAGAAGAAAGGGAAGATCACTTCCTGGCCCCAGTTCATCTGAGTCATGAAGTTCAGGTGTATGTGCAGATTGATGATGTGTGACTGGCTTATGCAGAATTCTTTTTTTAGCAAACAGTTTGTGATTATCAGCCCTTTTAAGGTAGACAAAACTTGGAAACCAAAGTTATGAATGCTAATACTACTTTCATTATAAGGTTACAGTAACAGAATCATGCAAGTCTGAATATGCTTCTCTTCTCCCCTCCCTTTATCTTCATGAAAACTTGGGAGGGTCTTGTCTGAGACACTTTCTCAAATTACATTTCTGCTCTGGACTCAGATACTTTTTATTTGACCGTTGTCTTGGTTGCAGTCATTCCTCCTGCTTCTCAAGATTATTCCTTCTGCCCAATATACATCTATTTCTGAGATGCATCTGGTAGATGTTACTAGTATTGAAAACATCATTTTCCAAATCAGGTGTTCTAGCAACAATTCAATAAAGCTTCAAATTGGTGATTGTAGTAGAGAGGTCTGTTTCATAAATCTTTTGTTATGAGAATGGGTTGAGAGAAGATCATTGCTCTCTGATGTTAGGGCTGAGGAGAGGGCTGGCACTTGTCCCTTGTCAAGGTCTGCCACTAGGAAGGCTAGGACTTGGGTAGTGGAAACTGATGTTGGAAGCTTCCTTTCTTTCTAGCCAGCCTGTAGAAGGATTGCCACAAAATTTATATATGTGAGTGGTAAAGACTCTTTATTTGAGTTACTGCAGGGCTGTCTGGTCATAGGTGCAGATCTTCAAAACTGCAGCCTGACTAGGTGTCCATGACTGGGTAATGAAAAGTACCTAGACCTTTAGGATGGAATATTACCTGGTGAAGTAATTATAGAAGCTTGAAAGTTGTCATTCCATTAAGAGGCCAGCAATTCAAGAATTGCAGCATTGATCACACTTCCTCAGGGATTCATGGCAGAGAGCTGAGGGTATGCCTTGCAATGGGTTGGTGGCTTAACCCCTTTTGCCCTTGTGTGCCAGAGGTCCTCAAAGGAATCTCTCACTGGCCTTTGGCTGTGCAAAAGATTCCAAAGAAGGAATCTAAAAATCAAAGAAAAGCAAAAGAAAGTTTAAAAAAAGTTAAAATGAGCAAAAATCTGTGATTGAATAGATCTTGGCTTTAAAGGTGGAAGTAGGAGCTCATGTAGTTATGCATGCTCTCCAAAGCAAGGAGGGCTTCAAGATAGCTACCTCCTCCAACAGGAAGCAACATCAGAATCCTTTCTATCCCTGCCTCTACTGTAGGAAAATAAGATTATACTCCAATCTAACTCTACATTTCAGCAGTAAAGGGAGAAACTGCTGTTGGTCCCCCACTTTCCCAAAATGCAGGGGGCTGAGGTTTGCAGGTGCTGTTTATCATTGGCCAGGCCAGAGCTATGGAACAGCCTCCTTCAAGGGAACAGAAGTGGACACCCCCCACCACCACAATTGCTGGCTTTCTGCAAGATATTAAAAACAGAACTATTCCAGAGTGCCTATATGTAATGGTATGTGGGAATAACCTTGGGCGACACAAGGAAAAGCCATAGACCCTCCCTAGTTTCTTGGGTTGTAAAAACAAGGGGGAGAAATGTTCTTTCAGACTTGCAAGATCCTGTTAATATAATCTTATAATAAAGTAGAATTAGTCTATCTGGTCATGCTTCCTGTCTGGACTACCACCCTAGGCTGACATTGTGTGGGATACATCAGTTAATTTGGTTCTATCGTTTGCATTCCTTTTTTATTTTTTAGCTTTATTTTTACCTTTACCATAGTTGTATATTAATTTTTTTGCTGATTCTGGCAGATTAAATAAATAATATTCCGCTCTCTGGAATATTCTGCTCCTGGAGGTGAGATTGGCCCCCTCACTCCTGGCCTTCCGGAGGGCTTTGAAGACCTGGTTCTGCCACTTGGCCTGGGGTGGGGAGGGAATACTTCAAGCATGGGGATGGCTAGCCCCATAGAGGCCTGCTGCCTTCAGCCCCAGATACTTCATCTTCTTGGACTGTCTTCCTCTTTTTTAGTAATGTTTTTTAAATTTTTATGTGTTATGTATTTATGGTTTTTAATGTTTTGTGTGAACCGCCCAAAGTCCCCCATTGGGGAGAGATGGGCAGGGGAAATAATTAATTAATTATTTCCCCTGCCCATCTCTCCCCAATGGGGGACTTTGGGCGGTTCACACAAAACATTAAAACCCATAAATACATATAAATATTATATTTATATTAATATAATTTAATATAAAAATTTATATTAAATACATATAAATATAAATTAATATAATTAATTTATATTAATTAATTAATATAAATAAGTAGGGGGTATATATTGGAAACTCATATTCAGTTAAATTATTTTGTTGAATATGAGAAAAAGGTTTGGACTATTTTTCCTCAACTCTATAATTCATGGTGATCCCATGCAGTTTGCTGAGCATTAGATTGGATTCTTGCCACCTGTTTTTGATGTGCAAGTGGAGGAATTTGCCCACTTAGAAACAAAAGGTTTCTAGCTCCTCTCCTTTAAAGTTTGAAAGTAGCATTTAAGCCACTGGATCCGACACCCAAATTAAAGCATCCCTGACAGGTGGCCTCTGTTTGAACACCTCTAGCAATTTGTTGGAGGAACAATTGCCAGGATTGGTTTTAATAGAAGTTAGCAATCCTTCTTGGCAAAATAAAGCAGCCGACCATGTATGAGGTTTCGGGGTATATTTATGATCTTTTAAAAAAAAAATCTAATCTTGTTTGTGGGGCTTTCTCTTAAATTTAGAGTTGTCTTTACCTGAACGTTATAGCTAGGGCTACAGATCTGGGCTTTGAGAATCTGAACAACCATTAGATGAGAGCAGGGATTGTTTAAAAAAAAACTCTAACTCTTTACTCTCATCATTCAAGACTCACAGCCCAGATCTGCTAGGCCAGAGGCTAGACTAATTAGAAGCAGTAGAGTGTAATTCTAAATATATTTCATTTCATGTAGAATTACAAGAGTTAATTCTTGTGGGAGTCCATTCTCTCTAACAGAAATTCTGTTTTTCAGCTCTTCTACTAGTCAGCCATTTCCTACTAGGCCACTCAGTGAATCTCAAAATCGATTACTTGCCGGTGAAAACCAGTGGGTGGAGGTCAGTTCAGAAGATGAAATTGTTAAATCAGGTATGCATAATTATGGCAGCTTGTTACAGGGCAGAATTTCAGAATTCCTACTGAAGACAAAAATCTGGAGATGATTTTGATTTTACCTATCTTGTATACGCAAAGAAAACATAACTAAGTAGTAATTGTTTCCTCCACTGTTTCTGATGTGTAAAACCTGTAAAATGGACTATTGTCTTTTTCTTTTTCAGGTGTAAAAAAACATATTATAGTTTCATTGGAGAGCTGATCTTATTTCAATGTCAGTTCCTTTCAGAGAAGGGGAAATGGTAAGAAAATTTATGCTCAGAAATAGAAACAGTCAATAACATGATTTTGGTTCCAAAATCTTTTATGTAAAGAAGAGAGAAAGCATGGGTCACATCATAGGCTGACCTTGAGTAGCATTTAATAATAAAATATTCTCTTTCTTTGGATATTTTTATTTATTTATGTTGGCTTATTTTTAAAAGCCACTATTACCATATTAAGCATTAATTTAATTTGAGCTGCTCCCAAATTCAGCAGTTGTTTTTAATTGTGTACTTCAAAAGAAATGGGTATAGGTACATGAAATAAGCAAAAATACTACTATAAATCCACGTTTCTCTAGAATACAGAAAAGGGATTTCCAGTATTAATACTAAACATCCAATGGTGGAACTTTTCCAAAAACAGTAGACAGATTTCATCAAGTTGCAGGGTAAATCCAAAGACAGGTAAAAGGACTGCAGAGAAGATGGAAGGTTTGGAAAGCATTGACAGAGCAGAAACCTCTTCTGTATAGGAAAAAATGGTAATGCAGTTGCTAGTTTGGCAAGACAAAGCTGATTTAGGAAAGCAGGTGGCAGTCCAGGTTTGACATGTGCTTCAGTATCTTTTCCGGAAAGTTTTCCTTATATTCAGCAATTCATAGCAGAGAAATAAATCAGTTTTTGGGTGCAGAATTGTAATTTAGCCATGTCTTTTTCTTATCTTTACTTATTTTTATCCAATACAATACTTATAAAGTTTATTTTCCAGATAGATTTCTACAATACATTTGTGCTTGGATATTAATTTTTTAAGAAAGACACCGATAAATCAATGGAACAGTTCCGGCATGTTAACAAGATATGGAAAGTGAGATCCTTGATGGTATCCAGTGGATGTTTATAAGCACCTGCAGTGCAGAAAGTCTGATGCCTTAAGATTCTTGATGTGCATTTTTGCAACATGGACATAAGCTATTACAAGGGCCAAATTCTGAAATGCCCTGCAAGGGTCCGCAAGACTCAAAAGTGCAGAAACTATGCATTCCAGCTGCAGTGTGGTAGAAGGGGCTGATTCTGCAAACTTCATGTGTGAGGCAATGCCATGCTGCTGTCATGTAGAAATTACTTTCATAACAGTTCTGCAGGAGAAAAGTGGGGTGGGATGGAGTAGTACATATACTTTACCATAGCATTTCACCATTGAAACTCCACAGTACAGTTATATGTGGTTCAAAGTTCATCTGGTGGACTACTGGCATCATGTATTTTAGTTGTTTTTCCATTACCATTATGAGATAACCAGTAGTACTGGTAGGTGTTACGAAGCAGACAGTTCAAAACTATGACTTCTTAACTTTCTCTAATAATAGTTCTTTTTTTTCAGACTTGCTTTGTTGCAATACAGTATTATTGCAATACAGTATTGGAGAAGCAAGGTTTCTTCTCAGCTCACTAGCAATTTGATGCACTAGTCGAGATAATTAGTTTTCTGAGCTATTTTGTCATTATTTTTAAGAGAACCAGTATTTTAATTTCTTGGAAATGTGACTGGTCTAGGCCACACCAGGAATGTAATTCATTTAAATGATGTTCTCCCCTCCCTTTTAGAATATTTAATAATAGTGAATATTACTTCCAAGCATTTCTGGTTAGTAAGCCCAATATACATATCCTTTCTGAAGTCTGCTGGTTACTCAGACCGTGAACAGAAATCATTCCTTCCTTTTTTCCTTCTGTTCTTGCTTCCTTCAGTAGAAAAGAAGCAGGTATAAAAGTGTTATTATGGGATTGGATTTCACAACTATCTGCACTAGGAACATTTATCGAGTGAAGTAGGGAAGGAACTGGAGAAGGAGGGCCTTGTTCACACCCACCTGCTTCCATCATTCAGAATTCCCCTCCTTCTCTAACCATCTCTGATCATGGATGCAGTCCTGTCCTTTAACAATACTGATGTATAATTTCAGTACAGTGATAAATGCTTACCTTGATCTGCTTATTAAGGGAGGGTAGCAAGACACTGGATGCTTGACTCTGACAAGAGCTGTATGCATGCACTTCCTTTCCCACAAATCATCAGCCCTCCAAGCAATGATCTGGTTATTACTACCCTTAACAGTGTTTCTCAACCTTGGCAGATTTAAGATGTGTGGAGTTCAACTCCCAGAATTGTGGGAGTTGAAGTCCACATATTAAAATTGTTCTGGTTAAGAAACATTGCCTTAGAAGATTATGAAGAGGTCATATCTCATTGTAGCTGCACAGGGGTTCCTGTCCTGATACATACTTTTAAATCTCTTAAAGTTGTATCTCAACTGCTCTACATTTCTTATTTCAACCCATAAAACAAAATTTGTGTGAGTGATGTATTTAAAAAAGCTGATTTTGGGTATCTTAAACAGCTGGAGATAGAACAAAATGGAAAATATATGTGTTGATTTGGCTCTTCCAGATTAATTTCTAAAACGAGGAGAATAAATAAAATACATTGTGCAGTCTTTGTGACTCAGTGCTGAATCCTATCTTTACCGTACAAGTTGGGTGGTTAGGCTCAAGGCTTCCACTGCTAACACATTGCCTTCTGGTCAGATAATGCGGTTTAATGCTATGAACTGAAAGAAAAATTGTATGTAATACAAGAACAGTATATAGATAGTTTGTCTAGATATAGGGGGGATGAAATAAAAGGGAGTCAGACTGTTAGAGCACAGTACAAATTCCACAAGTCCAGCTAGAAGCTACATCAAATAAATTATCCCTTAAATTATGTGGTTTATAGGGAAGTTTAGCCATTGCAAGCCAATTGTAATGGTATGTGGGAATGACCTTGGTAGACAGGGGGAACAGCCACAGCCAGGAAACAGTCAAACAAGAAGCAGCTTAGCCTGCAGAAGCAATGTGGGCATGGCAAATGGCTTAGAAGGGGCCCTCCCTAGTTTCTTGGACCATAAAGGTGACGGGGGTGAAATATACTTTTAGACTTGCAAGATTGATGTCAGCCTTGCGAGCACCCCTGGCTGTGGCTCTTCTCTCCCAAGGTCTTTCCCACATACTGTAACACCAACAGGCTTGTCAATAAATTGACTACAGCAAAATTTTTCTTAAAAGATCAGTAAAAATCCAGAGTGCATCAGTAAAAATGAATGGATATCAGGGTTCTTTGTAAAGTATACATAGAAATAAAGGCCCTTTTGCACTTATTTCATTGTTTGGCATCTATAGATTTCTAGTAATGGGGTAAATTTAAAACTATGTTGGCAATATTTAGTATTTTAGATTATTTTGCAATCATTAAGCCACTGAGAAAATTCCATCGGTAACTAGTGAAAGCATCTACATGTTGGGTCAGAAAGAAAGATGTTTATAGTGCTAAACTGTAATTAATTAATAGGTAGGATATCTTATTAATTTCAAGAAATTATACCAAAGAGTATAATGTGTCATGCTGATCGTATTGGAAAATGTATGTATAGATTTTATTTCAGTGCTTTATCAAAGCATTTTGCTAACGAACGTGTAATGGTATAATTAGAAACATTTTATGTACATTTGTTTTTGGGAATTATAGCTTGCATATTGTAAGCATAGATTCTTGGTTGCCTTAGGAAGTCCCTTCCCAGTTATTGTTAAGTTTTCATTCTACCAACATATGACTTGATCTACTGGCTGCTATTATAAATTAGATTTTATGCTGCAGTTTTAAATAAGAGAAGTATTTTCTAGTAATTATGATTTCTTATTCCAAGGAATTATAATTAATAGAAAAAGCTTAAAAGAGCACTTGATTAAACAGATTTCCAGCATCCTGTGTTGGAGAAATGTCCTAGCAATTGTTATTTTTGTAATTTTCTATTAGTGAATCATCAAGGTCCAAGCAATGTAAATGACACTATTTACAATTTACAACTTACTTTAGATCATAGCTACCAAAAATGCATCTTATACATCAGTTTTCAGTTAGTCTTAATATCCAATGTTTTTTCCAGATTATACTTGAAAATTGTAAGTAATAGGAAGAGCCTGTCTATGTTTACAAAACAAATTACTGAAGATGTCTTTTGGAAAATTGTGCAGCAGATGAATGGCTCATAATTTGATAATATATTAAGACAGCATCTTCTGTTTCTTGGTACCAAAGAACTAATAAACTGTATCAAACATCTTACATTCTATTGCAATCCTGATGACTCCCAGAACTCTGGAATTACACCATGAAAGCTTGAGAGAGTGGTTTAAGGATTATGGTCTTTTACCTCAATCCTAAATATATTTACCTGGAAGTTCTACTTATTTAGTGAACATGACTTAACTATACGGCTTAGGACTGCACATTATAGGGTATTACAGAACTGTTATCCACCGTGTCTTGTTTTTCCCCAGTGTAAATTAATGGCCATAAGAATGGCATTCATAGTTTGGCTAAGTTGCCACAACCTGTGTATGCGCCAGTGGGTACATCAGATATATTGCACTCTTTTTATGACAAAGGTGTATGCAAGTATTTTACTTAAATATAGATCTCCCTGTTGTAATAGTAGGCTTGCAAGTATTCAAATCTAAAATGGTATGAGGATACTTAGAGGATACATAATGTGAATGATGCATCTGTTCTTTATGTTGCAGATAGTATTCCTATGCACAGAAAAAGCATATTGCCACTAATAATTTAATAAAATGACTTTTTAAATGGGCTTTTATAAATGAACTATACAAGACAGATCACTTTGCCTGAAATTTTCCTATTTTTAACTGCACCTTATAATATCTTCATGTATATTTTCCACCAGTGTAATAATTTTCAATCATGTTTGACTATTTTGTATATCAAAGTACAGATCATGTCTTAATTATAACTGTTTCAAAAAAAGCGTAATCTTTAAGCCCTTTTTTGCCAAATTGGTGATACATTAATGTATTATGGCATAATCAATGCATAAGAAAATAAATAACTTGGAAACAGGCTTTCTGCTGTATTTCTACTTCAGTTATTCATTTTGCATTGCCATAAATGAGTGGGGACATAAGGAAGAGGAAAGGCAATAAGGTGCATTTAACCTCTGTTGAAATGGAAAATCTGTCTCAGCCATTTTTATGCACTGCCTGGGAATTCTTAAAATCAAATCTCTTCCGCTTCTTAATTCAGTTAAAACAACACTCATTAGCTGATGATTAAAGCCTTGAATTATTTGGCATCTTTTCCATTACTAACACATTTCAACCTTCTTCAAGGGCAGCCTAACATGTCATAAATCAGAACCTTCCACATGGGATGTTAACAGAGCCTGTACCACGGGCAACAAACTCTCCTTGCTTGAGCCTACCACTAAGACCTCTTTCAATTAGGTGACAAACCTAAATCAAAAAATACTTCCAGCCTGCAAGCATGCTTTTGGAGACCCATATAAAACAGATAAAGTAGGAATTGGCCGTCTTTGCAGAGAACATGTTAACATTTTTGTGTTTTTTGTCTCTGAATGCAAAGGTAGGTACATGGCTTAGGACATTTTATTTTCCAGGGGGTGGAGGGATAGGGAATACAAGGAGGGCAAAGCCAGCTCTTTGGGGTTTCTAAAAAAATCAAATACGTGTGTTAAACTTATGGTGGGTTAATGCATCACTATTATGTAAACATTTTTCTTTTCTCAAGAAAAAGAGCTCGGATCCTTTTTATAACAAATACTACTGAACTCCGGAAGAAAAAGAGCATTTAGTAGAGAAGCTTATGTACTTATGAAATCAATAGCTGACTGAAAACTGAAGAATACATTTATTTATAGGCTTTGTGACATTATTTCATTGTCACCAGAAGCAAGCCCACTGGATTCATACAACCCATTAGAATGGCAAAGTACACACATCAGGAATCTGTCCATCTCTTGGTCACATTAAGGTGCTTCAGGTATTCTGAAGCATATTTGTGTTCACGAAACTTTGCTCTCTCTTCAGCTATTCTTTGCTGCTGCAATGCAAGTACATTTTCCTCATCATGGCGATATTCCTGCTCTTTTGTCATATATGGGCTACTCAGCCAATATTCATTTTCAGCTTCAATTTCCAGTCTCTTAATCATATTTCTCTTCATTAAAGAAGTAACTATTCTTGGTCGTCTGTGTTTACCAATCCATTGTTTCCCAGGAATTCTGTTTCGAAACAGTGCTCGAGTCAGAAACATGCCTTTAAAAAGAAATGAGAATTATTAACTATTTGAAATATTAGGTATATAAACATCCTAAGTCAATGTTCTTTGCTACTGGCAAAGAACAGAAAAATTAATTTTTACAAGTTTTATTTATGCAATTTATCTCTGCCTCAATTTGGAGAGACTCCAATCATTAACCGATATTAAGAACATCATAATACAACCCCCCCCCCAATAAAGTAATATATTAATATAGGTATCAGTGGCTCCATGGCTAATCTCCAGAGGTCTTTTGAAAAAACCAGGTTTTTGCCAGATTCTGGAAGGCCATGAGAGAAAAACCCTCCTTGTCTCTGGGGACAAGCTGTTCCACAAAGCTCCCACAGGGGGCACTTGCTGTTGTGCCCCCTCCTGCTCCCCACCATCTTTCTATATTAACCAAGGATTTGGATCTTTGTCTCTGCAAAATCAGGGTTGGGTATAGTTTTGTAATAGATAATTTCTGTTTGCAAGTTCTTCTGGTTCTTTCCATCTTATGGAAATAGCTTATGCATATCCTTTGAAGTCAAACTCTCTAGATTCAGGGCAGAATCTAAATCTCTCTAGATTTAAAAAGGAGTTTACTGGGAAACAAGGAAGGGTAACAATCAACAATGCACAGAATTCAAAATAAAATCAATAGTGTAAGCCTAGCTAAACTAGTTATTATCAGCGTGGTGCTGTGATTAAGGTCTTGGTCTAGGAGTGGAGTGATTCAGGTTCTGGTTTACTCTCTCAATGGATGACTTTGGGCCAGTCACTCTTTCCAAGCCCAACCTACATCACAGGGTTGTTGCTGGGATAAAAATTAGGAGTGAAGAGTGAATTATAGAAATCTAAATCAATGACAAGGGCATGAGTGACCATCCTTAAAAGTATCCTGTTCCAGGTATGACTCATGTAAGAATGGACCTTTTTGCAGAAATGTACCAAAGGTACTAATTGTCAAAACCTGAGAAATCATGCACATTTTGTTACACAAAATATTATCTAATCAGCTTTGTTTCCAAATCTAAAGTACTATCAGCAGTTTCTAATTCTTTAAATTGTTTCTGTAATTTTCATGGACTTCTGAAAAGTGAAGTTTTGCCTGTGTAAAGACAAGCTTCCCAACTCCTTCACTTCTTTAATTTACATAGCCACCATCTGTCACATGATTCAGGGCAGAATACATCATCAATAAACAAGTCCATATAAAAATGACACAACAAACAACAAAACATGAAAACATACAGGACATAAAGTGTTTGAAAAAATCAACCAATGGGATCACACTACTCCTTGACCCAATGCCTGGAAAAGGCAGACAAGGCTGGGGTCAACCAAATCTCAGGGAAGATGCCATTCCAAAGGGCAGGAGTGGCAACAGAGAAGGCAGATCTCCTGGGTCCCACCAGATGATATCGCCTAAGCAGTGGGATCTGGAGCATGCTCCCCATCAGATCTTACCAGATGTGGACGTCTTTATTTTTTGTTCTGTGTATTTCTAAATATAGGCAACTTTCTCTTACAACTTAACTGTTTTATATATCATTTTAAGAACAAATTAAATAATATTTTCAATTTTTTCAAGAAAGTAAAAAAAAAAAAAAAGGCAAGGAGAAACCCAGAAGCCCACTTTTTCTGTTTTTTATATCTCTATGTGTATTAATAACCCATCTAAATTTATGGTAGAGATCCTTGAAAGAAAGGAAAACTATAGATCAATGTCCTTCACACAATGAACCATTATAGGAATGGTTTCTTAAAAAAGTAAATCTGCACACCATAGATTCTAATTGGTATATTTGTGTAAAAGATACAAGTACTTCAATTATTTGCATTAATATTCTGCAATTTGTATTGGAATAAAATTCACCAGTGGAGTTAAAGGCTTTTTCTCCCCACTGCAGCAGGGAAACCCAAAACAAAAAATCAGGGTATAAATATAACACTCATACCTTAGTCCACTGTTTTTCAACCTTGGCCACTTGAAGATGTGTAGACTTCAACTCCCAGAATTCCCCAGCTAGCATGCTGGCTGGGGAATTCTGGGAATTGAAGTCCACACATTTTCAGGTCGGCAAGGTTGAGAAAACTGCCTTAGTCACCTCCCACCTGGATTAGTGCATTGGGCACTGCATAGGGCTGACGTTGAAGACCACCTGAAACCTTACCCGGCAAACGGCTACCCACTCTCGCAGCCCAATGGCGGGGAGTGACCTCAGTAGCGATTCAACTGACACACAGCATCGCCCTCCTGTACGAGGAAATGGGCCGCCACACGTCCCCCTGCCACCTCACCGACCATGACGGCCCTTCCCAACTCACCAGGCCGCGACGCGTCCTTCCCCCCACGAGCGATCCAAGTCAAGCCAAACGGAAGACCCAAAGCGGCCGCGTTGTACGTCGAACATCAAATCTCGTCTCCCGCGAGAGCGCTGAATCACGGGGCTGCGGGAAGAAGGCGGGCAGACGCGGACTGACCAATCGGCGTCTGCCGTCCCGGGAAATTCAAAGCGCCGCGAGGGAAGGCAGCCGTTGTCCAGCGCGCAGGTTGCTTTTCGGGGTTCGTCTGAGGCGGGAGAGCGGGGCCTGCTGTTTTCGCAGTCTTGGGGAAATACGAGGACGTGTTTCTCCCGCATCTCTGAGGCTTCAGCGAATGATCGGAGGTATTTAGGGAAGGCTTAGCGTGCCTCTGTCTTGCGGTGGGGCCTGAGGCGTGGCTTTCCTGGAGATCGGGCAAGTTCCCGAAAACTGGCTCCTGCAGTCCTTGCTCAAACATCCCCCTTGTCTTCTGAAGGGAGAATGGAGGACTTGAATATTGAAGGGTACCATGAATTAGTTGTCAGCGATATAAGATAAATGCTTTCTCCCCCAGAATAGATACGGTGCTTGGGCATACGTGCTAAAATTTGGGATGTTGTACCAATGACAACAAATGGAGACAGGCAATGTCTGGAGGTGTGCACAGCACCGTTTCATTCTCCTCTGCAATAGTCATGTTTGTTTATTTTTATTTAATTAATTGATTCGGTTTAGACACCAAGTGGGCGGTTAGCAAATAATGACATACTCATGCAAACCAAAACCAAGATAGGATCGAGACACAATATACAGACAAAAACAAAAATAACAGACACACCCGAAAGGGGCCCCCACCCGTCTCACCCCAACACCTGGGAGAACAACCAGGTCTTGAAGGCTTTATGGAACACCAACAGGGTGGAGCCACGAGGATTTCAGGGGGATCGCATTCCAGAGGGCAGGTACCATGACAGAAAAGGCACCCTTCCTGGGTCCTGGTAAATTACATTGTTTAACTGAAGGAACCCAGAGCGATTCCACTCTGCCGGCACATACTGGGCTAGGCAGAAACTGTGGGAATTAGGCAATCCCTCAAATAGCCTAACTTGATGCCATGTGGGGCTTTATAAGGCAATAATCAGCACTTTGAATTGCACCAGAAGCAGACTGGTGTCCAATGCATCTCACAGAGCATACTGAGGCATGCCCATCACTGCCTGCGCTGCCATATTCTGGTCCTGGGTGGTTTTCAAGAGCAGCCCCTTGTAGAGTGCATCGCAGTAGTCAAGCCTAATAGTGATACTTTGTGGGAGAGCCTCTTAATTTTTTTCTGAATACACAGTGGTTTGTCTAGGGCTTGGGAGGAAAGCAGCATTTCCACAATAGAAACACAATATAGAGAGAAAGTACCTAGAGCTGGATAACAAATGTATGTACTACCACGTCAATTGTACCCCTTTAAAGAAACCTGAATGCATGGAAAGGCTGTTCTAACTGTTTCTGAGCTGTAACATGTTTTAGAAATCTGCTTCTTTTAATGTGTTTAACATTATTTGAAACATTGAAAACTTTCATATTATTTCTGAAATTCATCTTAGAAGTGAGCTGTTAGCTTTTCTTCAGTATGGATGTGACAGGAACATTCTTCAACAAACTGCGAACTTTAGCAGTCACTTTGGAGAAGCAGGCTGAGCAACTTAAGCAATTTTTTCTTGGAGAAGATGGAGGTGAGAGTGCAGTAAATAATTGCTTTGCCTCAGGAGGCTTATGCTAAACCAGAATCAAACAAGCTGCATTTTGGCTTAAACAATACAGTATGTAAATCCAGACACAGTGTCATTCTGCATTTGGAATATTAACTAGAACATTGTTGAGTTTTTGCTTCAAAGTAATTATTTAAAACAGAAGAATTATACATTTAATTTGCATGCATTGGTACATTTGTGAAGCTCATGCTGATGTCCTTAGGGCTCCCAACCAATTACCTTGCTAATTTCTGACCTGGCTGGAACATCTCATCTTTTAAATAATAAACATTGTCCATGTGTTGTATATTATTTTATAAAAATCTTGTTGTGATTATTTTTCTTTCAAATGTTTTGAAGAATTTGAAGATAATTCTCCAATGAGATATCTACATGAACTGTACTCTGAAGTCAGAACACTAAAGGTATATATGACCTGCTTCTCTTAATTCTCTCACCCTCAAATTTCTTTTCTAGAACTTCATTGGTTTTATATCAAATGAGTTAAGTTCTGATTCACTGGAAGATCACGACATGTGAATGTTGGCTTCTGGGTGTTAGGTTTATCCAATGGTGGTACTTCATATCTCCCAAGATAGAAAACCTGATTTCTGCTATATCATGTCTCCTGAAACCCTCCATGGTAAATCTGTAATATTTCCAGAGAACCCACGAACCTTGGGATCTCCTCTTAGGAGATTATAGCCCCATTCTTTAAAAACATGAGTGGTTTTTGGTAGCATGAAGCCATAACTGGACATGCTTTTTAAAATAAACTGTTTTTATTAAAATGAAGAATATGGGAAGGAAATTTTGTTGCTGCTTCCGTGTAATAAACAGGTTTTGTGCTGAGCCTGACATATAACTTGGTAACATACTAATGTTTACATTACTAACAGCTAATGTTTACTACTGTATATTGATCATTTCTGACTCAAAATCAAATTAAAAACAAATCATAGGGTGATGCTGATAATATTCTTCATATGAGTTCTTCAGAAAGAGATGCCACGTATGACTTCATAAAGGCCAGTAAAGTTCTGATGAAAAGAAATGCAACCGATCTTGGAAAAATAACAGACCTGTTTCAGAAATATGGTTACAAGCCCCTTATTGGCAAGAATGAAGGTAATTTTTCCCCTAAATCTAGAAAATTTGGCAACTTTTGAATATACTCTACAATTTATTTATTTCTATATGCATTACTAATATAAAGAACTTATAAAGTAAATAATTTGTGTATTTTTAAAAAAGGATAAATGCTTCAGCTTGGAAAATGCCTAATATTATGCTTCACCTTCTGTAACACTTGAGTATCATTCTTCTGGTTTTAGCATTCCTGGTAGGTTTGGCATTCCTTAAGTCAAAAGTTTAAAAGTTCTATAATGATATATATGGTAGTCCTTCGGGTTCAAAGAAGATATGCTGCTATGCAGTTCATCTGTGGGCACAGAGGTGGCTCTGCAGTCCTAGTCTGTAAGCATAGAGTCTAGCACAATGGGGCCACTGGAAGTCCATTGTTGTAGTATCTGTGGGTGTTACTCTGTGACACCACTCATGATTTTCTATCAGTTTTTGGCAGCGCCTGTCTTCAAAGCCAGTGAAGGCTTCATAGCACAGGGCTCACCAGCAGGTTCTGTCAGCAGCTGCAGCTTCTAGTTCTCTTGGCTGGATGTCACAGTGGCGTAGGGTTTCTTTCACAGCATCTTTGTAGCGCTTGCGTGGTCAACCTCGAGGTCTCTTCCCAGGCTCCAGTACACTATAGGGCAACTGGTGAGGCATACAGTGGTCATCCATTCTGATGATGTGTCCCACCCACCGCATCTGGGCTCTGATAATCAGGGATTCAATGCTGGTAGACTCTGCGCGATCCAAGACCTCCAGGTTGGAGACACAGTCTTGCCAATGAATGCCAAGGATGGAATGGCGAGCACGCATGTGAAATTTCTCCAGTTGTTTGATGTGCCTTCAGTACAGAATCCAGGAATCACAGCCATATAGGAGAAAATGGATAACCATAGCTCTGTAGACTTTCAGCTTTGTGGAGATAAAGATGTTGTGTTGATTGAGCACGCTAGTACACAGCTGCCTCAGTGCCTGGTTGGCCTTGCTGATCCTGGAGTTAATTTCTTTGTCAAAAGACCCATCGCTCGAGATTATGCTTCCCAGGTATTTGAAGCTGTTTACATTTGTCAGCTGGGTGTTGTCAACAGTAATTTTTGGTTCTACGGAGTTGGTATTTGGCATGGGCTGGTAAACTACTTCAGTCTTGTTCAGGATGATAGTCAAGGCAAAGAGCATAGCAGTGCTGAGAATTTGTCCAGCATCAACTGAAGATCACTGTCATTGTGCACCAGGAGTGCATAGTCATCACCAAAGAGGGTTTCTTGGATGACTGTGGAGGCACTTCATCCTTGCATTCAAGCAGTGAAGGTCAAAGAGAGAGCCATCCAATTGGTACCTGATGTACACTCCTCCTTCAGACCCTGGACAGCATATGACAACATGCAAGCAAAGAACAGATTGAACAAGACCAGGGCTAGCACACAACCCTGCTTCACCCCATTGGAAATGGCAAATGCAGCTGATATATCACAGTTATAAAGAACCTGTCCTTTCATTCCACCAGGCAGCAGCTGAATCGACTTCACAAATTTCCTCAGGCATCCTTAACATCTCAGGATGATCCAGAGAGCCTCCCTGTTTATAGTGTCAAATGCCTTTGTAAGGTCAATGAAGACAGAGTAAAGGGGTTTGTTCTGCTCAATGCACTTTTCCTGGACTTGCCTCACAGCAAATATCATGCCTGCTGAACTCCGTTCTGGCTGAAAGCCACACTGCGTCTCTGGGAGGTTCCTTTCTGAGACAGTGATGAGTCTGTTCAGGAGAATTTGGGTAAAGATCTTGCGTGCAATTGACAGCAGTGAGATACCCTTGTGTTTCTGCAGTCTGATTTGCTTCCCTTATCGTGGAAGTCATCAGGAATCTCCTCTGCGGACCAAATGTCTTCCAAGATGTCTTGGAACATCTGTAAGACATTTGGGCCTAGTGCTTTGGAGATCTCAGCGGGAATGCCATCCTGTCCTGTTGCTTTATTTGAGTTCATCTGTGCGATTGCTTTCTTGATCTCATCAGTAGAGGGAGGCAGGTCTAGGGCATCCAAGACTGGCAGCTAAGGAATCTCCTCTAAGACATCAGGATCAACTGTGGACAGTCTATTGAGTAGGTTGGAAAAGTGTTCAGTCCAGTGGTTTTTCAATCCTTCCTGATCTTTGATCATGCTCTACCCATCAGATGACAGCAGGGGAGAGCATCCTGATTTAGAAGGACCATAAACTGACTTTATGGTGCCGAAGAACTTTCTGGTGGCATGCATGTCTGCATAGCGTTCCACCTGCTCAGCCTTTCTCTGCCACCACTTGTCCTGCATTTCTCGCTGTTCCACCTGTACTTTGGACTGCAGGTATTTAAACTTGTCTTTCTTTGAGACAGATGATGAATCATTCTGCCAGTCTGCATAGGCCTTGTTCTTGGCCAGGAGGGCTGCAGAAATGGTCTTGTGGTTTTCATCAAATCAGTCTTGATATGCCTGGGTTTTCAGTCCAAGTACAGTTGTTGCAGTCTGAGTGATGACATCTTTAAACTGCATCCCCTTTTCAGAAGAGGTTCCTACAAGTGATAAATTGCCAGAGAGTTTTTCATTAAGTACATCTTGGAAATGTTGGACTTGGCCTGGGTCTTGCAGTCTGCCAATGTTGAATGACTTTCTGACAGTCCTTGGTTGTTTACAATGTAAAGGAGCTATGTGCAGGTTGATGATCGACTGGACCAGTCTGTGATATGTCCAGCACTCAGCACCTTGCATGGCTCGGGTGACAATGACATCTTTTAAGGTTGTGCTGACATACTATGACATAATCAAGTAGGTGCCAGTGTTTGGACCTGGGATACATCCAGGTAGTTTTGTACTTGTTTGCAAGTCTGAACATCGTATTAGTGATGCACAGGTTGTGCTTGGCACAACTGCTTAGAAGCAGCAGGCCATTGCTATTTAGTTTTCCCACTCCATGTCTCCCGAGGACTCCGTCCCAGTTTTCACTGTCTGTCCCCAGCCTAGCCCAGAATGACAAGTTTGTTGCTGGCAGGCATTGTTTGAATAATCTGGTCCAGGTCCTCATAGAGTAGAAACTTTCCTTGTCTTCATCTGGACTCATGAGAGTTGGTGCGTAGGGACTGACAATGGTGATATACCGGGACTTGCTGAGAGGAAAGCAGAACTTCATAATGCATTCATATATTCCAGTGGGTAGAGTAGAGATGTTCTTCAGCAGAGCAGTTTTGATTGCGAAACCTACTCAGTGAGTCCTGTTGTCAATCTATAGTTTCCCTTTCCAAAAGAACGTATATTCACTCACTGCTTCCTGTAATGAACCTTCATCTGCCAGCCTGGTCTTATTGAGTGCAGCAGTGTCAATGCTATAATGGCGAAGTTCAGCTGCTATGAGTGCTGTTCATCTTTCAGGCCTTGACACCTTGTCTCTATCCAGCAAGGTCCGGATGTTCCAGGTTCTGAAAATGAGTTTTCTTTGTAAATTGTAGCATGGCTAAAATGCTTGATTTAGTGGTGAAACCTTATTTTAGGGTTAGCAAATCTTGGTTACAGAGGAAGCAATGGTAGTGGCAGAAGGGCAAGATTTATTCAGAAAAAGCATACAAATTTGTGATTTATTCTTGACCTTAACTGTAATTATGAAAAAGGGACACTACATCTGTAGTCAGCTGATCTTTATAGTATGCCTTATCACCAGATTCAATAAAGCAATTCTCTTCTTCTTAAAGCAATAAAGGATGAAGCTGAAATCAACCCTGGGTCTACTATATCTGATCAAATAGAGCCAAAACCTCTTGATTTTCCTGGAAAATCATCTGGATCTCATAGTCCCCTGCAGATT
Organism: Python bivittatus; assembly: GCF_059951505.1. Taxonomy (NCBI): domain Eukaryota; kingdom Metazoa; phylum Chordata; class Lepidosauria; order Squamata; family Pythonidae; genus Python; species Python bivittatus. The sequence goes on along the minus strand of NW_028277056.1, from coordinate 19,883,644 downwards.
CCTCAGCTTTCAGATTTTGGCCTTTCAAAATATGCCCTTCCAAGTTCTTCAGACACAGTACACATTCCACATACCCAGAAGGAAGAGACGAAAGTGGATGAATCTGAGTATTTATCACCCAAAGTAGAACACTTCCGTATCCATGGGCGTGATCTGTCTGTGAATGATGAAACCACAAATTTAATCGAAGACCAAACAATTTTCTTACTTAATAATGCAAGAAAAAATAGGTAAGTGGCATCCCTGGAAATCATTACAAAAATATAAGGATTCTCATTTTTCTATCTTGTATCTTTCATGTCTGAAGTGATCAGACTAGTATTTTCCGATGTTATCCTCTTACATGTATAAATATATTTATTTATCATTTCTGTGCTGCTCCATCTCTGAATATTCCAAGCAACTTTCAAGTAATAACATAATATTAAAATATAAAGAGTCAGTAACATAAACAAGAAGGCTGTGATGTGTCTCCATGAAGGCGTCATGCATCAGAATCTTCAAATGTCTCTAAGTGCCTTTCTGAAGACCCATGTTTTCATGGATCTTCAAAACTAACAGGGAGGGGATGACCTGTGAGGCAGAACATCACTAAAAAGACTCAAGCACAGGCCCCATATACATGACACTCCCTCAGGTTTGGAACCCTCCCTACTAGATCTCACAGGGTAGACAAATTCAACACAGGGAAGGCAGTCTCAGATATGTACAAATCCTAAGCCATGTTGGGCTTTAAAGGTGATAACTAGCACCTTGAATTGTACTTGGAAGCTAACTGGCAGCCAGTGCAGTTCCCAAAACAGTGGTCTTACATGGGTGAACCTATGTACTTCCAGAACAACTTGGGCCCCGCATGCTGAACCACCTTTAAACTTCCAAATTGTCTTCAAGGGCAGCCCCATATCAATCAATGCAGTAATCCAGCCATGAGGTGACAAAAGCAAAGCTCTCATGATGAAAGCAAAGCTTTCTGTACTAGAAATAACCATAATGTTGCAAAGGGCCTCTTGGCCAGAGCCTCCAGCTTCTAATCTGCTGTTCAAACAAGAGCTATGAACCCAGAACAATCCCTAGCTTGCAAGCCAAGACCATGCAGGGGAGCACAAACACATTGAGAATCAAAGATGGGTTGTCTCTGGATACAGCTGAGAAAGGATTGGCATATTTGCTGCAAAGCATCTCAGAATAATCAAAAACATCAGTTGTAGTTGAACTCTACCTCTCTGACTCTTGGTCATGCTGGCTGAAGCTGATAGCTCATAATGGCTAAAATTGGAAGTTCAGCATCAGGAGAACTCTTGTGTTCTCCAGGGCTCCCTCTAACTACACTGCTGAATGTCAGTGGCACACTACTGAAAACTAATGTGATGCAGTTTCACACCATTTTGATATGGGAAATGTGGAACCAGTACTGTAATTCATAAAATAAATAGTATAAAACAAAAAGGAGGGGGATTGGAAAATTCTTGTGCTGGTCATCTATGTGAAGTGCTCCTTCCAGTGGGCATTATCATCTATCTGATCCAGCCCTCTCATCCATCACCACCCAAAATTGGTGGCTGTACCCCACAAAAGAGGTTGCCCAACTCTGGCCTAGATAGTTTTGTCATCAGAACAATATACAACTTTATAAAGTACAAGAGGACTCACAATCTATAATTCAACTTAAAGTAGACATAAAAAGAATGGGTAGAAAAGTAGATTAAGTAATTTTTTATTTTAAGATATATGTATTAGGTTTAGCAAAGTAGTGAATAAGGAATTAAGTCAGTAATGACATACATAACATTTATTCCCATCATGCTATTCCTTTGGGGATAAGCAACTTTATGCAAAGCCTAGAACAGGAATAAGAAATAATAAGCCAAAGAAAGATATGAAAGGAAAGGAAATATACCTAAATCTAGTTTACACTAACACCACTGAATATCCTCCCCATATCTTTCTATCCTTACAACCATCAGTCAACTTTATTCTTCCAATAATTATGGGAAAATACATAATATTTGCAAAAATGTATGTAATTCATATCAGCGGTCTTAGCAAATAGAAGAGTTGTATTCTGTCATGTATGAGATTAGTTGTGCTTTTACTTAAGTAATATTTTTGTCTTTTACTAATAACTTGACCAGATCAGCAGCGGCAATGGTATCAAATAAGAACATGGCAGCACCCAAGCAACCAGACAAAGTATGTGGTAAGTCCTGTGTATGTAAAATAACTTGTGGGATAACTTGCATTCCTAAGAGAAGTCACTATAGTGCAGAGTTTCTCAACATTGGCAGTTTGAAGATGGGTGGACTTCAGCTCTCAGAATTCTGGGAGTTGAAGTCCACACATCTTCAAGTTGCCACAGTTGAGGAACACTGCATTAGTGTATTTCACCTAACATAGGGATTTAATGAAGAACCCCTTGTTGTGAAAGAAATTCCTGCAGAGTTTCTGGACTTGCTTCTGCTCAGTACCCAAACCAGAACCCAGGTTCACCTCCTGCAGCATTGTCAGTAGTATTCAGGGACACTATCCCTCCCTCTTCCACCCCCCCAAATATCTCCAAACAGTTCTGCATCAGGAAGGAAAAAGGACATAGTCAGGGACTGCAAATCTGCAAAAACAGCAGGGGTGTCCGCACAGGTTAAATTGCCCCCTGCTCTCTTATCCTTCTGCTCCTGCTGAATATGCCTCCCTTTTCATGGAAGTATATTTCTTAGACCAGCCCTTTCATCCATTTTTGCGTAACTTAACATGTTTTCATTGTGATTCAATCAAATGTTTTCAGACTATGATTGTATGGCTTCACCTGCTGCACCTGAGTTCTGCACACCTGGAGTGAAAATTCCCTGCAGAAAGACCACTGTTTTATCAGAATCTCCAGAAAATAATAATTTGGATGTTCTTAAACACACAACAGAAATACCTCTACTTGATACAAAATCTCTGCAAATACAACCTACAGTAAGCATTGAGCATCATACTGGTAAATTGTAGGAAAGAAATGTCTGTCTCATATTTAATCCATTTAATCTCATATTTAATTTGCCTCAAGAATGATAGTATCTCAATGGTTTAATTTAGTTGCTTGATACTTTCTGAAAAAATATAACTATGCTTCAGAATTTCAGCACTAATTCTTTCTTTCCTTAGCATGTAAGTGCCACTAAGATACTGCCAGAAAACAATCTTATACAAGGCACTGTTCTACCTGTCTTGCACTCAGACAAATATTTGGAATGTATTGAAGAACCTCCTCCAGCAATATCAGAATATGAGAACCTCTTCAGTTCACCATTACCACCACCTGAAATAACTGTGATTCCCAAGCAGCTTTTGCAGGTTTGCAAAATTAATTTGCACTAAAGTTAGCATTTTATCAGCAAAATTTATTTCTCCCTTATGAAAGGTTAAAAATTGGAAACATCCTTTTTTCAACCTCTCTTGTTTAAATTTCTTTAGATTTTATCAAAGTATAATCCAAATATAGAAGTACCCAGATCAGCTGAGAAAGGAACTAAAGAAGGAAGTGCTTCACAGTTTGAAAAAGAGCAATTTCTTTGTATTGATAACAAAGAAAATAGGTAAGATTTGAGCAAAAAAGTACATTTCCTTCATATTTTGTGACCACTAAGACTTTCAGTGTAAGTAGTGTATTCTTAGATAGATTATCTAGTCTGGCCTGCTTTGCACTAGGACATTGAGTTTCTTGGTAAACAAATTAACACAAGTTGTTTTTTTTATGACAGCCAAGATTAGTGTATTCTATTTTTAATGAACTATCTTACTGAATATTTTATCTTTTACCTGCATACGATCCATCACAGCACTTAATATCCTTTTTCTAACACAAGCCATTTTCACACTTTCCTGCCACTAGTCATTATTGTCAGAAAATCCATTTGTGGCTTAAGATCTACTCCCAATATTATCTGACAACTGTATAAATATGATACTATTTCCTGAGGAGAGGGTCCTATTATGAAGGGATCAAAACACTCAAGCACCTTTCCCAGATGTTTTAGATTATAATTTTCAGCCCCCTGCCAGTGTAGCCAGTGGTAAGGATCATGAAAGAAGAAAAAGGTAGAAGGTAGGAATACAATGGGCAGCTCTCACAATAGAGAATGTAAACACTTGAGTCCCCGAAGAATCTGAGTATTAATTTGTTTATAAAGCCTTTTGACACTCTAGATAAACAGTAAGGGAGCCAAGCAAGTATGATAACAAACTAGGATGGGATGATTAAAATAAAAGGACTGAGAAGAGCTCCAGAGGGATCTCTCCAATCTGCGGAAATGGGCCTCCAAATAGCAAATATGGAATAATGTAAGCAAATGTGGTTTTGTTCTTTGGGCAAAAAGTCTTAGTACAGTGGTACCTCGGTTCACGAACGCTTCTGTTCACGAACAATTCGGTTCACGAACAGCTCTGTTCGCAAAATTTTGCCTCCGTTCGCGAACGCCGGATCGGGTGACAAACAGGATCCGCGGCTATTTTCCCTCCCGTGACACGTGGTCACGGCTTCCTGTAGGGAGGGGGACTCTCCCTCCAAGCAATAACCGCCTCCCCACCCACCTTCCTGTCCTCCACGCCAGAAGTCGCGTCGAGCAAGGTTAGCGTTCTCTCTCTTCGTACTGTATTTTGTTTCATATTTTTGCGGTTTTTTTAAAAAAACACATGGTTCAGAACGGATTAACCGTAATTACATTGAACCTTAAGGGGAAATTTGATTCGGGACGCAACCAAAAATAGGTTGGCAACCAAATTCGGAGGGGTCAGAACGGATTAACCGTAATTACATTGAACCTTAAGGGGAAATTTGATTCGGGACGCAACCAAAAATAGGTTGGCAACCAAATTCGGAGGGGTCAGAACGGATTAACCGTATTTACATTGAACCTTATGGGAAAATTTGATTCGGTTCACGACCAATTCGGTTCGCGACCAGAGTCGCAGAACGAATTAAGTTCGTGAACCGAGGTACCACTGTATCCCATTATGACTGGTAGTATAGGGTTGCCATAGGCATTTGGTTGGCTAATGCAAGAATAAAATCTTGGATTAGACACGCCTTTGATATGATCATGTCTTTGCTTATAAATTAATATGCAATATGCACTGAAGAAGACAAAGTGGGTAAGATGTGGGAGTGAATGAAGCCAATTAAAATCTAGCTGTCAGATTTCTAGGAAGAAATGAATGAAAAGTTGTGAAAAATAACTATAATGCTTTTCAATTCCCCATCGAAACTAAGTCTGGAAGTGGAATCTTAACACATTTAAAAATCAGAATGCTATTTCCTTAATTGAGAATCTTATAACATAAATTTTTGTATCTATTGAGACATGTACTGTATATTAATAGCTGAAGATAATAAAACAAGAGTGCAATATAAACAGTGCTTCATTATTGCATTTGCAGAAAACACCCTGGATGAAATGAAGACAAAATCTGAGTTTTTTTCTTCTGACTACCAAACTAAGGGGGTTTTAGGAAACGTAATAGGAATAAAAAACTACTTTGTAAAATATAAATATAACTGTTTAATTTCAAACTATTCAATCTTTTTTTAACTTCTGTCAAAATTATTAAAATGAAATAAAAGAACATAAATATAACTATTTCATGCTGTCAGTTGATAGTTCAAATTATTCTACTTAATCATGTTGTCTTTTAATGTTACAAAAATACTGATTTACAATGTCTTTGGGTATTGTATTATGCATTTATAATACTATAGTTGATTTATAATAGTTGGGTTTAATTATATCATAATTGCTAGGAAAGCTACTAAGAAATTGCTAACAGTCCTTAAAGTAATAAAATTATTATTGATTATATTAACAGAAAATACAAAAAGTCTAAGGCAAATTCACAACAAGTTCTGGGTAAGTGCTGTCAAAATCAATAATAAATGAGGTTATGTGAATAATATCTAACAAGAAAATGTTGGAACAATGATCAATCAAAGAAATATTTATGGTCATAAAACCAAAATTCTGTATAAAACAAAATAAACAAAATAAAAGAACAAAACTAAAATATTAAAAGAAAAGAATCTATTAGAACTTAATTATACCCAGAGTGTCCTTCCTGATCATGACTGAACAGTATTTTGCTACCTTTTTTGAGGTTTCTAAGGATTTATTAGCTAATGGGAAAAATGTATTCTCTTCCTTAGAACAGCTGGAGCAATTTACAAGGAGGGATGATATTAATTCAGAGTGTGATACATGGTACAATAGATAGTTTGCAAGGTACCCTCCACAATTCAGTCCTGGAAGGGAAGGTTACTATGCCTCCTTTCTAGAGCCCTTGATGGTAATGCATTAAGCCTTATGAGAGTATGTGCTCTTCTGTAAGTAACAGAAAGAATATTGTATACACCCTCTCCTCATTTAGCAACCACAATCCGTTCCTTAAATCAGAAGAGAAATGGTCGCTAAGCAAACATGTGACTGAGAGGAAGAGAGAGTGAGAGACACTGCAAAGATCATTGGTTGCTGCCATTTCATTCAAATGAAGTTCTGTCATAAAGCTACACCACTGTCGCTCTCACTCTGGCATGCATTGTCAGGTGCAGAAATTTGGTAGTAAGTGTGCATGTTGGTCAGAAAATTATTTTTTTCCGTTTATTATCGTTGTATTTGCAAGCGGTCACTAACTGAGATAGCCACTAAATGAGGAATGTCTATAGGAAGAAAAAGGGCTGTTCCAAAGGCTATTGTTACATTATTCAGGAATATTGCTCCTGTTCTTTTGCAGGTTTAGATTCAGGATACATTGCTTGACTCTTTGTAGAGCTTTCTCAGACCCTAAGATTATCAAGGATTGAGCTGAGAATCCACAACAGGCCAAGTCTGAAGCTATCCTTTTTCTCCATAAGAAGTCAAACATCTTTACAAGTATTAACTAGAACAATGATGGCTCAAGATATAAAAGGCTGTATGGGATAAGATCAAAAGGATTCTTAAATGAAAAATGTATAAAGCAATCAGGAAAAAAATTATGAAAGAATGTAAAAGATGTTAGATACATTTTTTTAAAAAATCCAATAAACTTGTCTAAAAATTGTAACTTGGAAAAACTAATAATGGTTAATAAGCAGTATCTTAGAAACAAACATAATTCCTTTTCTGAAATGAGACAAGTACCAAGGCTTTGTATTTATCTCTTGAACAGTCTAGTCAGAGCTGAATAAACGGAAACCTAAATGGAAAAGCTTTTATTTTTAAGATTCAGAATCTTCAATAATGGGTGATACTTAGCATATACAGTCTCATCATCTGTTATGATTATAGTCTTAACCATGTTTTATTGCTAAAAAAACATAAAATGTATTTTGTTTTGAGTTTGCAGTTCTAAATAAACCAGATTGGGTATATGTGTACTGTAATACAATATAGTATCTGGATGTCTTCATTTTTGTTTGGAATTTCCAGTTTGCTGTAGGGAAGTAATTGGCAACTAAAGACTCCTAAATTCTCACTTGTAAGATATCTCAAATTAAAGGTGGAAAATAATGTGTTATATAATAATGTGTCCATTAAATTTTGAAATATTTGACTTCACGGACCTCCTGAAAAATCTCAGGGACCCCCAGGGGTCCCCCGATCACACTTTGAGAACCACTGATCTAGATGGCATTGTTTTCTTATTGCAAAAACACAAAGAAGGGTCACGTATTTATTATACCTATTTAACCCTTAACCTGTATTGATTCATTGAAATGATTATTTACTTCAACAAGTGGCAGCATCTAGTCAACCTTGGCTAATCTCCAAGTCTGAACAAGACCTCCAGGGTATTCCAGGGTTGTTGATTAAACTGGAGCCAAAAAACCACCCTGGGAAAAAAAATGAGCAAATAACTTCCATGCTATTGTAAAAAAACAACTATGAATGTGCCCTTTTGGTCACCAGAATTTAAGTTCTACTTGAAGGAAACTATCGTTTTAATGATCCTTTATTCTAGCTATTCCAGCTAAGTTCCTTTTTAACCAATCTTATTGCTATCAGCAGTGTCCTTTGAAGCTTCCCCCCCCTTTTTTTTTTTAATCTATTCCACTGAGAAACATGGAATAAAACTATGCCAGCTTTGGCACTCATGTAGATTATATTCCAGCTAGGTAGAAGTTTTGGGGTCCCCGAGATTCTTTCAGGAGGTCCGTGAAGTCATATATTTCAAAATTTAATGGACACATTATTAAAGGTTTTGAAAATAATGGCCTCTTGGTACACTCTTTCTTTTTCCCAGTTTAGGGGTGAGGAGACTGGCAGAGATACTAGAGAAGGTTCTTGTATTGTGTTTTATCCTTCTGAGTTCACTGTTTATCTGACCTCAAGGTGAAAATCTTAATAAAAGATTTTATTAAGCTTCTGGGACACCTCTCAGAAACCAAGGATTATAGCAGCCTTGATATGGGACAACTAGGAGTTTTTAAAAAGTTGAATACCTGACTAAAGCACATAAGCACTTTAATGCTCCTAATAAAGATCAGTAGAATATTTTAAATTTCTAGACCTACACTTAATTCTTTTTAAGGAAAAGGTTACATAAGTAAACATTAATTGCTCCTAATCATTTGCCTACTTAACAGAAAATAGCTTTTCCAGTATTTATCAATTCCAGAAAACATTTTAGGGATTAAATTAGAAGCCTGTAACACTTCTGTAAAGCTGATAGTCTATTAGAGGAAAATACAGGCTTTGTCATTAAAACTTGTTTAAGTTTGAATTGTTAGTAGAGTAAGATTACAGTCAAAATAATAATGTTCTATGATGAGAAAATGAAAATTATTTTAACATTTTAGGTACAAGTTTTCAGTACAGTCACATTTTCAGACCACCTCATCTATTTTCTAGACAGAAGGTCAAAAATGCAATAGTGAGGATTAGCATCACATTCTCAGATGCAGAGACTCTCATGTGATTGGTGAGAGATATTGTTATGACATGTGACATTCCAGACATGCAGACTGTACTTATGGCTGATAACCTGGGAATCTTGGAAATAGTTGAGAGAAGATCCAGATAGCTTTTCACACTATTTTTCACACTGTTTCTTACTGGGAGGAGGAGGGGAAGAGTTAAAATGAGCTAAGAAGCTGACACAGGAGGAGTTGGGGAAAGAGGAAGTAGAATAGCTAGCAAAGAAAGGTGGCATTACACAGTCTTGGGCTGCTGAAGATAGCCAGTTCCAGACTGATTCAAGACCACCGAAGGGTAGTTGTAGGGGATAGCTTTGCAAAGAGGACAATGCAGCTTGGAATCTGTTGATCTGGTGCCGATGGCCAGAGGGAGAGGATCTGAAGTTACCAGAAAGCTGCAGAAAGCCAATTCAAACATAAACATCTAATCACAGGATGTCCTGTCTTCAACCTGGCCATTCAGGTCTTCCAATGGTGTACCCATCGCCACAGTAACTGAGTCCACCCACTTGGTCAGTATTCATCCTCTTTCTTCTCACCTTTCCCAGTATTAGAGAGCTAGGTCTTCATGTATGTCTAAAATGTGACAACTTGAACCTTGAATTTTATGTCTTGATAAATTATGGTGCCTACTTTATCATGGGAGGAAGGATAGTCTCCAGTCCGCTCCAAAATATTTTAACTGAATCAGCAAAGATAAATTCACATTCTATTATTACCAGCAGCAGCAGAACTTTACTCGGTAACACTCTTCTAGTAAACTACATTTCTGGACCCAAGTGACTGTTTTTCAGTATCCATATCTTCTGTTTTTTATCTAGGACAGTGATTTTCTTTCCATAGGCATTGTGATTATTCAAGAGACAATGACAGCCATGAAATCCTACCTGAATACCAATTGCTAAGGTGGAAATGCAAGAAAACATCAGGAGTACAGAAAGTATAGTTCCAGGCTACTTACAGCTTGGCAGATGGGTTGATGTGGCTCATCTCTCTCACAGCATTCTTTCCTTTTACCAAACAACATGCTTTCTATCCATCCTTCACTTTCTCCCTCCTCTCTCTCCTTTTCCAGGTAAATCTTCCTCTGCTGCCCCCTTCCTTAATCTACCTCCCCACCACACTTGCTTCCACTATTTCTCTCTCCTTTTCTCTATACTTTCCTTGTTCCCAATCCTTCTCACAGCTTTTCTCTCTGCTCTTCTCTTCTTATGCAGCCCTGTTTTCCTTTAGTGCTGCAGAGCTTTCAATGTTGCCTGTGCATTCACTTATTGAAAAAGCTGCAGCTTTTCTCTTCCAGAAGGAAAAAAAAAAAAAGCTGCGGTGATTTTTTTTTATAAGGAAATTATGACATTGATTGCTTCCTCTGCTGACAAAAGAACATGTGTCTTTTTGCAACAGAAAGTTCCTTCTCTCAATTCAAAAAAGGAAAAGAAGTATAGCCTCACTTTTTCCTTCTCAAAGGTAAGATTGAAATCGACTGATTGACAGAGCTGGAAAAAACCCATGGAACTTTGTTTTTACACATGATAACAGCAGCGAGATTTTTATATGCACAACGGTAGAAGGATTTGACATCACCCATAATGGAAGAGCAGATCATGAAGATGATGGAGTTTGCTGAGATGGCTAAATTGACAGCTTTGATCACAGAAAAGACACTGATTAAGTCCAATGCTGATTGGAAACCCTTTTTGAACTTTTTGCACAAAACAGAAAAAAATGAAATTATGATATATGCATTTGATGATTAGAAAAAAATATTAGATAGAAAAAATGAAAGTTATGTTGTAACCCTAGAGGAAATAGTTCAATTTAAATCTATAGCTGTTGTAAAAGAAAATTGGAAGTCATTTCCTTTTACTTTTTTTCTTTCTTTCTGCACTTTTGGCTTTGTTCTCTCTTTCCGTTCTCTTTTCTTCCTTATCTTAATTATTGATTGCTAGTTTTTATCCTTCTTGTTTAAAAATTTATTTAATAAAGTTATTACCAAAAAAAAAAGGTAAAACTGAAATCAGTCTGCCAGCACTTAGATTTTGGCACTGAATGCTACAGCATCATCTACAGGTAAACTAACTAGTTATTCGTTTTTCTCTTTAGCCCAGTAATACACAGAGGTGGGGTCTGGTGCATTCATGGTGGGAGAAAGTAAATAATTATAGAGAAATAAAGCAACGTCATAACTACTTTTAGAATGTGGCACCTGAACTGATCAAAGTAATATACCCTTGGAGTAGTCCACACTTTTCTTTGTATTTACTTACTACACCATTGTTGAGGCAAGAATGAGCACCACATACATTCTAGTTCATTTTATAATAAAACTGTATTTATGAAATACATCAATTCTTTTAATCACATATTTTAAGTTAGGCTTAATGATATATTTGTTCCATAACAAGTTTTAAAAAATACAGAAAACTGCTGTGTTGCTCGGGCCAACTTCATAAAAACCTGACAGAAAATTAACCACTTAAGGGCACTCCTTTTACAATAACATAATTTAAACTAACTTCAATACTTTCTAGGGTTACTAAGTGTTCTAGTATTCTACTTTACATTTAGAAGAAAAAAATCAGTAAGATAATGCAGAAACTAATCAGTGAGAATCTGCAGATGGCAGTAATATAAGACAAAATATCAGTAAGGTCTCATACGACCAGAAGGAGGTGGCGCTCGATTTGGAGGAGTAATTGCTATGTCGAGGTAATCCCCTATCTGGAACTTCTGAGACTGTAGAGTCATGGAATCATCTGTGCCCTTTCTTCCTGACATTGTACTGCCAATTTCCTTCACCCTGTAGAAAGAAGTAAAGGGGACATTATTTTCCTCCTGGAAATCAAGTTATTCAAAACCAAAATAAGAAGTACAGTTTGAACATAATAATGTAGCTCAACATGAGATGTTCTATCTCATCTAGCCTAGTACTATCTACTCTGACTAACATAAGCTCTCCAAACCGAGACCCTGGGCATATAGGTAATATGCCAGACAACTGGAGCTACTATATATCCATTTGTGTATGTTCTTCCAGGTGGTTTTTCTTTGCATGTTATATATTACAACTAGTGTTAACATTCCTCTCCGTTTAGATGTGAATGTGTCTTATTGATCTCAGCAGCTTTTCAACCACAATCCTAGACTTTCCTTCATGTATTATTATCTTTAGCTAACCTTTTCAGTATCAGTTAAGCGTATCTGTAATGCTTCCATACAGCCTTGAATTCATGGTCCATTGCAAGTACAAAGACTGGGAAGCATGCAAAACAAATGCATATTATTTTAAAGTTAATGCTTTAAATCTAGAGAAAATATCTAGCATGCATACAAAAAGAATGACAGCTTGAATGTGCTCTTGAGAAAGTATACTATAAACAGTTGCTCAACTTATGCTAAGCTGTCCTACAACTAAGCAATTACATTGGAGGAACAGATGTTCCCTAATCTAAGTGTACAAAAATCCTATTCTTATTTAGCCATCTGAAATTTGCAACTTAAATCATTCATCTCTCACTGACAAATGTTAAGCTCTTTCTACTTTCTTTAGAGAGGAATTGTTATTTTTCCCAGGATCAAATCACTTTTTCCATATGAAAGAAAGCCACTTTCTCCTGAAATAATTTGCAGCTACAGTTCAGAGATATGTACTTATTTAGCACCTGCCTGACTTTACAAATATATTTTACAGAATAAGGAAAGGGATATAATTAACCACTGTAAGAAGACTCTTTAATCTATGAGCACTAAGTTCAGGTTGCAGCATTATATGAATTTTTGTTCTCTATTACATGCTACAATTTAAAAACCTTGCTAATAAACACACTGTAGACCTTTGGTTATCAACTGTATTACCTGTACCCAGGCCTTTTAAGATCTGTATAAACTATTGCAAAATTGAAGTGTGTCCCCTTCTTCCTTGCTTCTGGATAGACTTCCTTCACTAAGCTGGTCAGCTCTTTTAAAGTTGCATCCATCCTGGAGGGAAAAAAATTCAAGGTCAGTTTAGTAAGTATGGATTCTTACTTTATGGTACTAATTCTAAGAACTTAAGTATTCACGGAACTGGAAAGTCTTGTATCAAGAAACATATTTCCCATTAAATATTTTACAAATATTCAGTTTCTTCCGGTGATAAACATATTTTCCAAATTATCTTCCTTTGAACTCCCAAATTATGTGAGTACCAGAGCACACAGATATTTTGTATTTTCCTTTGTCATTAGGCCTTCATTCTAATTATCACTTAGCTCTTTTTGCAGAGCATTCATGTAGAAAGGCACACATATACCCATCATGCTATTGTCTCTCACCAGCTGTAAACAAAGGAAATTAAAGACAGGGAATAAAATAAATTTAGCCTACATCAGCACCATACACTATAGCCCTCCATATCTTTCTGTCTTTGCAAACCATCTTTGCTTCCAACATGTCCATACACCACTACAGGTAGTCCCCAGGTCAAGAACATCCTGTTTAAGGACAACCCATAGTTAAGAACAGAGCTATTGTAGCAAAATTCGAGTTAAGTACACAATGGTTCAAGTTCATTACACAATACTACTTATATAGTAATATACAATAAATGCAGTCCTCGCTTAACAACCACAATACTGACTGGAAAATTCATTGTTAAGTGAAGCATCACATGACTGCACCCAATTTTATGATTTTTGCAGCAGTCATTAAGTGAATCACATGGTTCCCCATTGATTTTGCTTGCTGGAAGTTGGCTGGGAAGGTCGCAAATGGCGACCGCGTGACCGCAGGATGCTGCAACCATCATAAGTCCAATCTGGTTGCCAAGCACCCAGATTATAATCACATGACTGGGGGGGGGCGTTGCCATGATCATAAGTGTGAGGACTGGTCATAAGTAGCTTTTAGTGCTGTTGTAACTTTGAATGGTCACTAAACAAGTGGTCGTTAAGCACGGACTACCTGTAATACTGTTCCAGCTTACATACAAATTTGACTTAAAACAGACCTCAGGAATGGAACTCATTATTAAACTGGGAACTACCTGTACCTTAGATCCTTCAAACTTCTCACCTATTCTGTTTTGAGAGTCTCAGCTCCATTCAAGTATATTTTCTTGGTCTTCCCCTTCCTTTTAAGTTACTGATCTTTCATATATTATCATATCTATAGCTATCTATAGCTATCTATAGCTAGCATAACTAGCATAACTATCATAACTATCTATCTATCTATCATGTAATCCTGGCTATGCCAGAAGGCCTGGGGGCCGGATGGGGGTTCGCATCAGTGGAAGTGGCTTGTGGGGTAACTGATTTTGCCTCCCTCATCATCTTGAATATTTTTAGTATTTATGTATAGGGTTTTTTTTTTTACAGTTTGTCTTTTTAATGGATTAATTATCTATGTGGTATTTTTTAATTGTTCGTGGGTTTTTGGTTTTAATTGTGAGCTGCCCAGAGTCACCCATTGGAGGAGATGGGCAGCATACAAATTTAATAAATAAATATTTGTTGCGCAAGTTGGTCCTTGTTCATTCTATAAGAGAAAGCTACCTCAAATTACTTATTTTGTATCAAACTCACTTTTGAATTCAATGCACATTCAATCTTGATCCTCCTTATTTTACTTAAGAAGTACCCCATTCCCATCATATTCAATTTCTTTTTATGGTTCTCCTGATATACCCAGGTCACTTCCAAGTAACCAAGTGGTCAGAAACACACTTATATTTTTGCTTCTTTTGACAAACATTAATTCTACCACATACTAACCACTGCCTTTCTACGAACACTTGCATGACATAATTTTTCCATGCATTTAACCATTCAAACAGAATATACAAATCATCTATTTGCTCTAGTAACCACTTATAATTTGCAATCATAGTCTTTTTCCCCTCTCAAACACAACAACTCTGGTCTTTCAGAGATTAATTTTCAGATCTTTTGTTATTTAGGAATATACAATGAAATATGTATAACCTTGTTTTCCGTCTTTTGAAGCCTAACCAAGACATCTATCAACCACTAGATTTGTAAAAAATCAGCAAGAGACAAGTCTACAAACAAATTAGGCACTGACTTCTTTCTTTGGTGAACATGGCAAGATTCACATTGTTTTCCATGTAAGTCTCTCCATCTCACTAAAGTGTAATTTCCACTGCTACAAATTGTGTCCATTAATATGAAAGACATAAAATGGCGTAACTTTCTCAATTTTTCTGCTTTTCATCTATCAGAACTTTTGTCCATTAAAAAAAGCAGCAACCCTTTTCTGTTATCATACCATAAATAATACTATTCATATGCTTTCAATGCATTTTTGAGATACAGGCAAACAGTACCTAAACAGGCAGAAACTATCACTCACCATGTGTAGATCTGAAGTTCACTAGAAGGTACATTTCCACGGGCAAACTCATCCATTCGGTGATGACGCCCATTGTTGGTCGTGAAGACCCTCAGCAACAGGGGACAAGTCTGCAAAGCAAGCAGCCTGTCTTAATTGTATTTATACCATTTGTGACTGATTGTTATTTTATATCAATTTTTTTTAATTTCTCTCTCTTGATTAAGTTGGCTTACAAAAAAATATAAACTGTAGCTAAATAAAAAATCTTGATTCAGCTTTCTGAGATTTAATGCGTTTTAAAATTCTAGTAAGAAGTTTCCACGGAGGAGCAGAAAAAGAATATAATGTATTTAACCCAAGAATCCTATCATCCTGAAGAGAGAATTTTCAAAGCCTGTTCACAACCAGTGGAAAAAAAAGGAGGGAATCTATTTGTGATTTTGTTTCCCCTCCCCACCACAGAATTCTCTCTCCAAGTTACCAACTTCACAGCTAGTATACTTCTCCAGCCTGCTTGGGATATGCAAAAACTTAGAAGACTTTAATTTAAAATCTACTGCCTTCCTTAAACAATACTTCTGACATCTTCATAAACAACACAGAATTGGCTCAAACCAATGGCAGAACTTTATGCCTTTCTACTAAGATGATCTCCAAACACAAATTACCTTCTCTCATCTCATGAGTCCATGTAATATTTGATTCTTCAACTACTGTACTGTATCAGAAGTCTTTGTTGACTAACAGAATACAGTAACCAAGCCTAGCAAATCCAAATCAGCTTAACAAGATGTTGAATTTGCAAATGCAGATGGATGGCTTATCATGTCAATTACTCTGTAATTACTGTAGCTCTGTAAGTGAAGATACCAGTACTTCTGAGTTTAAATACACTCTTAACTAAAATTTTTAGAATGTTTTGTTAGATGGTACGTAGGCCTTTTTCATACTCTTATTTGCCAAAAAAAGGAAGATTACAAACTTTTCTAGATTTACCAGGCCCAATGATACTTATTATGCATTAAGCCTATAAATAAGCAAGGTCATATCTGATTGCCACTTAGATGGGAAACCCACAGGATACCCCAAATATGTAGGTTAGATTGAGAAATCAAAGTCCATTCTCATATTTTTGCCAAGAAAATTACATGGCCATTCCCAGAAACTCATCAGGAATAAAGCTTGACTTGAATGAGACTTTACCTTTAAGGCTGTGTATGATAGACGCATATTTAGAAACCACAGGCGGCAGAGTGAGACTCCGTCCAGGCTGATAGGTAAGTAAGCATCATTTAATTGCCATGTTCACACAACCCAAAGAGCCACAAATCAGCCAACCACATTTTAAACCTCGTACAAGGTACAAAACCCAGCCCATGGGGTTAATTTACGCTTCAGCTCGTGGCACAAGCGTTTTCAGTAGACCACGGCAGACATAACGGCAGGGAAGCGCATCTTGGAAAACACCCGACGGCTTTCACACATAAACTGGCGACCAGAGATGAAAGTGCGTGAAGTCTCTACCCGCTTTGCAAGAATGCTTTCCTACGTTCAGCTATCCTTCACCTTCAATTGATCATTTTTAAAAAATCTGAGGATGAACAAGGCTTGCTTGTCTGGCACCCACCGCTGCGACATGAATGCAGCACTACCCACGCGGGCCAAGTGACAAGCCAGCCGGAGCCGATTCTCCCCACCGCCTTCAGCTCCTCCTTTGTACCTTCTCGCGGTCGATCGGCTTTTCGGGCTCCTTTTTAATCTCCTCCTGAGTAACGCGAGACTCCACCGCCATCGGGACGGCTCTTCGTCTCAACCTCCCGTCGAAACAAAGGCTAAGAAGACTAACCGCGCAGACCTCTCAACACCAACAACGCCGACCGACAAGCTCACCCGGAAGCGCCTTTTCAAGCTCCGCCGAAACAAGATGGCGGCGCCCACCAGAGTCGGGTTTGCTTTGCTAGGCATCCCCGCGAAGAAACTCTCGCGAGACAAGTGTGCCCGAGAAGGAACAGAGGCTCTGGAAAGGCGGTTTCTTCTAAGTGGCCAATAGGGGTCGGGCTGCTGGGAACTTGAATTTTAAGGCGTGGGGGGGGAAGGGGTGCAAGATGTTAGTGTTTCTCAACGCGGGCAACTTGAAGATGTGTGGACTTCAACTCCCAGCATGCCGGCTGGGGAATTCTGGGAGTTGAAGTCCACACATCTTCAAGTTGCTCAGGTTAAAAAACGTCTTGGAGTCCTGTTCCACTCCTGGTGATTATGTACATGCCGTTTTCTTGGCAACATACAGAAGTGGCTTGCCATTGCATTCTTCAGGTTTTTTTTTTTCCCACTTCCCAATCTAGCCTACAGGCATGGGATTTCCTGATAGTCTAACTTGGTCCGATCCTGCTTAGCTTTTCAATATTGTCTAGCACACTGTTTCTCAACTTTAGCAACTTTAAGATGTGTGGACTTCAACTCCCAGAATTCTCCAGCCAGCATGTTGGCTGGGGAATTCTGGGAGTTGAAGTCCACACATCTTAAAGTTGCCGAGGTTGAGAAACACTGGTCTAATGTGACCTTTCTCACAGACAGAGAAGCTTAATATCCATCCATGTTTGCAGGTTCACGGGTAATGCCTTAGCATTCAAACTCCAGCCAGGTTCACACAATGCGCTAAGTGAAAAAGTGGCTGGTTTGTGGCTCAGTGTCTTGTGTGAATGCAGGCACATAGGTTAATTTAGTATACGATGATTAAATGCGCTAGCTAGATTTGTGCTATGCAAATACTATAACATGGGATATTGGGAAGTCTGAATAATACTTGTATGCTGTTTGGAATTTGTTAATTGCTGAATTTTTCTATAAATGTAGGCTAGGCGCATACATCACAGCCAAGTTCTGATATATCTGAGTTTAGTTTAATGTATTGTGCAAACCTACCCATTGTGGTATATAAGCTATAGTTTACAGCTTTGTGCATTGTTTGAATTCACCCTGTGGTGTTTTTTTCAATAAGCCATGCTTAATCAAACTGACTTGATATGTTGTACGCATTCAGTCTCCAATATTCTTCTCTTTAGTTGTTGTTTTTTTAAGAAATCAGTGTGAACAGAAAAATATGGTATGATTATCTCAGTATACAGTTTATTTTTAATTATAGTAGGAAGGAATCATGACTAAAGTTTATTAAATGGATCCATATAGTCATTTCTCACAGCAAATTGTTAATGTAATTAACTTCTGATTACATGTTCTGATCATCCTTTCCAACAGATCATACTGGCCAAGGCTTATGGGAATTAAAATCCAAAAATCTGGAGAGTTCTAGATTGCTTTTCCAACTACGTATTGACCTGTCAAGGACTATTGTAAACTAAATTTCACAAAACAACTTGAGGATGCAGAATAATCTTAATGGATTCTCCACGTAGATCATTTAGATAACACTATTGTTGATCTTTTGAAATTTCGTGAAGATTAGCTAGATGGCACTCAAGTATGTTTTCATGCTAGAATCTAGGGAACTGAAAACTGAATCAAGTCAAAAGCTTTTATTTTGCTATTTTAACAATGTATTCCAGAAAACCATTTTACATCGTAGAAAGCAATAGAATTCACATGGAATCGGCAAAAGTGGTCCGAATTCTATGGCATTTTATAGATAGGCAGAGCTGCCAATTCAGTCACTGTAACTTCCTAAGCTCACAGCATCCCACAGACCAGAGCAAGATGTAACGCTGGTCAGCTGAGGCAATCAACTATTTCATCTACAGCAGTTTTTTCAAACTTGGCAATTTTAAGATGTGTGGACTTCAACTCCCAGAATTCCCCAGCCAGCATGCTGAGAGCTGAAGTCCATACATCTTAAAGTTGCCAAGTTTGAAAAATACTGATCTACAAGGCTGGCGTGACTGAGAACTCCTTTTGTGCACAAAACAGGGAATATGCACAAATGGGACATCTATTCGAACAAAGCTTTGTGTAGTGTTGGCTGGTGTGGGTCTTCCGGGCTGTGTGGCCGTGGTCTTGAAGTCTTGTTTCCTAACGTTTCGCCAGCACCTGTTTCACCAGCGTCTTCAGAGTGCAGGAGCACAGACAGGAGCAGTTCTCTCTGTGCCCAGCTGCTCCTGTCTGTGCTCCTGCACTCTGAAGATGCCGGTCACAGGTGCTGGCGAAACGTTAGGAAACAAAACTTCAAGACCACGGCCACACAGCCCGGAAGACCCACACCAGCCATTGTATGCCGGCCGTGAAAGCCTTCGACAATACTTTGTGTAGTGTATTGGGGGAGCAGAATGGCAGTTAGTATCATTTCAAAGGTACTGTACCTGGATTTTGGCAGACTTTTTAACTGAATGCCTGACGGGTCATATAAGTTAATACTTTTCTCTTTTTTTAGCAGACAGTCCCCTCCCCCCCCAAGGCATTTGAAGTGAGAGCATCTGAATTTGTTCTCTCATATTGCTATCACATACGTACATCATTAATACTGAGGCTCTGAGGTATTATTTTATTCCAATTAGTCTAAGAATAGATTGTCAGAAATATTTGGAGAATTTTATTTATCATGCAGTTAAGAATGCACTGTGCTCAGGGTAAAGAAACAGAGGGGTCACTTGTTTTGAATAGTAAATGTATGTTTAAAGGGGGTGGAGTAGTGTGGACAGGAAATTAATTCCTCATAGGGAATGAATCATTTGCATTCTTGGCAGTCAAGTTCAGATTTACAAGAATGTTCGGCTTGATAAACTTCCTTCCAAATGTTTTAACTCAGAGTGCAACGATGGCAGGAAGGATACACACAAAAAAGATACATGGACAGACCCTTCCGAACAGGACAAACTGAGAAGGAGGTAATTCATATATAATGTATACATTGTCTTGCCCCAAACAGGTCACACATTCATCTGTAGTCAGATAATATGAACTTGGGTCCTGCTAGGGCTGGTTTTGCACAGCAGAAGTTGTGCAAGGGTAAAAATTAAGTTACATTTTGCTCCTGACTGTATCGGCCACCAAGTAAGGTTTGTAATATGGGAAGAGCAGCTCATTGCCAGTGAGCGATCAGTACAACACATACTTGTGCAAATGTGTTTTTTGCATTTGTACTACAAGTTCAATGTAGTCAGCCCAGACTGTAAACATAGCTAGAGATTTTTCCTTTCAAGTTCCCACCCATCTAATATCCACGTGGAAGTGAGTCTTTTTGATTGCTGCCACATTTTGTGGAAGTGCTTAGTGCAGTGATGGCGAACCTATGACACACGTGTCAAAGGTGACACATTTTGGGTGACACGCCAGCGTTCACCAACACCCAACAACTATTCCCCCTGTTTGAGTCACCAAAAAAACTGAGTTTGTTTTACTCATATTTCATTTTTGTAATTATGTGACATTTCTTTACATAATACATAGTGCCGCACATGATTGGACTGTATTCTTTAAAAAATAAATGAATATGTAAAGGATTGTTTCTCTTTTGTTTGGCGGGTTGGGGGGAGGTGACATGCCAGCAGAGTCAAGTTAGGCATTTTCCGAATTTTTGACACATTCTGAATTTTTGAAAGGTTCGCCATCACTGGCTTAGTGTATGATGCTAATCTAATGCCTGTTTTTTAGGTATGGCGAACCCTTGACTTTTCTCTGCTTTTTGTTGGCTTTATTCACTCGCTCACCTAACTCGTTCTCATTCTTCTGATTGATTGGTGTTTTAAATATATTTTATTTATGTTTTGTGTGGTTTTACAGGGGGTTAGAGGTGGTTATACATTTCATTCTGTTTTTAATTTTCGTGAGCCCTTTTTAAGTAGAAAAGCTCTGTAGCAGTGTTAAAATATTTTATAATAATAAAAATACCAAGGTCTACACTTAACAAAGTTAATACGTTTCCTTCAGATGTAATGCATAAAATTGGCTTCATAATTTATCACTAGGTAATACAATTAATGATAAAATTATAGTTATAAATTATAAATAATTGGAAACATATGCACCCTAGAGCAAAAAGAAAAAAATTCAGTTTCACATAAACGCTGATAAAACTGGGCATAGCAGTCCAGGAAATAAAATTTTGAGTCATAGTTCAGTGAAAATACCAAATCATATGATGGCAATTATAAAAGATGACAAACTGCATGTTAGATATGATAATGAAAGGGATCAGATATTAAACTGTTAGTTCTTAGTACTTTTATATAAAAACATACTGTGGCTGCATTTTAAACATAATGTGCAGTTCTGGTGATACCATCTTATGAAGCCTGGGAAGATGCAAAAAGAACTAGCCAAAATAATCAAGGAGTTGCCACATCTCCTCTCTGAGAAAAGACATTCGGTTTAAAAAATAAAATACTAATAAGAGAATGTATGATAGAGACTTATAAATTCAGGTAGTATCGAGAAGGTGGAGGAAGACCTCTTTCTCATTATACCAGAATCATTTTTGCATGGCTCTTATTTGGGGAATGCATCTTGTCAACCATTAATTCATATACACTGACATGCTGGCTAGGAGCTATGGAAATTCAGGTCCAGAACGTTTGGAGGGGGTTAGGCTGGAGAAAGTTACTAAGACATATGGGCTTTTGCAACTGAATGTACTTCTGGCTTCTGCACCATTATTTGAAAATAAAAGTAGAGATCTGGAATTTTAAAAGATTAGCTATGCCTTACCATAGAACAGGGATAAGGAATGTATCCTTCAAGTTTCTAGTGTGAATGAATGGGTGGGGTTTTTTTCCTTTGACCATGGTTGTTGAAAACTGGTAGCACAGCTTCCTACCATTTTGAGGTATAACAACATTACAAAACACTGTAGCATAAGCCTTAAAATAGGCTTAATATAGCTTAAAAATGGAAGACAAATCCCAAACTCCCTCAGAAATTGGCCATTCCCTGCTTCTTAAAAGATGTTAAACATGGTTCGAGCCACCAAATGTTTGCCTGCTCCTGGCCTCAAATACCTTTAAATTCTGAAGTTTTAACTTATTTGATTTCTATTTTCATAGTAGCCATGATTTACTCAACAGTTTTCTGGAACTGCATAATACACTGACCATAAACATATTATGGGTTGGGTTCACATAACAAAATAGGCTAAATAAGCCAATGTGTCAGTTATATCATCCACATCTACCAAACTGATTCATGGTACAAAACAGAGATCTCCTGGTGTTCTACTTTCCACCTCTATTCTGCCTTTGTGTCAGTTTTTGATTCCTGGCGAGTGCCTGGACAAGTCCCTGCTGTTTTCTGGCAAGGTTTTTCAGAAGTGGTTTGCCATTGCCTCCTTCCTAGGGCTAAGAGAAAGTGACTGGCCCATGATCACCCAGCTGGCTTCATGACTAAGGTGGGACTAGAACTCACGGTCTCCCGCCTGGTGCCTTAACCACTACACCAAACTGGCTCCATAAAAGAATTAAGGCTGGAATAACCAAAGGCCACTGCCTTTGAGACTGTCCGTACTAACTACTCACAGTACTGTTTCCACTAGGCCTGGAAAGTAGGTAGGTAGGTAGGTAGGTAGGTAGATGATAGAATATAAATTCTTGATTGTTATTCATCTCTCTCTCTGCTTTTGCCTTTTGTCCCATTTTGCTGGTTAACTTTTTTATGTTTACTGGTGTTTAATAAATAAACATCAAGCTACATTTTTTGCTAGCTGAACTGAGTGACATGTGCGCTTGCTCTGATCTGAATATAGGGATTAACCGGGAATGTGCTGGGTGGAAACTAAACTGGAAATTATCCACTGTAATTTTCCAAGACAATGTCCACATTCTAGTTTGCTCAAGCAAGCAAATGATTTGGTGGTTAAGAAAGTATTTGCATTTATCCAGCTTTGCGTAGTGTAGATGGGCAGTTCCTTTTAATCAGTTCAGGATTTGTGCACGCATCAATTTCACATTTCTAACTCTTGCAGAACCGATACTCTAGCCAAGGCAGTAGATTAAGAGGAAGGCAAGAATATTAAAAGACAGAAACATAGGTACATAAAATCATCATGGCTAAGCTGAGAACTGCCTTGCAATGGGAAGGCAACAACCCAAGTGGTGAATAATGTAGCTGAGACCACACCCGGGAAGAGAACTCAAATAGCATTTCTTGACATTGGTCAAACTCGCTGATGATAAATGATCTAGGGATTTTTTGTTGGGAAAATGTAAGCAAAGAGTAAGTAAGGAGAACTCGGTAGTGTTATATATTTAGAATTATTCACAGGGTGGAAAATTGGTAGGGAAAACTTTTCATCAGTAAGATCTGGGGTTACCCAATGAAGCTGAATGTGGGAGATGAAAAAAGGCAATGGCTCCGTTTTTGCTCACTGTAGAGCAGTGTGAGGAATTCTGGGAGTTGAAGTCCAGACATCTTAAAGTTGCCAAGGTTGAGAAACACTGCTGTAGAGAATTCTGTACCCCAAGGTCTAGTAACGGCTGACAGGACATCCATGGGGCCAGAGATTTGATTGTGTGGCTCAGAGTTATTTGCTGCGACGGGTGGCCCTGTCACTGTCCTAAACAAATAAATAAGTCTGAGCACACAACTCAAAATGCAAAATAGTCATTGTAAACCCCGTTGTCTTGCCTGACACTCAGAGAGAGAGCTCGCTATTCCGCTGTCAATATAAGGCAAGATCATTTTTGTGATGCCCACAGTAAATGTTCCTGTTTCTGTTGCAATCTATGGGTGAGGGGCTAATGCTTAAGATCTGAAGTTATCAAAGCAGCTGTGAGACAGTTTCCTTGTCAGGCGCAGCCCTGACCAGTCAGGACGAGCCTCTTCAGGAACGAAGGTCGCTCAGCATCCTGTCTCACAAGGCGCCCCCCCCCCCCCAAGTCTGGAGTTTCTGTTGCGGCAGAATCGTGAGATTTTACTTTTCTCTCCAGCTCTTGCTATGCTGGCTTGTTTCTTGATGAGAAGCAAATTCAGACAACTAAATCAAATCGTCCAGGGGTGCCCACAGGAAAGGGGTCAAAAAAGTCAAAAGGGGGGCCACAGCCCTGCAATTGGAGCCTCACCCCTTTTTAAAGTGCAGTCCACTTAAACAAGGAGCAGGGCTTCAATCATTTGGTTGTGGCCTCCCTTTTGACTTTTTTGACCCCCCTCCCTACAGATGGATAATAATCTCTTTTCGAAGAAGATGGAGCTAAAACAGATTCAATCATTCTGCCTTTTTTTTTTACTGCATGTTAGCATTTTGCGATCTTCACTGTGCAGCTCTTATACTTTTATTTGAAATACATTCAAATAAGTCCATTTTATTCCTCTTAGCAGCTTTTACCTAATCCTGTTTCTTCTGAGTTTCAGCTTTCCTGACACTGCCTTTACCCATTCTGGACTATCCATTTGTACTTTTTCTTGGCATAGATGGGGCTCTAAGAGGGCTCTCCTCTTCCTGTTCTAAGAGTTCAAGTTCATCTTTATTTCCCTTTACTCTGAATATTAGTATATGGACACTGAAGGCAATGAACTTCAGTGTTCTTCCTGATTTTTTCATTGAGTGGTTTATGAGGTCCTGGTATGTTTTTCTCTGCCTTACTCCTGCAATGTACCAGCGTTTCTCTGAAGTTCTCACTTCTGGGTTTTCTTCTCTGGTCCCTGTAGGACTTCATTTAAAGTGCTCCTGATCAAGTTTGATGTGCTTTGCCCGAACACATTTTTCCTCATATTTGGAGGAACAACCTATCTCATGCCAGCAGTTAATCATCCAGGTACTGCATGATCTCAGAAACCAAGCATCTTCCACTGACACCAATTCTGTAGTAGTATTTTTTTTCTCTTTCCAATCCTCTTCCGTGGACAAGAAGGATGGTTGAGAGCATCACCTAAGCCTTCAGGTTCTTCATTCCTAGAGTTTCAAAACCCAGTATGTACACATGAAGCTGCTGTGGCAGTACCATTAGTCTGCACATTAATGAGCTGAAAGGGTTATCAGTTAGTAGGATTCTTGGCAGTTACTCTACTACATTCCTTATGCACACTCCCAAAGCCTGTTTTTGTTCTTTTTCTTAGCAAATTGCTACTCAGGTGTATATTTGTTCTTTTCTTAGGTTAGCTGAATGTATACTATCAGAGAGAAAAGTTGTTATAGAATTTCTTTTTGAATTCCTCCTGTGAACATCACACCCTTTCTCCTGTTAGCTCTTCCTGTTTGCTCACTACAGGTAGTTCTTGACTTACGACCACAATTGGGACCAGAACTTCTGCCGCTAAGCGATGCAGTCATTAAGTGAGTCGCACCCAATTTTACAACCTTTTTTGCTGCTGTTGATAAGTGAATCCATCTTTCTCCATTGACTTTGTTTGTCAGAAGCCCCCGGGAAGGTTGTAAATGGCAATCATGTGACCCCAGGATGCTGCAACTGTCATAAATACATGCCGGTTGCCAAGTGCCCAAATTTTGATCACTTGACCACAGAGACATTGTGACAGTCATAAGTGCGAGGACCAGTCATAAGTAATTTTTTTCAGCATCATCGTAACTTCAGTCATTAAACAAATGGTTGTAGGTTGAGGACTACCTGTATGTGGTTTACCTTATATTCCTCCTATAGTCTCTAACCAGCCTCTGTTTTTTCAGCAGAAAGAGATTACTCAGTTACCCATAATAAGCCTTCAGCACCTTTCAGGACACACCTAGTACAATAAACTTCTATTCAGGAGATGACCTTTTAATCCATATAGTTAAGCATACAATCTCACAGCTTTGCAGGTCAAACTCCTCTCTTACTTCTGTTGAACTTTGCTGCCAAGCTTCTACTCTCTCTCCTTTTTCTTGTTCAGTGGCCTGACAAGACATCTTGTTATGCAGATTAGGGCTATCAGATCTGGTCTGCAAATATCCAGGTGATCATTAGATGGCAAACAAAGTCAATAGTTTCTCTATCTCTCTATGGCAGCAGCCATTTAATGAAACATAAGTGCCTATCCATCCCACTGCTAACTTATGTATCAGCTGTTTGCTTTCTTTATCCTAATGCAGATTGCAAGCCTTTGCAGCAGAAACTTTGTGATTTATATAATGCATCTAACTCATGGCTAGGGCTAGATCAACTGCATTCCTGACTATGGCCAGACCAATGTACTGAGCAGAGAACTGGATTTATGTTGGATAAGAATGATGAAGATACACAATTCCATACAGCCACAAAGCAAACAAACTATGACTTTGGGTTAGCATAGTGTGCAAACCCAACAATTAACCTCTTCTTTTCAAGTCTTACTTTTTCTAAAGCATTGGGGGAGGGCAGTGATATGGCAATTGCATACTTTTCCCAAGCATTACAGAGCCTGGGATAGAGAAGGAATAATTCTCCAGATCTTCTGAGCATGCCATGTCTTTTGACCATTATTGTTTTTAGGATATGTTTCCCATTCTGGCAATGGATTGCTTGTAAAATCTAAACTGAGCTGTTTTTAGGCTGTTCAAAGGAGGGGTTTCGTGATGTATTTCTTCTTCTTTTTGACACTGTACGAGTGAAAGCCAGTGAAATGTTTTAATTAGAGAGCAAGCACAGCCGGTCGCTTTCCGCTGTGTGACGCATGTAAAAACCTATCCGCTCTGATGTGCACGGAACAGAAGGTCTGAATGAAACTGCTGTTCTCTTCCCTTCAGCCTTAAGCATTTTTTATGCCCATCATCATCCACAAAAATGTATGCTCAAATGCAAAAATATATGCTCAAATGCAATCTAAGGTAATGAAAGGATGAAATTAATTCTGAAAGTTTTAGCATTTCCTAATTTAACATGCTTCAGGTGTATTGGACTACAATTCTGATCAACCTAAATACAGTTATAGGGTATAGTGGTTGGAGATGATGGAGTTCCAGTTTAATAAAGGAGGAGGGCCCCAGGTCAGGGAAGGCTGTTTTAAAATATTAATTAGGAGAAGGAAGTGAGAAAAATAGACTGGCCTAACAGAAAATAATAGTTTATGCATAGGAACTACACAGTATGAAAAAAACAGGGTTGTTGGTGAAGAAATATAGTTTTGAATCATTATCCCTCCTTATAATGTAGCTTTCTCCAGTCTGGTATCATCTAGAAGAACTGGAATTGCAACTTGCAGAACTCCTGACATATTGGCTATGCTGACTGGGGAGTTCTGGAGTTGAAGGCCCAAAATATTAGGTGGAAGAGGCAGGTGCTCATAATATGACTTCAGTTTACTTGATCCCCTGTTAACATTGTTCTAGTAACTTCCCAATACTCTATTGACTACCATTAGCAGTATGGTAACTCTGGAACACAAATTGGACTGTACTTTGCAGAAGGATAGGTGAAGGGAGACTGGTTATGGGAGTACTGTCTCTATGACACCGCTTACACTTCACACTAAGCCATGCCTTGTGTAACCACATTTTATTGAATAAGCCATAATTGGCTGGCTTCATATAAAATACTAAGCCATAAACAGACAAACCACATCTATGTGTGAATTCAGTCTATGATCATTAAAATAAACTACAGAAGTATATTCTATATACCACTTCACAAGGTCATTTAAGTGTTACACAACTAGCTTTAATATCCTGTGTTATTCAAACTGTTGGCAAAAACCTAGGAGGGTGAGATGGGGTAAAAAGAGTCAAGAAGAATTTATTCTACCCCATAAAAAAGCAGATCAGGGGCAGCTGTATCTCCTCAATCTTTATTTTTAGTTATTCACTGTGAGGAGAGCACATTCCTTGTATAAAGAAGAGTTCAGATATAATCTGTTGTGTTTCCAAATAAAATGTTCAAGTTATAGTGATAGGAAAGATCTTTCCATGACACCTAGAAAGCTTCCTCCAGACAGAGTACCCAAAATAAACAATAGGTCACCCTTCCCCAACCTGATTCCCTGGAGATATGTTGGAACTTCAACTCCTGCGGTTCTCAGTGGACCATGCAAGCGGGGTAATTCTGAATCATAACACAACTGGAGAGCACCTGCTGGGGAAAAATTGGGCTAGCAGAAAGACAGTCTAACCTAGCATAAGGTCATTTCCTAGGTTTCTAATAACTGCTTGCAGGTTTATAGCCAAAGTTTTATTTTTTATTCTGCTTTTGCTTTTAGAAACCAGTTATTATTTTGCCCACTTTAGTGGACAGGATAAGTGGCAACTTGGATACTCCAGGTCTAACTGAGATCTCATGAGTCATAAGAGCCCACTCAACATCAAATTATAGCACACACAGCAGAAATGGAAATAGAAAACGACTAAAAACAGAAAATAAAGCCATGACGACTGCTGAGCTTTTCAGATTAACATGCAAATACCCTTAAAATAAGCTAAAAATGGAGCCTGGTGTGGGCAGAAAGTTCAGCATGAAGATGCAAATCAATGAAAAAGCCCTTCAGGAGCAAGCAATAACAAGATGGGAATATTAGGTAAGTCCAAATGTCTCTGAAGCACTTCAAAATTAAAATATGTGCTGCTTGTTTTCACTGTGAATTCTTTCCAACATATTCAGTACAATATGACCAATTTAAAAAAACCAAGAACTCTGTAAATGAGTAAGAGTTTTACAAGGAACCATACCAGTGGACTCTCCAGCACTATCCTCAGCTGCTTTGCAGTACAATCCAGCATGTATCTATTCAGAGGTAAACCTCACTGATTATGATTACGATTATGTCCCATCAAGTTGTTTTTGACTCCTAGCGACTCTGTAGATAGATTTTCTCCATTATGATCTATCTCTAACCTGGTCTTTCAGGTCTTCCAGTGGTGCACCCATCACCACTGTAACTGAATCCATCCACCTTGCTGCTGGTCATCCTCTTCTTCTCTTTCCTTCCACCTTTCCCAGCATTAGAGCCCTTTCCAGAGAGCCAGGTCTTCACATAATGTGTCCAAAGTAAGATAATTTGAGCCTGGTCATTTGTGCCTTGGGTGATTTCTTTAATGATCTATCGGTTTGTTTTGTTAGTTGTCCGTGGTACTTTCAGGAGTCTTCTCCAATCCTAAAGTTCAAAGGCGTCAATACTCTTCCTATCCTGCTTCTTCAAAATCCAGAGCCCTGCTGAGTTCAGTGGAATGTCCAGGTGAAAGTGGGGCTTGTAGTCTTCATGCCATTTCTTCCTCCAAGAGACCTCGCAGTGATTTCTTACCAAGGCAGAGCACTCCCACAATGCTGGCATACAAGACACCCTTGTGCAAAATTCCACTTAGCACCTGCCCCCTCCCAAATGGTTAATGATCAACATTTATTAAATATAATTATCTAACAAAAATTAAGCAAGGACCTGCCGAGTCGTGGGTATCACTGATCATCACTGATTTTGGAGGCCGAGTATGCATGCACAAAGTTGTCGAGCCTGTGTTGTTTTTAATTGTATCTCCTCTTTTTATTTATTTACAACTGGTGCCCTCCCTCATGTAATACCCTTGTGCAGTGCCTAATTTGTACACCGGGTTGTGGCAGCTTTGCACAATCTAAATATAGCCATAGTTCCATTTTTGCAGTCCCCAACCGCATGTTTTTTTCTGTGTGATTCCTAAAGACAATAAAGGGTAAATAAATTAACTCTCTGCTAAGTTTAAAGTATGCATTTTGTCTCCTAACAAACTCACCAACATCTTTTCTGTCCCCTGAAAATTAACAGAAATTACTATAAAGCAATTCTCCTGGTCATATTCTGTCTCATAGCTGCTCTGGGTCTACATACCAGCATACTGAGCATGAAGTTTCCACCTCCTCCTCCTCCTCCTCTTTCTTCTTCTTTTAAAAAAAGGCTTTCTCATAGTACATTTTTGAAGTAGCTTTAAGTAGTAAACAAGATGCCAATCTCTGAACTAGTTTAGAGGTCATTCTGAAATCTTACATTCTTTCCGTGAACTCAGGATTAGATGACAATAATGAAATACCTGTGGCTGATTTATGGTTAGCATTCCCAGGATTCCTTGTCAGCCTAGAACAGTTCCTTTGACTTCTTTTGTTGACTTTAACATTGTTGGCCTCAATTCCCCAGGCATCATTATCATTCTTACTATTAGGCTGCAAAGCTTTTGATAGTAAGTGAATGCTTTGGGTGTGGTTGAGGGTCAACAGTATAAATTTTCAGTATTGAGTAAAGTAGAAGCCTGGGGGTCCTAAAAGAGTATGAGAAGGCAACATGGGTGATATGAATCGCATGTAGGATCTGTGTTCTTGCTAAAATACAAACCGTATAGCTTTATCTTGAGCAAGTATCTTTTCCTCAAGTTGATTTCTCAGTATCATTGTAGCAGGAAATACACACACACACACTTCCCAATCTGATGCCTTCCAAATGTGGAACTACATCTCCCACAATCCCCAGTTGTGGGGATTGGAAACACATCTAGACTAGAAATTTTGGCAAGCATGGTTGTCTGGCATGCTAAGAATGTAAGTTGGGTGGATCTCTAGTGACAAGTTATATAATAACTTTTCCACATATCCTACTCACAACTCAAAGTTGAAAATGGGGTTGCTCACTGCATAGTCTTTGAAACCAGGTGCAGGGTAATGTCAAGCCATTGCCTTAATCACAGATCCATTCTCCATGGATCCACATAATTCAGATTCACAGCACATCAGTACAATGATTCATGAGAAAAGACCTTATCAAGGAGAACTAAATCCAAGGAAGAGTTCTTTTAATTTCTCTGAACTCCCTTAAAAATTGTCTCATGTCTGTTACAAATTCCATGGTGTACAAGCATGATACAGAGAATAGCTCAGAATCAGGGTCTTTGATATCAGTGTTGTAGAATATATAGCAATATGAAAAACATAGCTAATGTTTAACAGCCAGACCGGGGAACAAAATGGCAACTTGGCAATTAAAACTAATACCCGTTCAGCACTGTTTCATAACTTCTCAGTATAATGTTACCATTTTAACGTAAGTATTCCTATTATGGAATGATCCTGTGCTTACACATCATACTGAATAATTGTTTGTTTAAGTACAGTTGGTTGAATAAGTCACCACTGGCAGGATGCATACATCAGGCTAAGCCATAAACCAAGTTTTACAAACCTTGATAGTTTACAAGGTTATATCACACTAAGCCAAAACCAAACAAATATTACAGTTTATCAGTTTTTCAACTCTGAGCTAATATTAGTCTTCCCAGGTAGTGCATAGAACTTGCTCTTGATTTAACAATTTCTACACTGGGGCAGCAAATCTTAAAATCAGATTGCTGTTAGCAATAACTTTTCAATTTTAAATACAATCACAGTTATAACCATCAAGCCCTATTTAAATGATGCTGTGGCATTAAATAGGCACATATATTTCCTATGCCAGTCTCAGTCAGATCAATAGGGTTCTAGTCCAGAACATTTGGTGGGCACCAGATTGAGGAAACGGCCATCCAAGGTCATCCTCTCCTGCATTGCAAAGGGTTTTGAAGAGGAGACTACAAAATCAGGGGACTTTAAGGTTACTTTGGTGACTATCACTATGTCTTGGAGATAATTGTTATTTGTGTCTCAAAGTATCATTTCATTGCTTAACTAATGTACTTATACCACAGTAAAGCTAATATTATTAGCAATTATGAAATAATAATAATAGTGATAACACAAGTAATATTAGTATAATTAATCAGAAATAAGGCCTACAGAAGACATCAATGTAACTCTGAACAGAGTTTAATAACTAACTGTTATATCATGTAGTGCTAAAGTAGTGTAGGGACAAATAAAGGCCCTTCTCTATTATCTCTAACTGGACAAGCCACGTACAAGGAAGCCAAGGTCATAAATTAGTACACATGTCAAGATACCCTAGGATGGGGAAGTGACCAGTCAGCATTTTAAAAGACCATATAGGGAACAGAGTGTCTTTGAATGTGCAAAAAATGTAACGTTTAACCATATAAGGCAAAGCATACATTAAACCAATGAGAAGTGGACACATGCAATGCAAGTTTATAACTACTGTCACCGTCCTAATGCTTCTGTGGGACCAATCAAACAAACATTCTGGAACAAGCTTTTCTCTTTACCTGTTGGCCTCCTCTATTCATTAGGTGAAAAACTGTTATTCCACAATAGTAGTAAGATCTGCAATCTCTTGCTTTTTAAATACTGATCCAAACAGACTGCTGGAGTGCAGAATTAGTCAATATGAACTGTTAAAATAAACGACCAAGATTCGGCTATACACACCCACTTCCCCATTTAACAATCTACGGGCAGTATCATACTTGTTCCCAGAGGTATTTCCGATTCACATATGTAACATTATTTTTAGGTGTCCTTTATAAGCCAGACTTATTGGGAAAGCACCATTGAGCAATAATCTAATTTAAGCAATCACACTGCCATGCTTCATGGGACAAGCGTTACAATAATTTAAAAAATGAGGCTTTGCTGTGTGCTTATATCATTTTAATCTTGGCTAGTTGGCTGGTATTTGATGATTACAGAATGCTTCACTCCATTCTTTTAGCCCTGTAAGTTTCTGAAGAACGTAAGGATTTCCTTCTCTCATCCTAGCTAGAGTTTCCTTTCCAACTTCTCACCTCAATAAATGATTCTCAAGGACAACACTGGAAGCTTTATAGAAATTCTTATCAAGTAACTGGCAGCACAACTACCAAATGCTGTTTCTGAAGTCACATTTTCTTAGGGAGCACAAACATTTCTAAGAAAAATACTGCAAAAACTGGTAAAAAACTGATTTTTTTAAAAAAAAATGAGATTGATGGCAAGGAGATATCAGATATATGTACGTCTGATTAGAGGATCCATAATGAGGTCTGAACAAAACTCTGTATGTCATAGAATTACAGAGTTTGAAGGGTCAATGGATGAGCATTTTTTTATTTTTTATTTTTACTCAGGGTATATTAGTAATGCTGTGGAAGGGACGGAATTTTAAATCATTGGGGAAAATTTGATTTGATGCATAGCTTATGAGTTACATTACATTATATATTATATTATAGCACAAATGACCAGGCTCAAATTATCCTGCTTCAGACACATTATGTGAAGACCCAGCTCTCTGGAAAAGGTTCTAAGGCTAGGAATGGCGGAAGGAAAGAGAAGACGAGGATGACCCACAGCAAGGTGGATAGACTTAGTTACAGTGGCAATGAGGGCACCATTGGGAGACTTGAAATAACAGGTTAGGAATAGAGAGTCATGGAGAAAATCTATCTATGTGGTCACTAGGAGTCAAAAACAACTTGATGGCACATCATCAAATAGCTTATGAGTACCATTTGTTTTATATTATTTCAGTGCCTTCAAGTCAGTCTTGACTCCTAGTGACTGCCTCAACACGTTGATGCAGTTTTCTTGGCAAGATTTCACAAGTGGTTTGCCACTGCCTCCTTCCTAGGGCTGAGAGAATGTGACTGGCCCAGGGTCACCCAGCTGCCCTCATGCCTAAATCAGAACTATAATAATAATGATAATGATAATGATAATTGTTGTTGTTAAAATTTATATGCCTCCCAACTCCCAGTGGGAGTCATTGTTTCCTGGTTTCTAGTCTGGTTTCTAGCTTGTAACCACTACACTAAACTGGCTGTCAACTACTACCATAACTGGGTGTAAATGTCCAGTTGACTTCCAGTCTTTGTTGTCATCTAGTGATCCACCAAATATTTGCATCCAGATATGGTAGCCCCAGTTACACTGCATGTTCTTTTGCCCAAATCTTGGAAAACTGCACTGCTATTATTTGGCGGCTTTCTGGTGAAGTTCAGCAGCCCAGTCTTCAAGCTCTGGGAGTCACGAAACATGGGTGGAGGGCTGCAGGCTGGTCATGGATTGCTTCCTTCAAAGTTTATTCCAACTCCTTGCTACTGCAAGTTCTACAATTCAGAACATAGTTAGAACATTTCCCAACAGATGGCTGTTCAGCTTCTGCTTAAATACTTGAAGGAAAGAAGCCACAACCTCCTCAAACAGTCTGTTCCATTGACATTTGCACCCACTGGTTTTAATAGTCCCTCTAAAGCAAAAATTACAATTTACTTCATCTTCAGCATAATAAACTTTTAGATATTTGAACATTGCTATTGCATCTTCCTCTGGTTTTTTTACCTTGGTTGAACACAGCCAACTCTTTCAATTGTTCCTCACCAAACCTGGTTTCTGAATCCTCACCCTCCTGGTCATTCTTCTACAGAAAGAAAACACCAAGAATTGGCTACAGCTCTCCAAGTGTAGTTTTAATAATATGGAAAAAAGCATAATTAGTTTATCCTACAACCTGCACTAATGCCACCTAAGATTACATTAACTTTTTAAACTTCCATATAGAACTAGCTGCTAATTCAGTATGTGATCCACCAAAACATTAAGTTCAGGGATTTGCTTGCCCGCCTATCCTGTTTCTTCCAGATTGGATGATGTAAATAGCTGGGACTTAGGGAACACCTCTCCCCTTGAACCAAACCTAGTTTTCAAGACTGCCTTTTCATGTGCAGGATTTCAGGAAATGGTAGTGGATACTCTTACCTTTCTGCATGCTGAATCTACCTCTGGACAAGAGGCATCTGCCCCTGATTTAGATTTTGTTCACATGTACAGTTTGCAGCCCAAGTTATCTCCCTCATCTCATACTTGTCTCTGCTTTGTGGGGAGGAACAGGGTTTATACCTAAATGTAAGACTTCCCATGGAATTGTATCTTGCTGCCTTTGTTCCAGCTTGTCAAGCTCCTTCTGAATCTCAAAACTGGCATAACAAGCCAGGTTAAAATGTGTGCAAACCTAGCCAGTATATTTAATTTATGATTCTGTGTATTTTGCAAGTCCAGGTAATTGGGTTAATTCAGTAAACCACAGTTCTTACTGTGACTCAGTTAACCATGTGTTGAGTTTTGTGTGGACACAGTCTCTGTCTTCTCCAATGCTTGCCACCCTTCTAGCTCTGTGTTATTTGCACACCTGTTTAGCAACCCCTTATATCTACTGATTAAGGATGAAAATGAGCCAAGGACAGACTCCTGCAATGGTCCCCTTGAGACCTTCCTCTAGGCTGATGCTGAGCTTATTTGTAAGCATTCCTATGTTCACACATCATGCTAAAGTTATTGTTTGCTTAGTAATGAATAAGCCACAGTTGGCTGATTTCACACAGTATACTAAGCCAGTACCAAATCGCATAATGGCTTGACACAATCTGTGAATTCTCCCAATTGTAGATCATTCAATGAACCATTGTTAAGTGAACAATAGGTTAGCACAATGTGTGAATTCAATCCCTATCTCTGCTTAACCACCTGCTAGTCCATCTAATAGTAGCAGAGTTAATTAAGCCACAAACAGAGCATAGAGGAAATCTGTCTTTCCTTTCAACTTCTTTTCCAGTGTATGCTGCCTTTGCGTTACTTTATCATGGTTCATATTCAGAGAAGTATTCTCTGTGGCTGTATTAACTGAACCATGGTTTACTCAGTTAATTCAATTTTCTGCATTGACAAATACCTCCAGCATTAATCACTTGGAGTAACACATGCTTAGCTACTTTGTAGTTTAATGCATTATGTAAAGAAAGCCTAGGATTTTAAATTAATTGAAGGTCCTTAGATTTCCTTACTAATCTAATCTAAAGTCCTTACTTCCACTTTATTATGGCACAGCCGTGCCCTGGCAATACCAATCTCCTCCCTTGTTGCATGACATCACTTTCATCTCAACCACTGCCATGAGTTAACATGAGTTAAACAGTTAAAAAAACAGACATTTGGGAGGCTGAACTATCCATCTGAGATCAACAGACAAATCAATAGCATCGGATGCATTCCCAGGAGGATCTATTAAAAGACAGACCACAACTGAACAAGAAGAACATTTGTTGTCAACTTACAATTCACAGATCAAACCACTCAAATGCATTATTAATAAGCTGCAGTCCATACTGGACAATGGTACCCTACTTTCCCAGGCACTGACTGGCAGGCCCAGACTTGCATACTGACCAGCAGCTGTCCTGAGGCAGTTTATCACAAGCAACAAGAAACAACAGGACAATGATGCTAACATGGGAAGCAGATCCTACAATAAACCCAGATGTTTGCTTTGCCCCCACATCTACACCAACAGCACCATCAGAGACTCAAAATCAGAGATGCTTTCACATGTTTTTCCACTAACATGACATATGCCAACATCCATCAGCAATGCCCTCTGGACTCTATGGAGGACAAATGGGACAAACTTTGTGCAACTCTCCTCCTAGAACGTCATTATTGAGTGTACCTGTTTCCAAGTAGTACTTTCCTTAGGTCCCACCAGAACTTCAAGGTCTGTAAAATCTGTAACACGTTACCCATTTTTTGGAGCCAAGTCAGTTGACCATTGGAAGTGTGATTAGAGATGTATTTTGGGAATGTTGGGTGGTACAACTACCCCCCATTGTCTGGTTACTAGACAACTCTCCTGCAGCTATTTCTTTCTTAGTATGCCCTCTTCTTGAGTTCCTTAGATAATCATATCTCTCCTCACTACTTCTGAAAACTTCTGTCTAGGATTCCAATAAGGGAGAACAGAGCAAATCTCCAATATTTTATCTGTGGAAGAAGAGATATTTTTGCATTATTTCACTTGGACTGTATTCTGAGATAATTAAACCTCTATTTCTATTTGGGGAAGAGGAGGGGGTATATTTGCACAATACCTCTTCAATAATATTCTGAAATGTCTTTTTGCCTTAAGGTGCAACAACCCACTTTTGTTCAATGTGATGTCCAAGTATAATGAGGGGTGTTGAACTGGGTTTTTGTTGTAAATTTAACAATTTCCCTTTTGGTCCTTCCCTTTTGGGAAGTTTCCTTCCCTTTTGGGAAGTTTCAGTCATTTCCCCCCACCCCATGAAGTAAGAGGCCTGTTGCCCAGTAGCTAGTCAGTTTCGATTCTCCTGCTCTACAAAACTTGGACAGTTGCACAATCATGGCACAATCTTCCTCTCTCCTCTTTGGAATATTTCTGTTGCAGTGGGTTAATTCAAACAGTGACTTGGACCAGGTACAAGAGAGGCACAACAGGGATTGTCAATGGGGACCACAAATTTTGTGTGGGCATTGTTTTGTGCTGACTCAAAGATAGGTGGCTAGTAGGCAGGGGTATCTGCATGACACACATAAAAACAGGCAGAGCTTTGATCACACTGTTGTAGCCACCATCTTGAGATTTTTGACCACATCCTGTGGACACCTCTGCTAGTATAATGTGTAAAATCTGGCATGAGGAATGATACATCTAGAGAATTCCAGAATGTTTTCCCCCACCCCACAACATCCCCCGATCATGCTGAACCTCCTCCAGCCCATGTTATTCTAGGAACAGTTCAGTGATTTCTCAAACTCAATTCCATGAACCAGAAGCATGTCAGAGGTGTCCCTGACATGGAGCTCTGGACAAGTTTACTTCTGGTTTGGAGAATTTAGTTCCAGTAAATACTGAACAACCCTCTAAACGGCATGGTGCTGAAGAGATGCTGCATGGTCCAAAATGCAATGTTTTGTTCCTGAATCACTAAATTGTGCACATTTATTTATTTTTATTTATTTGCATTTCATATTTGTCATCGCCCATCTCCCTAGAAGCGACTCTGGGCGATTTACAGTAAAAGAATAAATATTAATTAAAATACAATAAAACCATAGTTCCACAAATAATAAATATCTTTCAAGATTGATGGTGAAATTATTAGGCTCAGGGAGCATCCTCAAGGTGCCAGCCACCCCCAGGGTTGTTTATGTCTCTTCTCACACCACGGAAAGCCGGTAGGGTGGGTGCCAGGAGGGTAGGGGCCCGCCTCGCCTCTGGGGGGAGAATAGTCCATAGGGCTGGGCAACAGCAGAGAAGGCTCTCCTCCTGGGCCCCACCAGTCAACATTCTCTCGCCGATGGGTCCGCAACATACCCTTTCTGCCTGACTAGGTGGGACGGGTCGATGTGATGGGGGTGAGACGGTCCCTTGGGTAACCTGGACCCATGTCATGTAGGGCTTTAAAGGTGATAACCATCTCTAGTTGCTAAAATTTTAACTCAGTAGTGGAGAAAGATTATTACCCATACCTTCAGTCCATTAATGAGCATGTTCCCATGACATACCTAACTCAGTCTGGCACCAGAATTAACTGATCCAGCACCAGATGAGCAAAGAAACTGAAGACAGTTCCAGAAAGATCAAGATCAGCCATTTTGGTTTGTATTCTGGCCATCTTTGCAGCTTCCTGCTGTATTTATTTACTTAAGTTGATAAGTATTTTTTTTTACTTTTTTAATGTTTTAAGTTGATAAATATTTACTTAAGTAGATAAGTTGATAAATAGTTAAGTTGGATAACCAAACGTAACCAAAGCCCCTCAGAAGTTTGCAATTAAAAAAAAACAAATTTAAAAGCAAGACATTAAAAGCAAGTCAATCGGAATTACAGCAAACAAGTAAAACAAGTAAAATTAATAGTTGAAATCAACAGTTAAAAACTTGTACAAAAAGATGTGTTTTAAGGCCTTTTTAAAAAGCCAATAAATAGGCCTCTCATGTCTGCAGCACGTGTATTCCAAAGAGCTGGGGCAGCAGCAGAGAAGGAACAATCTTGAGTCTCCACCACACAAACTCACAGCAACTCTTGGTGAACCTCTCAGTAAGCCTGGAGGTTCCTATAGAAAGAGGCATCTTTTTCATCCTGGATCTACATTGTGTAGAGCTTCAAAGGTAGTGATCAGGAAATAAACTGGCAGCCTGTGCAGTGCTTGAAGAGCAAGTGTCATATGGTACAAAACCTGGGTGCCAAATCCTGCATCCACTGAAGTGTGTGTACTAGACAAAAACGCAATCCTACATAAACTACATTACTGGGTTGTGCCTGGAGGTTACCAACATACATATGCCAGTATTAAGGATGTTCTCCTCCAGAAAAGAATGCCATTAGTGTATTAACCTAAGCTGGTAATGAGTCTTCCTGGCCATTGCCCCAGTCTGAGAAACAGAGAGATTTAGGCCCAGAAGCATTTCCAACTGCATATCTGCTCCTGTTGGGAGAGGAACAGATAGATCTACTTTCTCTGAATTATTCCCCCTCAGAATGAGCACCTGTCTTGTCTGGATTTAGTTGATCTGCTTCCGGGTCCAATTCAAGGTGTGGGTTATGACCTTTAAAGCCCTTCATGGCAGGGGCCCAGGTTACCTGAGGAACCATCTCATCCCTATTACATCAACCCATCCCACCCAGTCTGGCAGGAAGGGTATGCTGTGGACCTCATCACCTATAGAGTTTTGACTAGTGGGGTCCAGGAGGAGAGCCTTTTCTGCCATGGCCCCCACCCTCTGGAATATCTTACCAGATATCTCTGGAATATCTTACCCCTTGAGATTGGCCCCCACTCTGTTGGCCTTCTGAAAGGGTGTTAAGATCTGGCTCTGCCAACTTGCATGGGGACCCAAGAGGGGTTTGCAGCACTGGGGGTGGATGATAGCCTGAGGATGCTCTCTTCAGCTTTTTAGTTTGCACTGTAATTTAACTTTTTTAGCTTAATTTTAACCTTTTGTAGTTTTTAACTTATATATTTTTTCTAGGTTTTTCTAGTTTTTTATCTGTAACACTGCCTATAGTCACTTGTATAGTGAGATGAATAGCATACATTAAATAAATAAATAAATTTTAATGTAGTATTACTTACTGACTGCAATCAGGAATTCAAAAGATATGATATCTTTCCTGAGTGTCACAGATCTGAGTGTTATCAGCACAGTGATAGTACTTAGTTCCAAATCTGATGAGTTCCCCCAGGGTTTTGAAGATAGAATGCAGCTCCAAGTACACCATATAATAGCTCTTAATTTGAGTAGTAATTATCTTCAGGCAACACCATCTGAACTCTGCCCAAGAGACAGGAATGGAACCAGTGCAATGCCACGCTACCTTTTTCAGGTGATCCAGAGGGGTACCATGGTTTGATGTCACTGAACGATGCAGAGAGGTCAAGAAAAACCAACAGAATCACACTTGCTCTATTGCTCACCAGAGATCATCCGTCAGGTTGACCAACATAATCTCAACTCTGTCACTTGCCCTGAAGCCATAATGAAATGGGTCAACATAATTTTTCTCCAAGACTGCATGAAGTTGAGAAACAATTCCTCTCTCAATCATATTACCCAACCACAGAAGGTTAGAGAGTGGCCTATAGCTGTCCATCTTTGAAGGAACACAGCAGAATTTGTAAGAAGAGTCATGGAGGCATACTGCCCTCCCTCAGAAAGGCATTTATTATATTAACAAAGGCATTTGTAATAACCTCCAGGTCAAAGTTCCAAGTCAAGTCAGACAAGAATCCAAAGAAAAAGCAGTGGAAAATACTGCTCCAAGCAACCTATCTACGTCCTACGGCATCACAAAGTGAAATTGAACCAGTCTAACAATACAAGAGGACTGACTAGACACCTTCAGAGTAGTCTGTACTGTACATCAAAGCTGACATCCAGATTGGCCTGAATGTGAGAGATTTAATTTGCAAAATACTAATTTAAAGCACTGCAACCACCCTCTGAGGATTCTGTAATAGAACTCCTGAAGGAGTAGGGGTGGATATGATTCAGCCCTCTCGTAGCCCAAAACACCTCAACAGGCAGATGCAATACGTGCAAAAAAAAAAAAAAAAAACACCCCAAAACCCACCAATATATTGCCACACCACTGGCTTTCAAATGGGCTCCAGCTGTGCCCTATCAAATTTGAGTTAGTGTTCTTCCATCAATGATTTAGCTGTTTGCTGTTTCTGCTCCACTGTTCATCTATATACCTTAGAGGCATCTTTGAAAGAATCCTTTGGGGCAATTGTGTTGACTGCCCTAGCAAGTTCTTTATTCCAGGTACCAAACAGGCCATCAACAAAATCTCTGGTGCAGTCATCCCAAACCCTTCCATA
The DNA here is from genome assembly GCF_059951505.1 of Python bivittatus. Lineage (NCBI taxonomy): Eukaryota > Metazoa > Chordata > Lepidosauria > Squamata > Pythonidae > Python > Python bivittatus. The sequence goes on along the minus strand of NW_028277056.1, from coordinate 19,842,551 downwards.
GCCTCTTGGAATCCAGCTGGATCCAATAATTTTTTCAGGTAGATCATCTTAATAAGTCCACCAGTCCTCAAAGGTCAGGTGGAACCACTAAATCAACTTGAACAAGATGGTGCTCTGTCCATAATACACATAGTCCTTGCTTACCAACCACTCATTCAGCAACCATTTGAGATTACAATGGCACTGAAAAAGAAGCCTTATGACCAGTCCTCAAAGTTGCAGCCATCGCAGCATCCCCCTGGTTATGTGACTACGATTTGGGTGTTTGGCAACTGGCACACATATATAACGGTCACAGCATCCCAGAGTCACAATTATGATTTGGGCACTTGGCAACCAGCACACATTTATACAACAGTCACTGCATCCCACAGTCACGTGACTGCCATTTATGACCTTCACAGCTGGCTTCTGACAAGCAAAGTCAATTGGGAAGCCAGCAGGAAGTTTCAAATTGCAGTCACGTGACATCGCATTTAATGATCTGCAGTGATTCGCTTAACAACTGCAGCTGGAACTGACAAACCGATGTTGTAAGTCAGGTGCAATCACGTGACTTTTCATTTTATGACTGTGTCACTTAGTGACAGAGTTGCCGGTCCAGTTGTAGTCAGTAAGTGAGGACTACCTGTAATTGGGAAACTTGAGGTGTCCCCAACCATGGAATACCTCCCTGATCAGAACAAAATACCAAGTTCAGCATATGACTTGCCTTACGTCTTGGCCTTGTGATCAGTTAAGATAGGCTCATAGATGACATGGCTGCTACGTTCTGAGCCGTTCCTGAGAACCATTCCCAAGTGAATATTGAAATCCTCCAGCACCAAAAACCTGGGAGTCTCCAGTGCCAAAATCAGTTCTGTTAATCTATCACAAGTGTTAAAGTTGAGATACAGACTACAGATATGAACCACTTCCTTCACAGGTATTGTCAAGCTCTTGGCAACCAACTTCAACCAAAAGCAAGATTTTCCCAGTTTCCTTTAACAATATTTATTAAAGGCGAATGGAATAACACTACAAATATCTCGGCAGCTATATGGCTTTCACTTTAGAACCCAATTTACTGCTCAGTTTGCTAAGGCAGAGACTCAGAAGGGGGCATTGTTTTGGTTTTACTAATGGCCTCTCTGTGAAGTGGCAAGGATACTGTTTTTTAGACCCTGTAATCAAGAAATGGGAGGTGTCACCCCTTCAAGGCAAATCAGACTAGGAATGCAATGTCATGTAGGTCAGTAAAGCTATAGTAAAAGAATCTTGCAAGTCTGAATGTGCTCCCCCCCCACCTTTTATCTTTGTGAGAACTATGGAGGGTTTTGTCGGAGATGTTTACTCGGGTTACATTGCTGCCCTGGACTCAGTCCCCTTTTATCTTGGTAGCAGCTCTTCCTTCTGTCCCTCAAAGCCATTCCTTCTTTCCTCTACAGGAAGTGCCAAAGTTTTCCAACCAACCTCTGAATCGCTCTCAGGCCCTGAACTTACCATTGCAGGTATCCTGATAAGGAGAAGATTCTTCTGATGAATCACAGCCACACCACTCCCCTGCCTGCTTTCCCTGGCTAGTTCTACTACAGAGTACCCAGCCGGGAGAAACTGGGTCCATATCAGCCCACCTGCTTCCCCAGCCAGTTCTCTATCATCCAAGACAAATTAGCTTCCTTGTGAATAATCTCTATTTTATTTTGGACCAACCTGCCTCTACAGGGGGGCAAGATCAAGTTCTGGGAAGAGCTGGTACTGTCTCCAAGGCTTGAGAACTAACCAGGCCAGAGGAAAGGAGAATTATTTGTTCAATTTATATAGCCACCCACTCACTTACGTGACTCTGGGAAGTTAAACACACAAACACACACACAAAATAACCACAAAAACATAACCACAAAAACATTAAACAGTAAAAACTATTACTTTAATCCTTCTTTCCTTGTAATGGCCGGCCAGGCTGCTAACACGAAAATTTCTCCTCCAGTCACTAGAAACATAAAAATCATGGAACTATGGAGTTGGAATGAACACATGGATCCTCTAGTCCAGCCCTCTGCAGTGTACAGGAAAACGAGTTGCCCATCTTCAAGAGAGGGCTATCCAGTCTCTTAAAAACCTCCAGAGATGGTGAACCCACAGCTTCTGGAGGCACACCCAGGTTCCATAGGTGCAGCCCCTGCCTCCTCCCCTACACATGGGGCAGAAGCAGCAGGGAACGAGGGCTGAAATGTTCACTGCACTGTCGCAATTCAAACTCTGCTCCTGTTGTATCTGCATGATTTGTACTCAAGTATGTCAGGAGCTGAGCTTTTTTCATTGCTGTGGCTAGTTGGGGATGACTCTGCCCCCCCATGCTTTAATACCTGGCCAAATATCTAAAGCGATATTGTGTTTGTGTGTGTGTGTGTGTGTGTACATGCACACAGAGACACACAAAGGAATTCATCAGCTCAGCATCAAAGCAGGAAGACTGTTAGGAATCCTTATCTTATCACCCACCAGCAACCTTGGGAATATCCCCTGAAGTACTCAGTGCTCTACCTTTCACCAGTTTTTTTCTTTTTTAAAGACTTTGATGACTGAGATTCAATCCACCATAGATGTCCCATTTCAACGCCCTGAATGTTGTAATAGCCCCATTTTGTATCTCTTTAAAACTTTATCAAGCCCAACCAAGCTAGATGAGGCTTGTAAGAAAGATCTCTCCGCCCTGCTAAAAAAGAAAATTGAGCCCAAGAAAGAAAGAAAAGATTAGGAGATGTTAAAAACTTACATATTTTGTGGCCTTTGAGCTGGCATAATAAAAGTTTTGTCCTAATATGGATTTGGATATTTTATTAAGGAATAAGCCACTCTTGGACAGAGTGGTATTTATTTTTAAATGCAGCAATTTGACTGTTAATCTGCAAGCTTGGAAGTTGATCCTGAATTCAATGGGATTTATAGTGTTTCAGAATAAATAATTCTTCTGGATATGACTATGAGAGGGGAGTTCAATACAGCTCTTGTTGAAGATGCTATAAATCATAGAAAATGATATAGAAGTTTTGCATGTACAGTATAAAGTCCCATGTTCAGTCCATTTTCAAGTAAAAAGAATCACAGCTTCTCCATCAGAATAGACCTGTTGAGCTAGCTAGACCAGCTCATTAACTTCATCCCTGATTCACACCTTGCACAGAGTTTGCTGAACTAGGCAGTACTTTGCTGCAAAAGCCAGCATTAAATTCTTTCATATGGACAGCTAAGTCATAAACCATAATTTGAAAGCCACAATGGCTAGGTTCACCAAAGCAGTTCAGAACTAAACTGCACTCTGGGTTAGCAACATGTATGAACCACCCATCGCACTAAGAAGCCATGGTTTTCTTTACCATTATTTACTGAATAAGCTAATACCCCAATGAGACACCAAGCCATAAGCCATGCTTTATAAACCCAGCAGTTGGTTTTGCACATATTTTAGTCTGCATCCGTCCTGTGCATCATCGAGAAAACTATGATGTATGCACTCCCATTGATTTTAACGGAGCATGGCTTTAGTCCCAGAACGTGTCACTTCGCTTATAAAACCCCAACATGCTATAACCGAACGCGTTTGCAGCTGTCTGACATTCGTGCGGGCAGATGCTACGAGCCCACTTTGGGGCGACCCACTAAAGTCCCGACCGCGAACCTCCTTCCTACTCCAGAACGGAGCAAAGGGAAGAGGCGGGCGCAGCAGCTCCGAGCTGGCTCCGCCCAGCCGGTGTTTGACGAGCAGAAGCTCGAGATCCCGCTGCCCCCCCCCCCCCAGCTCCGCCGCTGGTATGCGAAGGGAGGGAGATGGAATGACGCCGAGTCTGGATCACGTGGGGCCGATGGAATGCTAACAATGTAGCGAATGTCCCAACTGTGTCCCGCGGTCGCCGCATTCGGAGCCCAAGAGGGGGAAAGAGAAGAATGGAGACGGAGCCGCGCGCCGGGGGCGGACGCCGCCGCTGCCGCCGCAGCCACAGGAGGGGAATCGCGGAAGCTGCCCCCTGACTTTCCATTGGGCATTAAGGGAAAGAAGGGGGGTGAGTACGGGAAACCCTGTTCCTGTTACTGCAAGAAGGCAAGGGCTGCGGAGGGGTGGGGCCAGGGTTTCCCCGGGGGGGGAGGTTGGTCCCCCTCCCTCTTTCCTTGCTCCTCTGCAGCTTTCTGCCGTCCTTCTTTGAAGAGTGAGGTGGGAACAGTCCTGGAAAGGGGGCAGATTTCCCTGGGAGCTTCTTCGGCGCTGGCGGTGGTGCAGAAATTGTTCTAATTACTCAGGGCAGGCAGGAGAGCCGGGGAGCCCGCGAAGGGCAGCGGTGCCTTCTTGGAAGTTGCAAGAGGCTCGGGAAGCCGAAGTTGGTACCATGCCGCGGAGGAGGGGAGCCCTGGCTGAGGAGCGGCAGACGGAGTGGCGGGGTCGCGGGCAGGAGCGGCCGGGAGGGGGGCAGGATACCGCAGGCTTGGGGGTAAGGAGGAAGAGGGGCTGGATCGGCCAGCATTCTTAAGTTGGCGGGAGCAGTTAGCCGTGGGAGGCCCCTGGGCCAAACCCACCCATTTGCATTCAGGCTGAAGTCCGCTCAGCTCCGCCGCCGACCTGGACGCGAAAAATCGCGCAGCGATTTGGAAGGTGGATCGTCGGCCGCTGAATTGGCCGGCCTCAGTAGGCGAAGGTTGGGACACCTTTTCTCTTCCAGGCCCGGTGGGAAAAGCCGTTGCCGTCTAGAAAGCCCTTTTGCCTGGATCCTTTTTTGTGGCCAAGGGAACGTCAAATGGTTTGCCTGCCCTTTTCGTGTCCCAGGCACGTGTTCTAGCTGGATCAGGCTGAAATGGCCGGGACAGCATCTCCTGGCCGTGCAGACGCCCCGGGAAACGCTGCGTGCAGCCCCATCGCGCGCAGGAGCGTTTGGATGTCACGGAGCACATTCGTTTGTTTCGTGAGAATGATCACTGAGTGTTGCCCTGGACGGGTGTGCCGCGGGCAAACGAGCGTTACATGCGAATGAACTTGCACGGTTAGTGGGGGGGTAAGTGGCGGGACCGTGGAACGTTTGAACGGGCAACCTCGGTCGAAGCCTCTTGGAAGTTGTTACTCCTGCAGGGGACCTGTCCGAGCCCACTGGAGTGCTAATGGTTCGATCCTTTCGGTGCATAACATGGCGGAATCTGATCGGTCTGGGGAGGTTTATTTCGGATTAAAAATGTGGAGTACAAGGATGTGCTTTTATGATTTTATTTCTGTCCTGGAAGATGTGCCAGGAACGCGGCCAGAGGCGGAGCTCCGCCGGCCGATCCTATATAGCCTATCTGAAATCTGGGGGTGGGTGGGTTCTTATTCGGGTTGGTTTTTTTTTTAATACAAAGGAAACAGAGTGCTAAGAATGGTGCAAAAGGCTCGCGGTCTTCCAGCTCCTGCGGACAGGAGTGGCCGAGGGACCTTAGGCTCATCCTCCGAAGAAGCGCCGCGCCTCCGGGGGCCGCATCCGCTCCGGGGTTTTGCGCCCTTCCAGAGAGGCCTTTCCAAGGCGAACTGGAGGGTCGGGGCCGAGGGGCTTGGTGCCTGGCCGTTCCCGAGCCCGCCCTGGGCCGGAGCGGGCGCTCCCTCTGACCGCGCTGGAGGCCTCTCCTGGCCCCTGCCGGAAGAGCCGCGGCCAACGCCGAATAAACTTTCCAGCCTTACTAAATCAGGCCCGCGCTGCGCGGAGGGAGCCTTGATTCCGCTCTGTCCTCAACTTTCCGTCGGACGAGCCGCCGCCGCCGCCCCCTTCCCTGGGCTTGGCTTGGCTTGGCTTCTGAGGTCGACACGAGTTGGCATGAGGAATGGGCAGGACCATCCCGATTCCTTTTCGGGCCGGGCACCTCTGCGTTGAGGACGCCGCCCCTTCCTGACATTTCCTGGGTAGTCTCCTGGCCGAAGTTTGAGAAGGGGCGGGGAGGTGGGAATTCGGCCACAGTAATAAATTGACTTTTTCATTGATTGCCTCTGCTGTGTCCGTATGTTTCATAGGATCGTAATGTTGAAAAGGACCTTGGAAGGCTTCCAGTCCAATCCCCTGCCCTGGGCAGGAATCCTCGTACCACCCAGACAAATGGCTGTCTACTCTTCCTTTTAAAACTTCCAGCCACTGCTCCAGGAGACAGGCTGTTCTCCTGCTTAATAACTCTCATAGTCATGAAATTGCTCCTTATGTTAGGTTTGCATCTCTGTCTGTGAAGCTCTGGTTCCTGTCCTATCCTCAGGACTGTCCTATCCTCTGCGCTGTGACAGCCCTTCAAATATTGGAAGATTGCCATCAGGTCTCCCCTTAGCCTTCTCTTCTTTAGGCTAACCCAGTGTTTCTCAACCTTGGCAACTTTAAGATGTGTGGACTTCAACTCCCAGGATTCCCCAGCCAGCCATGCTGGCTGGGGAATCCTGGGAGTTGAAGTCCACACATCTTAAAGTTGCCAAGGTTGAGAAACACTGGGTTAAACATACCAAGTTCTTTCACCGTTCTTCATAGTATGTAGTCACCAACCCCCTCAGCATCTTTGTGTCTCTTTGCAGTTTCTCAGCGTCCTTGTATTGTGGCAACCAGAACTGAACAGAGTTTTCCAGGTGTGGTCTGACCAGTACAGCATGGAGCAAAACTATTGCTGCCTGTGATTTCAACATTATACCTCTATTGATACAACCTAGATTGTGCTGGCTATCTGGGCAGCTGCAGGAGAACCTAACATTTCTTGCCGTTCAACAGCATCTTGTTGGGCAGGGTCCGGGGTTGAAGTCTCTCAAGATCCTTTTGAACCTTGAGCCTGGTTCTGGTGGTGTTAGCAATCCCACCAAACCTGGTGTCCTCTACAGATTTGATGAGCATCTTTTTGCCTAACACATTTATGAACATGAAGAGCAATGAATCCAGGAGAGAACCCATGCATACCTCTCTCCATGTTTGAGTCCTGTAGACGTTTCTACATGTGATGCTAAACCTGTTGTATTCCATTTGAAGGTGAAATCTATATTATTATCAGAAATGTGACTTTCTTCTACTCCCCTGCCGATGTTAGTGGGGAAGAGAAATTCTTTTGCAGAGTTCGAGAGGTAGCAGCAGTGATATCAAAGGAAAGTTAAAGAAGACCCAATTGGACAGAAATATGGGACAGGGCTGGGAGGAGGTAATTGATAATTTTGATAAGAGAAGAAGCTAATTTTGATGTTTATAAATATTAATTTCCCATTCTTGGGGATAAATGATTTTCTGGTTTCAGGTGTTTGATCAGTCATTTTTAAGGAGTGCTCTGGGTGGAGTTAATTTTCTCTTGAGAATTAAAACTTCCCTGGTGGCTTGTAATGAGAGCAGATAGATCAAATTTTTCAACTGCTTATTTAAGAAAATCTGCAAATTTCTTATGGTATGGGCTTTTCTAGTCAACAGTTTTATTTCATCATACCCGGTGAAGTATCTGATGAATCTCCCCTATGAAAACTAATATCACAAAAATGTTTTTGGCCACAAAACGAGTTTCCTTTTGTTGACTGCTGCATTAAGCTGATTTTAATTCCAGAAATGAAAGTTCAGTATTGACAGTAATTGTGCCATGAAACTACAAGCTTCTACATGCTTACCAACTATCCAGAGTTGGTTGGAGTCAGGCAACATCAAAATTGAATTAATAAATAATAAATAAATACCTGAAAAATAAGTCTTGTTAAATTAAACTCAACCCACTTAACAGTATATCAGCATCAGACTGCACTATGATGATTTTAATTGACATAACTATATCAAACTGAAATGTAAAACAGAGATTGGGCCAACAAAACTGGTATTTTGATTTTTTTTAATTGTTACATAGCTTATGAAACAGTGCCAGAGAATAGGAGTTCACGAGGAAATATTCATAGATTGATGTATTTCTGCAGTAAGGGACTTTACCTGACATTTGTGTAGACTTGTCTGTGCTACGTGTTATGTCCTTTTGCATACCTTACTCTTGAGAGTGTTACTTCCAAGAGAGGTGTGATTTTTCTATCTGCACACAGGTTATGCTGGACAAAAGGGGATGTCTTTGGGGCCGAGTGGGAATGGTTTGCACCCAAGATACGGCAGTAGTCTGTCTGTATGAAGGTCATACTGGGACAACTGGGCTCTTTTCTTCTGAGGTCCCAAGAAATTGGGCAACATTCTACCCACTCCATATGTCAGGCACAAAAGTGAATGTAATATAGCAGCAATTAGTGTGTCATTAAACTGATTTGGCAAATTTGCAAATACACGTTGCACAATTGTGTAGCACAGGATGTGGGGGGGGGAGGGGGCAGGGTGAAAAACATCAGCCATATAGAATGAAGTCACAAGACTATGCATTGAGTTTCCTGTTTTAAAAGAGGGAAATTAACTAGACAGGTAACAAAGGCCCTATATGCTCTTTGCGTAGTATATTACTGTACTAAATCATTAAATTTCTGACTGCATAGTCTTTTTTCTGTGGCAAATTGCATTGGGAATATTTCAATTTCAGTTTTCCAGTTTCCAGGGGAATAAAGCCTTGTGCATTAAAATAGCCCTCCTGGAATTCCATTTGCAGTCAGTGCAAAACAAATTACCTTATTATTACTTGTGTATGATTCTCATTAATGTGATTGAGAAGTTAAGACAAATTCTATCTGTGGAACAGCTCCAGAAATACATTTTAACAGTCACTATTGCTCCAACTGGTTTAAGCTATAGAGAAACCTATTATCAATTAGTTCTATGGAACTGACACATTTCTTAACATAGGTCATAATTTATACCTGAAGTAGAGCACATTTTCTTTACTGAATCCATAAGAGCTAGTTCTCAGCGTGAACAGAAGTTGTATGGCCCACTTTGATCTTCCTCCGAAATCTACTAGTGGTACATTTTGTGCAGAAGTCCTTTTGGGGAGAACCCTCTCCATCCAAGTGGGGATTGACATATTCTTGGAGATTTGAATTCAGCAGGAGTCCTTGTTAGAAGATGTGTTCCTGAGCATATACAGAGTGCTAAAAGAATACTGAGTAATTAAGTAGCAGCAGGTCTCATTTCAAAAGAAAAACAGTCATCATACAGTGGTCTTGGATGCAGAGTATAAGCTTAGTTGGTGGTAGCAAACATTGATTATATTTGAGATAAAATGTAGATATATTGAGAAGACTATAGGAAAATGTTATGGTAGAATTTAGCATAGACTTAATGTTTTCATGCTCAAAAGCCAAGTTTAGCTCATTGTACTTCAAGGTAAAAGATCTTGGATAATAAAACTATGATGGTTTAGTCAGTTATTACTGACTACTGGGGCTGGACTGACCATCCATCTGAATGTGTGATACAGTGCTATAATACAATATAATACAATCATATCTGTATTACAATACGATCATACAATAATAATCATACAATAATCATACTATATCATCATCATACAATAATAATCATACTATAATAATGCAATCATACCAAAGGCCAGAGATGAATCATATCATCTCCAAAATAAGGCCTAACATATTTTTTCATCAAATTACAATCTGATGGCCTTGCTAGGTAGTGGTTAGTGATAATGCTAGATTAAATAAAATCTCAAGATAAAGTCTTCAATCTGAGCTTGTGCTTTCCTTGGCAACAGCATGGATATTGCCTTCTTCTAGGATATCTTGTTGACTTCTCAACCTGTCCTACAAATCTAGTATTTCCTGTGGTCTCCCATCCAAATACTATAACTAAGCCTGATTCTGCTTAGCTTTTGATGTTAGCAATTTGCCGCCACTTGGTTGGATTTCTTTACACTACACTGATGAGGATCCTGTTCCTAAAATTACAGATCACCTCATGCTGGGTTCCCCAGACAATCCCTTTGTATTTCTTGGTTGGCGAGTACCGATGGAGTGCTTTAAGGGGTCTTGGTGAGAGGCTGGTCTTTGCAAGACACGTAGGATGAATTTATCCCTTGTGCTCAGTCATGACTTTGTTTACCAAACTGACTAGCCAAACCCAGCCAGTTTTGGCTTATTCAACAAACGTGTTAAAATGAACCTGGTTTAGTATGATGTGTGATCCCAGACATAGCAGCTAAGTCTAAGCCTAGCTCCTAATCATAACCTAGTTATCTGCTTTTTGAAAGGTTTTCAGTAATATCGCTTACTGGATGTCCTGAAGTATTGAATCTTCCATGCAGGCAGGCCTTAGCAAACACTTGTGAATGGGCTATAACTGTTCACCATGCTTCATTTCCAGTTGTGGTCCAGGATATTCCCTTTCCTGCCACTGACTTCTCATTTTGTGTTTGATTTTGCTTTGCTAATCTTGATGATGTTGTATAAATAGATTGCCCCCTAGGTAGTTTGGGACTATGGAAGTTAGATTCAAAACATCTGGAGAGCAGGACAGTATCTACCTCTGCTGAAGGCTCTAGGAGTATAGGGTCAATCATATAGGACACACAGCTCTGCCTAATTCCCGCTCTTTGGCTGCTTTAAGTAATGCCTTTGCTGAAGAGTTAGACCTTTCTAACTAACTTTCTAAGGCTTTGAGGATTCAAGAAAAACAGTATCATACTGACAAGTCTGCCTCCTTTTCTAAGGTTTATTGAGTGATGTAATTGGGATATGGTTAAACATACTGCCTGTTTAATGTACGTATTTCTTTGATAACTCCTTAGCACAAATAACTTTTCAGGAAGTCCATGCTATTTTAAAATATCAAAACTGTACCAATCTTGTATGAATGTCATAGTGATTGAGTCCAGTGTTGGCAGTGGACAGACAAGCTATGGTTTATGGGATTTACTTAATTTTTTTGGAATCCCAAGTTTAGATGCAAAGAGCTCAGCTAGGTAAAAAGTAATGGCAGGATGAGGAAGTTTCAACCCATGAGCCTTGCACTGAATATACAGCTCTTTATCTGAGTCAATAGATCAGGGATTCTAACATGCACTTTTCAAAGTATCTAGGAGATATGCCCAAAGACCTAATCAAAGATTACTAATAAACACTCCCATTTTGCAGATGCAGGACACTGAAGGCAAGCAGTATGTAATTCATACAGGGCTGGCCACCAGGTCAGAAACTTTTTTAAAAATTAGTTTTATTTAGTAATGCTAAAACCATTGGAAGTCAAGAGTTCTTGTTGATGTACAGTAAATCCTAAACTAAATCCACCTAGACCAGATGAGAAGGTCATATTCCCAAATATTCCTCTTAATCTGTTTTTAATTGAATTAAAGTGTAGTGCTATTAGATCTCAGAGCTTCAATGTACTTGTCTGGGTTGAGAAGCTGGGCCTTGTTACATGGATGGGAGACTCCTCATGAATACCAGGAGGGCTTTGGACTAGTTGGAAATACATCCCAAAAGAAGGGAATGAGAAAAGATCTTTGTATTGTTGCCAAGAAAACTACATGGACTTACAGGAGTCAAGTCTGAGTTAAAGGAGTCTTTGATTTTTTTAACTAGATATTATAGCTTACTTCAGTCAATCGCAGTACGTCATTTTTAATACATTTAACTGGTGATTTGGAAGAGGAATAAGTGCCCCAAAGAATTTAATGTGTGCACTCAGTTATTGTAAAATAAATGTGTATGGCTTATCTTCACATTCTTCCAGTGTACATGTGGTCTTTGCAGTTATTTATAGAGGAAAAGGGGCTTTCCATTTTTCCAAAAATCGTAGAAGCTGGAATGAAAATAAGCCTTCTTTCCAAAGCAGTGACAGAAATGACTGTGGTTTATTCCCATTCTGCATCACGGATACAGAGGAAAAATACTTAAATACTTAATTTTGTTTTGCATATTCCTTGCCAAGGCTTCCAGGAATATCAGTAATATTTCTGAGATGCTTGGTACTCCATTAAGTCAGCTGCAGGAAAGTCTCTTCTACTCCTCTGATTATGATGAAGGTATAATAATGATAATGAACATACTAGTCTTGAAAGGGTTCGGGTTGAAAGGACTGCAAGAGCCAGTTTGGTCTAGTGGTGAAGGCTCCAGGTTCGGAAGCAGGAGACTGTGAGTTCTAGTCGCGCCTTAGGCATGAAAGCCAGCTGGGTGACTCTCTCTCAGCCCAACCCACCGCACAGGGTGGTTGTTGTGGGGAAAATAGGAGGAGAATAGGTACGCTTGCCGCCTTGAGTTATTTATAAAAATAATAAAGGCAGGATAAAAATCTTTTAAAAAAAGATTTTTTTGTTTTTAGTTGAAAGGTAGGGTTGCCATATACATTTGCTCAGGAATTTGATAACAGAGTCCTAATTATGCATTTGGCTCTGAAAAGATCTCCTGCATGAGTGCCAGTGAATGGGAATCGTATGAGAGCATTAAAATGCTGAAGATACATACTGCAGGTCATACTGCTTTGGAGCTACATTGATTTGATCCGAGAAGAAAGAAGACACCCAGACCAGGGAGACAATATTGCTTGAAATTAGGAAGCCTGATTGATCTACCTTTTCATGAATGCTTGGGTGGGTTAGGTCCAAACCTCTCCAACTCAGCCTTGCTTTCTTAAAGAAGTCATCATCTAGTGGTTTGTGACCATCTGGGGTGTGTGTGTGTGTGTGTGTGTGTGTCTTTGGTTCAGCATGCTTCTCGTAGGCTTCTTGATTCCATCTCCAGCCTTTCTGGTCTGGTCTCTGTGGGCTTCATCATTCATCATTCATTCCTTTTGGGTGACCCTGTTTTTTCTGGGAACAATGGTCAATGTGCTTTGTCCCACTGTACATATGTTTGTGAGCTATTATGACTCAACTATTGTACCGTGTTGCGAAGTGGAGGAAGGCAGATTTCCTGATCATCTTGCTGCGTGTAGCAGTTTATCTCATCATGTTTTTATCCCAACCACATTCCATTCCCCATAACTTGCTTTTGAGCAACTTGCCCTTTCCCCCAGTCCTGTTCTCTCTGTGTTGCACACTGTAGAATTAAACTATAAAAGTCTGTACCCATTCTCAGTTGCTGGAAAAACAATTCCAGATCCGAAAATGAATCTAGTGACCTATAAAGGCATTGGATCCATTCCTGTGGTTCTGTCATTATTGCCATTGATGAAACGATGTCCATTATTCCTCCTCAAAACTGAAGACAACATGAAGAAAAGATCTCATGATCATTTTTTCTGTGAAGCTCCCATAAGTGATTTGTGCAGTGCTACCTAATCATCATAGATCAAAGGTTGAAATCCCAGGCTTCTTGTTCTACTTTCAATACTGAGCTGTTTTTGTTAGTCCAGTTCTTTAGAATTTCCTTCTAATCAATCCCCTTGATATATAATGCTGTTAAAGGGAAAGATTAAGAGCTTCTTGTATGAGAAGGTTTTTTAATGCTGGGTTTAGTGGTGGATTGGTTTAATATAACACTTTATAGTTGATTCTAACTCTGAGGTATTTCTATATCCTACATAGTTTTTATCTTTTATTAATTGTTGCTTTTGGTTTTATAAGAAAAATACTTTATAAATAAAAACAAGGTAATTCCAGATTCTTTTTCATATCTTAAGACAAAAAAATTAAAGTAAGAAAGACTTGCATGGAAATATCTTTGTTCTTTTTTCTTTCAGACACTGGAGAAAAAAACCACAAGAAGTTTTAGGATTTCTCTCTAGCTATAGGAACCATAAAAACTGAGTGGAAGAGAAATGATGTCAGCTACTGCTCCATGACGATCCATTTGTGTGTCAGGGACGGGGAAAAGTGACAAGATTTGCCACAGAGGTTTGCCATCTACCTGCGAATTGCTATCAGGGAATAATGTTTTATAACAAACTGATATCTTCCAGGAGAACAAGGTTAAATATCTACATCCCTTTGATTATACGCAAAAGAAATCGGTATTGATGCTGAAACAAAATTGGATTAACCATGAGGCCAAAGACTTTCCCTGCTACTACTTACTCTGGGAACAGCAGACAAAGACTACAGGAGATTCGGGAAGGTTTGAAACAGCCTGCCAAATCTTCTAGTCAGGGATTAGCCATTGGACCAAGCGGCGAAAGTTCTCTGGACCCTAAAATTCTAGTGGGGAAAGATGCTGCCAGGCAACAGCAAATCCGACCAGCTGCCAAATTTGGAAATTACCAGAAAGCACTGCGAGAAATCAGATACTCTCTATTGCCCTTTGCTAATGAGTTGGGCACTACCTCTGCAATTGTTGAAGTCAATAGGCAGATGTTGCAGGAACTGGTGAATGCAGGATGTGACCAGGTAAGCATGCATTTAGAGCAGAGTTGTGCAAGGAAGCCATTCTGTGCCAGTTGTATTGAGTTCTGGATATGTTGGAAATATCGGTGGGCAGTTAAGCTCCTCTTGAGTGTGTGCAATGCATTCATTTAGGCCATGACTTTTGTCCTGTTGCCATTTCATATACTCGGCAACAGTATTTACTCTGTCATGTTAAATTGGTGTGGCGGGGGGGGGCTAAGCTAATGGCTAGGGGCCTACCTCATGCTAAATCAAGATTCTGTTAACCATGGTTTCTTGACTAAGCCAACAGTCATTAGGGTCACACATCGCACTAATTCACAAACAAGAGGTAAGCAACTTTCTTTGCCTAGGGGCCACACTTTTAAAGTTATGACGTTGGTCTGTGAGGGCTTCACATCCTTAACTGCACCAGGAAGACAGACCAAATATTTTCAGCTTAGACTTGTTTTGGGGGGGGAAAGTGAAGCTGGAGGCTTCAAGAATGAATGTGATGTGTAATGCATCCCTTTTAAACTTCATTTCAGTAAAAACATTACTTAAAATGTATCACTGAAAATCTGACATTTTGCCTATTGGGCAACATAGGATGGGGTAACCAAACGGGGGCTGAGGGCTGCATGTAGCTTGTAGGCCATGGGTTCACCTACAGTTATAAACCCTAACTTGTAAATCAGAATGTTAAGGGACACACAACATTCTAAGCCAACATTAATCAGACTATTTAATGTCATATGTGAATCCAGGCACTGTACTGTGCAGTCATCAATCTGAGGACTTTGGAATCTTAATGGTTGTGAACCAAGCCATTATGTTTTGTACCAACCTAGTAATCAATCATTTTGGACCACTTCTGCTTGCTGAAAATTGCCAGAAGGGTTCTACGTTCCTTTGGGTTCTTAAATATCTGCGACCGATGGTGATCAGGAGAAGCATTCTTCACTGCATTGGATTAATTCTGCTGCGTAGGAAGCTACTAAATCAAGCCTTTGATCCATCTAATCCAGTATTGTTTTTACCAACCTTTGTTTTGTTTGGCAACTCCAGAATGTCCCTCTAAAATCTTTCCGATAGGTGCTTCGTAAATAACAAGAGCTTGCGTGAAGCACCTTGTTTCAGAATGCTAAAGCAGCTTAGTCTTATTAGAAGCTTGCGCCAGCTTCCAGACCTCTGTGGCTGCTTCGGAAACTGCTCCTGACCCTCCCCACTGTTGTCCATGCAAGCTAATGTTTCCCTTCTCTGGTAATGCAGCTGCTTTAACAATTCAAAACGACGTGCTTTGTATGTGCTCCCATGCATTCCAAGGCATGTCTTGCAAAAGATTTGCACAGTCTCGCTATATGGAGATGCAAGGGATTACAATTTTGAACCTTCTACATCAACATTTTTCAAGCTTGGCAACTTCAAGATGTGTAGACTTCAATTCCCAGAATTCCCCAGCCAGCATGGTGACTGGGGAATTCTGGGAGTTGAAGTCCACACATCTTAAAGTTGCCAAGCTTGAAAAATACTTCTTCATGGAAAGCATGAACTGTACTACTGAACTAAAGGAAAGTACGACCGCTGACACATAACTGAGTAATAGTCTGCAAAGCACTGTGGCTGGGTTTGGGGGGGGTTGCTTTTGCTTTTGCCTAGTCCTCAGCTCTTATGCATTTATTGCAAATCATGTGATATAAACCCTGCAAAACCTGGAGTTCTAAATCCAATAACTAAAATGCCCTGAATTTTTATGTTTCCAATTGAAAGTTTAACACTGAAATCTAGCACATGCTGACTCGAAAATAAGCCCCATTAAGTTTACTGAATTCCTTCCTAAATGTGGCTGGGGAATAGCAACTGTTCCCACATTGTGTGAAATGGCCTGTTGTATTAACCCAGGCCTTGTGGTTGGTAAACTGTCACTTATGATTATCATTAGGTGTGATCCCAGCCAGTTGTGGCTTATTTAGCAAAGCATACTTAGGCAGGGAATGGCATAATGCGATATATGAACCCAGTCTGTTAAGCATTTTATATTTTATTTGTAAAACTGTATACAAAGAAGGTCTTAATAAAACCACTATTCTTAGTTTTGTTCTCTTAATAACATCTGTTTGAAGCTCACACCGCTATAGGTATTACTCTTTCAGCAATTACGAAGAAAGTCCTAGGACTTGTACAACTTCATGCCAAAAAGCATGACCTTACTCATTTTAAAAATATGAAGCCAGAAATGCTGCTAGGTGCCCATCAGTTGGTAAGCAAAACTTGCTTAGCTTGAAAGTGTTTGCTGCAGCCTTCAAGGAAGAGTGGAGCAGGAGTCAAGATGTGTTTCTTGCAGATCAGTAAGCCATTTAGAAACACCCCAGGCTATTAGACGTGGAATGCTGCAAGCAGTTATAGATAGCAGCTTTCAGAACTTTAATTTCACGGAATGCAACTGAGCATGTGATTGGAAGTGTTCAACCACTTGAAGAGGTTCAAATTGTATTGTGATCTTTCCCCTTCTCCCTCTTTGAAATGAAAAAGCTGGCAGGATTTTTTGTTTCCATTGTAAATCAGTACTGCTGATATACCTTGTTGAATTGCTTCAATTTGTCATCGTTAGGCTACAAAGGTGCCTTGAGCAACTGCGTCTACGCACTTGGGGTTTAGCAATATTGATCTAGTGGAGAAGTTTAACCCTTAGTTCCTATGAAGCTTGCATTTTGAGTAAAAAATTCTATGCCTGTGATAGAAGATAGAGTCCTTGAATTAAGCTCAGTTCCTGATGACTCTATATTTTTGGAAGAATACAGTTTTCCATTACTGCCTTCTGGTTTGTTTTACTTCCCACCATGGTCTGCAACCCTGAGATTTAGTGGTGGTCATTGTTGCTGTTGTTGTTATAAATCTGTTATTTAGATTTGTTAAGGGCACCTGACTCCAAAAAGACTTTGGGCAGCTTACCAAATGTCAACCGGATCTGATCCTGCTCAGCTCTTTCCAAGTCAGCAAAGTCAGTGGCCTCCAGGCTGCCTTTCTTGGTATTAGGATCAACAGAAACCTCAGGATTGTAGGGTAAAAATATTGTTGAAAAACATCTTGGAAGAAGACAAAGGCAGACCATTTCCTTAACTGAGAAAAATGCATAGACACATTTATGTTTCCACCAAGAGTCAAACACAACTCCATGGCATCTTCTACTTCATGCCACTGGAAACTCAGCCAAATCCTTCTGTTGTCAGTGCTCTGTTCTCTGGCATCTGGGGCTTCAGCAACTGTGGTTGTCAAAATGCTCAAGTCTGCACCCACTCCCAAGTTCTTTGCTTGGGCAGAACTGAGTGATATTCTGTTCTGCCCCAAAGGAGCTGCTGTTTAGGTTATGACAATGCCTTTCAAGGATCTGAAATACTACACAGACACTTGATCTTAGCCAAAAGGCTGAGAAGCAATGAGATATTGATAACTACTTATGGACAATATATATCTGAGAACATCTAGTTATGCCTATCTTAAAGTCGGGCTTGAAATTTGTTATGGCAACATTCTTGATTACATTGCAAAATCCTTTAAAATTGCTGTGATATAAATCCTGGTGAAAGCAGAAGACCTACTGTAAGATAAAAAATAAAAGCAGCAAAGAATACTGTGATTCCTGAAAAGCTAAGAAATTTATAAATTTTAGTTACAGCATGCTGGGCTAGATCAGTGTTTCTCAACCTTGGCCACTTGAAGATGTGTGGACTTCAATTCCCAGAATTCCCCAGTCACCATGCTGGCTGGAGAATTTTGGGAGTTGCAGTTCACACATCTTCAAGTTGCCAAGTTTGAAAAACACTGTGCTAGATGCATTCTGAAATTATGCTGTGGCATAAAGACTAATGCAACATTTTGTTGCATTTTTGATGGGTGACAAAGCTTTTTTTAATCTGTTGCAAGAGACCAACCTTCCTGTGTTTCTGGAAGATGCACTGCATGTTTATGATGCTTAAAAGGCTACTTGAGAAAGGGAACCATCATTGTCAGATTAAATGCTTGTTCGAACACTGGGCGTTTTCTTTGTCTGCTGGGAAAGTTAATAACACATTTCCTGGCAAAAAGCTTGTGATGGGAAGAGATGACACTGCTTTCATAATATGCAAGTGACTTACAGGGTGCTCTTCCCTAGTGAAGGTGGATGACACAGTTGATCAGGCAGGTAGGAGGAGCGAGATGGATGGGTATTCAATTACGCATAAATTTGGGAACACTTTGATTGTGAAGAAGAGGTTTTGCACAGCTATAATTGTAGAATGCATTATGAATTGTTCTCTCTTTTTAAAAATATGTACAACTCCAGCCAAAAATAATCTGATCTTGTCTCCTGGTGTCTGATTTCCTCCTTGGAAAAAATGTAATTTTTACACTTGCTAATTTTCCTGTAAAATTCACTAGTAGAGCTGAAGCCTTTTCCCCAAATTATTAATTAAACAGATATGTAAATAATTAGCCATAAGAGTTTCCAGTACTCCGTTTTTGTTTTTTTTTAATGACAAGGAGCATTTTTAGGTCTAAAACAAGACTGAGTATATTTCTCATTTTCTATGAATACGCAACTGAAGGAGAGGACAACAACAGTTTTGTAGAATTAGTATAAATAATCTTGGATTAAAAATTAGCTCTTCCAAATTGTAGGGCTGTGTAGTGCTTCAGATTCAAAAATAAAAAGGTGCTTCAGAGCACATGGGGACATACAATAGAGCACTTACCTGCAGTTTACCTGCAAGTAAACATTCTTTTCCCAGGACTGAACTGCAGCTGCAGAGGGCGCTTGCATAAGCTTCAGAAAAGACACAGTTGCTTTCAGGAGTTGCAGAGACAGGTGTTTTCATGCTCCAAAGCATCTTTGTGTCTTTGAATCTGAAGCACTGTACAGTCCTATTAAATTGACATATTCTTCCTTGCATTCAACCACATTGTGATAAACATTTATTTAATGTCATTGTTTATTTAATTTTAGTACAGATATTGGCGATTTTAAGAAATACCTGCTGACTTTCCAGTTATAGGTAATATAAAAATTAACAAGAAAGCATTTAGAATGCACTCAGTTGCCTGGTTCAAACAGGCCCAAATATGGTTTATTTGATTTTGTCTTAGTATGTCGTGTGGACCTAGCCAGTAGGTTTTGTAAAGCTAGCTGTATGGTTTGGCGCTATGTATGAATCCAGCTATTGTGGTTTGTTGAAAAAAACAGGGCTTAATGTAATCTAGTCAATATTTAATATTCAAGAGGCATTTTTTCCTCCTTTTTTATGATTTGTCATAGAAATCCTGGTTTCTATTGTTGAAAGATTTCAAAATATGCAGGTAGTACATTAGAGATATTTGGAAGCCAAAGGAACTACAGGTAGGGAAACGCTAGTCCTCCAGCTATTTTGAATCCCATGTCCCATGTCCCTAGCTATTAACCTCTGCTGGCTCAAGCTGATAGGAATTGAACTCCAGCTACATCTGTAGGTCATAGGTTCTCCACCAATACTATGTGCCAGGATTTTTTTTTCCTTAGATTTGGAGTAGACTATTTAGCTAGCTCACCAACTAGAATGCCAAAGGATTCAGTATCTAAAAACTCTTTTTTTTTTCATAAATATTGAAACAGATGGAGACTTGTTCTTTAAGGTGTCTTTGTAGAATTGATGACAGAGTAGTTTGCTATTATTACTTCCCTAGCTCTGATACCGATGATAGTTAAGAGAAAGTTGCCTATCAAATAATTTCTGCCATGGCACCCAGCCCTCTGGAACAGCATTCCCCCTGAGGTGAGATTGGCCCCAACCCTTCTGGCCTTCCGGAAGGCCCTCAAAACATGGATGTGCAATCAGGTTTGGGGATCCCAAGGACGTATGAAGCTGATTAAATGGTTACATTGTATATAGTTAGAGTGCACTCTCCTCTGTCTTTTTATGGAAGTGAGATGGGCTGCCATATAAATTTAAAAAATAACAACAACAATGATTTTATGTCTGCTGTTTTCCACAGTTCTTTTTCTGATATTGACATTGAAAATACAAACATGAGAGCACACTTTCTGGATTTAGATACCATGAATAGCTGTGATTTGTTGAACAAGCCATAGTGGTCTGCTTCACACATTAAGCTAAGTCATAAATTATGGTTTATAAACCACAATAGCTGGGTTAATATATCATGCTGTGCCAAAACCAAACCACGTTACAGCTTAGAGCACTCAACCAGTGTGTTGTGCATCTATCAGCTGAGCAACCCAGGGTCTTTTTGGCGAGTTTAGTTTGTAAAATATTGCGTATGCAGAATAATTAAAAGCAAATACATAACTTCTGCACCTAAAATCAGTTTCCTTAGAATAGGATGTGACTGCTTTGTATAAGCAGACTATATAAGTAATGCTATAATAACCCACTTGATATTATTTTGTCCATGGTTTTGGCTACATTAAAGAAAAATAAGGGGTTAAAAGAAATAAAACCATCTGTATAAGTGTGAGAACTACACACACTATATAAGTGTGAGAACTACATCTTATTTTGCAAAGAGAAAAAGGCTTCACCAAGTCATTGACATTTCTATTATTTGTGCATTCCTATTGTCAAAAAAGTAACTTCTGACCAAAAGGTTAAGAATGCTACTAATGCTTCAGGAAGTGATATCACAATATTATCAGGGTGTAGTGGTTCCTCTTGGAAGGTTTTTATGAAACCTTCACTCTTCTTGATAGCTTAGCCTTGACAGGATTCCAGATAGTTTTAGAAAAAAACCACAGAAGCTATGTTTTGCAGATAGACTGAATCTTCTTTAAAAAAGAAAAGCATATAGGAAAAAAAAACAGCTGCTTATTAGGCATTTCCAGTGATCTCCATCCAAGTTTAGGTTTGTAGCTCTGAATTTTTCTACATTTGTTTATTTTCAGATGGTCTCCTCTTGTTCCCTGGCCTCACAGAATGTTGATTTTGTAGTATGAAATGATAAATTCATTTTACTGATCAGGAAATATTTATCATTAGAAATTATTTCAGCAGAAATAGCAGAGCTCCTTGGTTGAAATGAATAATACCTTATGTCCAATGTAGGCATTTGTATTTATTGTTACAGTATTTATCCATGCAGATGTGTTCCTTAAGATTACAGATGATTAGAAAGAACTTACCTTCTTTTTTAATGTAAATAAAAAAGAGGATACATCATTACAGAATCTTTGGGATACAATGAAGGCTTATACAAGAGGTTTAATAATAGATTATACAAGGAAAAGAAACATAACGCAGAAAAAGACTTTTAAACTATTGGAGGATGACCATAAAAAATTGGAAGAAGAGTTACAGAAATCCCCGCAAAAAAAAGATATTAAAGCTAAAATGGATTTAATTAAACATAAAATGGGATTAATGGAAAAGGAGGAGCTGGCACAAAAAATTAGAAGTGCTAAACAGAATTATTTTGAAGATGCAAATAAACCAGGTAGATGGCTAGCTTATAAACTGAGAAAAGAGAGAAAATCAAAAGGATTAATCAATTGATAAATGAAGAAGGACAGATCTGCTTTGGTAATGAGGACAAGAAAAAAATTATACAAGATTACTATGGAAAATTGTACTATCAAGAGAATGTACAAGAAGAAGAAGTAAGACAACATTTACAGAAAGCGAAATTACCTCAGATACCTAAAGACATTGAAATAATGTTAGAGGGGAATATAACTATGATGGAACTAACAGAAGCTCTAAAAAGCAGAATGTCGGGAAAGCCCCGGGTCCAGATGGGCTGCCAGTGGAATTTTACAAAACCTTCCAGGACATATTGAGCCTTCAACTATTGGAAGTTATGAATGAAGTTATGACAAAGAAGAGGATACCCCAAACATGGACTGAAGCATATATTACACTTATACCAAAGGAGGACACTGACCCACAACAGGTTAAAAATTATAGACCTATATCTCTACTAAATTCAGATTATAAAATTTTTGCTTCAATATTGGCAGAAAGACTAAAAAGATATTTAAATAATTTTATCCATGCCGATCAAAACGGATTTTTGCCAAAGAGACAAATTAAAGACAACATGAGAGTAATTCTGGACACACTGGAATACTATGAGGCACACCCTGAAAAGCAAATGGCCCTGATATTTTTAGACGCACAAAAAGCCTTTGACAACGTGAATTGGCAATTTATGCTACTGCAACTGGAACAAATGGGCTTTGGTAGAAAATTTACCCAAGCCATTGAAACAATATATCATAAACAGACTGCAAAAATCATGATAAATGGAGATTTAACAGAACAGATAGACATAACAAAAGGGACGAGACAAGGTTGTCCACTATCGCCCTTGTTGTTTGTCTTAACACTAGAAGTGTTGAACAGGAATATAAGAGAAGAGAAAGAAATAAAAGGAATGAAGATTAAAAAGGAAGAGTACAAATTGCAAGCTTTTGCAGATGACCTAGTATTTATACTAGAGGACCCACTGGAAACAGCACCTAAATTAGTTGAAAAGATAGAAGAATATGGAAAAGTAGCAGGACTAAAAATAAATAAAGACAAAACAAAGATATTAACAAAGAATATGCTAGCAAGGCAAAAGAAAGAATTGGAAGAAGTCTTGGAAATACAGGTTACAAACAGGGTTAAATACCTAGGGATATACATTACACCAAGATGTAGTACATTGAAGGAGGATAATTATCTTAAACTTAAACGACAGATTGTAATAGATCTGACAAAATGGGAGAATTTACAATTATCAATGACTGGGAGAATATCCACTATTAAGATGAATATATTGCCTAGGATGTTATATTTATTCCAGACAATTCCAATTCGTTTAGGGAAAGAGTTTTTTGATGATTTAAATAAAATTGTATTGAAATATATCTGGCAGGGCAAAAAGCAAGAATAAAGCTTAAATTACTACAAGATGCAAGAGTAAGAGGTGGGTTTGCCTTGCCTAACTGGGAATTATACTATCAGGCGACAAATCTGATGTGGGTAAAGGACTGGATAACTTTAAGAAATAATAGACTATTGACTTTAGAGGGACATGACCTGTTGTTGGGCTGGCATGCTTTCTTATGGTATAAGGGAACGAAAACACAGGGCTACTTTAGAAGGCACTATATTCGAGAGGCATTGTTTTTAAACTGGGAGAAGATAAGAAGACAATATTATTTAAAAGTTCCACGATGGATATCCACTATTGAAGCTTTTTCTTATCCAATAACATATAAAAAGGAACAAACAGTTAGATATACTGAGATATTGAATGAAAAGGGTGAACTTAAAACTATGCAAGCGTTAGAAGAACAAGGTATAAAAATGAACTGGTTTTCATATTTGCAAATACAATCTAGATTTGATAAAGATTTTAAAACAGAAGGTATCTATGATGAGCTGACTGTTTTAGATAAAATTTTGATGGGCACTGATGAAAAGGTGATTAAAAACTTTATGGACATTTACTAGAATTTAAGATGGAGGAAGAACAGGTTAAAGATACAATGATTGCATGGGGGAAAAATTTTGGATATGGAATTGATTTAGAGAAGTGGCAAAAACTATGGTCTCAAAACTATAAAATGACAATGTCAACTGCATATAAAGAAAACTTGTATAAGATGTTTTATAGGTGGCATTTACCTCCAGCAAGGATTGCGAGAATGTATAAGAACAAGTCTGATAAATGTTGGAAGTGTCATCAGAAGCCCGGTACATATTACCATATGTGGTGGACATGTCCAGAAGCTAAAAGATATTGGATTAAAATCCACACATGGTTGGAAAAAATGACAAAACAACATATAGACTTTAAACCAGAGACATTTCTATTAGGAATTATACCTGAAACATATAGTAAAGAACTGAAATATTTGATTGTAAATGTTTTGACAGCGGCTAGAATTGTATTTGCTAAAAACTGGAAAAATGAAAAAGTACCTATGCAGGAGGAAGTTATTAAGAAAATTATGGAATGTGCAGAGATGAGTAAATTAACATTTGAAATTAGAGAGCAAGAAGATAAACAATTCTATATGATATGGGATCTGTTTTATCAATGGTTGGATGAAAAGATATAGTAATGTAATAGATCAGCAAATTATATAATAGAAACTTGACAAACTGATATAAATTACTATATATATATATATATATAATCAATGGATAAAAATGATATAAATCTTATTATGAAAGCTGATGTTATAGACTAGTAACAAATGAATAATAATTGATAATTGATAAATATATAAATATATGTTAGATAGATGACATGAGATTTTATATAAATGATGAGTGAAGACTATGAAAGGATGGCACAAATGATTGGTAACTGGCTGACACACGGTTTAAAATGGAAGATGGTTTTTTTTAATGTTTTTTATGTTATTGTTTGTATGTGTTTGTTGTAAAAAATAAAAAATATATATAAAAAAAAAAGATTACAGATGATTAGCAATTAATTCCCAAGAAAGCCTTTGAGTTTATATATAACATCTGTGGAAGATAAAATGTAACAAAATTAGCTGTGGTCAGGATCTTGTTTGGAATCCAAAAACACAGGCATCATATACTATAAACCGTGAATTGGGTTTATAGATCACAGTGGCTGGTTTCACACATCATATTAAGCCATAATGTGGTTTGCTTAGTTTTGGCTTAGTATGTTGAATGAACCTAGCCATTGTGGTAGGTAAATAATGGTTCATGACTTATTACAACCCACCAAGAGACTTTGGCTACGTGCTGATTTCTTGTGCTTCCAGAGACATAGTACATGAAGAACAACAGAAAGAAGGGATGAAAATAGACTTCACCTATCTGTCATGGAAGGGGAGATCATTTAATTTGTATTGTTAGTTCTAGAGCTTGCAAATGCCTAAATTACCATATCTCACCTGGTGACAGGTAGTTGAATAAGAGAGATACACACGATAATTGCATGACTCACAATATGAATGTGGTTGTGAAGAGATAAACAATTTAATAGATCTTGAAAACAGAAAAGTCTGAAAACAGAGTTGCAGAAGACACCCTACGCTAAAAGACTGTTAATACCAGTAATATTGAGCATGTTATCAGTCAGGCAAGTATGACACGGTGCCTTGGAATGCACAAACTATATACCAATTTGTACTGGGGTATCTTTTAAAGCAACTTATAGAATATGGGGTGCAACCAAGACTTTCTGTTTTTTTCTCCTAGTTTGGGGGGCAAGTGTTGAGTATGTTTGCTTTTAAAATTATGTTAACCCCCTATATTACAGCTTGTGTATGTTTTCTTAACTGGAAGCATGCAATTTCTAACAGCTAGAGGACTGTCCCAGGCTTTGTTGCATATCAAGGGCCACCTACCAAAGTGAGTGGGTTCACGATCCTTGACGAGGCATATTTAGAAGCAAAATGGGTGTCTTAAACATCTGCAAAGCTTGCCCCTTAAACCCACCAGTTAAGGTAAAAAGTATTAAAGAAGGGGCTGAAATATTTGGCTTCATTCACTCTGGAGGGATTCAGGTGGGTTGTGTGTTTTTGCACTCTTCCTCTAAACCAATGTTTCTCAACCTTAGCAACTTTAAGATGTGTGGACTTCAATTCCCAGAATTACCAAGATTGGGAAACATTGCTCTAAACAATGGGAAACTCTGCTGCTATTTTTTTTAGCAGTGGTGATCACAAGAGGCACTGAGGGGCACAAAAAGGAGTTTGGGGACCATTTGTGGCCATGGGGTAATAGGTTGTCCATCTTAAGAAAAAGAGAAATCCTGGAAGAAGAGGATTCAGAGTAAAGATTCTCAGCTTTTACTTGTAAGAATTCACCAGCTTGGAAATGTAGCTTGTTTGTTGAAGCCCCAAATTCTAGAAACTTCAGACCATACTCCAAGATTGGGAACCTTATCATCAAGAGAAAAGAGACATTGTGTTATGGACGTGTATGGAGCTTATGCTAATACACGTCAAATTTAGGAATGAATTCCATCTGTAATTAGTTCATGCTGTCATAAAACTTTTGCAGCAATCTAGGTTTAGTAACTAATAATATGGCCGAAGTTGTTATATATACACATACCCATACACATCTTGCATGAAGTATATTTCTTAACTTACAGCATTTTTTACATTAGTGCCATGATTAAAGCAACAGAATGTTTAAACATATTTGAAACAGCAGCCACATTTTCAGAAGTCAGTAAAGGGTGGGAAGATTCATAAGCTAACTGGCCTCAAATATTTATGCAGGAGTCTCCAATTTTGGGGGCCACTGGACCCATTTGGAATTTTGAAAATGGTGGGGGAGGATATGGGCTGCCTTGTATATTTTATACTATGTATTTTACTCTGGACATTTTACGTTGTACACCACCAAGGGATGTGTGATTGTGGTGGTGTGCAAATATTTCCAAAACAAGGGTTTGGTGAAGGCCCCAAGGGGGGTATCTGACTTTGACTTTCATAAACAGCACATGGTGATTCCAGATTTAAGACTTCTAAACATACAAGTAGGAATCAATACCTTGAATTGAATCTAGCAACAAATTGGAAATTGCTGCAAATAACGTTAGAGTGGTATAATTGTCATGTAATAGTTAATACAGTATTTTCCTGTTTTCCAAGATGAAGGTCCTGCAGCTGTTGCTTGATTTCTCCCTGGAAGCTTATTCTTGGTCAGTTGTAGACACAGACAGAAATTGAGTAATATTACTGCAGCTGCTTTGCATGAAAATGCCTGACCTTTTGGATGTTTCATCTAGCTGATTCTTTTGCCTCCAGCAGGCACTGAACAATTCAGAAATTGTACCCTACCATTTTTGAACTCAAAGCAAACTGACGATGTATTTAAAGACTGCAATTGAGTCTGATCAGAAAGCTAACTGGGAAAGGATTAGTACAGTGCAAGTAAATACTAATAATTTATTAGATTTACAAGGCCAATTCAGAAAGGCTCAAGGTGGTGTACAGAATAAAAAACATAATAAGACAAAGCCAAATACAGAAATACCAAGATATTGGGGAAATTGTCTCCCCAATTGTTTCTACCCATCCTATCCACTCTGGCAGGAAGTGTCAGCTGGCAGGGCCCGGAAGGAGAGCCTTTTCTGCTGTGGCACCTGCCCTTTGGAACATCATTCCCCCTGAGATTAGATTGGCCCTGGCTTTATTGGCCTTTCATAAAGCCTTGAAAGCTTGGCTTTGTGCTCGAGCCTGGAGCCCTGGACGTGGATTAGAGCCTGTTTTCTGGGGGTATGGATGATAAGTTAGATCATGCCCAGCTGCTATGTATTTTTATTTTTGTTTTATATTATGTGTTTTGTGTTTTTATTTGTTTTATTGTAAGCCGTCTAGAGCAGTGTTTCTCAACCTTAGCAACTTTAAGGTATGTGGACTGGGAGTTGAAGTCCACTCATCTTAAAGTGGCCAAGTTTGGACAACACTGCCCTACTCTCTTGCAATTTAAAGAATGCTGGCCTAAGATTTAATAACAAAAAGTAACTACCCTATTCATCCCCACACACACCCTTCCTCTCCCTTATAACTTGAGCTGCATCATAACAGTGTCTGGTGTGGGTATGGAACCCCTGAAACTCCTAAAACAGTTGCCATCAGAGACTCTCCATTTCTGCATCCTGTTTTCTCCATCTTTCTGTGCCTGCATGGATCCTGGCAATGTTCTTGAACCTCTGTGCTCTCTCTTTGCTATCTGCCATTCCTTATCTCCTGCTGATTGTTTCCTCCAGCATGGATCCCTCCCACACTTTGCTCTTCCATCCACCATCTGCTGCTTCATCTCTCCACAGTCTGTTTTCTGGTCCTTGAATTGTCTAGATCCGCCTTCTCCAATTAGGAGCTCAGCTCTCTATGTATGGTGGATTATAAACTCCATCTTTCCCCAGTTAAGACCTCAAGAGGGAACCCAGCTGGGGAAGGCTTTTTACTCCCCCAGCACGTTTTGCCTTTGAAATATATCCAGGCAGGTTTTTTAGAAGCTTCAACTTTGTTAATCTAATCTAATATTCTAAAACTTATCTCCATTTTTCCCCTCTCTTTTATCTTTTACTCCCCTCTCCAAAGGACCTGTGTGTGTTTTGCTGCAGACTAGAGATTACTCTGAATTGGTGAATCAAACAATACATGCTTGCTGCTTCTCCCTAGAAGTCATTCAAAGAGTTTTGGTGCAACTTGGCACTCTCTTCGCACCTGATAGGAACCCAGGATGCATGTCTGTAGCTTACTCCCACATTTCATCCAAGTCTGTAACAAAATACAGATATAGCTTGAATGTCTGCCAATTCTTTTCTTTCCATCTACTTTTTGCTGCATTTTCCATTTTCCTTGACAAAGAGTCCAGAATCAAAAAGCCTGAACTGGCCTAATAAAAAGGTATTGTTTCAATATGGATTTTTACATTATTTTTCTGTCCAAACAGCTTTCTTTTACTTCTATGAAAGAAGTAGTCCTTCTGATCCAGCTGAACATAACTTAAGAATTGATGTAGGGAGTGATTCCTAATCTAAGCAATGAGCCTTTCATTCACGTGTTACAATATTATAGCATCAATACATTTGGGATTTGTATTATCAAATTATCCTTCTTTGAAAGATGGGGGGAAGAGAAGGAGAAATTTCATATGATCTGATATTTGTTTCTGAGGTAGTGTACGCACTGTTCTGTACATTTCACTGTACTTTTTTTTTTAAAAAGGATGATAATCTAATAAGTTGTATACAAGTAACATAAAGCATAATATATGTGAATAAAATGTATTTCAAACTTTCCTTGAACAGTAAAAGGATGAACTTCTGGCTTATAAAAAGAAGTGGCGCAATGTAGCAATTGTAGCTCTGGATTTAATTATGCCGCAGAAGTTCTGTCCTCTGAGCTAACAAGTTATTACATAAGCTGTGTTTGCATCCCACACTGATAGAAAATTCCCAATGATGAGTATGATTTAATTAGACCCTATTCAGATCAGCTAACCATAAGGATTTACTGCCTATCAAGTATTTCTACAGGGCACATTAAAGATAGAAATGACACTCTTTAAAGCAGATAATAGTAAACTTCTTCTAACCTTAAAGACAAAGGAGATTTTTTTTCAGTTTTAAAAATAAAATACCTTTCTGTGCTAAATGTATAACTATGCTGTCCACCAAACTCTTAATTTTCTCACTCGGTTCTCCACGTATATCCATAAACTGCGTTAGTGCTAGAGTGACATCACCCCATGCTTTTTATTGTCATTCTGCTACAATGGGTGTTGCACATTTCCAGAGAACAAGGATCATATTTGGCCTTCAAATAGTATATTAAAGCCTGTACAGTACTCCAAAAAGTAGTGGGCACAACAAGGGCCAACATTAATTTTAGCAGATAAGACGAATTGCGGATCATGAATTGTACCATTTTCCCCTTTTGTCACATTCACAATTATAATTTGATAATTTTTTGCAGCCACTGAGGATCATGCCCAAAGCTTTTGCAGAATGCATGTCTGCCACGAACTATCCAGTAATAATTTTGTCATTCAATAGGGGAAGAGTCTTGTTACTAAAGGTGCAGCATTTGAGCAATAGTTCCATCTAATTTCATTAGTAATTGCTCCCCAAGTTGCCTGTAAGAAGGCTTGTATCCTCCTATGCATGTTGTAGTTCAGCAACATCTGAAGACCCACAGAATTCCTACTTCTCCATTACAAAATAGCATGGTTATGCTCTATCTTCTTTATCTGTATCAAGTATCTTTAATCATTTACAAATATAGAAAAACCATCACATTTGCAAATTCCTTTTTTGTTATTTATCTGATTCTAGCATATATAGATAAAAAAGATACGTATCTTTTTTAAAATGTTCATTAAACTTTTTTTTTTTTTTAAATTCAGTTTTAAGAAGTACCTTGCTCGGGCTAGTTCAGTTTGCCAACTGCATCTTCTGAATACTTTGTGTAGCCTTATCAGTTTCTCTGAGTTCTTTGGGAAAACAATTTAACAGAAATAGGGGTAGGACAGTATTCCTTAAGGGTATAAATTTTAATTAATCAATGGTCAGTGTATCAAAGTATCAGGCAATTTGTTTAAGGCTTATGCACATCTTTAACATGTTTTTCTGTGGGAAGCTTGATAACTTGATCTGTACACACAGCTGATGGACTTCTTACGTTCTGCCTGACAGAATTATTCTTTTTGAGTCCTGAGAATGTTTATAGACAGAACAGATTTTGTACATACTTTACATTTATCTTTGTGACAACAGAGAAGGAATTAATAGAAGCTAGTCATTTCAAAAGTAGCGACTGCAATGCTGAAATGATTACCGTATTATACTTGTTATAAATACAATGTCAGCCAGCAATACTTTTTATAAATATAGTATTTGGCAAAAGTGCGTATGGTAAAATTAGCGAAATGCATCATTGATACTAATGACGGAGAATAACCTCATCACAGCAGTTCATTGAAAGTGCTATCCAGACAGATTACTTACCCTGAAAGTTGGGGTCAAGATGTTGCTATCAAATGTATTTGTGTTTGTGGCTGCGGGTGAGTGCGAGGGAATGAATGGTTGCTATTTATGATGCGGTATAATTACACTCTGACAGCTGAACACATGGAGAGTATGTCTAGATGAGAACTAGTAGAACATCTGTGGAAAAAAAGCCTGTTGTCCCAGTGCATTACTCTCTTAAGAAGCTGAGTATCAGACAGCGCTATTTATTTTAAATGCAGATAAAAACAAACAAGCACATCTTGCTTAAATGTCATTTTGTGTATGTTCTGTTTTACAGAAGAAAATATAGCCAGATCTTACAGTCACATCTGATATCCCTTAGCATAGCTGTGATATTTTCCTCATTAGAATTGTCTTGCAAATTGGACTCTTTCTTCCTCTGCCTTACTTGAGTACGTTTGCAAATTGCCATGCGTGAATGAATAAACTACCACATCTGCCATATTTAAAAAGTGCATTTGAAGAGGATGGTGAACTTTCTCTTGCCTTCTTGAATTGAAGAAAGATGTTGCTATGTCACGTAGAGGATGCGAAGCTTTTTCTTAGGGACATTGCCCTCAGTTGACTCAGCTGAGTTACATTCAGTGGTGGTGCCAGAACAAAACTGGGAAAAAACATGACTTTCCTCTGTGCATTCCATAGCTTCCTTATTCCTCTGCACAGCCATAAGTTGCTGAGGATTTCTCAGCTCAGTTTTAAATGTTCTCCTGCAAGCCAAGTTTTTAACAATATATTTTGACACATTTGTAAGACATTAAAACTATCAGAACCATTTTTTTCCCTTTTGCAGAATCTCATTTCTTTTGTGGCAAATACTTGGTGCATATTGCTCAATGCATTTACCACCCTTAATTCATTGCTCCTCTCCCAAAATAATACTTTATACAATTGATGAAATGGACTTTAGTCTGTCAAAGTCTGTGTAATAATGAATTATTTTTTAAAGTGCCACCATACTTTTCTGTGGATTTTCAAATAACAAATTACCTTTAGAAATTCTAAAATTTCCTTTTCCTTTTATGCAAACCTTCACTGAAGGACCAGTGTTGGACCAATTAGGAGTATTGAGCTTGATGCCTGAACTGATTTTGTGGCATTCAGGATAGAAGCATAAATGGAAGTTATGGTTAGGGTGGAATATAGTTTTGTGCAGCTCACTGAAGCACAAACCATCCAATGCCACATTAGCCTAGTGTGTTGTGTGAACCCATCCTATGTTGTTACTGTATGGTTCAGTGTCCATGCAAGTCCAGAACATTAGGTTAGTTAAATAAACCATGGTTCAGCTAATAATGAGTAAGTCTGAGCTTGTGTAAAAGATTGGCTAACCTGCAATATATTCAGTCAGGACTCCTGGCCCTGGTCATAGTCCAGAGAGAGCAGCAAAGCGGCAGTCAAAGGTCATGTAATATATTCAGTTGCTTTCTACTCTTTGTGCCCCTGTAGACATCATTTTGCCAGGATTACCTGTCAGTAGCTGCTCTCTTGAGTTCTCATAAGCTCTTGCTTGTGTCATGCCTGGTAGTATCTACTTTCTTCTGTCAACTTCTTTTTCAGTTGCCTTTTTATTAGGCTTTTCCAAACATCAGAGTCTTCTCCAGTGACTCTTGCCATTGCATTATGTGTTCAAATGAGCTTCGATAGCACTTCAATGAGCCACTATTATGTGAAGTAGGGTTTTACTTCACATAATATTTAATTTGGGGAGGGGAGAGGTTTGCAGTCCAAAGTGCTGTATTCTCAACAGTTTTATCCAGCACCTCAGTTAAAAGACATCAGTTTTTCTTTATTCAGCTTTTCTGGTGATACAATTCTCCTATATTACAGCTTGGAAAACCAAGGCCTTAATCATAGGAACCTTTGTTGTCAATATGATGTCACTGCACTGTCTACAGTTGTTAGGAATTGTCTACAGTTGTCATAGTCTTTCCCTCAAGTAGCAGTTGTCTCTTTATTTCATGGCTGCAGTCACCATTACCATGACTTGATTAGCTTAGGAAGATAAAATATATTACCACTTAACTTCATCTTTTTGCATTGGGTTGGCGTTATCTGTTGATACTTTCTTAAATTAGTTTTTTTAATACTGAGCAGCAGACTGGCTTTGGCACTCTCTTCTTGCAGTTTAATTGGCAGTTAGTAAATTATGTGATGCTTGCTTTCAAATATAGAATAATTAAATGTGTTTTGAAGATGCTACAAAGAAATCAGATAGCAAAACAAAAGTTCTCTATACATATCACTTGAAACATCAAGAAATATCAAGGAAGAAAGGCAGAATATACAGGTGGTCCTCACTTAACAACTGCAGTTGGGACTGGCAACTCAGTTGCTAAACGACACAGTCATTAAGTGAAACATCACATGACCGCAACTGACTAATTTTGTCAGTTCTGCTGTGGTCATTAAG
This sequence comes from Python bivittatus, assembly GCF_059951505.1. Lineage (NCBI taxonomy): Eukaryota > Metazoa > Chordata > Lepidosauria > Squamata > Pythonidae > Python > Python bivittatus. Next base: position 19,809,478 of record NW_028277056.1, on the reverse strand, counting down.
TGAATCACACACAGTTGTTAAGTGTGATGTCACATGACCACAACTTGCAACTTCCTGCTGGCTTCCCCATTGACTTTGCTTGTCATAAGCTGGCTGTGAAGATCACAAATTATGATCACATAACTGCAAGATGCTGCAACCATCATAAATGCACCTTGGTTGCCAAGCACCCAAATTACGATCATGTGACCATGGGGATGCTGCGAACCATTGTAAGTTTGAGTACTGGTGGTAAACCTACTTTTTCAGCATCATCATAAGTTCAAACAGTTGCTAAACAGGGCAGTCATTAACCATGGATTACCTGTATATTGGATAAATAACATATTGAGGGCTGTCAAGGATTTCATATGCTAAGGTTTTGCATTGTAATACAATGAAGCGCATTCAGCTGCTAAACAATGAGGAGAAACAAGCATATAAGCTATAGCTGTTGAAAATACATTCAGCATTACAAGTACATTTTCCTTGTGTGAATTCAAAGTGTATTTCAATCCACAATATTAGAGACTGACTTTGAAAAAAAAGATGTTGATCTGATCTAATATGAAAATTGTTTTATTTATTCGAGAGATTATTGTTCTTTCAATTTAAAAAAAAATAGAATAATAGCATATAATTCCTACAGCCACAAATCCAAAGATTAAAATAAAAGGCTGTATAAAATGGATCCATAAATCCAAATAAATAAATATAGATGTCTAAAACTATGCTGGGTTTTCAGCAAATCTGGAAAATGCTGCTGAAAGGAAGGCTCCATTATAAAATGGCCTACCCCAATCTGGTGGCCTCCAGATATATTGTTATAGAGATTAAATCAGTTTACATCCATAATTTTGTTATTTTCCTCGTTATTAGGGATTTGTACTGTTTCTTTTTTGAAATAGATATTAGTACTAGGATCAGCAGAGATAATGCTGAATAGCAGAAGCATTTATCTCCAAGTTTAACTGTTTGCAGAATTTTGACCTGTGGTTGTCTGACTGAAGGTCACTTGGGAAGTTCTTGACAGCATGCAGAATGGCTTAAATAAAAATCTAGTTGATTTTATTTTTTACCCCAACCATATCTTCTGGTATGCCCTGTGGCCACTGCTAATATTAGCTAATTTATAATTTATCCATTATATTTGGACAGCAAAAGACATGCACAAGTGTTTTGAATGTTTTGCTGCTAGCAGGGGCACATCAAAACCTGAGCATCATTAGGAAGAGTAGGAACCTATTTTTTCATCCTGAAAAAGTGAACTCTGAAACGGAAACTCTTTGCCAAGTCCTTCAGCCTGGTAAGTAATCTGCCATCAACTCTGACCCTGTCATTCTAGTCAAGTTGGCAAGGGACAGTCTTTGCCCTGCTAGGCTGAAGGTCTTGGCTAATAGCCCTGCATTTGAGAAATGCGCAGTCTGTCCAAATTTAGAAGATACAGTCATGGAGGGTGATGTTCATTTCCAGGTGAAAGTGCCAATTAAGTTGTATCTCATGTTCAAACAGGTGTGGTAATAGGGACCAAACAGAAACAAAGGAAATGGTTAAATGTTATTCATAGGCTACCAGCAAACTGCCCTAGTTTTAAAAGATACGGAAGACATAACAAAAGAATTTTGCTGGATGAAAAATTTATCTAATAATAGTGTTTAGTTCCCATAGAGGCCAGCAGGATACAGGATATGAATGGATAATGCTCTCCAACTTCTGTTCAGCAAATGGTACTGAGAGTCATACTGCCTCTGCATATCAAAGAATATATAGCCACCGTGAATTGAAAGCCACGATTACTTCTTATAGTAATTATTTATTTTTAGATTGGTACTTTGCAAAGATGTATTTCTTTTACATTTCTTAATTTGACTACCTTTCAGTTTTATTGGATGACCTTAGATTCCAGTATTATGAGAGAGAAAATCTCCCTTTCTACACCATGCATCTTTAGATATTTCTCTCATACTCATCCCTCCCAATTTAGCTATTTCTGAAGCTATAAAAAGTCAGTTAGAAAGTTGTAACTGATGCTCATACAGTAGGTCCCTTGATCAATGTTAAGTGTTTGTTTCATCTTTTTGAAGGGCAGTTACAAAAAAATTGTTCCATGTATGAATACGTCACTAATCTAAATCACGGCATCATATTGGTAGTTTTATTTTCAGCTCCTTTCCTAATGATCCCTAATGTTTTCATTAAGCCCAGCAGTACTTTTCTGGCCAATCACTGCCCATCTCAGACTTCCATCAGCTTATATGTGGAATTAGGATTTTGGCTCCAGTGTGCACAACTGTATTATACTATATTTGTTATTTTAATTCCACCCTCCCAGTTTGGAGACATCTCTTTTGGGGTTTCTTTGTTTGAAGTACCCTAAATAATTTGATACAATACTAGCAAAGTCAGCTAACTCACTCACTAATCCTAGATTAATTACTGTATGAACCAATATGTATGCTGGGAAGTTTTCACTATTTAAATTCTCTACTGTATAAATTATTAATGTATTCTTCCTCTCTGCTTTCTGTTCTTTAGCTAATTACTAAGTTAAGGGGAGCTCTACTCTTACGTGATTACTGTGTTTTCTCAAGAACCTTATCAAAAGCCTTTTTATGAGTTCAGGCAACCATTGTCTATCACATTACCTCATTCACATGCTTGTTGACACTCTCAGAAAATTCGAAAAGGTCAGAGAGACAGCAGTGTTGATGATTCCTTAACAAGCTTTATCTTCGTATAAACCTGATCATTTTAGCTTTAATAACACTAGCACTAGTTTACCCAGAACAGATGTTTCCTGGATCCTTCTTGGTTCCTGTATAAAAATGAACCACTCCTCAGTCCTGTTCTTAGGGACATTGCATATATATTTGCTAAAGGGTCAGCAAGTTTATGTTTTAGTTCTTTAAAAACTCTTGGATAGATTCCATCTGGATCAGAGGATTTATTTGTTTTCCATTTGCCATTTAGATGTAAAACATACCTTGTCAGCACAATCTTTCCTCAGATTTCTCTCATTAAATTATCAGTTCAGATACAGCTATCTGCACTAGGATAGTATGTGCTGAGTACTAAAATGCTTTGGGGACATAGCCTAGTCATACTGCTCTTACATAGGAATCTGCCCTTCTGAAATTTCTAGTTTATATGACACTGTACCTTCTTTCTGAAGTGCAAAGTGACAGTATTTCTCCTAGGCTTTTATCCTGAGATGACAATACCCCCGTGTCCCAGAACTGTTTACCAAGCTAAAGTGAGACATGTATAGTTTTGCTCCAGCATACAGCATTTTACATATCCTGCTCTCTTTGTCTCTGTCAAATCATCTACCGCTATGAGACCTCAGAAGCATATCCTTGACAAAAGAGGGTATCATTCATCACCAAGGATATTTTCGTTTTCTTTGGAATGACAGTTTCCATACGTAAAACTTAAAAAACTCCATGACAGCAGAAGAACTGTTACCCTTGTAGAGGGATGACACTGTCTTATCCCTGCAGACCTTACCTTCAACCTCTGCATATCTCCATTTCTCCACATCAGTTTTCTAATTTCTTTCCTGAGAAAGAAATCAATCCACAAAGCACTATCCAAGTGCAGATACTCTGCAGTGTACTAGATAATAGGTCTGAGCATACTTATAGAAAGTCAAAAGAAGGGTTCTAGATCTCATGCAAGTGCAACTGCTATTTATTAAATAGCCTCATCTTTTTTCCAGCTTCCCTGTGAAAATGATTGTTGACTCATTGTTGATTGTGTGTGGACTCATTAAAGGAGCCATACCTTTCATTACAGGCTTGCATGGAAGCATGAAAAAAATTGGCTGCTTTAATGAGAAATAGAGAGATGTTGTGCTTGCATGATGTTTGAAGCAGTTCATTCAGATTATTTTCAAAGTGTCCTCAGCACTATTGGATAGCCCCATATCTTTGCTAGTTTTCTCTCTCTATAGCTGTCTTCCTTAATTTCAGTTTGTTTACCTTCATGCACCATTGCTAAACTCACCTGTCTGCATAACTTCCTATTATAATGATGATTTATCATGTAGATTGAGATATGTGCTCTCTTCGACTCCCCCTCATGTCCTGAGAACTGTGCTCTGTCAATGTTCCTCTAATCTGCTAGCTTCCCCTCAGGTTTTCCTGCTAAAAGGTTCAGCTTCATTTACCTACTCAGGATTGCATCTCCTAGGACTAGCAGGATATTTATAGAATCGAATAGCTGCTGGCCCACTCCCAACTAGCTAAATAACTCCCTTCAGCCAGTACCCTAAATTCAGGTCTATTATAATAATGTTGATCCAGTTTTCTCATGTGTGTTTTTGGACAGTTTTTTCCATATTTAGCTTCTTACTACCTTAATGTATGTAACAGGTATAGTTTTCAAATTTTAGGGCCCTCGAGTATACTAATTAATAAATTGCCCAGAAATAGAAATTACCATGTGTTCTGGGAAACAATATTGTCTTCCTTGAGCTTCCAGTAGGCAAGATACTTAGCAGCATGAATAATCACAATGAGCTTTCCTTAAAAGGCTAATTCTCATTTCTTTTGAAGAGGCCTTTTCTTCTGCCCCTCCCTTGAAGAACTCTTGATCTCTTTCCGGCATCTGTTGCCCGTCGTTCTTTGTGAATGGAAAAGCAAGTTATTTCATATTTGTATTAAGTACACTTGAGTCATTCTTGAGAACAGCACATCAGCTCCAATAAAGATGTGAGATACAGGTAGTCCCCAAGTTAAGAATGCCTGGTTAAGGACAACCCTTAGTTAAGAACGGAGCATATTGTAGCAAAATTTGAGTTAAATACCCAGTGATTCGAGTTAATTACACAGTACTACATATACAGTATTATACAATAATACTGTTCCAGTGACATACAAATTTGACTTAAGGACAGACCTTGGGAACGGAACTCATTCTTAAACTGGGGACTACCTGTATGTGACCGTTAGCAATTTTCTTTTGTCCACATCTTGAACTGCCTGTTGTCTCCTTCAGATATACTAAGTTGGAAAGGGTTTTTGTCTGTTTTTGAGGAGAGGAGGAATCTTTCCATAACTTCTTTCACAATCTTTACTTGTGATTATAAATATACTCTGGCAACCAGCATCTTTTTTTTTCCTCTCAATGAAAAATGTTGCTGGGCAGTCTTATAAAACAACTGGAGTCCTAGTCTCTGCCAATGTGAGTGGGGAAGAAAGCCAACACAGAGGCTAAAACAGGGGAAGCTGTCTGCTGCTATTCCTGCCTTGAAATAGTATTTAGGTAAAGGGTGCATGGAAATAACTGTTTGCTATTAAACAATACTAGTTTTCTCCAAGTGGGGGTGGTTACAGGTAGTCCTCGCTTAACAACCATTTGTTCAGCGACTGTTCAAAGTTGTGACAATGCTGAATGAATGGTAGTTACAGTCAGTCCTTAAAGTTACGGCCATTGCAGCACCCCCCGGTCATGTGATCAAAATTTGGGTGCTTGGCAGCCCCCTGCATTTAATGACCACAGCATGTGCTTCAACTCCCCCCACCCACCTATCTTCCCCCCATCTCTGCCCTTTTGGCCACCCTGCCCTCCGCCACCTACCCCCGCTGTCCCAGCTGACCTTCACCATCTTCTTCCTCCCACCGCTGATGAGGTGCACCTGCCAAAGGCAGCTGCTGGCCCTTCGTGACATCTCGCGGAGGCCTTGCAAAGGGTCAGTAGCTGCCTCGGCCTGGTGCACCTTGTCAGCAGCGAGAGGAAGAAGATGTCGACGGTCAGCAGGGGTAGGCAGTGGCTGCGGAGTGCAGGGCGGCCAAAAGGGCAGAGATGGTGGGGGAGATTGGGTGGGGGGAGTTGAAGCGGAGGTGAGCATGGCAGGGTGGTGGAGCCTCATCTGTGGAAGGGGGCTCTTATCTTTTCAAGGGTTAAACCTAACAATAAACTCTTTAATTGTGGTTAAAGAGTTTTCTAAATGTATGCATCTCTGTACATATCCTTCTAACCAATGCAGAAGTTCAGAAGGTTAAACAGTGTGTAGTATAACATTCTCCAGTGTGAAACTTCAACATAAATCCATCCTTCAACATAAATCCAAAACTTCTCCATCCTATCTAAAGTTTGGATTCAGGTTATAATTAGCTCCCCACCAGACCTTCCCTTTTATATTGAATCTGACTTGACAGTGACAAGTAGAATTTATTCCGACCTCATAAGAATGTACATATAAAATCAGAAATCTCACTATTCAGACAGCATTAACTCACACCATTCCATGATTGTTTTCTAGCAAGTCCAGTCTTCCAACTTGCAGATATATTGGGAATGCAGATGAAGGTCCTTTCACTTGCAGCAGGGTTGATATGATAGGGATAAAATGCTGGATAGATTGCAAGAAAATATATAGAAGGAAGAGATAACAAAGAGTTGTAGCTAAGCTGGCACTAATGGCTGTTGATCTAGTGATCACAAAAAATAGAAAGTCCCTTGGATATATGGTAGAAGCAGAAAACTTTGGGATCTCTTTGGATCAGGTTGCTTCTAAGCTTTTCTAAGCACCAGAAGATTTTAGGATTTAAGTAACACTGGTGTGGATTAGTCACAACCATTCAGTGCATAGGGCAATCTATGCTAGATAGGATAAAGAGTTTAATTTAATTCAGTTCAATTTATGTGGCTGCCCATCTCAACAAAGTGACTCAGGGCATTTAACTATAATTAAAAACAGCATATCAAATACATACCTGACAGCTAAGATAAGTCAGCAAACAACCTTCAGTATAGTCACCTCATGGGCTCTTACATTCTGATCCCCATGCCTGAGAACCCAACCAGGTTTTCAAGGCCTTGCAAAAGGCCAATGGGATCAGGGCCAATCTAATCTCTGGGGGATGATGTTCCATAGGGCAGGTGCCACAAGAAAGGCCTTCTTCCTAGGTTCTATCAGATGGCATTGGATTGTCATGTCACTTACCGAGTTGTGAGCGAGATGCAGGCTCTAACAGGCAATGGAGGCAAAAGAGGACAGTTCCTGCATTCTGGGGCTGAGATCCCAGGGGTCATTTAGGCAAACATATTCCCAGTTGATCCATGGAAGGTCATCCATAGTTGGTTACAACAACCATGTAAATTAGGCCAATTTTATCTCAAAATTGCAGTTTGGAAGGGAGGATCTAAAACTGAGAATGCATGCCTTGCCAAAGCTTATATAAAGAGTTCATGGTCAAGACCAGATAGATTTTCACTCTCTCTAACTGCTACTCCAGTTTCTCAAGCTATAAAGATATTGATGTTCTCTCTTGTGATGGACATTATCCAATTAATCTATCTAATACTACTCTGTAAAACCCAGTGGGTTTTTACTGCATTTATGGCAAGTAATAAATCTACCAAGATTTTTTTTTTCTTACAGCAAGTCACATAGTGTCAGCCCTACAAGGTAGACCAGATCTGAAACCTGATTCCACAGGAGAACTAGAACTATACTTTATTGAGAGAGACTATAGTAGCAGAATGTTGCAAGTCTGCCTGTGTTACCCCTTCCCTCCTTCTTATACCCCAGGAAATCATAGTAGCCAGTCTGAGTCTTTATCTAATACTTTTCCACCTCCCTGCGCTTAACACATGGATCTTCTGCACCTGTTATCCTAACAATTTCTGGATGCTTTCTTCAAGGTCATTTTCATGGCTCCCTTCACATGGTACACAGGGAGTATGCACAAGAACTCAGATTCACTTATCTTCAGTAGAACTTACTCAGAAAGATATCCGTGAATGTGTCTTAGACTGCTAGAAGAAAACCTGTTAATCTCAACTTCTTGATACAATTACATGATTAAGGAACTAATTAACAATGAAATGGGTAACAAGTAAATAATTCTGTGTCTAAAACTGACAGATTTTTGTTATTCTTCTGCTTTGTCTAATGTGATGGCAAACAATACTGCTGTCATCATCCTCTTGTCCAAATTTTCTTTTTGTCAGATGTTTGGTGATCTTTTCAGCCAGGCGTGCAGTCTAAAATGATTGATTCCTCCCTTTTTCCTTATTCAGTTAATTCCCATATTTTACCATTCCTTTCATTCCAGCATCCTTCCCATGGGCTTTTTTCTCTCTGCAGCCTGTGCCAAATCCTCATCTTTTCTTTTGATGTTTTGTTTGCCTGCGAACTTGACAATTGTATCCATAAACCATGGCTTATGGCTTAGTGTGATATACAAACCCAGCCAATTGTGGTTTATACATTAACCATGTTTATCCCATGGCTTATCCATGTGAATTCAGACATTAAGTGACAAAGGATTTTAATAGGCATAGGATTTTTTTTTTTAAAGAAGCCTCCTACCTTCATGTTTTATATATTTGTTCTTATATGAATTATATTAAAAGAATATAAAAGTCTCAGAAGCCTGCTATCTGTAGTATATTGTAAGAAGAGCTGCTGCAGGGTGTTATTGCTGCTGCAAGCAGAACTGATTTTTTAAAAAAATACTTAGAGCATTCTAGCTACTTGCCAAAACTTGGTTCACTTGAGTTTTTGTCTTGAGTTGCTAAGCTTTATAATTTGGTGAACATTCTCAGCCAACTGGTTCTAGAAAGCTCTGTTCTATTCCTAAGTGATAAAATATGTGGGTTTCCAGAATGAAATTCCAAAGCACTGTTTTCTTGTTTTCCAAATGTCCAATTGTTTTGCCTTATAGTTGAATAGTCAAATAATTGAGTTAGTACATTTTGAAGCTTGAAACTGATTAAACAAAAGCCTTTTAACAACCAGGTAGAAGTGGTGGTTTTTTAAAATGGGAATTACTTTTCCTACAAATGTTTACAGAAAGATGGTGCATCTTAGTCTCCTATGCAGGAAAGAATGCCTTTTAAGATATAATTCTTCTTTGAAATCTGTACGTAGAGTGTAGTGGTTTAGATGTTGGTCTAAGACCAGGGAGACCCAGGGTCCAGTCTACTCTTAATCACAGAAGCTCACTGGGGGACTTTGGACCACTCTCAGCCTAATCTGCCTCACAAAGTGGTTGTTGTGGGAAAAATTGGAGAAGTGCAGTTTATACTGCTTTGAGCTGCTGGAGGAAAGGCAAGATATAATAAATAAATATAAGCAGTTGTATTTTTTCTTTAAATGCATAATATATTCAGATTTAATGTATCAATAAATTGAAACTCACTGTTTTGTTGTACTTGTTGATTTATGATATCAGATGCTTCCAGATCATTTACAGATCTCTTGTGCATGTGTGCGTTTAATTTTGTCTAGGAGATGGCTGTCAGAGCTCTTAAGCAGACTGGGAGTAGAAGCATCGAAGCAGCTTTGGAATACATTAGCAAGATGGGATACCTAGACCCTAGAAATGAACAAATAGTCCGTGTAATTAAGCAGACTTCTTCAAGTAAGCAAGTTCTTTCAGTCTTCTACATGTTTTTCTGAATTATTTTAAGGTGGATCTCACCCTGTCTGTTTACAAGATTAAGATTTCAGCTCTCCTAACTTGGCTAATGTTCCACAGTGTAAGGGAGGAGGAAGAGAGATTGTGGACTCTGGAAATCTGTATGTGAAGTTCCATGGCTGGATCATTTGGTGTGATAATCTCTCATGCAACTGAATGGAACTCTTGCAGAACCCCATTGCATTTAGTGTTAAAAGTTTGGGATAGAATTCACAAGGACAGATTACCTGTAAGAATTCTGTGCTGTTTTCAGTGCAAAAAAAGAAAAGAATAATATACCCTTATGCATTTCACTGTTTTTCTTCCCCCATTCCTTTACATGTGGGGCAAGACAAATATATTTATAAAGAATAATTCAAGAACATTTTGCTTTCTCCAAAATTGATTTCATGCACAGTGAAAAGTAAACTTGACTGAGAACCAATGCATAAACAGTGAACACAGTGAATAACTGTTTTAAATCTGGCATGGTTACCCAAGATTCTGTGTGTGTGTGAAAGAGAGAGAGAGAGAGAAATAACAGCATTTATTCATATTAACCCATCTATTGTGTCATTCCCCATAGGAAAAGGTATAATGCCAAGCAGTGTAAGCCGTAGGCCAAGTTTTGAAGGATCAACTGAATCATTTCCACCTTATCACCAGATAACCAACCCAGCCTATGAAGGCACTGGCTTTGGTGCTGAAACTGCTAATGTGCTCAGTGATGTTCCCAGGCCATATATGGACTATTTACTTTCGGCTTCTCAGTCTGCAACTATGAATGCTCCTGTGCAAAGACCACCATGCTTAGCTTCCCACAACACTCCCGGCAATCTTCAGCAGAAAACATACCCTACTAACATGGATTCCTCAGTCATCAGCTATCCAGTGGCTGGTCATAGCAACCAAGCTTTGCAGTTGCAGGGTACCCACAGTTCAAATAGTCCACATTATGGCAGACAGCCTGTGATGGTGCAGAGTGAGGGGCTTGGATATGGAATTCAGCGAAGCCATTCTTTTCAAAATAAAATGCAGCAAGAGGGAGCATATCCGAGTCTTCCTAATAAAGCAGCTGTTGCACCTAACAATTCTGGCCATGGGTTCCAGCAGGCACCGGCTAGTCTGTATATGCCACATTCGCATCACAAGCAGCCAATCCCAACTTCTCATCCAATGCATGTAATCACTAGAGGTGCCGCATTTAGTAATGAATTTTCAGACAGCCCACCCCAAGGTCTCTTAACCCCATCTAGAAATAGCCTGAACATGGACCTGTATGATCTGAATAACTCTCAGATTCAGCAGTGGCAAACAACCTCTTCCTCCTCTTCTTCCTCTTCATCCCGTCGTGATTCACTACAGAGCCAAGCCTTGGAAGCATCTCCACGGCAACATGTACCCTTCAGGCCAGATACCTGTGTCCCGAGTAGAACCAATTCTTTTAACAACCACCAACCACCAATGCCGGTATCTATGAGGCAGGCTGCTTCAGGTAAAGCTGATGCCTCCATTCCTTCTCCAAATACTATCACGGCTGTCACAGCTGCTCATATTCTCCAGCCGGTGAAGAGCACAAGAGTGATGAGGCCTGAACCTCAGACTGCTGTAGGCCCTGCACATCCTGGCTGGTTACCTGCACAGTCTTCAGCACTAGAGAGCTTAGGAATGATGGAGCAACACCCCCTTCCTGTTGGGGGAGCAAATTCCTATCAGTTAGATGTTGATTATAGTAATCAGGAACTCAGGTGTCCACCACCACCGTATCCCAAACATTTGCTGCTACCCAATAGTTCAGAGCAGTTTGATATTAACTGTTTACGTCCAGGAATGGAACAAACCATTCGGGGAGTCCCAAGCTCATCAAGCAGCAAATCTGAGGAAAACGGAGAAAGGAATGACAAAATCAAGACAGCTAAAGCAGAAAAAGTGGGCAAAGATAAAAAGCAAATACAGACCTCCCCAGTGCCAGTGCGGAAGAATGGCAAAGATGAAGAGAAGAGAGAGTCCCGAATCAAGAGCTACTCACCGTTTGCCTTTAAATTCTACATGGAGCAGCATGTGGAGAATGTTATAAAGACCTATCAGCAGAAAATGAATAGGCGGCTGCAGCTGGAGCAGGAAATGGCCAAGGTGATTTATTTTTGTGGGTGTCTGTATTTGATTTTGCAAAAGTTAATAAATTAGGACCTTCAGCCACACATAAGTCACACATAACAGTGTTGTATGTTAACAAATTAGGTTTATAGGTATTTCTCTTTTCTATACACAGTATAGCATCATTTCATCTAAAACCAAAAGGACATCATTTTTCTGTTCCTTTAAAATGTGGATATAGTACTAGATATAAGATTTTCTTCCAGCCATGGAGTACAGAGAAGAAAACTATTAAGCATTGTCTTTTGAGCACTGAAATCTTTATTGATTTCTCTCAGACTTTCCTTCATAATTTGGAGAAGTCCCTGCAATTTTCTTGGCAAGATTTCAGAAGTGGTTTGCTATTGCCTGCTTCTAGGGTGGAGAGAGAGTGACTGGACCAAGTTCGCTCAGCTGGCTTTGTCCCCAAGGTGGAACTAGAACTTACAGTCTCCCAGTTTCTAGTCTGGTGCCCTAACCACTACATCAAACTGGCTCTCTTATACATATGACCTTAAACAGAGTAAATTCTCACAATTAAATGTATTGAATCCAACAGCGTTTATGTCTGTCAACAGTGTCATGAAATGAATATCGTTCTGAACCCATTGGGAAGAACTCATTGTTGGGGAGACCTGTGCTGAATATACCCTTCCCCTGATATCATCTGTACAAAGTAACCCATGTGAAGGTCCTTCTCTGCAGGATTTTGCATTGTCCAGGCAGATGCCAGAGAGAAGCTTGTTTATTTAAAGAGGGGTCTAATCAAACACATGAAGGTAGTAAACCAGAACACAATCTATATGTACTATATTTAAATATTTAGAGTCTCCATTCCCAACCTGATGTCCTCCAAGCTAGGGAAAACTGGCTTACAACCCGAGAATGGGACAAAAAGATGGTTGGCTTTAATTTATAATTATAGCACAACTAACATATTTGTGTAGGTTTCTGATAATTTCTGCAGTAATACTGATTATTTTGCTTCTTTCTCCCTCTCTTCCCCACCTGATTTTTATTAAGGCTGGTCTTTGTGAAGCAGAGCAAGAGCAAATGAGGAAAATTCTCTACCAAAAAGAATCAAACTATAACAGGCTTAAAAGAGCTAAAATGGATAAATCGATGTTTGTTAAAATCAAGACTCTGGGCATTGGTGCTTTTGGTGAAGTCTGCCTTGCTTGCAAAGTGGACACTCATGCTCTGTATGCCATGAAAACACTGAGGAAAAAAGATGTGCTCAACCGTAACCAAGTGGCTCATGTCAAAGCAGAAAGGGATATCCTTGCAGAAGCAGACAACGAATGGGTGGTCAAGCTCTACTACTCCTTCCAAGATAAAGAGAACTTGTACTTTGTGATGGACTACATCCCAGGGGGAGACATGATGAGTCTGTTGATTCGAATGGAAGTTTTTCCAGAAAAGCTAGCTCGGTTTTACATAGCTGAACTAACTTTAGCCATAGAAAGTGTGCATAAAATGGGATTTATCCATAGAGACATCAAACCTGATAATATTCTGATTGATCTTGATGGACACATCAAACTGACTGACTTTGGCCTCTGCACTGGATTTAGGTGGACACATAACTCAAAATACTATCAGAAAGGTAGTGTGTTTATATAGTTTTAAGAAGAAATAACTAATAATGCTAGGTTTGAAATTTTGGTTAGTAAATTGTCACTTTACAGAGTACAAGAACCAGATTTCTGTTTTGAAGAGTTTACAATCTGATTATATTGCACAGAGAAGAAGAGGGATTGGGTGCAGGTTAAATAGAAGTATGCATTTCTTTTTATTGACACTTAGATAGGCTTAGGTATGCAACACAGCAACCCTCTTCAATTTAACATCTTCCTTGGAAGGCACTGCTGGCTAAGAATTCTTGGAGTTATGATCTAATGCAAATGGAAGCTGCCAGATTGGGGGAGGCTGAAGTAGAGGAATATATGACCCAATTAGCAGTTTAGAAAAAAACTATTCAGAAAAATTCAAAATTCAGAAATAGAGTAGAAATTAAAAATAGTGTCCAAAGTTTATTTGTTGTAAGAATTTATATCCCACTTGTTAGGTAAATTCTCAGAATGGTTTTCAGAACACTGAAAACACCATATCAATATTTTAAACAGGACCATGTAAAAGATTTTAAAACAGCAATATCCTGCAGTGTTATGGGAAGCAATTCCAAGCATAAAAGATAGCAAGAAAAGTATCTTGAAGGAATAGGAAATCTTTGGTCAGGATTTATTGGGATTAAAGAGTATAGAGAAAAAAGAAAGGTAGAAGGCAGGCTAAGCGGGAATTTAAAGATAAGCATTTATGTTAGACTAGGAACAGACACAAAATCAGTATAGGGATTAAGGAACAAGTTGTTGGATGTTTACAGCAAACAAGTAAATTATTTTAGTAGCAGTATTCTGAATAGAAATAAGAGAACCAAGGTATGCAGATGTTCAAATCAAACCTTTATTATGGCCTTTGGGCCACAAAGCACAAGAATAAAATACATAGACCTGTAATTATTAATAAAGCTTTTAAAAATGCAGTAAATTACATAGAATATATTATTATAGAACTGTAGTACAAATAGCAGTGGTAATCACCAACATTTGTGCTAAACTTCAACCATAGGTAAGACAGATACAACAAATGATAGTCCAAAATCAGGCAACCTGGAAAGATCTGTGAGGGTCCTGGTCAGATAGAAGTTTGGATGTTCAAAACATCAGGTTAAATGTATGTCACCATGCAACATAAGTCACTGTTTCTGGACATACTTGATGCCCCAGAGCTTATTTTTCAATAAAAGGCTGAAAAGCTGAGATGTGTTATAGCTCCTAACATTTGTGGAACACTCTTTTTAATAAATTACCCATAGAAAAATGTAAAGATAAATTACAACAGAAATGAATTACACTCTTCATAACTAGAAACCTGTATTGCAGTTGACATAAAACAGTGAGTAATGTCAGTTTATGTTTTGTGACTTGGGAATGTTTTTATGGATCTTCGATTGTAATCTCTTTCTTTGTTTTTGTTTTTTTCTTCTTTTGAAAGGGAATCACATCAGGCAGGATAGCATGGAGCCAAGTGATCTTTGGGATGATGTGTCTAACTGTAGATGCGGAGACAGGTTGAAGACCTTGGAGCAGAGAGCTAAAAAGCAACATCAGAGGTGCTTGGCTCATTCCTTAGTTGGTACTCCCAACTATATTGCACCAGAGGTTCTTCTACGTAAAGGTAGACGATTCTTATCTCTGTTATATATATGTTAGAAAGACACTGTTATTTTGACTCCAGTTTTTCTCCTTTGTGCTATTTAATGTCATGGGAAAAGCTTGAAGCTTAACACCAATTGTTAAGCAACTGTTTACCATGTGAAAGTATAAATATGCTGTCCATATCTGGATAAGCTCTTAAAGGTGTAAGATGTTCAGCTGTTCTTGCAGGCAAGCAGCAAGAACAAAAGATAAAATTACAGAAAATCCATAGCTGCCTTCAGACCTAGAAGGTTTTCACATCACTGATACTTAAAAAGATATGGGCAGAACCGTTTTTGCACCAAATATTGGGTGAAACAGATGACTTAACATTCAGGACAGGTGAAATTTTATGAAGAATACAGTGCTTTGTATGTTTTCTTAGCTTTACAAGTTCAGGGAATAAAATAAGCTGAGTATTCTTGAATGCAAATTTTGCTTTCATTAGCAGGATCTACAGGAGCCATTTCAGTTATTTCATTTTTTAGGTTAAAATTCATTTTTCAAAGATTCAACCAAACCTGCATATAATGGGATGATGATGATGATCTTTAAACCCAGCATGAAACAGTGAAAAGAAATAGTGTATTTTTTTTTTCTGCTTATCTTTTAGGATATACTCAGCTTTGTGACTGGTGGAGTGTTGGTGTAATTCTCTTTGAGATGTTAGTGGGGCAGCCTCCATTTTTGGCATCTTCTCCTACAGAAACTCAGCTAAAGGTAAATTCACTCCTAATTGTTATATTTATTTATATTTATGTTATATTTTTATATATTTCATACAGGCTATGAAAAGGATAACTACCATACATCAAAAACATCTCAGAAACAACCAACAGACTATTACAGCCATGTGGTCAGAAGAAATAAAAACTCTTTAATCTCACAACACATGTGCAGACTCAACCACAATTTCAACTGAGAAACTTGTGAGCATCCTAGACCAAGCTAAATCCCAAAATGCTAGGGAATTCCTGGAAGCCTGGCATTCAGACAAATTGGCCATCAGTAGACACATAGAAACAAACCATATTTACACACCATTCAAACGAGACAATAAAAAAACTAAGGAAACCAAAAGACCAGAACACATCCTCCCCAGCAGCTAACACCCAGATAAGCAGGGATTGATTAACACCAGGCAAACTATCAAGCAGAAAACAATACCCTAATCAAGGAATTACCAAGGAGAAAACCGCACTGCTACCAAAACTGGCAGGGCAAGCTACTGCATATAAGCAGGGAGCAAACCCCACACTCACTAGCACTGATGATGTTACCTAGTTGGGTAATGAAACATCTGTAAGCAAACAACCAAGCTCAAGAGAGCACCAAGGACTCCACAGTTCAACCCTGAGTCACATATATTATCTTCTATTGATTGTTATATTTTTGTATTGTCCAGGGACACAATTAAAAACTCTCCTTTTTTTTTTTTTCACTTGCCTTGTTTTTCAAATGATAAAGCTATCTTGAAATTGTTATTACATAGTTATCAAGTTTAGTTTCCAACAAATAAAGCTGTTTTCAAAAGTGAAAAAGGATATTGTAGGGCTGAAGATTCAGAATGATCATATGGCAACTCTTGTGAGGAAATGTTGGGGGACGTAGTGGCGCAGCGGCTTTCAGCAGCTGAAAGTTGCCGGCCAGAAATGGCTGACGCTTCCGCGGTTCGAGTCCAGCCTTCGCGTTAAACAGGGTGAGCTCCTGTTTCCTCCCCAGTTCCTGTCAACCCAACAGGTCGAAAACTCATGGAGTAGATAAATGGGGACTCTCACTCCGGTGGGAGGAAAAATGCTGGCGGCGCCTTGGAAAGGAGTCGGGAGCAGTTGCCAGTAAAACGCAAAAACCGCACTCGCCCAAAAAGGGTGCGAAGCAATGGAAACCCCGCCTCCTGCACTCGCCAGCTGGGCTCTGCTCTAGGAAGGAGGCTCTGGCAAACCACTTCCGAAACACTTGCCTTGAAAACTGCAAGGACTCATCCAAGCAGTCACTGCAGAGTCAGTAATGACTAAGCGCAGATTTAAAAAAAAAAAAATGAGGAAATGTTACAAATCTGTCCCTTTTTAGTTGGGAAAGGACAAAAAACGGGTAGGTGTAATAGGGGTGTGTAAAATTATACATGCTGAAAATAAAATGGAGAGGGTGTGTTCCCTGCTACCCAGAATCATTACAGAGTTGGGCAGCCTTATAAATTAAATACATAAATAGTTTCTAAGGTCATAGAATGAGCTGGTGATAAAGTTATACCCTCACATAGAATTTTCAGTGAGATTAGCATTACCAGTCAAAGAATTCTGCTTCCCGGAGTTAGATTACAGCATTTATTTATGGGATTGAACCTTAAGCTTAAAATAAAGAGCTTATTATATACTTAATCTTAGCAGCTAAAATAACAGGGATGTCCATAGAGCTACCATCTCGGGTAGCTATGACAGTGTGATGAAAGCTGCTCCTGTGTTTTATGTGTGGCGCATGTGCAACAGACATAAAAATGGGTGGAGCTTTGATTGTACCATTGTAGTCACCATCTTGACTTTTTTTCCCATACTCTGTAGACACCTCTGTAAGATAATAATTGTTCGGCATTGCAGACCCTTAGATAATTTGAACAATCGAGATGTGGATTAATTCAATTAGTATGTTAATTAATTTGATTTAATTAACATACTGATTGAATTAATCCACATCTCAGTTCAAATATGTAAACACTAATTGAATTAATCCACATCTCAGTTGTTCAAATATGTAAACTATTCTAACATAGTACATCAGAAGAGTTTACATATAAGGTTACATATAAGGTTAAAACAATGAAACATCCGAGGCAGGAACCACAAGTCTACCAAATTTGGGTGAATTTTTTGTATTATTTTAATTGCAACAGACCTACTATTGGTAAGTTTTATGAAATACAGCAAAGATGACCCTGTTTATTATCTGTTTATTTCTTATTTGTTTTTTAGTGATTTTTTTTCTATGCATTACAGGTGTATGGTATTCAGTTACTTGATAATGTTTGTAACTTACTGTTCAACAACAGCAACAAAAGAATGAGCTGGCAATTCAGGATAGAGAAAAGAAAATGCTTTGCACTAAAAGCATGACAGAACTTGTTCTAAAAGAGGGTTGAGAAATATATATCTTCTGATCTTTTTAGGACCTTGACTAAAGAAATCTAGATATATTCTTCTGCATGCTATCTGGCCATGGGCTGAGAAAGTGATAGGGCACATGTATACACACAAACACACACACACACACCCGTTTACCCTAAATATGAATTATCGTTATTGAACTCCTAATTAAAATAGTTTCATATCTGAGTTAAAAAGATATGTTGGCAATCAAAGTTCTTTTGATTTTTACACTGTGTATACATAAGAGTGACAGACAGACGGGGGCTGGAGTACCATGGGGAGAATATTATATCTCTCTGCATGAAACATGTCAGTGTTACATTTTGAAGAAATGTAGAGAATTTATCCAAAAACAATGAGGGGAGAGAGAGATCTTAGTTGTTGGAATATGATTTGTTTAGAGGATCTGTAGCTTTAATACAGGAACCTCTTGATTATTTGCATTTACTGATGTTCTATAAATAACACGTCCTTATATATTAAATAGATTTAACAGAGAAATTCCTAATATATATTGTATTGCTTGCCACATAACTCAAGTGGTCTCTTTATGTAGAATGTAAAGCAATTTAATAATTTTTGGGTTGTGTGGGGATTATTGGAATTATCTGTGCATTAATTAGAATCCTTTGCCCCTTCTGTTCATTTAGTAGGGAATACTTAACAATGAGATGGGTCCCTTTGCAACAGTGCCAGCTGTAGTTTCACTAAATATTCAGTATTCTCCTTGGTTCAGAGAGTACAAGACTTCAACATGGTGATGGTGAAAGAAGTGAGTCAACTGGGGACTATGCTAAATATGCAGTTAAATTGCTTCAAGGTATCCCTTTATGGAGTAAGGTTGTTTTTGCCATGATCTAGCCATCTATTTAGTTTGCTTTCTTTGTAAGTGAGATGATACGTACAAAATAAAGCAAAAGGCAGAATTGTCATTGGAAAAGACCCTGATGCTGGGAAAGATTGAAGGCAAAAGGAGAAGAGGACGGCAGAGGATGAGATGGTTAGATAGCATCACTGAAGCAATGAGCATGAAACTGAGCAAACTCAGGGAGGCAGTGAAGGACAGGAAGGCCTGGCGCAATATGGTTCATGGGGTCACGAAGAGTCGGACACGACTTAACGACTGAACAACACAGTTATACAGTTGTGATGTGCAGCAAGGTTATTCTACATGTGGAAGTTTTGCACTTCATGAGGATTAATATTCAACATTAACTATATACTTCTGTTTTTTAGGTGATAAACTGGGAGAATACTCTGCACATTCCCTCTCAGATCAAGCTTAGCCCTGAAGCTAGTGATCTCATTACAAAACTCTGTTGCTCTGCTGAAGAGAGGCTTGGAAGAAACGGAGCAGATGATATCAAGGCTCATACTTTCTTTGACTCCATAGACTTCTCCACTGACATCCGCAGACAGCCAGCTCCTTATGTCCCAAAGATCAGCCATCCAATGGACACTTCCAATTTTGATCCAGTTGAGGAAGATGGGCCTTGGGATGACACCAGTGAAGACAGTGCCAGGGCATGGGACCCACAGGCCTCATCTAATGGCAAACATACAGAACATGCCTTCTATGAGTTCACTTTCCGAAGGTTTTTTGATGACAATGGTTACCCATTCAGATACCCAAAACCTTCTGGGCTAGATATAGGCCAGTCTAAGAATTCTGATGTAGAAAACAAAGATGGGCTGGATCAGAATGGAGCCTGTCAACCTGTATATGTGTAAATGACTGTACAAAATCTCCCTCCAAAAAAACTTTATTCATAAAGTTAAGGTCTTCCTTATATAGTCCTTAGTTGGGATCAGTTCCAGTTCAGGATCATGCAAGTCTGGGGAAAGAAAGACTTGAAGAGAAAGTTCTAAATGCTAGCTGTTTCAGATTTTAGGCCATTTAGAACTGTAAATAGCTTTGTTGATGAGTGCACTTGAAATCCAGATTTTCACTCTAGTTTCTAAGGCCTGGTGTGTTACATTCTTAACCAACTTTTTCTTCTTATCTGCTGTTGCATTTACATGCTTCCATAGCATTGTGCTATTTTTTGTTTTAAGTGAGCAAAGAGCACTTACTTTTGTTTATAGCAGGGTTGTTTTTTTCCTACTAAATTATAGGAATTAACTTTGACAAATCATGCTGCTGTTCTTCTTTTCTCATTTGTTAAAAATTGGATCCATCGCACTTGTGTCACATTTTAGGAAAATACGTAAGATTGAAGAACATATGATTAAAAGTCTCTGTGCAATAATGTTTAGTAAGAGAAAAAAATGTATTGCGTCTAATGTCCTAAATTTACCAGTGCCATTTTTGTATTCAGACTCTAATCTTTATGTGTATGTTTCCACATTTCAAAATTCTGACACAATTGTTGAAGCTGCTTTATTTCCCTTTTTTAAAAACATATTGGAATTTAGTGTAATCATAGTATGAGCAAGTGGCAGTCAGGATGTGATATCAATGATTGATGTGTGGAGAGTGCTGCATGGGTTGTGTTATTTTGTTTTTCTGTTTGAAATGACCTTTTTCTTGCCATTCACGGGCAGGTCCTGTGTATCCATTTTAACTGAAGATCTATAACTTTAGACCTTCAGAATGTGTGCTGATAAAGTATTGATTGTGTGGATGGTTTTTCTATTATGATTGTGTGCTATCTATTATATGTTCTCTAAGACAAATGGCAAAGCTCTAATTCTTGTAGGGATTGATGGTGTGTATAGGCGGAAGGAGAATTTGGTTTAATCAGTTGTCTTATTTCATAAAATATTTATCCTGGTATAAAAGGATAAATAGCAAAACATAGCTTTCAGGATCACTTTGTGGTCAGAATCTATGGCCAGCACAATACACAGTATTCAGTGTGTTTGTAAGTTGCCACATAGTATTCATGAATATTATCATTTAGTATCTGTATGCAGAAATATATAATGAGAATGTTCAATTCTCTGTGCCTTAAAATTGAATCAAGAGCCTTATATTCTTTTTAAATTTTATAGGACTCTTCTGAGCTATAATGCTAAGTGACAATGAATTTCTGGAATGTATTGGACATATAAAGTTGCCTTTATATTGATTCAGGTTATTAGGTATAGTGTACTGTCTCCAGACAGTACAGGGTAATCTTGCAAGCTGTTTCTTTAAAGCAGAGGTTTTCCAAGCCCTGTTATCTGAGACCTTTTATTGGATATGCTGGAGATTGAAAATGGGACTCTATATATACAAGGCATATACATCAATAGGTTGTAGTCCTTCTTCAGATGCAGTTTTTCATTATTGTGATTACATTTTATGGTGGCAAATCAACGTGTGTACCTGCCCTTAGTCATTTAGGCAAGGGTAAAGAACTTTTCCTTTAGATGTTGCTAAACTACAGTTCCCGTCCCATCAGTTCCCTAGCATAGTCTGTAGTGAATAATGTTGGGTTTTATTTCGTGTCAGCATCTGGAGATCTTAAAGTTCCCCACCCCTGATTTAGGCATCCCTGAGACCATATGAAGACACACCAACCAATGTTGGCATGTCTTGTTGCTTGTCTGTGATGATTTCAAGGCCTAGAAACTGCATGCATGATAAAAAGCATGTCGTTTTATTTTGTTTAAATCTGCAGGTAAGCACTATATCATCAGTATAAAGAAAATTAGAGATCGTGCAGTCACATGATTTATCTATACTACATGAACGCAACAATGCTGACACTCCCAGGGCTGCTTGGAACTGTGAATTATTATGTCCTGTTTAAGTGGAGAGATTAATCTTAACCAAGTATATACAGAACAGAATCTATTTAGGTTGCAGCCATAGTTGTCTTAAGTGAAGCATCCAAATGTTGGTCTTGATTATATCTGGTCCATTATATTGTTATATATTATGATAGATCAAACTAATCTTTCATCTCTATCAAAATGCAAACATACTTTTAAGATATTTTTTAAATTGTTTAAAATACGCATTTTATTAGCTATGTTAACATAAGGAATAATGGAATGATAATGGAATACTAAAGATAATTAAGCCATAAATATCTTCATTTATATTCTATATATACCTAAATAGATTTTTCTTTCAAATCCTTAATTCAGATTAGTTTAACAGTCCTATTTTAAATGACTGATTGCAATAACACTTGAGGGCAATATTCCACTGTGTGTTTGCTTATTTTATGTTTTTAAATCTAAAGCTTCATTTTTTCCTATGTTATTCCATATGTTATTTCTTAATATTTTAATCTATCATATCCTACCCATTGTCTACATACTATCTAAAACAACAACACCTGTAAATCCATCAGAGTAAACTAAACAAAATGATTGTGTATTTGTTTACATTTGTATGAAAGGAGTGTTCTGAGATATGCAGTGCTTGTGTTGTGGTGGTTTATGAAAGATTCAGTATTACTACTTTTTATATAATGCCATTTTTATATTTACATCTATCTGTCATTCTTTTATGTGGTAGGTTCTTCCTCAGGAACTCAGTTTAACTGTTATTTATTTATCATTTGCCTTTTGAAAGCTTCTGCTGGCACAATTTATTATTAAAAGATGAATCAAACTCTAAGACGTCTCTTTTGTGTTCTTATGGGCTATGAAATGTTTGAACATAAACCAGAATTGTGGTATGTGGAGATGAAGGTAAGCACTGTAAGCAGTGGACTTAGTACCAGTAGTCCTTAATGTACTTAATGACCCTAATTGGGACCGACAACTCTGTCACTGAGTGACTGGGTCATTAAGTGAAACTTCACATGACTGCTCCACTTAGCAACAGCAGTTCGAGGTAAGGGTAAAGTAAGGGACTGCCTCCACTTCAATTCCCCCCATCTACCTATCTCCCCCCATCTCTGCCCTTTTGGCTACCCACTGCTGCCAGCTGCCCCCACTGCCCAGCTCTGCCCGCTGCATCCTCGGCGAAAGAAGGACCCAGCTGGTGCATGAAAGGAGGACTCGGCCAGCATGCAGAAGGAGCCAGTTGCAGTGTCGTGAAAGAATTATAGTGGTACCTCGGTTCACGAACTTAATTTGTTCCACGATTCTGGTCGCGAGCTGAATTGGTCACGAATTAAATCAAATTTCCCCATAAGGTTCAATGTAAATAAGGTTAATCTGTTCTGAACCATATGTATTTTTTTTTTAACCATCTTCAAAAAAGTTGAGATTGTCGACTTTGCCATCTTGTACTCCGAGGCCAGATCAATCACACGAATACCACGCTCATGCTTTTCTACAATTTCCTTCTTCAATTCAATGGTTATTTTCTTCAAAACCTTCTTAACATTCTTGCTCTGCACTTTCTTGTTACCTTAATTATTGCTCTGCACATTCTTGTCACCATTACCGTTCTGCACGTTCTTGTCACCTTCATTACCACTCTGCACTTTCTTTTTACCACCATGCTTGCTCTGCACTTTCTTTGGAGCCATGCTGGATGTACTGTATGTGCTAAAAAGCACACCAAAAAGCTTCACAGCAAGTGTCTGCAACCGCGATCTCGCCTAGAGGAAGCCACAACCACGTGTCAGAGCAGGGAAGATGGGCACGGGTCGTGTTCATCACCCAATGCGGAGTTCATGAACAGAAGCAAAATTTTGCTAACACTGCTGTTCACGAACCGAATGGTTCATGAACAGAAGCATTTGTGAACCGAGTTATTACTGTACTCTGCTGATACAGTAATGGTGTGCAGTGTGGCAAGCATGGTGGAGTGGGCAGGGCCACGCAGCCGGCAGCAGTGTGTAGGTGGGCAGCCAAAAGGTGGTTGTAGATGTGGGTGGGCTTGAATTTTGTTCACGTAACAGCAGGGGCACTGCAGCCAGAACTTCGTGGGCCAGTCATAAGCCTATTCGGTGCTGTCCTAACTTCAAATAGTCTCTAAACAAGTGTCATTAAGCAAGGACTACCTGTACGGTTTAATCACAAGGAGTCAGAAACCAGGAATGCAGACTGTAATTCAGGAAAAGCCAGGGTGGTGGCAAAAGGTCAGAAGAAGCCATTGAAGTTGAGAATCAAGAGATTGGAGAATAATAAAAAGGAGCATGAACAATGATGTGACTTCAGAATTGTTCCATAACAAATAAATTAACACTAAGTAGAGCACCCACAGTTACAGCCTTATTCTATTTGGAAAGCCTGGGGGCTTTAAGTTGTTCTTTTTGCCTCATATGTTAGCTGTGACAGGGTGAGAAACTGGCTAGTTGCAGCCACTTCTGAGCCTGAACAGAAGGGAAGGTGTTCTAATGGTATGGCCTGTCCAGTAAGATTCCCCTGATCTCTGAGATGTCATTACTGTCACACTCGCATGTTAAATGGCTCAGTGATGATGAGAAATTGGAGAGAGTTGCCAATGAGCTAACCATGATATTAGTTAATTTGTTACATTTTTGTTATTAGCATAAATATCTCTTTAGCGATTTATTTAAATGGACTAATAATGACATCAATTGTAGGCTCTTACAAATATTATTTCCATGGGTAACCCTATTAAGTTGGGTAAATACAAAGTTGGTTTTAAGAGTTGTCGCACATATATTAGCTGCAATGAAGTTTGAAAATAATTTATAACTTCTTCAGGCAAATGGAAAAATTTACGGGAGAAGCCTAAAGAGTTTTCATTAACAATTCAGACATAAGAATAGGGGTCATAATATTCTATAAAACAAATATTGGAGGTATCATTTTGGTTGAAATAAGAAATCCAAAGGTTTTTAAAAGGCTAGTAATGGTAAAAACACCAGATAATTAAGGTCTCTAGAGCAAAATTGAATTTTAGAATATTAACTTTGTATACATACTCTTAGCATGTTGCATGAATCCAGTCAATTTGGCTTAGACAACAAATCATGGTTTATCTCAATGTGTGGACCCATCCATTATTTAATACTGTACTACTTAGAACAGTAACAATGTAGATTTTTCAACGTTTTGCAACGTTTGCAACGTATAGTTGTTGCAACGTTTTGCAACAAATTTTTTTTTGCCTGCACCTCAGTTTCCTAGCCGTTTCATAACATCATCATGAATAGCTGCTGGTTTGGATCCTGTAGGTTTGCAGAGAGAAAAATTACCAGCCTCTCTTATCCTGTGCAATCCCACTTTGTTCAGGAAGGGCCCTGAATCTCTAGAAATGCTTTTTCAAAGGGCATAGAAGGCTATGGGGAGAATGGGTGGGAAAATTTCCTTCCATAAACATTCTTAAATCATCTTAGAATCCAAGCCATTGTTCTGTACAAAGCAAAACTTGCTTTTAATGAAAACACTTTGAAAAATGCAGTGATATTGGCAGATAATCAAACATATAATTCCAAACATATTTTCTCCCAAGTACATTTTTTTTTGTAGAGATGATAATAAATTTAGAAATTCATCTGACACAAATTGCAAATGCTAAAATCTAAGAATGTTTTTGCTGGCAAAGAAGACTGTGAAACAGTGGATGGCAGTGGTATGTGATGGAAATTCTATTGGATCTACTCATGGAACAGGAAAGGCTTTTACTTGTTATCTTCCAAACCAATCTGTTAATTAAATTTGAGCAAGAGATAATATATATGGTCAGTGTTAGAGCAAAAAGAGCTCTAAATATATTGAAAAATGAAGGAGATACCTTACTTTAACAAGTTATTAGAGAACAAAAGTTTATTGTAGGTAATGAATTCAATAATTTATTTGAGAATGAAAATTTGGCTTTTTTATGCTTTTAGAAGTAAACCCCAACTTAAATGTCTTGAAGATGCTTTGGATTTTCACTCCTGCAGACCCCGTTAGCTGGTTTGGGGATTGTGGGAGTTGATGTCACAAGATACCTGGAGTCACCAGGTTTGGGAGCATTGGCCTATATGATTCTTTTCTTCAGTTCCGTAATGGTGACTTCATTCAAATTTTAGAAGCTGACCTCATACTAATAAAACTAGCAATCCATCAAATAAATGTGAACCCAAACAAAGAATGTAAGTATTGTTGTCTAGATCACTTCATGATCCTTTTTAGTTTAGCTCTTTTCTATGACAGATATCTCAGTAGGTTAGCAATCCTGGTATACAGCAGTACATTCTTTCTTTCCATAAATTTCAATCAAGTATGCTAAAAGCCAGTAGCAAATTATTTGGTGAGGTTTATACTTTGTGTTAGTCTATAAAATAGTAGGTTATTGAGGGTGGGGGGCACAATATAGCTCATTGAACAAAATATAGGGAAAGTATCTTAACACTGTGTACTCAGATTTTGAATATATAGCCAAAGCCAAACCAATTCTAATTATTGACAAAAAGCATCTCAGAAGGTGACAGAGCCTGGCTGACCTTGCCTCTGCTCACAAACTAAGCAAGGTTGGGTCTGGTTAATACTGAAATGAGAGATCACCAGGGAATACCAGAACTTTAACTAAGGTGGAAATCATCAGTGACAGCAACAAGTGCCAGAAAAAGGCAATGACAACAGTAATAGATATTTGTCTATTATTACCAAGAAAGATTATGTATTACCTTAGAAAGTTCTTGCATTTGAAAGGTAAATAATGTGTTATTAAATAAATGCAACTATGTAGTAGAAAACAATAACCAAAAAGCATGATCTAGCAAACAAATGTTATAGATATAGTACAATAATAGATACATTTCAGCACATACCATGATTAGGTATCAATCCAACAAATCTCACTGATATCCAGCAAACAATAAAAATATTGTGTCAAAAAATACAAATACTGTAGTGGGTCAGTAGAGCTGCTTGTCAATTTCAGCATTTGAGAAGGAAATAGCAATTTCCCTCCCTGCCACCATTTCTTTGTTCTTAACAGAATGAATGCAGCTGGCAATTCACCAGGGGCTGATTGGCATGAAGCAAACTCTTTAAGTGAGGGCTCCAAGACATTTTTAGAACAGCAGCAGAATTAACACTTCAGATAAACAGTCTATCCACAAATTTTGGGTGATTGCCAGAGAACTTAGCTGTGCTGTGTGTTCTATGAATGACACAAAATGATTGTAATAACGTGAAGATTCTGCCAGTGTCACATGATCAAGACATAATCCCACAGCCACAAGCTGCCATGAAGCTCCAATTGCATACACCAACCTATCTAAATATAATATTAACAGATATTATGCTGTCATATTTTATTTCTTGAGAAAGTTGATATGCCTGTATTTGTTAAGTCCCTCACACAAGTTGGCTTACAATGGTCCCCAAGGACTCCATTCTACCAATGATTTCTGAGATTATTAACACTATTCTGTGGACTGCAGTGGTATCATGCTTAAGCAGCTCTCTGTAGCCCTGGCCATTTAAACAATTATAGTCCAATGACCTATTATTACGTTATTATGGTTGGTCGCACAGTCAGCCAGATGTTTAGGCTGGATTTGGCATTTTTATCACCTCTCAAGTCCTTCCCAAGGACCTAGGATAAGTAGATGTTGTTTGATGGTGTTAAAACGTATTGTTGCAGGATGTAAGTTGTTCCAAGTAAAGTTGCCTTTTGTAATTGACTGATGGTGTTCAAGTGGTGCTCCAGATGTTTTGGGATTGCACCTAAGGTGCCTATAACTATTGATACTACCTTTGTTTTCTTTTGCCATAGTTGTTCTACTTCTATTTACAGGTCTTTATATTTTGTGATTTTCTCCAGTTCTTTCTCTTCTATTCTGCTGTCTCCAGGTATTGCAATACTGACTACCCAGACTTTTTTCTCTCTTCTTCCTCCTCTTCCTCCTCCTCCATACACAACAGCGTGAAATCACAGCTGCCAGTTCTTTAGCTCATGTTGGCCTTCATTCACATTGAGTTCTTCCCAAGAACCTAGGATGTCATAATGTATTGGCATATGATGATGGTGATGATGATGTCAAATCCCTAAAGGAATCTCAGGGCTGTACAGATACGATATGTTTAATACGTTTAAATATATTTATATATATACAAAAAATATGTGTGTGTGTGTGTGTATAAAACATAATTATATATTTATATATTTATATTTATATATTTAAATATATTTAACTAAACAGGTAAGGAACTGTAGTGCTGAAGTGCTGCTGCAGCTCCAGGAACTCTTAGAGGAAATGGATTATTTAGATATTTGCCAGTCTGGCTTCAGGCAGACTTTTGGCATGGAGATAGCCTTAGTCACCCTGATAGATGATCTGTACCAGGAGAGATGCAAAAGGAGTATGATCCATTTGATACTCAAGGCTCTCTCAGAGGCTTTTGATATTGTTGGCCAGGGAATGAGGATAGCTGAGGTAGGAGGCCCTATTCAGCAATACTTCCATTTGTACTACTTGGAGTGTTATCAGAAGATGATTTTGGAAGACATCTGCTCAACCCCTGGAAGTCGCCCTGGGTCTGGAACCACAAGGGTCCATTATCTTTAATGTTATTTAATTATTCTATGGACTGAGAAAGTTCATATACGAGTATGGGGTCAGGTTCCACTAATACATTGATGATATTCAATGCAGAGGGTCTGGATGGGGAACAACAGGCTCCAGCTGAACCCTGGTAAGATGGAGTGGCTGTGGGTTAATGGCTCCTCTGTATCCAGGATGTCGTCATTATTGGTGCTGGATGGGGTAGCACTGCCCCAGACAGATTAAGTGTGTAATTTGGGGGTCCTCCTGGGCTCACAGATCCTGCTCAAAGAGCAGGTGGCAGCCGCGGCCAGGAGGGCTTTTGCAGAGTTCCAGGTTGTGCATCAGTTACGCCCTTTCCTGGATCGGGTTGCCCTTCCAGCGGTCACTCATGCCCTTGTTATCTCCCAGATAGACTACTGCAATGCGCTCTACATGGGGCTACCCTTGAAGAGTATCCGGAAGCTTCAGCTGGTCCAGAATGCAGCCGTGTGAGCTATTTCTGGGGTCCGAAGGACCCATATAACACCTTTGCTCTGTGAGCTGCACTGGGTAGTGGTTTGCTTCCGGGTCCAATTCAAGGTGTTGGTTATCACCTTTAAAGCCCTACATGGCATGGGGCCAGGCTACCTGAGGGACCGCCTCACCCCGATTTCAACCCGTCCCACCCAATCTCACAGAGAGGGCATGCTCCGGACCCCCTCGGCAAAAGAACTCTGACTAGCGGGGTCCAGAAGGCAGGCTTTCTCTGCTGTAGCCCCTGCTCTTTGGAACTTGCCCCCGGAGGCGAGACAGACCCCCTCACTCCCGGCCTTTCAGAGGGATTTGAAGACCTGGCTCTGGCACCTGGCCTGGGGCAGGGAGGGAGGTCATCAGAAATGGGGTTGGCTAGCCCCCTAGGGGCCTGGTGTTCCTTCCATTGGCCTCTTGGATTTTTTCTCTCCCTTCCATTTTGTGTAAATGTGTTTTTCTTTTTATAAATTTTAATTATTTGTTTTAATTGGTTGTAAACTGCCCAAAGTTCCCTGTTGGGGGGTGATGGGTGGGGATAAGCCTGATAAATAAATAAATAAACAAATAAACAAACAAACAAATAAATAAATAAATATTCAGCTTACTTCTGTTCTGTAATGTCAGGGTTACATGTTTCCAGGAAGGGACTGGATATGGGACAATAAGCTAAAGCTGAATATGGACAAGACTGAATTGTTACTGATTCCAGAGCCTCAAGTTCAGGTGAATTCAGGTGATGTGTCTGTTCTGAATGGAGTCATAACCTTGCATAAGGGAAAACATTCACAGCTTCAGGGATCCTCTTGGATCCAGCATTGATGCTGGACAACATCATAATATCTGTGGCAAGGAGGGGCCATTTATCAGACTAGTTGTGCCCATACTGTATCTTGAGTAGAGAGAAACATAATAGTCTGCAGGGAAAGGAAGGGAATGGAAATGATGTCATGCACAACATGCAGAAATGATGTAAATTATGTAACTTGAATTCATCCTACAGAACAATTAATCAAAACATGTATACATAGCAAAACCAGAATGTACTGAGTTTTATAGTCCCAGGTTTTCCATCTGTGACTTAAACCTTTCCACTTCCCACTAAATAAAACCCCTGTGGACATTGAACATTGAAGCAATGGTCCCTCCCCCAACTCTGGATACAGCATTTGCTGATTCTGTAAAGTTTAGAGGTCTAGAAGGCTAATTAGTTTGTGTCAGGAACTGTCAGTGAAGTTATTTGTGTGAGATCTATGTTGTGACAAATAAAATGAGCAGTAATACATTACACCTGTTAAAGTTATGGTTACAAAGGGCCCCCTAGTGGTAAAAAAGGCATGTGTTTCAAGCACAACCCTTAACAGCCTTTCTCAATCTGGTGTCCTCCAGGTGTGTTGAATAATTCCTTTCATCCATAGCCAGCAAAATATGCTAGCTAAGGATTATGGAAATTAAAGTCCCACACATCTAAAGAGTACCAGATAGGGAAAGTCTATGTAATAGCTCAATTTCTTTGATGCTACTAATATTTAAAATTTAAAAGATTAAGCATTGTTTGTCATTAAACATTATTCAGTCAATTTTCTTTAAGTGCTAATATTACACTATATGCATTCACTATGAGCTGATTCTATTAAGGATTCTATTATACATATACCTGAAGAAATTATATCATTACCACAGTGTCTTACAGCAATGAGGAGATGGGGTTCACAATTGCTTTCTACTGACCCTAATGTGAAATTTGCCCTTCATTTTTTTTTACAATTTCCACATATTTGGCTGTTACTGAACTCTCTAAAGTCTGTTCTCAAATTAATTTTACCAATTTAGATCCCATCAGCATATGGGTAGGATTTTTTTTCAGTAGCACAGTACATTGGTTTGCATTTGTTTTTACTTAATTACATTTCTCATATCCATGATAAATCCTCATCACATTTGGAGACAGATATTGTGAATAAGCCATTTGGAGCTTTTCTCTGTAATCCCTAATGATCTTTTAGTTAGTGAAGAACTAAATGAAACGTGATCTTTTATCTAGATATTAAGTTATCCACCATATGGACAAGTACAATTTCAGTTGTAGAATGATTTAGCCTTACAAGACTGGTTATTTCAAGTGCTGAGGCACAATCTGTCTGGAAGATTAGATTCAGATGCACATTCAAGGAGAACACTTTGTCCAATGTTGCTGCTGTTAATAGTTCCTTATGAAAGAAGCTGTGAGATTATAATGTTGGGATAATATCTATATTCCTCTTTATGAATGATATACAAGATAGTTTGCAGATTTAGTTTTGACTAACTGTGATATGTGAATCCAGCCACTGTGGTTTATGCCATAGCATGTAGCATTAATCCATCAAATTATGGTTTATTAAATAATGGTTTATTAATGATCAGACCATAAACCATCAACTTTTCCGTGTACATTCTTGGCATCTGCCAGGCTTTCTATCCACCTGACTCATGTAGGAAATAAACTAATTTTTAAAATGGGAAGTTGGCACACTGTGAAACAAAATGCTAGTTTCTAACATAATTTCCACTTCCAAGATAGCCTCTGGAACCCACACAGACCCATGACTTCCTTGGAGATAAAAATGATGGTCAGCTGTAGTCATTGTACTTATCAAGGGAAGAAGGAATAACCTTGAGGAACAGGAGGAAGAGCTGCAACCAAGACAATAGCCAGATAAAAGAAATCTGAGTCTGGGCCAAAATTGTAACCCGAGAAAGCATCTCAGACAAGAACCTCCCTAATTCTCACAAAGATAAAGACTTGAGAGATTCTGTTACTATAAACCTATAATAAAAGTAGTATTAGCATGCATGACTTTGGTTTCCTAGTTTTGAAGGACTGACAGTACTTTGCTTGGAAGTATGCCCACTTGCCCAAAAAGGGTAAACAGGAGTAGAGTATAAAGCATCTTTCTGTGGAGTAAGCTATAAACCAGATAGGATTCTAATAAAATATACCAAGTATGGGCAAAATATTCTGTTCTCAAAATGAAATAGTAGGGAGAAAAACAGAACATTCCCTTGGTGCCAATCCATATCTGGATCATCATGAAACACTTCCTGTTCTGAAAGATGTACTTCCAGAAGACTTGTGGTTGGTTGCTTGATTACGTGCCATCAAGTCAGTGACAACTCTTAGCAATCACATAGATTTTCTCCATGACAATCTGTCCTTAACCTGATCCCTTCACGTTTTTCAACAGTGCACCCATCACCACTGTAACTGAGTTCATCCACCTTGCTGCTAGTCTTTCTTCTTCCACCTTTCCCAGCATTAGAGCCTTCTCCAGAGAGCTAGGTCTTTGCATAATGTGCCAGAAGTATGATAATTTGAGCCTAGTAATTTGTGCCTTGAGTGAGAACTCAGGGTTGATTTGATGATCCATTTGTTTGTATTCTTGGCTGTTCTTGGTATTCTCAGAAGTCTTTTCCAACACTAAAGTTCAAAAGTGTCATTGCTCTTTCTATCCTGCTTCTTCAAAGTCCAACTTTTGCTTCCATATAGTGTTATAGAGAATACTATTGCTTGTACGATTATGATTCTGTAGGTATAGGCACATCACAACATCTGAA
Source organism: Python bivittatus (assembly GCF_059951505.1). Lineage (NCBI taxonomy): Eukaryota > Metazoa > Chordata > Lepidosauria > Squamata > Pythonidae > Python > Python bivittatus. The sequence goes on along the minus strand of NW_028277056.1, from coordinate 19,777,109 downwards.
TATCTTTTTCAAGGCCTTCATGGCTGCTCTACCGAGTGCTACTCTGCGGTTATTTCTTGACTGCTTGTTCCTTTATTACTGATGGTTGATCCTAAAAGGCAGAAGCTGTCTACCACTTTGATATCTTAATTGTCAATTCTAAGGCTGGTTGTTGTGCCTGTTGTCATTAGTTTGGTCTTCTTTATATTTATCTCCATTTTTCACTGTGCTCCTTGACTTTTATTATTAAAGCTTAGAGATCCTTTGCATCTCTAAAATGATAATGAGTAGTGTCGTCAGCATAGAGTAGATTACTGATGTTTCTTCCTCCAATTTTAAAAATGCACTCATGTACTTTCAATCCACCTTCCCTTAATTCAGCACATAGGTTGAATAAATAAGGAGAGAGTATACAGCCTTGTCTCACTCGTTTGCCAAACTGGAGCTGGTCTGTTTTGCCATGTTCTATCTGTATTGTGGCTTCCTGACCTGTGTATAGGTTTTACACGAGAACAATGTTCCAGGATTTCCATTTTTCTAAGTATATTCTACAGTTTGACATGATTGACACAACTGAAGGTTTTTCTGTAATTAATGAAGCACATACTGACTTCTTTTTGGTATTCTTTGGCTTTCTCAATTATCCAATGTGTATCAGCAATAATGTTCCTCAGTCTTTTCTAAAACTGTCTTGGACATTTGGCATCTCTTTTTCTGTGTGGGGCTCTAACTTAAACATTATTTTGCTAGTATGTGAGGAGACTGGTGGACCACTCCCAAAATAGCTGGATCAATAACATCTGGAAGGAGGACAATGTTCTGAAATTTCCCCAAAAAATTCATCTCTGGAACCAAGTGTTTTGCAATCCGCACAACAATTATAATCCAATGGCTGCTTTTTTGTAAAGGCGAAAGCCATTTTGTAAGTGTTCCAACAGTATATTCACAACATTTTGAGCCATAGGCCCCAAAAGAGGGGCAATTTCTATGTTAAGATTTTAACTGTAGTTTTTTGGGTTTCGCTTAGCTGCTTGTGTTAATCCAATTAATTAATTTTGTTAATTAATTTGTTGAGAGGAAAAATAAGACATTGTACAGGCCAGGTAGAGAAGATTGCTTCTTAGCAAACAAAGTTGGAAGTGGCATAAGAAACAGGATGATATGAAATAAAGCTGTGAAACAAAAAAAAAAAACCCCTAAAAAAAAGACAACTAAACTGGAATTCTGAAACCAGAATGCAAGAATTACATTAGATTATTGAGAAACGGGTCCCATGTAAAATAAAGAAGCTGACAGAATTAAAAGATAAAAGAATGGACACAGGTAAGAGAAATCTCAGGACCTGACATCAGTGCACATCATGAACATTTTGCACTGTGAATATAATCTAGAAGACAAACTAGGTTCACATAGAACATTAAGACCAAACCAATCAAACGATATTTTAATTTAGGTGCACTACAGGAACCAGGTAAGGAATTGCAATCCTCTCCAAAAGGGAAAAGGAGAAGGGCATTTCCAATTGATTCTTTGCACTGGCTCAGAATCAACTCTGAGTCTCTGCCCTCCCATGACATTACTGGTAATATTCAAGAGATTCAATCTTTTTTTTCCATGGCTCTTTACTGGTTTATCTGAGACTGCAACAAAGCTCTTTCCTCCTTTTGCATAACTGTAGCTTGTGGGTGATTTGTTTCTAGTTGGCAGGAACTCTTGCTTTCCTCCTGTCTCTACATTTCAGTGTCCTGTCCCTGGTGTCCATCTGTAAGTATTTACATGAATATCTCCTCTTCTCCACTCCAGTCACAATGTACAGCCATGATGAAAGGCACTGGGGAAAGTACATGGTTGCAAAAACCTCAGTGTATTATCCATTCTCTTTTCACCTTCACAGCTTGGAAGAGGATTTTAAATTAGGGAGGAAAGGCAGGTTTGCGCTAGAAAGCCTTTCCTCAATGAACTGCTTTTTCTTCCTTTGAGACATAATCAAATTCAAAATGAATTGAAAATGCAAAGAGGGATCTGGAGTACCGTGGGTGGGGACAGGGGAGTGAGATACTAATGACTTTTTTACATTCCCCTATTGGTCAACAAAAGGTGGGTACTGGGTGGCTCAGAATGTTCTCTCATATTTTCAGCATTTTAAGAATGAAAGAAGTGAAGATGAATGCAGATTGGGCTTGAGAGAAACAACAGGGTTGAAAGCTCCTGAAAGAGAAACCAGTACTGTAATTTAGACACAATGGAACAAGAATGCCGCAACTGCACTCTAATGCTTAGACCTCTGATCCAGATGAGATCATATTCAGAATACACTGGACATAATGCAGGTGAATGATTTGAATGGCCAAAAGATATTTTGAGATGCAGAGACTATAATATTCACATAGTCAAAAATAAACCTCATACTAAATCAGTTTGTTACCAAAACAAGAAATGGACAGAAACAGTATCTCTACTCAAAGACATTCATTTCTAGCCCTTTAGGTAGAGTAGGCAAGAGAAAAGGGCAGAAGAAACTGGACACTGATTGTAGTATAAATAAAGCTACCATTTGATTCACTAGTGATGTGAATTCTTTCATAATGGCATCATAGTTCTGCTAAATAACTCTGCTTACCTGAGCCTTTGTGTCTTGGGAAATAATTTATTGCAGTGTATGCCTTGCCAGCCGAGAAATGATTGACATTTACTTACAGTACTTGCTTCTTTCTATTGTGTTCAATATTGCCTTGGTGTCTCAGGGTTGATGGTGCCTTTTAAGTACAGAAAACTTTCAGCCAGGTAAAATGCATCTGCTAGATATGTATGCTGTAAGGAGCTCCACACTATGAGTTGCAACATCTCAGATGCTTAAGCTTGTTACATGGTATTATCATGCACTACATATTCTTGTTCAACAACAATTCTTACTATATTGAATTATTTGAAAGAACTTAAATGGTTGGTTCCATGCTTAATTTTAGATACAGAATTATATAACTTTCACTTTATGTATAGCATTATGTAAAGTTCAATCACTTTTCTGATTGATGTCTTTCAAATTTTCTATAAGGAATTGGAAAGCAGTAACCAACTGCTTTCCAATTTCCAAGTATTGTCCTCAGTTATGCACTGTGTTTCTTGGGAGTAAATTGTATTCCTTATGCTACCCTTTCTTTAAAACCAAACCCAAATACACAAAACCTCGTAGATGGTTTGCATTAGCTTCCAACTTGCTTGGAGAACAAACCCTTTAACCTGGAAGACCCTCCTCAGATCCTTTATGGGTTGGAGTGGATTGGAGTTATTCGGGGATGAGAATAGAAAGAAACCGGCCCAAGTCCTTCGGCGTTTTTCACAGTTCGGCCGGCAAAGGCTTAAACCTTGAGTTATTGGGAGCTTCTCTGGGGATGTTGATGTTCTCGCTGAGGGGGCGTTTGGGCTTCCGATAGCCCGCTCCAGGAGCACAAAACCATGCCGCCGCCGCCGCCCCTTTGGCTTTATGACTGCGAGGGGTGGAAAAGGGTCGGGCCGCATTCCTGCATCCTCCCGACCCAGCCGGACGGAACTGCTCTCTCGCCATCTTTCCTGAAGCCATTTCAGACGACGACCCACCGCTTCCGCCACCTCCGCGGCCGGCGGGGAGCGCCTCACGAGCGCTCTGCGGGGTTGGCACGAGCAACTCGCCCCAGCTCTCCCTCCCGGCCCGTCCGCCCTCCGGGATCGTGGATTGGCTAGGCGGCCGCCTTGTCCCAGAATGCAGTGCATGGCGCGTCATTGAAGAGAGACCATGATGGCGGCGACCGCGGCGGCGGGGGGAGCCTCTGAGGTGATCGCCCAGCTGGAGAACGCGGCCAAAGTGCTGATGGTGAGGGCTCCGCGTGGGACTGTGGGCCGGCGGGGCAGCCGGGGACGGAGCGGGTTGCAGGGTGGAAAAAGCTGCCGCCTGTCCTTAGGGGAAGCCCTGTGAGTGCCCCTTCCCCGGGGATGGCTCCCTTTGGACTCCTCTGGGGAAGCATCCTCGGATAACCCCGGGAGGTGGCAGCGCCTTTCGTGCCTTAGAAACTTTGCAACGGGCTGGGTCTTCCTCTCCCATTTCTTCTTGTCTGAAGCTGCAGCCCCATGCATCCTTCCTCGAGCGTAAGCGCCTTTGACCCCAGGCGGGCAAAGACTGGCAGGACCACGCTCTTGGCCAACCTTCGCTTTTGTCCCTCTGGGCGTCTTTCTGTAACCCCTTGCTTTCTTTAATGCTGTGTGAGGCTTGTATTCCCTTCCCTTACATAGTCATATCCCTATATAATCCGTTCCTTTTCACTTCGACATCCACGTGCTCAAATCTGTAATCAGGAGTGGTTCCCCCACTTTTCCCTGTTTCTGTCCTGGTTTCTTCCCCCTCCCCTTTTAATACCATTTTTCACATCTCCTGGTTAGAATTTTTAAATAGCAGTTGCTAATGTGAAGGCCATTTTTACCAATACTGTATGTCTCTTCTCTTTTTTCCTTTTTCTTCTCATATATTACTCTGTGCTACCACAGCGGCTGTTCCATTTGCTTTTTGTCTTTCTCGGCAGTCGGTGGATATGTAAAAAAACCAAGTTTCAGTAGCAGAACCTTTTCTTTTATGAAGGTTGTCTGGAAGGCTAGAAACCAATGCTCCAAATGTGACTAAGCTAAAATAACTTCGTATTTGTTCTCTCTCAGTGAATTAAATATATTAAAACTGGAAAAATTCAAAACTGTTCTCAAAGAGCAAAGAATGCTGGCTATAATCAGTAGTCTTCTAGATTAGTGGCCTTGCTGTGCCAATGTATGGGATGTGTATAGTATAGGATTATTATGTAAGTGGATTATAATCTGTTCTGCTTCTTAAGACAGTAAATACTGAACATTATGTATACTAACTCCATGCAAAAAAGAAACAAGCTACAATCAGGATAGTTTTATCTTGGTTTTAGTATCTTGGCTTTCTTTCCATGTGTTCAGAATGGTGATTTATCTGGGTATATTTTATTTTTCCTCTTCCTGACAATTCTTTGGTATGATAGGCTGTGAGAGTGTGCTTGGCTCATAGGATACCCAGCAAGCTTCATGCCCTGCAGGGAATCAGAATCCAAGCTAATGGGTTTAGTCCTTTGCTCGCTGATAAACATACCTGCAAGGAGACTTTTTGGAAATATTTTGCGGGGTGTGTGTGTGGAGAGAGAGATTTGGGATAACAATTTTTCCTTTGAAGTATAATCTTGTATTTCTGTTCTGTGACAATTCTTGTAATTCTCTGTGGTTTAGCAATTTCTGACAGAAAACAGAATCTTTTTGGTGGGAATAGATCTTCTCATTCTGGCCAATTGTTAGGTAGAGATGATGTAGCATAAGAGGTTAGGAGAGTTCAGTTATGTCCCAAATATAAACACAACTATTTTGGCACATATTGTTTATTTAAGGCAGTTACATTGCATATTTCTGAAAATAGGGAGCAGTTCTTATGGCTAGGCTGCTTAGGCTGTCTATATATTGAAGCCATTTGAGTAGCTTTCAGGAATTTAGAATAGATAGAAGTCTGCTTTAATTGCTGTGTGGTAATTGAATGAAACACTGGTTTACATGTATATGTACAAGAGTGCATTCTAAGTAGTAATACCACTTTTATCTGTTTGTGCAACATGTACATTTGCATAGATAACTTTTGGATTATGATGTAATAATATCAAAATGTAATTATTCCTTTGCATTGGGCTTGACTCTTGGTGATTAAATGAGCATGTCATGTGGTTTGTTAAACAACAGGATGGAAATGGTTTGCCATTGCCTTTTTCGGGAATTTTTCTTTACTTCCCATCTAATGCATAGGCCTGGGGATTTCCCATCCAAATACTACAGTATCTATTTCCAACCGTGTTTACTTTTTTTCTAGAGTAAAATCAGCTAGGAATATTCATGGCTCTTAAAGACCAGTATATTGTAAAGATTCTAGAACATTAGATTTCAAGGAAGTGGTGGAGGATGCTGTACAAAATAAACTACACACTAATGCCACAGCTTACAAGCATTGTATTGTAATCAGGGTACAATAGAAAAGTAAACAAAAATATCAAATAAGTAAATTTCTTCTAAAGATTAATTCTAAGTTTGAAATGAGTACAGAATTATTCTGTAGCCGTTGTTAAAGTGAATCAATCCATAACATTCTGTGTCATTCATTAACTCTAAAGATGAAGTCAAGAGTATACCTCTCATATCGTCTTTGGATTTTGTCTCTTTAGTTAGTGAGATTATTCATAAATTTGCATGTTGCTGATCATGTCTGTTTCTTGTTATCAAATCTACATTCAATGTATCTTTTATGGCAGTCACTTTACAGTTTAGGTGAATAACCACATTGCAACTAACACACTCTGAGTACATGAAAAAGTCAGGACAAAAAATTCTTGGCTAGCCATCTTCCTCACGTGCATCTTCTCTGTTGTACAAAGTTTTATTAGAGGGTAGGATACAGCATTCAGATAAGCAGTAATTCTAAGACAGTATAGTCTAGTACTGTACCATATGAGAATTGTGAATATCTAGCTTGGCTCTTAAGAGGTCTTTAAGGTACCTCAGTCAAGAGTTTAACCTGTCTTTTTGCTGCTAACTTAAGCAACTTTAAAATACAAAACATGACTTGCTAATGCAGAAGGCGAGACTCAAAATGCCACTAGATGTGTGCCAGGTGATATACTTACTATAGTATATAGTTGGCTGTGAGTACATGTAGTTAACTTACACTGATCTCTCCCACCAGCCCATGCAACTTTTTGGCTTGTTTAGTATCTATAGGTGAGGTAGAAGTCTTATCAATAGAAGGTAGAAGGCAGCTTTATGTATTCCTATGTCATCAGTTCTTTGACTATTAACAAGCCATCTGAGAGAGCCATAAACCATGGAGAGCATATATCTAAATGAACTTATTTGATAGTCTTTAAGATTGCCCCCTACCATAGAAACCTTTGAATCTAGTCAGGAAATTGCAAATCTAATGAAGTACATTGATGTGGCTTTAATTTGGTCTATATAATTCTTTTACACAAAATGGTATTAGTGCTAAAAAGTATTCTCAAAAATTTGCTAAATATCCTTGATGGTAATGATGAAAATATTGAAGAGTCTGCTAAAATAAATTGTAAACTGCTGGGATTGGCATAATTTTTTTTTAAAGACTGCTAAGTCATTTGGCATAACATTATCCCAATTTTACTCAGCTAACTAAATGTTAAGACTCTTTTGCACAGTTGTATTATGAAGTGCTGTATTTCTTGCATGAGAACACAATGTGTAATCCTGCCAAACATTGCTGAATTGCATCTTCTAGTATCCTTCACTGTTGGCCTTGTGGCTGGGGCTGCCAGGTATTATCCAAAGTCACAATTTATGCACCTATGTGAAAGCTTTTTTTTTTAAGCCATAGTGTAGACTTATGATATATAGATATTTAAGCTTATATATTAATTCAGCAGGTTTAATCCCCAAAGTAAGAATCTTAATATTACAACCTTAAGACTACAATCTTATAAACATATATTTGGACATTGGTCCTACTGAAGTCAGTGAAGTTTGATACTGAGTAAACATATTTAGGACTGAATTTTCAAACATGTTTAATAGATATAGTAAATGTAAGAATTATATATCTGCTACTTATATCTTGAACATACCCATAGTTACATTCACTTGTCTTTTTGCTAATTTTAAGCCAAGTATCTACTAGAAAATTAGATTTATTCTCAGTTTTGCCAGAATTGCAAATTTTTAACAGAGTCAGACCTCTGGTTTATAAAATTTTAGATTGGTATTCTGACTGGCAGTGTCTGTCTCCAAAGTCTTAAGAAGAATTCTTTCCATTGATCTTCTAGTTATACGCTCTGTACTGTAATTGTGTGAAGACTAGAGATGTACAAGTCTATAAAAAGAGAAAAAATTGGTAGGAAAAATGTTTCCCTCATTTTCCCCAGGACTATATATATAGCTCCCTGTCCTTCGCAGCTGGCTTTAACAGCCCTAACAAAGATGTAGCTTTCCTATAGCAGTTGGAAGAACTAAAGATGCCAGGGATAAATGAGACTGGCCTTTGATGTCTCATGTCTTTAAAATGCTTAGAAACAGTGGAAAACATTAGTTCACTATGTGATACTTGGATGTATTGTGTAAAACATTGAGTGGATGCATTTAATTTTTTTTTTCTTTTTGGTGTAATTAAGCTCAGCAGACTATCAGGGAAACAAGACGCAGCACCTTTGCATGGTAACTGCTGTTGTACATAGCTTTTCCCCGCAGCAACTTTATGAATCAGAGCTGTCTGCATTTTAGTATGTGCTGCCATCCCCTTGTAAATCTAAAACACAGTAAAGTAGAACAGGCAGAAGTCTTGCCAGTGGGAAGGTTCTGTTCTGAAAATAATTGTGAAGAATGGGAGGTAATTCATGATAACCACTCACAGCTTCTAAATACAATCTGTAACATTTCTGGCAGGAGATCAGGCTTCCTTAAATTTTGTGGTTTCCATATGATTCACCTTCAAATCCCATAATTTCTGCAAGTAGACCTATTAAAATTGCTGAGATTTGCTAGTCATGACTAGCTTAAGTCCCATTGATTTCAGTAAGTATAGTCTCAGTGTGACTAAGTAGGGATCAAACGTTAAGCTTTTATACAATACAGTATTCTTACGGGTTGACAGTTCAGATAATATCTTAATGTATTCTACGTCATGGCTGATTATGATCTTGGCAAGGGCTTTGCTCTAAAAGTTGCCCTATAAATATTTTAAACAAAGAGATAGTTATGGAATTGTTGCCTTTGCCAATACTTGTTTGAGGAAAGGGTATGAAAGACCCAGTAAAAGTATATAATACTTTTATTATTAGAGAGTATAAAATATTCTCTAAAGCAGCTTTCCAAAACTTTATATTTTCCTGTAACACATCTGGAGCACATCAGATTGAAGAAAATTGCTGTGAAGGAATATTTGGCTATTAAGGCACTTGGAATGAAAAGCTGGGTAAATGGAGATTGCAAACATGAAGTTGCTAATCTAATTAAATTGATTTGGGGCATTATTTAGAGAGAGATGAGTTATTGTAAAGAAATATCTAAGCATTTTGTGATACCACAGAGAAAAGTAATTTTAATTTCACATGCTAAGTTCAACATACAAATATATTTTTTATCCCATAGCCCTTTCATGAATAAGGGAGTTCCTTCCTAGCAAATTACATATGCTTGCCTGAAAAAAACACTTAACACATTGACCTGGCTCACACATTTTACTAAACCATAATGTAATTTGTTCACCTTTGGCTTAGCGTGTTATACAAACCCAGTCAATTATGATTTATACAGTAAGCATGCCTAAGCAAACCATGACTTAGTGCAATGTGTGAATTTAATCACTGTCTCCAGTGTATTTTAACAAGTAGTTCAGCTTTCAATATTAAATATTGGAGTGGGTTATTCTGCACATAGATTTCTGACACATTTAATTTTGGAGTTTCTCAAGAGCTAAAAACACCAAATTCTGCACAGACTATTTCAGATTAGCTAGATATTCTTGTCAGTTATGATTTTGACGGATGATTTTTGTTTTTGTTAATCTCTGACTTGATTCTACAAATAGTTTTAAAGTGCCAAACTGAGATGTGATTATCTTTAGATACTGTCTTGATTCAATGTTACAAACAGAATAATAGAGGAATGTCTTTATTTTTTTCTTAATTTTTTGTAAATTGTTATCTAATGTTTACAGTTTGTAAATCACTCTATTTCTTTTTTCTTTTGTTTCCCTTCAGTTCTGTTCCTAAATATTAAAAAAAAGAAAAGAAAAGAAAAATTAAAAATATTGAAGTGTGTTGAATGTGCCTGCTAGGAATGTCATATCAACAAAGTCTGATTTTGGATACAATCTGTGTGAAAAATAAAAGCAAACAAAACTGGGCAGAGAAAAGGTCTGTTTTCTTCACTTACAGCCCTTGTCTCTGGATTGTTTTTGAAAGAAGAACCTAGTGTTGCTGGTAGCATTAGCCATCAGTTATACAACTGATTTCACAAAGTGAAATTTAGCTTCTATGTACAAGTATTGTTTTCTTAGATTTATATCCTGCTTTTCTCTGGCTATCTGAAATGTTCTCCTAAAAAGTGAATTATAATCATTTACCCTGGTTTAGCATCTCTGTGTTTCGAAAGGAGCATATATTTTCAGCTGGCATTCTATTTGGATTTTTGTCCTGATCTTCAAAAACTTCCAAGATCTTACATCTTTCTGTTTCTTAATTCTTATATTCCAGCACATCCTTTCCCGTGACCTTCGCTTCCCTAGTTCAGTTCAAAGGTTTCCTGCTCCCTCAGAAGATTGTACACTTCCTGTCTTGTCTCAAAACCTCTGTAAGATGCTATTTCTCTTCCATTCTTCAAATCTCTCTTCCAAATCCTCCTTTTTCATAAATCATCTTGCATAGCTTTCTAGTTCTGCTTGCACGCCATGCTGAGTAGGAATTCTGGGAGTTGTAGTCCCAACACATCTGGAGGGCAGTAGGTTGAGGAAATCTGACTTACTATGACCACACCTGTAATGAAGACTACCATGCACATTTCACTGATTAAATACTTATTTACAATGTGCCTATGCTTCTCTTCATATGAATGTTCTTTCCTTGTCAAATATTACATTCCAAGCTCATTGGAACAACAATCTATTCTTTTTGCTGTCTTTAACCATTATACCCAGTGATCGGTCAATCAATCTCTCTCTCTCTCTCCCTCTCTCTCTTTCTCTCTCTCTTGGTTTCTGCTCATGCACATGGCAGTATATTGAGTTTTTTTATTGTGTATTCATTGGTTGACATCAAGTCTATCTTACATTAAGAAACCAAATTTGGATACATTGGGAAGAGTTAAGCTCATTTCACAGGACACAAGCAGCATTCATTTAAGTATATTTTTCTAGACAACAATTTCAGGTAGTCCTCAAGTTACAATGGTAATTGGGACCAGAATTTCCATCACTAAGCGATGCTGTCATAAATGTGACGTCATGTGACCATATCACTTAGCAATGGCAATCCTGGCAGTCCCCGTTGTCTTTGTTAACCAAATCCCACTAGTCGTTAGGCAAGGAGCCATCCTGATTCAAGCCATTTCTGGCTTGATCCCTCCCAGCCCCAAGCCTCAGTAAGGTAAGGGACTGCTTCCTCTTGAACTACCCCCACCTGCCTGTCCCCTCATCTCTGCCCTTTTGACTGTCCTGCACAGTGGCACTCCTCGGCAGTGATGGGGTTGGGGCTGAAGTAGAGGCCCGGGGCCTTCAACAGTCTCAGCTGGCCACCACCATGCCTGGGCCTCTACTTCTGCCCCAGCACCCCCACTGCCACAGAGTAGTGCCTCAAGCCCCATGCCATGGCAAGCCACCCCAGTGCCACAGTGCAAAGCCCCAGCTGCCTTGCACTCTGCAGGCCTTGCCATGCCCAGATGACCTTTGCAGTCTTCCTCCTGATGTTGATAAGGTGTGCCCAGTGTGGCCCTATGCAAGGCAACTGCTGACCATGCCAGGCCTTCTTCCTGAGGCCGCTCGTGCCATTCTCCAAATAATGTGCACTGTTCTTGTGATGCTTTGGAAAGCCTTCGGAAAGCTTCTGAGGCCTTCCAAAGCATTGTGAGAACAGTGTGTGCAATTTGGAGAACAGCAGGTGCAGCCTTGGGAAGAAGGCCTGGTATGGCCAGCAACTGCCTCATGTAGGGCCATGCCAGGCACACCTTGTCAGCAGTGGGAGGAAAACCATGAAGGTCAGCTGGGTGTGGCAGGGCCTGCGGAGCACAGGGCAGTGGGAGCGGCTGGGGATTTGTGCTATGGAGTTGGGGTGGCTGGCTGCAGCATGGGGCTTGAGGTGGCATTCCTTGGTGGCGGCAGCGCTGGGGCTGAAATAGAGGCCCGAGGGCAGCAGTGGCAGACTGAGACTATTGAAAGCCCTAAGCATCTAATTTAGCCCCAGTGCCACCGCTAGGGACTGCTGCTGTGCAGGGTGGCCAAAAGGAGAAATGGGGGGGATAGGCAGATGAGGGGGTTTGAAGCACCCCTGCAGTCGTAAATGCAGGCAGGCTACCAAGCACCTAAATTTTGATCATGTGGCCTCTGGGGCACTGCAATGGTCATATCTTCGGGGACCAAGTATAAGTACCGTTCGTTCAGCACCACCATAACTTTGGTTGCTGAATGAATGTTCATTAAGTGAGGACTACCTGTAGTATATTTAGTTTTTGTAATCCTTGATTAAAGTACTTTACATAATCTACCACATCTAATCATTTTTAGTATGACTCAAAGGCAAAAAGATATTTAGGAGCACTTGGAGATGCTCACATAGCACTTGCCTGCAATTCCTTAAAGCCACTACCTTTTTTGGGGGGGGTGGCAGGTAACACAGCCACTCTTCATAGCTGCAGTACAATACCAGAAAAAGACAGGGTTTTTTTTAAGGAGCTGTAGACAAATGCTACCTTTGTGAACCCAAGTCCTCTGAAAGACCTTTTGCCTTTGGATCTCAAGTTCTGCATACCTCTGTATCTATATTTATATTGCTCAGAAGGGAGAAACGATCCATATCTTCTCTATACAAGTTCAAGAATACTTGATAAATGAAAACTAAATTCAGGATCCAAGCACAAGACAAACCATGTAAAGCAGAGAGGAGGTTCAAAAATACTTTTACTATAATGAGGACTCATCTAGTATTCAGCTGAAAAAAATTAGAAGTCCACTGAGCTAGCACAGAGCTTGTTGTTAAGTTAAGCAGCTCTTTGGATTGGAATTGATGTCTTAACTTTCCAGGAATGAGAACTTGTAAGCAAAGCTGCTTTTTTTCCTCTTGAGATACAAAGGTAATGTTCTTGGTTGACCAGCACAAATGTTGTAATTTGTTTCATAACCAAAAAAGGATGTATTTCAACCTGCAATTTTGCCTAGGGTTGTAGGCTCTGACTTGCTGTGTTTGACACAATGATGGGTTGTGCTTTGAAAGGGTGATCATTTGCACAATGGGATTTCCCTTCCCCTCTTTTTCCTGCAGGCCTCCATTGTCTCCCCCAGATCTCTGACACACAGGGAAAGGAATTGCTGTGTTCTCTTGGAGACCATTCCTGTATACAACTATTCTTAGCTGAGAAGTTGCTTGTCCAGAGCAATATAAATTGCTTAAGGTCTTGTTAGTCAATTTTTAGTGTTCCCCAAATTTAGTGTTTATAACATTCTTATATGTTATAAAATGCTCATTGGGGTGTTTAATTACTATAAATTAATCTACTGTTTTCAGTTTTTCCCAAGCTATTTGTAATTCCTTTCATAAATCCTTGTAATATTACATTAGTACTGCCATTGACAGAGTTTGGGATCATTTAAGATGGAGTTTAGACAAAGCTTTCTTAAGGTCAGTATGGTCATTAAAAATATTGCTGTTACAACTTCTTTGTCTAATCTTTTCTAAGTAATAAATTTGTCGAGTGTGTGTTTGATCTCAAGTATACTTCTGCTTCTTATTGTAGAGTGTTTGAATAAGTTTCTTTTATTGATTTGTCCTCTTAATAAAGCCATAGAGCCATTTTTTTTATTATCTCTTGGGCTAATGAAAACATGCTTGCCTTCGTCTTTCCAGTGTAGACATTCTTATTCTTGCTGCTTTTTAAAGAAAATAATCATTCTTTCATTCCCCCTCTTCTGGGGAGGAAAATATTTTATTGGTTGCCAAAGCCTCATAATAGTGCTGCAATTTAAAGCAAATAATATTTGAACTCTCTCAGTGTTAGAACAATGGATGGTTATGCTGAGAAGGAGAGAGATAAGAACTTTTTGCCTTTACAGCCACTTCTTTACATGGGTTGTGCTGTGTAAATGTCAATATCATGTACATATTCCATGAAATAATATATGAGAGAAGAAAATGTTGGCTGGATGCGTGAGAGAGGTGTGGGCCTTTTCCAAAGTAGTCCTATACTTACAAAATATCTTACATATGGGATTAATCAGACTCTGTCTCTACCATCTCTACCATTTATTTATCCAAGCCTTTTCTGTACTTTGTTGTTATTTTTCCCAGAGGTCTCCTTGGAGCTGGGAAGCATTTTGGAGAAGTGTTCTAATCTTTGTAGTGAGTTGACCTTAATGTAACTTGTATTACCTGCCAATTTGTATTGCGTGCCAGCAGATGGCAGTACCTCACCAATTGTGTCAGATCTTAGAAGCTAAACAGTGTTGGCTGTGTTTGGTTGGGGGACCACTTGAAGCCTCAGACTATAGATTAAACATCCTGGAAGAAGGCAATGGCAAACAACATTCATGCTATTGTAAATAAAACTGTATGTATGACATTGCCAGGAGTTGAGCATAACTTGAAGGAGATGTCACCTTTTTAGTGATTGTGACTTAGCAGCTCAATATGAGCAATCCTGCTTTTTTCTGAACCAGTTCTGCCTCCAAGAAAGCACCATTGTCCTATGAGACTTTTGTTAGCAAGGCAGGACAAAACACTCCCGGTCAGGGGTTTCCTGGAAGAAAGCAGCAGCAAACAACACTCCACCCCCACCCCCATTGATTCGTGCATGTATAAAATTGAAGGATTTTGTTGTGTAGCCTAGAAATGTTTTAAATAAGCAAAATGAATAGTACAATCAATTTTTTTAAATGATTTATTAGATTATTGTTATTGTTTTGATGAGAAATATGCTGGTATTGCACTAGAGGGCAGTATACCACTACTAATATGCTGTGCAGTGTCTGAAAATTCAGGTCTCTAACTTTCAGTTTCGCCCTCATAAGAAGTAGAGCAACCTTCTCTAGTATCTTTTATATAAAATTAATTCTATTGTTTGCATGCTACTGATAAGAATGAGTTTATTTGTAGAAGTATGATTTATTGACATATCTTATTTGGCTGTTTGTCAGCTTTTTGAGATGGTAATAAAAAAAATCCATGGTAAAAAAATCACAATAATGATTATGCCCTAGCCATGTTATTATAATAAATTAGTATGTCATAATATAACAAACATATCTGTAACCAATCCATCTAACACCATCATTATTAGTAAGATGATACATGATACTGGAGTTCAAAGAGCTTTCTTTCATGTTTAAAACTGGCATTTCATTTCTGTTTCTGTGAAATATTGGGAAAAATCTCGGTAGAATAACCTCCTCTAGCTTGGGTACCCACCAGATGTGTAGGCTTTAAGTCCCAGAATTCTCTACATGGCCTTGCTGGTGGGGAATTCTGAGAACTGAAATCCATACTAGGGAAAAGCAGCAATGGGACAAGTTGATGATCACAACTACATTTTCCATTTGAGCATATCTTCAGAGTATTATTGAAAACTACATCATAGAGTTATATGATGTTATTACTATTATTTCTTTATTGTTTTTCATTTGGTTGTTTCTTGTTTTAATCCTGTATTCACCTCCCAAAGTTGCATTTGCAAGATGGGCAGCTATGCAAATTGATATCATCATCACCTGGTCTGCAAAAGTCCACATGACTGCTAGATGGAAGCTAAGAGTTACTGTTTTCTGTATCTCTTTGTTGTGATGTAGTTGTTATTCAGAGGTTTGTAGGCCAAATACAGTAGTCTGGTATGTTGTTATGCCAAATGGTTCTAATTACATAGTATAGGCTGGATTGGGTTGGGTTGGGTTGGGTTGGGTTGACAGGTTGGAATAGAATGCTTGAATGGACCTGCTTAAGCGATGAACTTTCCTCTGATTAAGTAATTAGTTGCTACTTTATTATTAGCACTACCTTAGCACTACCTTAATTCAGTATATTTGGGTTTTTTTATTGATGAAATTAACAGCTTTTTGTTGTGATATGTACTTGAGTAAGAAATGGCAATTTTCTGTATTCCATAGGTAGAAAGAGTCTTTATTTTCTCTGTAGGCACCACCTTCCATGGTCAATAATGAACAACGTCAGCACGCTGAACACATATTTTTATCGTTTAGAAAATCAAAATCGCCATTTGCAGTTTGCAAACATATTTTAGGTAAGTCCTATGTTTCAGTCAGTGTACCATTAATTCATAATAATATAACTTTCTAAAACAGGCTAAGGATATATGTGTAAAATGCTGTTCTTCCTACCAGTGTAGATATGGATTTATAGGTTCAGATATTAAGCACTGTTAACTTGAAAGTAAGCCTCATTGATCTTAGTGAGTCTTGGTTTTATATAAATATAGTTAAGTTTGATTCAGATATACAAACATGACTGATCCCAGAAATTGAGGTCTAAGGCATCCTTACATCATAGTAAGAGCTATGCCACTTAATTTATGCCCCTCTGCAGAAACTACAGTGATTTAAAGTATTTCTGGCTTTCTTTTCCATGAATTGTATTCAGAATGAGTTGCAGTATTTAGAAGGTCATAACAAAACCAAACTGAAGAAATAATATGTGTTTAAGAAATTAATGTTAATAAATGCTTAATAACACATCCAGACAAGGTCCAACAGAATACAGGTAGTCCTCAGTTAACGACTATCTTGTTCAGTGACCATTCAAACTTACGATAGCGCTGAAAAAGTAGATTTATGACTGGTCCTTGAACTTAGGCTGTTGCAACGTCCCCATGGTCACATGATCACAATTTGGGCACTTTGCAACTGGTGCTCATTTATGATGATCGCAGCGTTCTGCAGACATAAGATTACCATTTGTGACCCTCACAGCTGGCTTCTGACAAGTAAAGTCAATTGGAAAGCCAGCAGGAAGTCGCAAGTTGCAGTCACATAATGTTGCGCTTAATGGCCGTGGATGATTCACTTAACAATTGCAGCAGAATTGACATTGTTAAGTCAGGCACTGTCATATGATGTTTTTTACTTAACAACTGCTTCACTTAGCGATGGAGTTGCCAGATCCAACTGCAGTCGTTAAGTGAGGACTACCTGTAAAGCAGTTATTTTTTGGCATTTTAATTGCAGTAGTGTTGTTGCCAAATGGAAATCTCTGGGGAGGGTGTTACAAAGAGGCATCCAGAAATAGTAATAATAGAAAAACGTTATGGGGAGATTGGTAAAGGCAGTGGTGTACATGCTTCTCAAGAAAAGCTTATGCACTGTTGGAATAGAATCTTTTGATTTCAGACTGCTGTTTTCTGTTTTCTTGCTGGATGCAGGAGTTGAACACAACATCATCATCCCAGTCCCTTTTAGGGATTGTAAATAATATAAATTATAATTGTGGCTACTGATAGTTTTAACCTTTCTTTACTTGTTGGATCAAATGCACTGAATTGGAAGATAGCAAAATATTGCAGAATGATTGTAGCCACTGGATTTTCATTGGGAGAATTGTCTCTGAAAGTGCCTGCTTTTTGCATTAATGTGTGGACCATTCCCATAGCCTTTAAAAATTGCTTTGGGTTTAACACTTATTTATGCCTGATATTTATTTGTCGCTAATTTTAACTTGTTGATGCTAGTGCTTCAGTAACTTGTTATTTCTGCTGTTGATTTATATATTTTTATATTGTTTTAGTCTGCTGCAAAATATATTTAGGTATGTTTGAATGTTGTAGAGTACAGATTTATGATTGCTGTGAACTCTTTAGAGAGAGGTAGTCCTAAAATCCAGCCTATAATTTCAGACATAAATAAAAATAAACTTTAAAAGCTATTTTTCATTTGGAGATTTACAAGATATGTTTTCCAAGCTTTTGCCTGTGGATTATGAGTTTATAATTTTGCATTTCTTTAACAGAAACTAGTAAAGTGGACTATGTCCTTTTTCAAGCTGCCACAGCGATAATGGAAGCAGTTGTACGAGAATGGATTCTGTTGGAAAAAAGCAGTATAGAGTCACTACGAACATTCCTTTTAACATATGTCTTACAAAGGCCAAAGTAAGTACAAAGCATTTGTTTAAAACATTTATACAGATTCTTAAATAAGAACTTTAAAAATTATATGCTTTCCTGTTGAGATAAATAAAATCCACATAATGAATTGGATTCTGTTTTCATGGCCAAAGAAAACATAATTCACTGGTAGTGATTATGTGCTGCAAATACAGAAGATAGTTTCCATCCCTGAGATTTCCAGTTAAAAACATGATGCAAAACGTAATGGGAAGACAATCCATGATGATTCCAGAAACAATACTAATTGGAACACAGAACACTTGGTCTACTTGATATAAAAGAACTTCTTATGTTCACATACGCTAGTAATTGGTGATGGTAGTGGTTGTTTGGAACCTCTGAGATTCTTTCTTCAAGTTGGTGTATTAGGAGGGATGTTTCACTCTTGGTAGGGCCACTTCTAAAAGCAACCAGGTAGTCATACCCTCGTGGAGGTTCTGCTTATTGGGCTTTTGCTGTTCAGTGATTCCTCTGCCCTGTGTAAGCCCGTCCATTACCTTATATCTGTTTGAACAGTGAGGAATGTTGCATGAAAGAAGAGATTGCTCAAAAGAAAGTTGAAGCACTATCCAGTATACATACAGTTTCAGTGCTCCAGAGAGGCTTTGACTGATGCACAAAGGACAGCTTAAAGAGTGGGAAGGAAAAAAATGAGAAAGATTCTCGCATTTAAGTAAGATTGTGGCCTTAGTCACATGGGATTAGTGCACATAATCATGTGATAAAACATGGGATTAGTGCACATGATTAACTAACATCTGCCTGTCTGTCTCATAGGTGTTCTAATAGGCTTCTCAGAGCCTGAGAAAGAGGATGTCAATTTGCAAAATATTATAAGTACAGAACATTTGCATGCTCTTCCTTTATCAGGAAAACAGGTAGCCACCTCCCCAGCATATCAACAGATAGTTAGCATAAGGATCAAGAAAGCTCTGTCTTAACAAACTTTAAAAATAAATTGGGTACTAAAGTAAATATATCCAGTTGGTAGATTTCTATAACCTAATTCCATTTTTCATTTCAACAAATGTGATTAATCTTCCAGGATAATGTTTGTTAATCATTTTAATATAATTTAGAAAATGAGGAACCTATTGCTGACTATAAACTGTCCTTTCAGCTATAACTGCTCTGAATAAAAAGCTTAAAACAATTCAGTAAGTCTAAGAGTACATTTGAAAATCAACAGGCAAAATAGCTAATATCAGGGCTGAATCTAATGCTTGATCCAAATAAACGGATGTTACATTTCTAGAATCTAATTCAGCCAGATAAAACAGTTTGTTGTAAACAGCTATGAGATTTCCATAGTCACTGTATAACAATTTAATAAATAAAAGTTAGCAATTGTGCTGTGTATAGGAACTGTGCAATTACGTAGGCAGAAAAAACAGAAGTTGCTGCAGGATATGAACTGTATCTGGCTCAAAGGCTAGATTCTCCCCATCCCCACAACTGCCTCACATGCCCAGAGGCCAGGTGACATTTTGGTTGGTAAATGTCAGTCTGACATTCGTCCATTGCCTCTCTCCCTGACATTCTCCAGCCTCTTTGCAGAGGAGAAAGAACGAGCCAGTTGCTTCCCCCCACCTTTTACATATGTAGTAAGGGACTACTTTCTCTGTGTTCATGGGGAATTATCCCCAGCCTGTGGGTCAGGAGAAGAATCTGTGCCTGAGGATGTCAGAAGATAGGGCTTTCCCCTTTCCACAAGCTCTGCCTGCATTTGCCTCCACACAGAGAAAATTAAATGCTGGGACAGTGTGGACACTGAAGACTAAATTAAAAGGCTGGCAGGCCACATCCCATCCACATGCCAGAGGTTCCCTACTCCTGGCTTATAAGAAAAATATGTAAATTGTATTTAATTATCCTGACAACACAAGAAAATCGAACTCAAAGCAGTAGCAGACATAAGAATTTTACAGATAAGTAGCCCAGTCGCTCCTGCTTTCTAAAAGCAGTACAACTAAGGGTTTTTTTGCTTTGTAAACAATAGTGTGGTCATCTGGGTCAGTGCTGAATATATTTTTATTGTTACTTTGCAGCCTCCAGAAATATGTGCGGGAACAGATATTGTTAGCAGTAGCAGTAATAGTGAAACGAGGGTCTTTAGACAAGTCAATTGAATGCAAGAGCATTTTTCATGAAGTCAGCCAGTTGATAAGCAGCGGCAATCCCACAGTGGTAAGTTCTCATGTTTAAAAACATACATCTTCCTTTGCAAACTTTGGTATTTGGACATTTTTCCATCATTATACTAATAATTTACTTTCAGGAATAATTTAAACCCTCTCCCTCCATCCTTGTGTCTTCCAACTCTGCTGGAATTGCTATGTCCATTGAGCATTCTCAGGGTTGTAATCAGGGCTGTGGAGTAAGAGTCGGAAGCAATTCTTGGGTTACTGAAGTTGGAGTTGGTAAAAATGTACTGACTCCAACTTCTAATAAATTTAAATTGTATATAATATAAAGAATATGTCAATATTCCTATTTCATAGATAATAATTTAGATTAACCTATTAATCTATAACTAGATAAAAAATAGATTAACCTATTTTTTTCAGGTTATATTTTAATTTCAAGTTCTCTGCAGATTTCAAAATATATATTTTGATAAAAATGTAACCTCATTGTTTTTATTTTTTAGCTTTTATCCTTTGTTTAAACTATAAAGTTACTGAATGTTTATAATTTCTTTAATGAGTAAAATTTAAAAAAAACAATGTCTTTGATAAAAATATAACCTCATTGTTTTTATTTTTTTAGCTTTTATCCTTTGCTTAAACTATAAGATTACTGAATGTTTGTAATTTCTTTAATAAATAAAATTTAAAAAACAATGTGTTAACTATAGCCTTTAGACCCAATTAACAGGTTAGGGTTCTAAAATGTTGCCTGCTGATTCACATTGGCAGTGATGAAATGCCCTGTATGTTGCGTGCTTGCAGTTGATATAGGAAATATATAATTAGTATATTTATAATTTATTTCTTATATCGATATATAATTGTCAGAGTCGGAAATACCATGAATAAAGGAGTTGGAGTTGAAGGTTTTATGTGCTGACTCCACAGCCCTGGTTGTAATCACAACATAGTTGGAAGTAAGGAGCTGAAGAAAAATGCATTAATTCAAAGAAATTCCCCATTCTGCTACATGAGTAGGTCAGACTTAAGCTGCTCAAAGGAAAAAGTTTGCCATTAAAAGGAAAAATGGGGAGGCAGCTGCACAATATATTTAGCGATTGCAGTATAGCAATAAATTACATTCTATTACGCTGGCATCAATGGCATCGGTATGCTTGGATTCAGTTTTGACACTTAATTACAACATAAATTATTTTTGACTCTCATATATTTTTGACTCCCCAGTCAAATTATTAAGTGTAGATGTTGAGGTTGAGCACTGAACTGCCATATTTGAAATGCCACCACTTTTTGTATCAGAATGGGTTTTCCAATAGTTATTAGAGATTTCCTTGTATTTGGTTTGGTTTACATCTGTTCCTTGCTGTGTTCTGTCTGTGAGTCAGCTGTTGGAATTGCCTTGAGGAAAGACCTCTTCCATTCCCCAGGGAAGTGGTGTGGTTGGGTAGAAGGGGTGTGTGTCGACACAGAACTGAAGATGGCAATACAAAATTTACTCGTGTTACATTTTTAGAATCTGATGAGGAAATATCCTCCACCCTCTCACGAAGCTCTAAATAGAAATCCAGCACCTTATTTCCACATGCGCCATTAGTTCCAATTCCATATGCTGTGCCAGAAAATGAGATTCAAAATGTTCCGCTCTGGAAATGAGTTATCTGTACTGCTTGTTGAAATCTTTGGTAGCTAAAATGGAATGACCTGAGAGATCTTATCTGCAATAAAATGAAACCAATGCTATGTATATAGCAGCAAAAAGCTCTAAGAATAAAACAATACATGTCACAATGCTACAAAACATACAAATATTTACAAATCCATTTGCGTGAAGTGATGACAACTTCAACCTTATTCTAATAAAGTCTGAGTTGAATATTTGTCAGCAGTTTGATTAGTTTAAACTTTCCCCAACTTCGTGACTGTCAGTATACTGTAACTCCCATTGGAGGACTAGGGCAAGATTGGAATTCATACTTACGCTGTTTCTCCTCCCCTCTTTTTCCCATCTGGCCAAAGGAAACAAGTAGCTTTCAGGTTATTCAACTCCAAGTCTGGCTCATGCTCCCATGTGAGTTTCCATGTGTCCATTCTCCTTTTGGTCAGCAAAGCTCAGTTCTTCCTGTTCCAATTTTCCTTCCTTATCCATCCTTCAGTGATCCTGGTCACAGTCATTTTATCACTGTTTCCACAGATTTTTTTGCAACTCATTTGGTCATGCTCAAGAACACATTTTTAAAAAATCAATTTTTGGACTAGTCCAATATTATGATTATTTGTAATTATTGGACTAGTGCAGGCCTCTCTTCTAACAATGTTTTAATTGTTCCAAGTTTCAGGGTCTAGCTCCAAAGCTTGGCAATCATTTTGTGTATGCATATACAGGAGGATATATTCCTTCTCCCAGGCATAACTCCCAGGCAAAAATAATTCTGTTGAATGAAATAACTAGAATTCTTTTTATGGGGATTCATAGAGCAGTAACCCAAATACTTGAGATACCTTGTAGCCTTCCTGTGAAGGAAAGAAAATCTGTCAGCCTGCATGTCCTGAAGTTACATAGGACATCCCCCCTGCATAATGGTTACAACTGAAAAAAAGTAAGATGAAAATTTTTAGTGCTGAATGAATTTTATCATGCCAGATATTTTTTCTCCCCAAGATTTATTTCATTTTTCGAGAGCATGGATAGGTTGGGTGCCTGTACTGGAAGAAGAGAAAGAATCAATTTCCTGAGAGATACTGTTGAACTGACTTGGTAGCAGAGGGAAGACTCAATTGAACAAGTCCCAGATTTATATTTTGCAAGTACTAGAGGTGGGAGGATTTATCAAAAACAGACACCTATCAAAAACCTATGGCATAAAGCCAGGATGAAAAATTCTCTGGTTATTGATTTAGGAATGAAAGGTGAATCTTATCACTCATGAAGTGATCAGTCTTCATAATAAATGTCCTTTTCAACAATTAGAAGGCACTTCTCAGTTCCATACTACATTATAACCTGGTTATATACTCTGGTTATTATTTCACAAAGATTTATATTATTGCCAAGTATGGGATATCTCTATTGTACATTTACCTTTACACACCAACTTTTTCTTCTGTGAACTCCAGATGAGATACATAGTTCCTTCCTTCCCATTTTATCCTCAAAATTCTGTACGGCTAACGATTACCCAGTAAGCTCTTGCGTCTCAGTAGAATTGGTCTCTTCTGCCATAGTGTGATGCCACTCTCTTTCTTACAGTTGAAGTTGTTTGATTTACTGTTTTAATGTGCAACGTTTGTTTGAGTTGAATTTGATAGTTCTAAGGCCTGATGCAGACTGCCTGTTGATGATCCCTCAGCAGGAGACTTATATGTACAACTGAATGGTTGATTATGTGCCATCAAATTGTTTTTGACTGTTAGCAACCACATAGATTTTCTCCATGACAATCTACTTATATCTACAGCTGGTGGTATTTAGTAAATAGTAACTTACATTTAGAAAAAATATAAAAAAACATTTTAGTTACTCACTGAGGCAAAGGAAGAATGACGCTCACACAGTGTGATTTTATCTTAGGGAACTAATCCCCATACCTTTTGCATCTTTTCCCAGTGTGGCCAACATTGGTCTCTGATGGACAGAGCTTCTGCTAAAAAGCCAATTACTAATTTTAGTCTGCTTAATTCATGTTTTCCACCACTGATTCCAAGATGCTGAGGATATGTATATGAGATAGACTCCACTTAACCACAAATGCCTGCAGCTCATTGGTGCTGGACCTCAGTACAGAATTCTCTTTCTGCTTCGGCTATTTGAAGGATTCCCCTTTCTGAGACCTGGAGTGCAGCTTCATCATTCTTTGTGTGTGTGTGTGTGTGTGTGGCTGTGTGAACTTTCAGCTGCCTATGGAGCTGCCTCATATCAATATATAAAAATAGTCTGTTCAACAACTTGTCAAGTGTTGCTTCTAATATGTTCACTGAGTTTAATGTATGCCTGGAACGGGGTAAACATGTTCACCGTGAGCTATGAAAAATAACAGAATTGGCTGATGAAATTAGCTGTTTGTCAAAAGCAGCATGAAATAAAAAATGAATCATACTTCCACCTCACTCTCCGCAGACAACAAAACCAAATCCAAAAGAGATCTAAGAAGACACTGATAAGTCACCATCCCTAGTTTTATGTTTGACACCACTAGCTTAAGTCTTTGCACTGTTATCTTTTTTGTATGTTTTAGGATTGGACGTGCAGAATTAATTTCTGGCTGTAATATAAAACAAAACCTGAAAAAAATTTAAAAAATAAAAAGGTAAAAAAGATTAAAGTGATTGCAGAAGATCAGGATTTCTTCAGATCTATCAAAGACTGTTAAATCATTTGCGTGCCATAAGAAGGAGCAATCCAAATGTCCATTATGCTAATTACATTTAATATAATATAAATCACCTTTAAAGGTCCGGAATAGATTGGCTGTATAAGTGTTATACTAAACTGGTTTCCCAAGTCCAGTATATCACATTTTAAAATTCAGTATAGAATATTGTTTGTAGGAAAAGATGATAAGACTGCAGCCTCTGTTTTTATATTTGAAAGCAGCTTAGAAAATGGGAATAACATTATACTGTACATTGAAGATTTTTCTTGAAAATTTGAGTAGTCAAGAGTGTGCTAACTTGGCTAGCCGTGGTTAGCCATATTTAAACACAGATGCTTTATTATCAGTTTTTCCTCAGGGGAAAAAAAGGTGATTTCTGTAGACAGTCTCTCCTGTGCCTGATCTGTTCCCCTCCCCTCACATTGGGGATTGGAGAGGAAGGGATTACAAGACAGTAAACAGGGACACAGTGGGGAATACGCCAGGCTGTTTGTGTAGTGCGCTCATAGCTCCCAGCCCCTTGGGGCTGCTGGTGCCACTGCATTGCTTTCAATGTGTAAAGCCCAGAGTCACTTTGTTGAAGTGGGCGGCTATATAAATATGATAAATAAATAAATAAACCCTAACTCTGATTTACTTTATCAGATTACTTATTTTTTGAACACTGCTCTGGGCTCCTTTCTGAACCAAATATTATGTAATTGCACAATAAGTATAAGTGCTTGGCTCCCCACCTTTGAATGTGTTGGTATGAGAACCAGTGGCCTCATGTTTGCTTCAGTTATCCTCTCCCTCTCATTTTGGGATAGGTTGTGGTGACTCCTAGGATGAGTTTTTATTCTGGTTTCTGATACCATAAATTTTCTTGCATGAAACCATTGGGGATTCAGTAAATCATGATTAAGTCAATCATGGCTTAGTGATAAGTGCTTTTTACTTTCCAATGTATCCTTTTTTAAAAATAATTTTTATTAATGTATTATTTCTTATTAATCCATTTTTGAACAAACATACATAAAATAAAAATGAACAGTTCACCACACATGAAGAAAAAAGGACAAAAAATAATAAATGAAAAGATAAAAAAGAAAAATCTGTAATTACCAATACGTTCCAAGTTCATATGATGTTATAACTCTAAAGGGAAAACTAAGCTTTCGGTGTTCACCAAGCCTCTCCAAGATTTTTTTTTCCAAAGGGAGAGATAATGTGACATTTTCTGATTGACAATATATAATTTTCTCAAAAATTACACATCTCTGAAATCCAATCCTTTATATCTGGAGTTATAGTATTTTTCCATCTCCTAAAACATTTGGTTTTTCCCAATAATTCTGTCAACATATTGTACAACATTACTCCAAAAGGGAGTTAAAAGTGCCTTCAAATTTCTTGAAACGCCAACATAAATAATCATTAGTGATAAGTGTGTTATATATCATTCAGGGTTTATTCTTATTTGTTAGCCTCTGCTTTTATTATATCTAAGGTGAATTTTAGTACCTTTTCATCTGACAGAGGTTGTTCAAGGACAAGAAATTAAAGAAAGTCACTTCTAAGCTATTCTAGAGAATGTTTTGATTTCTGTTTGCTTCCATTACTAGCAGAGTTGCCTTGTGTCACTGCACTTGCTTCCACCCACTGTATTAGTTGTAAGTATCTCTTGAAGGATGTTATCAAATACTTCCTGTCTTCTTAGGCATCAGTTAACACTGACAATATGGATTTCACAGAAGCATCTGAGAAGAACAGCAGCCCTATAAATCATCTTGACAGTATCTGAGAATGATTTAAGACAGTAGGATTAACTTGATAGGCTAGGAAAACACAAGTGTGCAACCTCTTTGCCCAAAGCGCATTATTTTTTTGCTGTTTCCATAGATACTGAGATAAAGATATTTTCTTTTGCATAGAAAAGAGTAAGATCATGGATTCTGATGTTTTGAGAATTAATTTTTTAAAAGGCAATTAATCTAAGCCAAATGTTCCTTTTTATGCTGGTGATTGAAGCACACATGCCTGATGCAGACACAACAGTTTTAGCTCTGAAATTTATTCTCTGATCAGTTTCTAAGTTCTAGACAGGTGTATACTAGCCTCTGTATTTTCCTAAACAGCCTTTGAACTCTTATATCCCTTTCATCCTCTGTAACCTAAGCACACTCAAATAGTGGTGCACGTTTTCCACCAACAGCCCAGTCGCAAGTGTGAAATCCATTCTTACATTCATTATAGCTTTAATTTTTAATTTAAACGAAGTTCTTTTTTGAAGGCATGAACCATCCTTTATAAGAATGCAATAATATACAGGAATATTCACAGTGTTGTCTGTTTTTCAGTGCATTGCTGCACTATTGTTTTGTTTTGTTTTTGTTTTAATTGTGAAGTAGCTTTTAGAGGGAGTTTATTAGAAGTTTCTTAAAAGAAAAAGAACAATGATGGTCTGGGACTGCTTAACTTCCACTGGGTATCTGATTGCCCAGTTAATCTCTCTTAGCACATTCTGATTGATCTTCTGTTAGAGCAGCTGAAAGTCTCTTTTAAGCATGGCAAACTTTTATAACTACCCAACTGGAATAAGTGCCAGGCTATTCTAAGAGATAATCCACTCTCCAAACAAGAGAAGTATTTTATGTTGTCAGACAGGGTTATTGTTTGAGTATGTAATTTGTTCATATGGTAGAACTCATAACATTTCTTTTAAGTGAGGCAGCAGACTAGTTTTATAGATTCACCCTTAACTGGAATGATGTTCTGTCTGTAGTTACTCACTAAATTTGTACTATTAGCCCAATTGTTAAAAGCAAATATTTTGGCTATCTTTGCTCTAATTTTTTGGTAGAGCTCTATGATATCTGAAAGTAGAGCATTCTGACTCCAGAAATGTGGCTCATACAGTTGTATTATCTTTAGCCTTTTATCTGTTCTTGCACAATCCATGACTAATGTTAGGTATGTTTTACTTAACCAAGTTTGCAAATCTTAGTTATGACACAGCTGTAGATAGTATCTAGCTAATACCAGTGTAGATATAATCATTCATTACAGTTAAATGAGATTGGGAGAGTGGGCATGCTTTGGGTCCCATTGATCCAGCAGTGTCATATAGTGGGACCCAGGAAATGTGCCTTATCTATGATGGTGCGTGCCCTCTGGAATGAGATCCCTAAGAGATCTTCAACCTTGTTACTTCCAAAGGTGTTTGACAATGCATCTGGAAAGCAACAGGTTTGATAAGACTGATGTAGAATATACCCTTTGGGGTATATTCTGATATCAGGGAACCATATCAACCTATCTATTTTAAAAGAATCAAGCAGGCCAAGCATTTCATCATTCCACAATCAGAGCTATAATGCAAATATTTCTACCACCAGACAATAAGAGAATAACATTCTCATTCAGCCAGTGCAGAATATGGCAGAGCGGGTAGTTAATGGCTTCTGTTATTCAGTGCATGTGACACCACTGCTCCACAACCTACATTGCTTCCCAGTATGCTTCCAGGTGCAATTCAAGATGCTGGTAATTACCTTTAAAGCCCTTCGTGGCTTGGGGCCAGGTTACTTACGGGACCCTCTCTCCCCAGTTGTTTCTACCTGCCCGATCTGTATGGCAGGAGGGGCATCAGGTCCCATCTGTTGGGGAGTGTCATTTGGTGGGACCCAAGAGGAGAGCATTTTCTGTCATGGCAGCTGTCCTCTGGAATATCATCCCTCCGGAAATCAGATTGGCTCCGACCCTACTGGCCTTTTGCAAGGCTTTGAAGACTTGGTTCTGTGCTCGAGCCAGGGCCCCTGGGTGTGTGATGGAGCCCATTTTTTGGTTGTACTGGCGCTATTATGTTTTTGTAATTTTCTCTTGGCTGCTATGTGCTTTATGTTTCTGAGATGGGCAGCCTTATAAATCTAATAAAAATAAAAATAAAATATAACATTTTTTGTTATTGCAGTTAGGGAGTCCAGGATCATTACAGAAATCAGCTATTACATTCAGCTTGAATATATATTTCACATAAATTTCTAAAATTTTCTTTTTATCTGTCTGGGCTTTATATAGCAAAGACGACTATCAATTTTGTACACAGTGACTGTGATAACTAGCTGTGTGTGGGGTCAAGGTACTGACATCAGAGGCATTTCTGAACAAAGATGTTGCAGTTGGTGGGTGGATGGCACTACTGTCAGCTGTTGCATGACCTCGCATAAATAGTATCATCACAACTTTAATCTTTCGGGTGTTCAGAGGTAGTGTGCATATTTCTGTTTAACCCCTGGACGCTTGCCGGCATTCATGACCCTTTAACAATTCCTATTCCTCTGCCTGTCCATGGCACCTTGGCTCCAAATAGTCTAGGAATAAAGCCAATAGTTATATACTTCCCTTGTGTGTACATCTATTGTGAGAAATATAAAACATGCTATCTTTTGCATAATATATGGAGGAGCTAGATATTATGAAATAATCATTTACCAATTTGGTACTTGAAAATTTACCTTAAGCATTAAGCTTTAAATAATTTGGAGGAAGAGGTACCTGCGCATTATTCATATATTCTGGAAATCTACATACTTTGTATTTGGCAGTTTTATACATATGTTTTTCAGTGTCAACTAAACTCACAAGCACAGATCTCTTCTACTATTCTGTAGAAGAGTTTAGTGACATATATGGGTGGTGGTGTCTTTGTATTTAGCCATCATTCTAGACAAGCCTTATTAACTTTCAGAGTGAATGCCTTTACTCTTGGGGAACCATAGCTCTAATACTACTAACTTAACCACACAGGTTTTAAAATTTCATTAGGAAGGCATTGATTATAAGAATTTGTTAGCCAAATAGCAGAATTTGACTGACCCAGCATGTGGCTCTCACATATAAATATGTTTATAGCAATGACTGAAATGCTCCATAAAGTCTGTGTATCTAATCCACTCCTTTAGAAATAAGAGTCAATGAGGGAACCACAGTTTTCTCATAAAATGGACATTTCTAGCTATAGTGCTCTGTTTAAACTGATCTCTCCCTGCCAATATTAACTCACCTTCAAAAATTAGTTCCAGTCCTATTTTGAACTCCCTTGGTGGGGGCGGGGGGGGGGCGGACAAAGAGCTTTTGGGGAACAACAAGGGAGTGGGCACCTAGATATGACTGTTTAGACCATTACTGTTTTTATGAGTTTTACTCTATTTTATTGCTATTTTATTATGTTTTATGTCTTTTTTTAATGTTTGGGGGTTGTAATCATGGCACCATGCAGAATTGCCAAGTAAATAAATTAATGTTCCTGCTTCTGAATTAGTAAGCATTCTCTGAAGGGTCTATTATACACAAAATAGTTTCTCCATATTCTTTAACAACCATGGAGTTCAAAAACAGCAATGCAATGACATCAATCCTAAATAGTCCAAATAACAAGTGTTTTTGTTGTATAAATCCAAATCTGAGACTGGAAGTTGCATTTTAGCATTTTTTAAAAAATGAGTAAAATATCTGATATGATATAGTAAAGATTTTGTACACCAAGTTATTCAGTTAATAAATCTTTTCTCATCAAATTTTCTC
Source organism: Python bivittatus (assembly GCF_059951505.1). Classification (NCBI taxonomy): domain Eukaryota; kingdom Metazoa; phylum Chordata; class Lepidosauria; order Squamata; family Pythonidae; genus Python; species Python bivittatus. Next base: position 19,747,132 of record NW_028277056.1, on the reverse strand, counting down.
AGCAAACTCTGGCCTGTTCCATATTAACTGCATTGCTAAGTGAGTTCTCAAGTTCAAGTAAAACCAGCAACATTGGACTAAGCATGGAGTTCCACGGCAATTGCAAACTAATATTTCAGGTAAATAAAGTATGTGTTTCTATGTTTCTAAGAACAACATGAATGGGAAAGATCCATTATACCTGCAGACCTATGCAAGAAAATAATGTAGTATCTATATGCAGAATGAATTAGGCAGCCTGGCCTTTCTAAACTGCAGTTTATGTGATACTTTTTTCTGTTCCTTCTCTCTCATATATCTCCACAGTTACTCAAATGTAAGTAATGACAGTTGAACTACGATGCATATCATAGGTCAGGACAGGTTGCAAATACTATCAAAGAAGTTACTAGAAATAAAAATGGAAAGCAATCCAGAGAGTAGAATTCCTCCCCAAATGATAGGAGCTTAGAGGAACACAACTTTGAATAAAATAAGTGCAAGCAGACCAAAAAAAAAACCCCAAAACATTTGAGCAGCCATATCACTAATGAAGTTTTAAAAAATCCAGCAATTAAAAAAAACAAAACATCTTTATGCTCCTTGGAAGCAAAAGGTAGCTAGAAAGGAGTTAAAGTTGTACACATTATTGGCTGAAACCAGATAACTAGGTCCAGATGCTGTCTATCCAAGTGTTTTTGAAGAACTAACATGTGAAATTGCTGATCTTCTAGGAAAAATATGTAGCATTATTCTACTTGTATTAGAGAACTGGAAAGGAATACAGGAATTATCAAGGAAGATGTGGGCCAGAAATTTAACATCTGTTCTGGGTAAATGGTAGAAAGCATGATTAAAGATAAAATTATCTGTCATATCAAAAATAAGCTAAATAAAAAAGTAAACAATTCTCTTTCAAAAGTAAATCCTAAATCCTGTCACATTAACTATTTCCTAGTATATTTATTAATCAAGGAGACATTGGTGGATTTTTCAAAAGGCTTTTGTTAAAAGTTTCTAAAAATTCCTGGACAAACTTAATGTCATAGGAGAAGATAAAATATTAACAAACACTGAAACTGGTTCAATGTAAAGGGATGCACATTGAGGGAAAAATTTAACTGCCCATTTACACTACTGAGCATGATAGTGATCAAGGGACTGTAATGTCAGTCTTACATTGTTTGGAACTCTTCAGGAAAAAAGTGAGTAAATGTGCTTCAATTTGAAGAAGTATAAAGCAATGCATACTGGGTGAGGACCCATAACTTTACACATGCACTGATGAAGCCAGATGTGTATTACTAATCAGGAAAAAAACAAACTTGAAGATGTTAATGACAATATCAATTCAGTGTGCAGCAGCTGTGAAAAAATTATCAAGTGACTTGAACACCTTCCTTATGGGAAAAAAGGCTAGAATATTAGTTTGGAAAAAGATAACTGAAGGGGAGCATGGTCAAGCTGTGTAAAATGCATGGCCTAGAGGAAGTGGATAGGGAGACATTTTTCTGCATTTCTCAAAACACTAGGACTAGTTAACTGGTTGGAAGGAGATTTAGGACAGAGACACGGTGTATAATTAACCTGTGAAATTCATTACCATGCTGTGTGGTGATGGCAACTAATTTATATTGCTTTAGAAGGGGACTAGATAAATTCATGAAGGACATTTATACTGAGGGCTATTAGTGTTATTTCCTGGTTGAGTGCACTTATGTCTTCAGATACCAATGGTAAGGGAGCAATAGTGGTTTTTTATATAAATATCTAAATTTATACAAATAGTGTTGTTTCTCCAACTCCTACTTGTGAGCATCCCAAAGGCAACTGGTTGGCCACCATGAGAAACAAATGCTGGATTGAAATGGGTTTCATAGCCATCATGGCTATAATTATATTCTTATGACAAATTAGGTAAGAGAACCTCTTCTCATCAGTAAAGCTGAATGGTGAGTGATTCAGGACAGAAAAAAAGGAAGTGCTTCATACTCAGAGGCAGAGGCATATCAGAGGTAGCGTGTATCGTAATGCCATATGAGCAGATGATGGAATTACACTCCTTTTCCTCTTCGTGGGTTTCCTATAGGCTTGTAAGGTATAGCAGACTGGGCTAGATGGTTTTTTGATCTGATTCATATACTTGATCAAACTAAACTTGTCAGTTGAAAAAGAACTGAGTGTTAGTTTAGTAGCAAGCACGTGATCTCTGGGAAAAAGATTCAGTCCGTGAGGTACACAGTTAGACTGGTCCGAGTAATGTAATTCAAATGTTTTACTTGATTTGTCTACTGATTTATATTATGCCAAATTGAAAAATTATTAAAACATCTGGTTTTTGTTGTACACAGGAGGATGACCTCCGTCAGATCTTCATGCTCACAGTAGAGGTACTACAGGAATTCAGCCGGCGTGAAAATCTTAATGCTCAGATGTCTTCAGTCTTTCAGCGTTACCTTGCACTAGCCAATCAGGTCTTAAGCTGGAATTTTCTTCCTCCAAATTATATCCTTTTGATCGTTTGTCAAAATTCAGTGAAAGTATAGCCTCAGCTTCAGTAGTGAATCCTGTAAAGCAGGAGCAATATATCTTAAATCTAAAGTAGATTAAAAACCTAGAATCCTGGAAGGGTAACGGAAAGTAGATATAATGATTGTTCCAAAGTAGAATGACCAAATCTTGGGTATATAGTCATATACTTCTTTATTCTTTCCTCAGCCAGGAAAAAAAATCTAATCTATTTAAAAAATGTTGCTTACATGAAAAAGCTAGATATGGTGTGTGTGATAAAAATTGATGAATTTAATAACAGGATAATATGAACATAGAGCATGATGATGATGATGATGATGATGAAAGTTATTCTCTAAACTGGGTCCTTTTATACTACGTAAAAGTGGAAACCACATGCCCCATAGTTTAAACTTCTGAAACAGCCCATTGCTAAATGTCTGAGGAGGCATTAAAAGGCAGGCAGGCAGGCAGAAAAAATGGAACAGAAATGGTAACTTCTGGTAAATAGCTTATATTACAAACTGAGAGAGGGGATAATTTAAAACCTCCCTCACTGAGCCCCTTTTCCAAGGGTTCTCCAATAAAGAACTCTTAGCATTAGGCTGCTACCAGTCAGGCTGAACTTCTTGAAACCCCTAGTCAGTCCATCTGGGGACTTCTTGGCCACTCTGCCAAAAAGTTTTTCTTCTGCCCAGCCCTAGGAATAGATAGACCTAGTGTTTGGATAATCCTGTGCAAAGCTCAGAAATGCCGAACTTAATAATTCTTTAGCCAATCCTAAAGCATAAGGGGCAGCTATATAATTATTCAGCCCTGCATATGATGATAGCCTTAATGAGAAATTCCCTTATTATATCAAAGGTAGACCTTTATAAAGTTATAAAAAGGTGCTTATTGGGAAAAGGGAATATAGCATATAGGAAAAAGCAAACAAAAAAGGGAAGACATATACAGAATTGTGAAGAAGATCAACACGGTTGGTCTAGCCTGATCAGATACTTGCTACCTTCTTGAATAAGAACTTGACTTCCAGCATATGTTCATGGTTCATTGCAAGGGATGTAATTAGAGGTAGCATCTACATCTCCTGATAGAACATTTATAAGGCAGGTCCTCCTTGCTGTGCTGGTGCTCCTCTTCTCCGTGTAGCTGCCTCTCTCTTTTTTAACACCACCCTCAGTTTTATAGAACATAGAGGATAAGTGAAACCCACCCTCTCTGGGAAGACTATTTTGTCCAGGAAAGCAGAATGCTCAACCTTGGGTGTTCTGTATTTAGAGAGCAAATCAGAAATTATTTAGGAGTTAAAGCAGTCTTCTTAGTAGTCATTGATAGAATTCTAAAGATGCAGTTTATTTTTCCCAAGTTATGACATTATAAAAATAGGATTACATGGCTTTTTAAGGGAAACAAATGCTGAATTGTTTTCATTTAGGCTTTTAATTGTGGGTCCAACTTATCAGACACTTTAGGGGGCACTGTTGTGCCATATCAAAAATCTAGAGATTTGTCTTCCAGCTTTATGCCACCAAAATAATTTGAGAGCTGGAATAGCTCCCTAATGCAGAAAGACTACAGCATTTGGGGCTGTTTAGAACAAAGGAGAGAGAAAAGGGAAAAATAATAGGGGTATATACAATCAAGCTTTGTGTAGATATCAGATTCAAGATGGACAGAACAAAATGCTTTTTCACAAAGTACATAATTAAAGTGTGGAATCTGCTGCCAGCAATTGTAATGGCAGTTAGTTTGGATGGTTTTAAAAAGGGACAAGACAGGTTCATGAAGGATCGGCAGCATATCTTATATGCTGGTTAATGGGAAACAATAATGCAAAAGACTTGCCCTCCAGTTCAGGCTTCGTTTTATTGTTTGTTAGATTTATATACCACCTTTCCTCCAGGAACTCAAGGTACCATACATAGTACTCCATTCTTCTTTTTTTCCCCACAGCAACAATCCTATTAGTTTGCTTGGGCTGAGAGAGAGAGTGGTAGCCCAAAGTCACCCAGTGGGCTTCCATGGCTGAAGGTGGACTTGGACCCCATGTCTTCTCAGACCTAGTCTAATACTTTAACCACTACACTGCAGTTTGGGTGAGCTTCTCAAATAATCCCTGTCACAGAATGCTGGATTAGATGGGCCTTTGACCTGATTCAGCAGGGCACTTCTTATCTTCAAATTCTTTAACAAGTTTTCATTTATAACTCTCCTAATTCCTGATTCTTTTTCTTTTCCAGAAATCAGGGAATCAAAAGGGAATTTGACGTGTATCAATTTAGGCAAGCCTTAATGCTTTGTTGTTGTTGTTTAGTTGTTAAGTCGTGTCCGACTCTTCGTGACCCCATGAACCATATTGCGTCAGGCCTTCCTGTCCTTCACTGCCTCCCTGAGTTTGCTCAGTTTCATGCTCATTGCTTCAGTGATGCTATCTAACCATATCATCCTCTGCCGTCCTCTTCTCCTTTTGCCTTCAATCTTTCCCAGCATCAGGGTCTTCTCCAAAGAGATCTCTCTTCGCATTAGGTGACCAAAATATCTGAGCTTGAGCTTCATTATCGAGCCTTAATGCTAAACTGCATTTAAAGTATAATACTATAACTGTGAAAGTGAAGACTTGCCACTTTGAGTTACAGCAGAAGGAGAGAATCAATTCTTCTCCAGCAACAGGACTTTTAATATGTTGTCTTTCCTTACTCAAAATTAAAATAGTACTTCCAGCATTTTGAAATTTAATATAAAGTGTGCATATGTCTGCATTTAATATAGTGTACTTTAATAGAAAAGGTGTGCTTAAGACTGAGTCTTAAAGTGACAATAACTACTACTAATAAATTAAATTTATATGCTGCCTAACTCCCAGTGACTCTGGGTGGTTATTATTGAACATTTATTACTGTCTAAAATTAAACAGAAGACAAAAGGAAAGGGAGATGGAAAAAACAGGGAGAGAAAATTTATTTCAGTCACCTTGCTTAACCAAGCCTCAGTCTGCGTATCAGAAGTTATGGGCAAAGCATAACGCTTGTGAAAAAGCTGAATTTTGGATAGGTGATGTTAGGCAAACATTTTGGGCAGCAGTTCTAAGGAGAAAGCTGTATAACAAAGGGAAAAGGGCAGGTTCTTTAAAACCGCAGGATGTAAAAGAAGAGAAAATGGAAGAAGAGCTTAGAGAAAATAGCTACAAAGAGTTTTGGAGTCAGCTCTGTGACCAGAGCAATGGAAAAGCTGAATATGTGGTTCGTAGAAGCGTAAACTGTTATGTTTATTTTTTAGAATGATTAGTATTCAACTGCAAAACTAAGTGAATTCTTAATACAGATACCATTGCTCTGTGTGGCATTGTTCCCTCCCCCCCCAGCCGAATAAAATAAATGTCTGAATCTGACATGGGATACAGCAATTTACTAATTTGTATTTCTTTGTTAACTTTTAAGATCCTCAAAAAGCTGTACATGAATCTTTAGACAGCACACTGATAATTAAACTGTCTTCTCTTCAAATATACTATTTTTATCAGATTTATGTGTAGCTTAGTGAATAGCAAATGCATATGCATTCTGGATAATTGACATATGTTCTAAGTATTCATAGTCTTTGCAACTTTGGATTAGTGCTAAATGTAGATGCACAAAATAATATGTATTATGCTCACATTTTTGCACTAATTCCCTATGTATCCTAAAATGGTTATTTGGCATCCTTTATTTTAGAGGGTTACCTTGTATTATCTGAAACATAGCATATGTTTTGACTTTTACACTTTAAAGACTGTTCCTACGTAAAGTTGTTAGTAAAGAAACTCAGTTGAAATTAGTGTGACATGCGTTGCCTAAGCATGCATGAGACTGGAATATAAAGTTCCAAGTATCCATTATCCCTGCTGTGAAGTGTATAGACACATATGCATATATGTAATTGATACATTTTTTTAATTTAACATGAAGCTAAACTCAGTTGAATCCTTTGAAGTATGTAGGATATGTTAGTAGGTTTCAAAGACTTTAATTGCCGTGCAACATCTGATCAAACAAGCCAAAAGCATTTTAATATACAAAGCATATTTTAGACAGGTTTGATACCTGTTGAATGTGGTATCATTTTTGTTCCCTGTCTCATCGGAATGATTATTACACGATTGCGCCAGTATGGAATGTTTCGTCATTGTGATCAAACTGTTATCTGGCATTCCTAGGGTGTTCTTTTTTGCAGTACAATGTCTTTTATTCCTTGTCCTCATGCATGAATTATGCTGTGTATGTGAAGAGGCTTAAAATTTGTTTCCATTACATTCTTTCTGAATGGGACCTGTTGTATCAGGGATTTAAAAAAAAAAAGAAGAAGAAGGCCAAACTGGAATGTTGTTGTTGACCTTGACACCAGACAACTAGGCAGACATTATATAGCTATGTTTGAATCCTCACAAAATGTGATGTTAAAGCCAACAGAGTCCTGGCGTGAGACCCTCCTGGACAGCAGAGTTATGGAGCTTTTCTTTACAGTGAGTTCCATTGTTCTCTTTTGCTAGTTTAGTAGCAACAAAGCTACTACTCCCATTATTTCTTTCTAAGATTGTTGTTGGTTTTTCCCTCTCTTGGATGTGATAGGAAGACTTCAGGTAAGAATTACATAAGTCATACTCTGTGCTTCACCAGCCTGGCAAGTTAAATCGTTTAAATCATTCTATGTTTGTATTAATTTCCTCTGCATTGTGTTCATTTAATTGTGGTTGTGATTTAAACAGAACAGGTGGTTGTGGGAGATTTTTCAGCTACTCAGACCTTCTTCAATATTGCTGGTCAAATAAAATTTCTCTAGTTGATTGTAAAAGCAGTTTAATCTGTGTCTGCTCTCCTCTTAGGCACTATGCAAATAGAGTAAAACAAAACTAAAGGGAGCTTAAAGCTGCTTCCCATTTGGCAACTTCCTACATGGATAATGTTTCCATTTAGGAAACCTATGTTTACTCTGGCATGTACCACAAGGGTGCCTGTATAATGCATATGGCTTTTCTACAGTTCTTAGTTCTGTGTAAGAATTTGTGGCATTTCATGTGAACCAGCCTGTAGTGCTTGAGTTAAGAGCTCTTCATGACATGTTCAGTCCAGTCATCTGCAAGAGTCATCTGCAAGTTCAATATGCAGAAGTAGGAAATTCAGATTTATCTAACTACGATCAATATCCAACAAAGTAAAAAAAGAAAAATTCAGAAGCAACAACCAAACATAGCAGAGAGAATATAACGATCATATCAAACCTAAAAATTAAGCCAGAGTAAGGGAGAAATGGAATAAAGTATAGTGAAACAGTATAAAACGTAAGATAATGGTAATAGGCATTTAAAAGCTCAAAATCTTGTGAATCTTAAAAAGGGGTTAATTTGGTGAAATAGAACCAAAATATAATAATAATTCAGTAATAATAAAATAAAAATTATAAAATAATTAAAATAAAACTAACAAAGAAGATCCATGTAATATTAATCTAGAATTAGCTCAGTCTTTTAACATATTATTAAATCTAGACAATATAAAACAGATTGCTCCATCTTCTCATTTTTGCGGTATAAAGACATTTCAAAAATTGTTAGGGAACACATCTCTCGAATCCACTTTTTTGACATGATAAGTGTAAATTTCTTTCCACAAATGTAGGATAATTCTCTATGAATTAATGGAGAAATAGACCACGTTTTTAGTGTTAGATAACTATCTTAGGAAATCTCACTATCTTTGGAAGATAAATCCCAACTGTTCTTTTTTTTCATAAAATAGAGTAGTATAGCTAGAATTTGGGATTATTGCTTGTGAAATAGTGGATGCATTTAAAACTTTTCTGAAAATAATAGTCTTTTACATAGTGTGCTAATTTTTTCAAAACCTTTAATTATTATGCGTACATAGTTACTTGCAAGTTTTTAATCTTGCTCAGGCATTTTCAAAAAAGTGAAAAACTTGCTGGCAGACCACTTAACAGCTGCACACAATATGAACAGCTGTCTAGACAACCCAGACAGTTGCTACTGTCAGCTGGGAACCTCCTCAAGCAAATAGCTTTTAGGTTTACAGGTTAACCCTTTCTAATGTAATTCTTCATTAGCAAGTCTTTAGGTTAAATTCCTTTGCTTGCTTGTAAAGGAACTACTTTTTAGATTAAGTATACTTTTCACCAGGTTCACAACGTTTCCCTTTAACTATCAAATCCATATTAATGAATTAAGAGTTAATTATTTTATCTGTCTGTTACTCACTGAATCTCCAGAATAGCTAACTCCTAGTTGTGGTTATAAATCCCCCATTTAGAGTGGACTTGCCGCATTTGTAACTCAGTTAAATAATGTATTTCTTGATTAGTCAACAAAATCAGTAGTGAATCCAATTTTTAATACATGTGCCTTTCATTATTGTATAGAGAATGTATTCTAGTTTATAGGTATTAACTTTTAGTTTTTTATGAGACTTAACTTCAAATTTTCTTTAAAAATAAAGTAAAAATTTATAAAGTCTCCATTTTAACAGCTGTTCTCATTGTATTTTGTTGTAGGTTTCCAATATTTTATTAAACATGTTTTGTGAGTAGTTCAGAAAACATGTTAAGCACAAGTATGTAATAATAGCAATAAATAATTTAGTGTGCCTTTAAACTGATCAAGAGATTAGTATTTGTTAGGTTATAATGACCATTTGAAATAATAAATTTGTTTAATGAAGGCGAAAACATAGTGTTGTCCTATATAACTTTATAGTAATAAATCCTAAAAGCATATCTGGATATTGAATTCGGGAGCTGTATTGTGCATCCAAGGTTGTCTTTTAAAGTTAGGTCCCTTGATGCCCATACTTGCCATAAATACTCAGTCTACAAATGATTGATCTATAAGAATGATTTATTGTCCATGAGGATCACTTAAGGAGGCTAGTGCAGAAAAGGAGAGCAATCAGAAACAATAGGATCAAGACTAAAGAGGTTTGTAAAGTTGTAAGAGGATTTTGCTTCAAGGGAAATGCATTTGGTTTCTTGAGAGTTTGGTGTTTACCTCTACTAAAGAAGCATCAATATAATCTTGATTGAACTTGTCGACTAACTTTAGCAAGACGCTGTAGCCCAGGCATAGTTAGCATAATAGAGATGGCTGTCATTATTGCTGTTTTTAGAAGGAGCAGCATGTCTGACTGGCTGGCAACTGTTTCCCTCTAAGACTTAAAATGCATAGACAGTTTAACATGTAGGTAGGTTCCTGGCTTTGACTAATTTAATGTGACTTACTGGCTTGGTGTACTGAAGTGGCAGTTTGCATACATGCCAAGGAATGACTACAAATATATGAGATACGAGGGAAAGCTGTGTATGTGGGGGATGTGCATGTGCGCTTGCTCACGCTTTTTAGGAGTGTGTCATGTGATTATGGTAAAAGAACATCTTATTTCTTCCCCCCACCTCCTGATGTGGTGTTAACCCTCTCACTTCTGAAAAGGTGCATCGAAAAATTAGAGAAGACACCGATATGGCACAAGACTCTCTGCAGTGTTTAGCCCAGCTAGCCTCTCTTCATGGGCCAGTCTTTCCAGACGAAAGCTCTCAAGTTGATTATTTGGCTCACTTCATTGAGGGATTGCTCAATACTATCAATGGGTAGGTAATGTGCTTACTTCCTAGAATTTGGGTTTGCTGTGGGAGGGAGGTGGGACTTGTGTTCTGTTTGTAGTTTGAAGAGCGGCATAGCACCACTTAAAGAGATCTTTCTGAGCAATACTGAAATGGTTTTGAACTTAACAATAAAATTATTGAGCTTTTCTCTTTTTTAAAAAATGTTTTACCTACAGGATTGAGATAGAGGATTCTGAAGCTGTGGGTATATCCAGTATAATCAGCAACTTGATCACTGTATTTCCTCGCAATATATTAACAGCCATTCCAAATGAACTTTTTTCGTCATTTGTTAACTGCCTCACACATCTCACTTGCTCTTTTGGGAGAAGTGCTGCCTTGGAAGAAGTTGTAAGTACCAACTTTAATTTTGTGAGGTTCTTTCAAAATGTTGAGTTGAAAGTTTAAAATACTTTTAGTTTTATGTAATGTCTAGCTTATAATACTACTTTTTCCCTGAGTACTTAGTAAATTTGTAATGGTTACAATGAGCTGCATCTGTGGTCCTTTTGTGTTTTATGAAGAAATTTAGTTGGTTTAATGGTTCCTAATGAAACCCAAAATCATCCTAGGTTAGAGTGGTGTACTAGATGTAGAGTTGCAGTTCTGCAGTGAACTGCATACTTAAATTATGTTTTGATATTTTCCTCAGTATACTAGATTTTTGTTTGACATTAGCATGAAAAAACGGAAGTTTTGAGATGGGATTATGCTGCTCCAACATTTTAGTTCCTGTTATAATAAGCCTTTATGTGGGGATTATGTGGACATTATTGGATGCAGCAGGTTGAACTGGATAATTTACCGCATGTGGACATTTTGTTACCTTTATTACTATGTTCTTTATAAGGCAAAGCAATTAACTGAAAATAAATCAGTAAATCTGTATACCCTAGAGTTCACTCATGTTATCGGGATTTTTCTGTATAGTAGTTTGATGTATTTATTTGGAAACAGAAAACCGGGTAAGAGTGAGGCATGAAAACTGGTAACTAATATGGACTTTTTTTTTCTTTTTTTTTTTTACCTGAGCCTTCTAGTGCTAGAGAATCTGTGTTTGGTCTCCAGTTTAATGGGACTTTTTTTCATCTCATTGTTCTTTTCTGTAAAGCATACTCCATATTTCTCTCCCCTTGCATTTTTCTTTACAATGTCCCATACATTTTAACTTTTAACTCTAATTCTTCTCCACTATCTTCATGGCACAAACTCTCATGCCATTGTCCCAAATAAGCTTCTGCTCGTGAAACCTTCAAAAGCCTGAATAAGAGATAGACACACCATCTGTGTAATCTCTAGTTTTGGGCTTCCAGAATTGTTTTCAGCCTTTGCTAAGATTTAGTAGTAAGAGGTGGATTTCAAACTATTCCACTTTTCAAGTTGAGCAGAACAGATCAAGGACAATTACTGGATGGAGCTGAGAGGATTTGACAGAGCCAACCAACTTCCCTAATCTGTGTTGGGCTTCAAGTACTCTTGTTCACTTTGGAAATTATAGCAGTGGGATTTTTTTAATGTATTGGAATACAGTTTTTTTTTAACACTTGTGAATCTTGTCCTGAGATTGGTAGCTTAAATGAAATGTAAACATCAGAAATTCACCATGATTACCATAACATAGAATGCATTGTCTCCAGAAATTCAGAAAGCCATCTTATCACAGTCCTGAAAGCAATTAATAAAATTAATTATTTGCTTTTGTTTAATTTTAGATATTAAATCATTGTGGCCTTTAGTTTCCTGGTTTTGGCACAGATGGCTATATCTCAAACACCAGATGGGTATTATATTTCCTGCAGAGGAGTCTGCACTGACAGTTCTTAATACCTTGTAGGTTTATACTGACACAGTATGTCCTTGCGTCCAAAGAGTCTTTAAATGTGTGTTCCACTTAGGTATCTACAGAAGTGATATAGTAGACTTAATGTACTTTTTCAATTGCAAGGTGCTGATCTGAAAAAAATGCTGGTTAGATTTATTCAGCATAGCTTGTCAATGCATAAATTTCCATGGGTTGGCCAAGTATTGATGAAGACAAGCTTATGGGAAGTTTGTGCATTGGTATCTTGGAAGGATATGTGATGCTTCAGATCCAATTCTAAATAGATACTTTGGAGCATATAGCCAGCTGAGACCAGGAAAAGCAGCTGCTTTAAAGAGTTGTAGATAAATGCAATGTATGTGCCTATACATATTCAAAGCAGCTTTGTCAAATTAGAACTGAACCTTTGTATAGTCTAGAATCAAGTAATTCAGCTTTCCACCTTATTTAAGAATATTTCACTTGGTTATATCTTGTTGAATTACTAGAGGAATATTTTTATTAGTCCTGATAACATATCAGGTTAAAAAAAAAAGTTAACAGAACATTTGTTCCTGCCTTACAAAGTTGATTTTTGCTTTGTGTATTTAAGTACATACACAATAGATTCTGAATGGAGTGATAGATTCTGAATGGAGCAAAGAAAGGGGTGAATTTTGTTATTGTGCTTCAATTTTTCTCAGCACTTTTGACAGATTTCCATGAAGCTGTTAGCATGGGGCAAATATCCCCAGCTCTCTTGCTAGCATATAGCAGCAGACAATTATCTTCCCACATTCTTCTCAAATAGCGAAGGATTTTTGCATTGCACTGAGCTTTGTAGTAATCAGAAGCATGAGCCTGCTCCAAAGCTCCGTATAACAGGAGATTTACCCCAGTCCATTCCACTCATAGAATCATTAGAAAAGTTTTGTCAGGCTGAGTGAGAGAACAAGCAGTGGGATGTGTGAACTGAGCCGTGCCGATTGTGACAGCTCTGAAACTTTGGAGTAATGATGTAAGATATTCCTGAAGTCCTCTTCGGGAAGGGCCTGTTGATGGCCTTTAACAATTGAAAATACATATTTACTCAGAAATAAGCCCCATTACACTAAGGATTGCAATCTGAAATTATTACTTATCCAGCAGCAAAGAATCTGAAATTATTACTTTCCCCTCCTGAAAGATTGCTTTGTGCTGATGAAAGGCATATATGTAAATAAGTTTTTTGCTTTTTTTATAGTAATTTTATTAAAGATTATAATTACAACGGTAAAAACTAATACAAACTGAAAAAAGTAAAAGAATGAAAAGAAAAAGTAGAAGGTGCAGAAAAGAAAGAAAAAAGAAAGAGAAAGAAAAAAATAAGAATATAGTAAAGAAAAAGAAAAGAAATATATAAAGAAGTGACTTCCTACCTTCATCACAAGTATAAACAATTTTAGTAACTTATCACCTTCTCTTAAAGTACAGCAAATTATCTAATCTTCCAATATCCCATCTCTTATCTATAAAGAAATCCATAAAACCTCATCATTTCAGTTCTGATATCAGGAAAAGTCCATTAAGGGTTACTAGAGATAGCAACATATCTATTTTAACCTTGATCAAATAAACCAACTTTATATTCCTTCTGTTTACTTCTAACAACCTTAATCTTTACTCCCTTCAGATAATGTCATAGAACTTGATTTCTTTTCATTTTTTCTTTGTCCCTTCTCACAAAATTCTTCAAAATTTTAACAAGCCTCATTTGTAAATCCAATATAGTAGAATTATCCAGGTCACTCTCTTGGTCTGTTGTTTGTATATCCCTTTTAATGAGTTTCTTTTGCATGTCCAGTGTAACATTTTTTCCATATCATTCTTGTAGCCTGTCATTTTTAAATCCACTTTCAAGTCAGTCTCAATCTTGTCAGGTAGAACTTGTTCCTCTTCCATAACATCTTTTAGGCACAGTCTATCTATAGAAACAAACACTCTTAAAATTAATTTCTGGGTCTATTATTCAAAAATATTCTTCAGTATGTCCAATGTTAAAATATTTTGCTTCATTATTGTAAGTCAAGTTCAAGTGTTCTTCGCCTTTAATTGTAAATTAGTTCCCTCTAATGTCCAATTCTTAAAGTCTTATCTTATGGGGTTTTTTTTAACTCAAAACAAAAGCATTTTCCCACCAGAAGGATTCTTTATAATTAATTCCAAAATCTTATTTCAAATTTATCTGGATCCTTAGTCCATTTGTAACTTTCTAAAATCAAAGTTTTAATCACCCTCTTGCTGTTTATTCCCCCCCCAAATTTTAAGTTCTTAAACTTGTAGTTAAAACTTCTTTCGCTAAGGATTGAAGGAAACCCACCCAACTTGTTAATCCAAAGGTTCCTAATAGCTAAAAAGTAGTTAAAATTTCCAAAAGTGATTAGAAAAAGAAGTACATGACCTTAGTGTCCTTTCAAAGGCACCAACTGCAGTTTGAGCAAGATGGTTATTCCCTCATCTCCCAGAGCTCTAAACCTGCCGGAGACCACTATCTTGTGTGGTCTCCTCACAAGGAACAGCTGTCTGGAGCACTTGTGGGTAATCTCAAGTCCTCTCCTTGTCTGGAGAGGAATTATTGAAGAGTCGGTCTACTTGCCGGCTCTTCATTCCGCTGCTGTTGTTGGCTCATCTTCAGTCCACCGTTTCTTCCCCAGAAGCTCTGTAAATAGGCATGTGGATTTTGCACATCTCTCGGTAGGGAAAGTGAAGGAAAGGTAAATGCCAAGAAGGTGACATTTAGTGAAAGTAATTTTTATGTGGTAATATCAAGAAGTGGAAGGTCATAAGTTTAAACAGTATGTAGAACTAACAACTCCAACTTTACGTAGGGAATGGCCTATTTAATTTTCTAAGTAGCTTTTGCTAATGTGTTTTTATTATTAACAAGAAAAACAGAATGTCAGTAACAGATTTGTAAAGGCTGTGTAAAACGTATTTATTTATTATCTAGAACTTATCTATTAATTGTTCTAGCACTGTAGCAAATCCAATGCCTAAGTAGGATTTAATTCTTATTTATTTATTAGATTCATAAACCCCCCCTTTATTTTGAACAACTCAAGGTAGCATACATAATGCTCTCTCCTCCTACTTTCCCCACAACAACAACCTTATGCAGGGGGCTGAGTAAGAGTGACCATCCAAAAGTTAATCCCATTGGCTTCTATGCCTAAGGGAAAACTAGAACTCATAGTCTCCCATTTTCTAGCCCAGTATTACATTAATCTGACTCTCAGTTCTTAAAGGAATTTAAATTTCTTAAAGAAAAAACATACACTGGTTCTACATAAACAACATTTGATATAAACAACATAAAGATAGGAAAATCATGCCATCCTGAGCACCTTGACTCCATAGATTGAACATTTGTTCTGTACATACATACAAAATTTGCAGAAAACTTTCTGATAAACTATCTTTGAGCTACCACTGGGTTTTTATTTTTGTTTGGGAGGTAAATGTTTTTTTGACTTGTTTTAAATCCTGTTAGTTTGCATAAAAGAAACATATTTCTCTCTCACACACATACATTTGTGTTTTATTATGATATATATTTTGTTTCCTGTTTTAAAGATAACACCAATTTACTGGAAGAGAGTTCTTTTCCTAAAACAGAACTTTCTTTTTCATATCCCTGAAAAATTGGTTCAAAGGCTTGAGGGAACTTGTAGAACAGTTTGACAAGCGAGTAAGAGACATAGCTAATGGGAAGGAATATCATATGGTACTCCAGTTGTGCAACTAGCTTTTTGGATGCTGTGAAGGTTTATATTGCATTGGGTTCAAATTGCAATAAATTATCTGTTGCTATAAAAGCCTACTGCAAACACTTGGCAGTAAAAATAAGTATTGTTCACACATTAAGAATTAGAAGTAGGTAAATAGACAACTAATGGAAATATTTTATTCTTGCAGATTTACTAAGTAAACATTGATGAAAGCTTAGACAACTTTTGGGTAATTAGTATTTTTGCTTTATTTATTTAGCTTGACAAAGATGACATGGTATATATGGAGGCGTATGACAAGCTCTTGGAATCATGGCTTACATTGGTGCAAGATGATAAACATTTCCATAAAGGCTTCTTTACCCAGCATGCTGTTCAGGTTTTTAATTCTTACATCCAGTGCCACTTAGCTGCTCCTGATGGTACAAGGAATTTGGTAAGTTCTAGAGACAATTATGAAAATTTTGAGATGTGAAATAATTAAAAAGTTGATTTATTTAAACATAAATATGAACAAGATATTGGCCAAGTTTGAACAATCATGCTGAACCATAGGTGTGTGTGACAAATGTATTCTTCTCTGCCCTAATTTTCCAGTCTGTTCATGTGGAAGTATTTGAAAACTTTCGTTACCATTTTTGTGTATTATCATTACTATTGATTTCTGAGACCTGCAGGTAGAAGATTGAAAGTCCCAAAACTCTTCCTCCAGAAATCTTCTGGGTCCTCAGAACCTGGCCCATCTACTGCTTTGGAGTAGCAGTTTGGTAGTCTTTGTTACCACCACCCATCTTCCAAGGGGCACCTAAATTACTATCCACTCCTAATCCTGGTGTGTATGAGAGAGAGTTCTTACACTTGTACTGCCTTTCTGGCAATTAAAAGCTCAAAATACAAAGTTACAATAATTTCTACTAGCTTTATAGTGTGGAGGCAAATGACTGAAGATTCACCCTTCTTTTCTCCATTCTTGGGAGATAGATCAATCTTGCTGTAGATAAACAAGATAAAGCTTTATTTTTTAAAAAACAGATAAACTGTTAAAAATAACTTTAAATAAGAAAATGCATTTAATATGGAAGCAGTTAAATTATAGAGCTACCCAGATCATACTGTACAGGACCTTGAAAATTAATTAAAATATTAAAACAAAGCAAAGTTGCAGGAGACTGAAGTCATCGTGTTGGCTAAACCTTTTCCTTCTGTTGATGTTTACAAGTTATCTTTTTCCCTCCTTGTGAATTTCCTTTGTCTGACTGTAAAAATAAATATATTTATCATAATTATAGTTCTACAAAATAGACTTCATGTACAATAATTTCAATTTAAAAGAAGATGTCAAAGACAGAGAGTGTCAAGTCTAATGAATTAACAGCCACAATGGGATAATTAACATGCTTTGTCAAAATAAGACTGCAATCATAAGAAATAATCCAGGAATCCAAACTGTCCTCCTTCCATATTGACACATCCAGTTTTCTCGACTTGTCATGTATAATTCTGAGAAGCCAGACTTTGATTGTGCTGGTTATAATGACCACTATTTATGTGTTGACCTGGGATTATTGAAGTTTTATTTTGATAATTTAAGCAATCTTGGGCATGGGGGACACTTATTGGTGATTGAGGACCTCAAGTCCTCAGTGGCTAGGCTGATGATGGCCAAACGCCAGACAATATATTTCATAATTAAGGTCTTTGAATGTGTGATTTGACAATCCCAGCATAACTTGTTTGTACA
Source organism: Python bivittatus (assembly GCF_059951505.1). NCBI lineage: Eukaryota > Metazoa > Chordata > Lepidosauria > Squamata > Pythonidae > Python > Python bivittatus. Next base: position 19,729,683 of record NW_028277056.1, on the reverse strand, counting down.
GGTAATTCATTAATTTATCTGAGATAAGTTGCTCATCCCCATACCTAACTACTTAGAAACCACAGCTGGCACAGAAAAGCCTGGCTTGTTCAATATCAGAGCAGCAGCTCGGGTTTTCCAAACAAGAAGTACTTTCCATGGACAGCTGAGGCATTGAAGTTATTAAGAACATTATTGGGTAGTGGAATCAAGGGAAAAGGATTGAAAAGAACCTCTTAGAACAAAAAAGCATGGCTTGGATCTAGTTTCCAGCCTCCTTGCTAAGATGTCTGTGATAATTTTAGATGGGATTTCAAGGGTTTTTTGCTATGGGAAAAGAAACTGAGTCCCACCAATTGAAAACTACTGTAATTGTGGAGAGATAATTAAAAATAATTACACACTCTTGATTCTCTGTGTTTTGCAGTGATCAGCTTTATTATTAAAACTTAATGCATCCTACAAAGCACAGATCTGTAACACTTGTGTGTGTGCTACTGCAGAGTATTATTGCAGGATTCCCCAGATTCTTGATTAATGACCACATTTGGAAGGTTAGGAGTATGTTCTGGTGCCATGGCTGCCGTGGGGGGAGGCTTGACCATTTAAAATACAGCTGCTATGATAAGTATGGCTGCCACAAGTCAGTGGGTGCTGAAGGATGACAAGGGATATGTCTGGGGACGCATTAACTGTGGACCCTAGTGCTACTGTTGATGTTAATGATACTGGATCAGGAATCAGCCTACAGCCTTTAAATACTCTGAGCAAAATGTAATGTTTTCATTTTAATTGATTCATTGAAATATTGATCAGAAGCTGTTCCTCTATAGCTGCAGGGAATGTGTATGGTTGTTTATAAATGTCTTATGTTCTAAAATGTAATAGAAGTATGAATCTTATTTTTAAGCACTGGAAGGATAAAATCATGAGCATATATGTCCTCTGCAATTTCTGTGACTAGCTCAATTTCTCCAAATACTTGGACAAATCATTAAATCCTTAAACAAGCTGTACTTCTAACCTGTACTTTTACAGAACTGTGAATGAACCATACATTAGCAGCCTTTCTCTCTCATATGCAGTTTCCTCTTCAGCACTTTGTATGAAACTCTATTAGGGCATTCTGTGGAACTCAGTATGGTTGGCTTCTCTTTTGGGTTTGGAAGGGAGCACTAAGCAGAGTTTGTGAGTTTGATAACAAAATAACAGTGTTAAGCAAAGAAGGAAATGATTTGTGATGCAGGAGGTTATAAATTTGACCTGTTAGATGTTGTAGCATTTAAAAAAGAAGAAATTCTAGCTCAAGAAAGAAAGAAATGTATGGGTAATTTCCTGAGGGTTCAGAAAAGAGAGAAACTCTTAAAACAATGTAGCTCATGATCATGGCATTTATGTTCACTGTAAATCTTTGATCACTGTGCTTCTGACTTTGTCTTCAGGTGCTTTCTTTATTGCATGCTTTTCAGAATTGTTATTTATAATTTATTAAGTTGATGTTTTGTGAAAAACTTTAAAATATTTAATGAATAGCTTTACAAAACACATGTACAGAATTACCTGTTTCTAGGTCCAATTCGTACAATTTTACCTATTAGCTCACCAGAACTTAGTGACTGGGTTTAGAGATTATGCTAAGCCATTGCTTGCTTTAACCATGGTTTGCTGAACAAGCCATTGTATCCTGATTCACACAAAACACTGAGCAATAACTATTTTTTAGTACTTATCCTGCATAGTTGCAGAGTCTGCTTGTTTTTGCACTGTGCTCCTCTAGTTCTCACCCGGGGGTGGGTAGGGGGATGTTGCTTATCAGCTGTCTTGTCACAGAACCTGATGCTGATTAGGGCTGAGAGGGAGCAACTGGCCAGGCTCACACAGCGGCTTGTCTGCCTAAAGGCTCTCCCCATTCTTAATCCAGCCCCTTAATTACACCATGCTGCCTTTCACACTGTTAAGTATAGTTAACAAAGCCCAGTGGCTAGATGAGTACATTAATACATAATAATATTTAATTTTATATATATATATATATATATATATATATATATATATACACACACACACACACACACACATATACACACATGTGTGTGTGTGTGTGTGTGTGTATAATTTAATAATACATTGCAGCAACACAAAATCAAGCAAACCACAATATGCTAAAGTATGTAAAGTATGAACCTAGATGATGAAATGTTCTGATTCTGAATTCCAAGTGGGACAACCAATCCAGAGAGGACATTAAATATCTGATCCGTATCTGCAACACATATATCTGTAAACTTATTACTGTTAAAATTCTTTTGAGAAAGTTGGAGACCCTCAAACCTGCAAGGTTTGGCAAGCATAAGAAACAACCCATTTGCATTCCTGGAAAGATTTTTATTGCTGGTAGGGTAATGTAATAGAATCTTAAGAGTCTGCCAAAGTAATTATCGGTAATTAAGTAATTGCCTAGTGTAATTAAGGCAAAGTTATTTTGAATCTCTTTCTCACACTTCCTTCCTCCCCTGGGCTGATGAATGTCTTTTGTAATGGCTGTTTCCTCCCTTAACTGTCATGGTGCATCCTCTGTATTCCCAATGTCTGTAAAACATTGCATTGTATTACTTCCCCCTTCAGACTCACTTTTCCCCTTTGCCATGGAATGCATAGAGAATTGCCAGAACTTTCCTCAAGGTTAATGGACAAGTCTAAGAGGCTGGAATGTGCCTCTCCCTCTCCTGTTCAACATCTGAGTTTGAAACAGTAGCTGTGAGACAGGTGTGGTTGGGAGCACAGAGCTCTTCACTGTGGGGCAGTTCACTAACCATGTAGTCAAACTTGCCGCCATGCATATCAAAGGCTGTTAAATATTCATGTCCCTCCATCCACATTAAATTGTATGTTCTTGTCAAGTCCAATTTAGTGAAAATGTGAGCCTCATGAAGGCAGTCCAATATATACAAAATAAGAGGCAGTGATAATAACCTCTAATGGCTACAGATTTGAGAAGTCTGTAGTCAGGAACAGGGTTCGAAGAAGAATATCTTTCTTTTTTATAAAAGAAACAAAACAGTGGTACAGACATGGGAGATGAAGGGTGAATAAATCCTTTCTTCAACTTGCCATCAAGAAACTCCTTTAAAGCTTCTGACTCTTGAGTAGACATGGGATATTGTTGTTTGGTTGGAATCTGGGCTCCAGGTAGCAAGTCAATAGTATAGCCACATGCCTGATGTGGATTCAAGCTGCTTCTTCCCCCCAAAATCAGCAAATCGCACTCTTTACTGGTAAAGAAAGAGGTACAGGCGGCAGTGCAGGATAGAGAGATGGAAAAGGGTCCAACACCTGCAGCCCCATAGTGTTGATGTTTTTGTAAGGGGAAAGGAAACAGTTCCTTGCTTCTTCTGTATATCAAGATTATATGTTTGTAGCCAGTCTATACCCAAGACAATTGGGCCATAGAAGGAGACACTCAAATAGAACTCCAAGAATTCCTTATCATCATTTATTCTCAGTTGCAAAGGGACCATACAACAGCTGGATGAAGCCCAATTTAAGGGGTCTGCCATTGATAATCTCACTAGCATTGGCTTTTCCAGTGGTTATGTGTGCAAGCCCAGCTGCCACACAATAGTACCATCTATGAAATTAGCAGTCACCCCGGAGTCCAAAAGCGGATAGTTGGGTTTCTGAGCGTGGAGGTGCAAAGACTAAGATTATAAAATGCATTTGCCTGGTATCAGAAGTTGGAGCTCTTTTTAATTGTCTGCCGGGGTGTGTGGGGAGCCCTGCTGAGCTCTTGGGAGAGGGTTCTGCAAAGTTTCCCAAAGTCAAAGCTTTCAGGTATTTACTTGCAAGGTGTCCTAAAACTCCACGGGTGTGATACTTTCCAGCCAATTCAGAGCAAGGAAGCTTAGTGAGGTAAAAACAATCCGAGATCTCATCTTGTTTCTCCACTGCAAATGTGGATCTCTTCATTGTCCCTATTTGCATGGGCTTGGACACACCTTGGAGTCCAAGAAGGCAATTTTGAGGAAGGGAAGGGAAGGTTAAAGAAAGGCTGTTATTTCCTCTATGTCTTCTCTAGCCTGCCATCAAACATCATGCAATGTTGAAGTAACTCTTCCAAGGTCTATGATGTGCCTTGTCACATTAATTGATCCTCAGTTAATAGGAGAGACCTTCCCAAAACTGTTTGATTGGGGCAAAATCATTCCAGAACATGGCCCTGGCATTCAACTGTAAATCTGTGTACTCAAACATTTGGCATCCTCCAGATCATAATTTATTAATCTCCCAATTAGCAGTTACTCTCCAGGTGGAATCATCAAAAGCAGCTCTGAATATCTACATAAAATTTTAATAAGTACCTCATATAGTTTGTTGATTTCAATAAGTAGTACTGTCCATCTGTCTGCTCTTTCTTTCAAAGGGTTAAGAACAAATGCCACCTTGGTCTGGTCTGTAAGGAATTCTGCTGGCCCACGTGCCTGCCATGAATAATTCAGACTGAGTAGTGAAAGTAAGGAATTGGTCCTGTCTCTCTCCCCTCCCACCCCAACTTCTTTGGCAGGCTTGCATAAGAGCAGAGTATAAGTGTCTGCATAGCAGCCTGTGGGGCTGCTCCTTGTAAACCCTTGCCTAAATACTGAATTGACTGCACCACAACTGTACAACCCTTTAAAACCCTTTATCCTTAAAGGCACCATACAAACTATGATCTGTATCTCTACCTCCTGCATATGCTGCAATAACACCTCTGCCACCTGCTCTGCCAATGAGGTACCTTGAGGATCAGAAGTCATGTCTAGATCCAGAACACAGGACCCAGTTTTCTCTGATGAGAGAAAAGGAGGCTTTCAAGATTAATGTCAAGCCTGTGAAGCTGACAAGCATAGAAAGCAAGAACCACTTGGATTTCTGAAAAGACCTTTATTGCTAGTAATGTACAGTAATAGAATCCTGAAAGCCTACCAAAGTAATTTTCCTGTACGACTTATATGTAGTATAATTAGGTTGAAGTTACTCTGACTCTCTTGTGCTTTCCCCTTCTCTGGGCTCAAGAATGCCTTCTGTAATGATCCTGTTTCCTCCCTTAACTGTCCTGCTGCCTACTCTGCATTCTCTTGATTTGTTATGAGAAAGAGAATGAGTTTGTCATTCCACCACAGAGATTTTCCTATAGTACTTCTTTGTTCTAAATGCTGTAAATTTCTTGGAGGATTGACACTTGCAATAATATTGGAAGTAAGTGGCTCCCATTTTTAATAATTGGATTAAGTAGATCTCAGTCAACAATCTCCCCCTGCTCCCCCCCTCCCCATGTACAGGTTTTAGATTTTATGTAATTGTATATTTATTTATTGTTTTAATGAGTTGTGAGCCACCCAGAGTTCCCCATTAGGGAGAGATGGGCAGAGATTAAATAAATAAATAAATGCATGATTTCATCTAGATTTTACAGGACCAAAATGAGATTAACCTAGGGCCTACAACTATAGTAACTGGGAAGGGAACTTGACATCCCAGGCCTGTCAAACATAAGTTTTTATGTAACTTGGGAATTTTCTTCCAGAAGCATAATGAGGGGCCAACTTGTGACAGTTTTAAAAACAGGGTAGACTGATTCATAGAGAAGAAGGACGTCAGTACTTTTAGTCACTGTGGCTATATATTATCTCTGGTCTCTTAAGCAGTATGGCTCTGGATACTGAATACTAAGAAACTTGATCAGAAGAGTGCTATTTAGGGTTTTCCACAGATAGCTGGTTTGCCACTGTGGGATTAGAATGCTGAACTGGATATGCTTTTGGTCCTATCCAATAAGGCTGTTCCGTATTTTTGATAATGCAAAGAGAGTAAGAGGAAACATACAATAGTTGCAAATCTATATCTTTTTGTACATGTTTACTTTTCCACATTGTATAGCACCTGAACATATTACCTAACATTTACTTGTGATGGGTCAGCTTTTAATCTATTTTATTTAAAACATTAACAACTGCTAAAAAATCATCTTTTACAATGTGACATGCTTACATTCTGTTTCTAATGTCAGACTGCCAATGGTGTGGCTTCCAGGGAGGAGGAGGAAATAAGTGAGCTGCAGGAAGATGACAGAGAACAATTTTCTGATCAGCTGGCCAGCATAGGCATGTTAGGAAGAATTGCTGCTGAACACTGTATACCTCTTCTTACCAGGTATGGCTCAAGTCATTTGTATGCTTTGACATCACCGTTGCAATTTTCACCTTATTGTAAAAAGAATAACTAATAAACTTGTTTAATGTTTCCCTTCAGTTTGTTAGAAGACAGAGTGACAAGGCTTCATGGCCAGTTACAAAGGCATCAGCAATTAATTAGTTCAGCTGGATCGGGCTCCATTGACAATAAAATGCTTGATGACTTGTATGAGGATATTCATTGGCTTATTCTAGTCACAGGTGAGTCTAAGACTTCTGCACGCAGAGCAGTTGAGATCATTCCACTGGAAATGGAAGTTCCTTTGTCAAATCTATCACAAATTAGTTCTATCAATTGTGTGTGTATAGTTTACACACATAGATGCACCCTTATTTTCACAACACTCATGTCAGGATAAAATGGCCTTGTATGAGTGTGGTGGTTTTCTGTACCACATAGCAAAAAAAAAAAAAAAAAAAACCCAACCAAAACAACCAGATTTGGAGATTGGGTACAAGGATCTTAGTGCTTTTGGTATGTTTCCATTGAAAAAGCGGGAAAATATAGTACCATTAAGCAATATATTGGGATTTTTGTTGATAAGGGGGAGCAGTTTCTATAGGCATGAAATTTCTCTTGCTATTTTGGCCAAGTTGGAATTTTCTTCAAGTAGAAAGTAGAGGAACAATTTCACAATCATTTTACCTGGCAGCATTGAATTTAGGTTTTCCAGTTGTCCAGTATGACTCAGTGAAGCAAATTATTAGCTTCCTCAGCCTTTAATCCCTTCCCTCAAAAACCCAAAGTTACAAATTTGAAAATACATTCTAGAATTTTTACAGTATTGGTGAGCAATTGCTTGTTTCCTGAATGAGAATTGCTGTATTTGGGGAGGACTGCCATTGGTCCATGCAATACAGGAAACCTTAACATTCAGCCCAAGGCCGTTGTGTAGGAAAATAAATGATGAAGGCTCAGGAAAAGTCCAGCTAAACTGGACTTGAGAAGATGGCTGTTATGAATAGGCTAGTATATTATAGTATGTCTGCTGTATTCCACTGCCACAGCCAAATTTCTCTCAGTCATTGACGTAGCCTTCTAGATTCTTTGAGTAATTCATCTTTGGACTAGTACCTGCATGAAAATAGGAAGGAAGCACAAAAAGGGTGAAATCTAAATGCATCACATGCTGTTGAGGGGCCCAATAGTTATAGCCTGTCCGGGAAAGAAGTCTCTTGAAACAGCTTCTAATGATCTCCTTCAGTTTCCCTGGGACACAAATGCTGTGTGAATCATGAAGGCCAAACTGCCTCTTAATCTTTTGGCCTCCAAGAACAAGAGCTTCATACTATTGTAAACTGCTTTTCCATTAATCAGCACAAAAACCCTTCACATTTAGATTCAGCATTTAATTCAGATAAGAATGTGTGCCAATACTTTGTCACTAAAAGGAGAACTACTAACAGAATTACATTTAATAGAAACAAATGGAAAGGTCTTCAGGGCAGGGGAAAAATAAAATGCACAGGCATAAAAAGGGGAATATTTAACTTTGTAATAGTATATCCAAAAATAATTTTGGAATTGTAGTTGATTATAAACTGAATATGAGTCAACAGTATGTCATGGTTTCCAAAAAGGCATAAAGAATGTTAGGCTTTATCAATAGAAATATGCCTCCCAAATCTTAGAATAGTTTACTTTGCTCTGCAATGGGCAAACTGGAATACTTTGTCCAGTTCTGAACATTACATTTTTAAAGGATTCAGTCAAACTGGAATAGGTACAAAGAACACAGTGAGGATAATCTGGAGAACGGAAATTCAGTTCTATGAGAAAAAAATGTGTAATGTTGAGAAGAGGCAACTGAGGAGAGTCATGACGACATTCTCAAGAAATACAAGATGTGTTCGCCATCATTCCAGAATGCAGGACAAAATAATACATTTGAGTTAGGGGAGGACTGATCTCAATTGAATGTTATAAAAAACTTCCAAACAGTAAGACCTGTTCAGAGTGGAACCAATTATCAAGAGACAAGATGGGTTCCTTTTTTTTTGGATGCATTCAAATAGGAGATAGAGAGCCATCTGTCTGGGGTGCATTAATTAGGATTCTTGCATTGTGCCCTGGGTTGTGTAGTCTAAAGAGCCTCTATGATTCTGTAATCTTATTTCTATTATTTATTTCAGCATCTGTTTGGAACACATGGGCACATTCATATTCTTACATCTCAACTGTGGATGTGTACATATGGTCATATCTCAAATGATACTAAAATGTCTGTATGTGTTCCAAATTGATATTAAAACAGTTAGTAGTCTGTTTTACTGACGTACTGGTTGACAAATATACAACTTAGCAAAGATTTTTTATTGAGGTTTTATGGAAATGAATGTCTTAATTCACATGCTGTAAAGTTTCATTAATTTACCTTTTGCCTCCTAAACTTCTTTTTGAGAGCCTAATGGCCTTGGAGGGCTGCTTTGCTGATGATGCTGCATGTAGATGCATTGAGGGACTGGAACCACTCCAGCCATTTCCACTCTGTGGTGTACCTCACTGTGTGGATATTGGGAAGACACAGGCTGACATTTATATATTGTATCTCATATTGAGAAGAGGTCTACTGCCTCTGGAGGAATAGACATTGCAGACTTCAGGCACACCCATGAAAGGAAGGGCAAGAACATGATTCACGTCCCCCTCAACACGTTGTTTTGATCTTTAAATTTGTGTAGTTTCTCTCAGACCTTCCTCTGCATTTTTCTAGCTATTATATATTCCCTCTGGAAGGAATTAACTGGTTAGGGCTGCCAGTATTACAGGAACTTGAAAAGGTTCAGTCTAGCCTATGCTGCAGATGCAAAAGATTTTTAAAAAAGCATTAGTGACATGATGGCCAAGATAGGAGATGTATTATTTAAAAATTATATTTATTATGGTATTTAAGGTGAATTTATTTTTATTTGCTATTTTCTCCCTAGTAATTGTAGCTGCTTATAGACTTTATTCTTACATGTAGAAACACAATACAAAACCAAATTGAACTATGTAACATTAAATGCAAGTTATAATTTAAGCATATGATAGAATTTAGTCAAATATTGATGCCAGTTCTCTCAGCATCTTTTTGATGGCCCTTAAAGCAGTATTTAATTTAGGCTAGGTAACCTGAGGTCACTACTTTCTTTTTTTGTTTGTTTGCTTTTAATTTTAAGGCTACCTCTTAGCTAATGATACTCAGGGAGAGACTCCGCTAATACCTCCAGAAATAATGGAGTATTCCATTAAGCATTCAACTGAGGTTGACATCAATACAACGCTTCAAATTCTTGGATCTCCAGGAGAAAAGGCCTCTTCCATTCCAGGGTACAACAGAACCGATTCTGTTATTAGGTAATTTATTTAGTATTTTAATGCCAAATATTGAAAATTAAATCAGAAGTAGATAGGGCTGTCATTGTAAATTATTAATCCATGATAACATTGTGAATGTCACAACTGGTGAAAGAAGGTTAAATAGGCTTTATGTAGAATTAAGGTGTAGTGACCCAACATTGATGACTGAAGAAAAAAACCTTAATATTTAAGGTTTTTAGCTCTAAGCAAACATTATGATGCACTATGGTATAAGTGAAAAGCAGGGGGGGTTTTGGTGCAAGAATAACATAAACACCACTTTTGGAGGGCTGTGTGTCAGAAAAGGGAAGTACATAGCTTACTAAATGAAAATGAAATGAGTTGTTGTGAACATGTATACAGGCATGTGACATGGGTGCATCTTTAAATTGAAATAAATATCTTACAGGAAGGCAGAAATGACTGTTCAAAATGCTATCTTGAGTCTGTGCCAGAACATATATTCAAGTTTTGTAGGCCAGTATGAAGTCACGGAATACTTTCTAAGTCACTAAAATTAACATATCTTCTCAGGTAATTTGTTGGTCTTTGGGTAACATTTCAGAGAACAAACTGCGTTCTTAAAAGCTTTTTAATTTAGGCAGTTCAGTTGCCTTTAAGGATAATGTTTTAAAGGGTTTTTCTCTGTTAAAAGAGGAATACCTGTTTCTAACATCTCACAATGAGGAAGCATAGTATATTGTGTTAAATTTTCAGTATCCATCTGTTTAAAAAGTTTTGTTTTATAAGAGAAAAAACAATGTCTTTTATTAATATGCATATAGTCACTAATTATCCGTTGTAATAAAACTGCTGCGCTGGGTCCGTATATGCTCTGTAATGTTACAATCCTGCAGCAATGGGTATTTTCTGCATATGTCAAGCTACTAAAAGTAAGGAGAGATGGACATAGAACTCTTATATTTTAAGAAAATAGCAATAAATACTTTTGACTGCTTGGAAGATAAATTTGAGCGAATATAAAGGTGGCTTCCAAGACCCATAAAAAAATAAGATGGAATGTAAGCCCAAGAAAAGTAAATTAAAGCCCTGCTGAGATCAGTAACATCCAGCTGAATACCACAAACTCTCTGCATTTCCAGAATACTTATGAGCCACTTTTCACACTAAGATAGCAGGGTTTTAAGCAGTTCCCAGATGCATACATGAATTAACTAAATAGTAGATATATGATGGTCACTGCAGAGACATCTTGTAGGGATGCTGAGAAATAAAGCTCTAAGGAATCAGACTACCAGCCCAGCACTGCCTTCCATTTGGCAGAAGCTCTTCAGGTGCATGAGTTAAAAGTCTGTCCCATCTGGACTACCTCAGGCCATGTAAGCTGGAGGTGCAAGATAATTCAGTTGGTGTTCCTTACTGGGGAGCTGTGTGTGCTACTATTGAATTGTGGCCTCACGCTCCCTCTTTCCTCCAAAATACTTACTGTTCTCTGAAGAGTCCTAGTTTTCTTTGAGCTAACATGCTCCTTCAGGGATTAAATAACTGAAAGTCATAATGTGGTGTCCTAGAAAACTCTTCAGCAATATTAAACTAGTTTTGGGCTGAAGACAGGAGAATAATAATATGAACTGGTATCAAGTCTCAATAAAATGTTCAAATATTCTAAGCAGGCTTGTTGTATTGATCTTGGAGAATTAATTCTGAGCAATAATCTGAGACTTCCAAATTAAAGATTGAGGATTTTCATGCTAGTATCTGAGGCAAAGGATAGGCAGAATATGCTGCTATTCAGTGGCTGAAAGAGCGAATGCTTGGAAAACTTAGTGTTCCAAACAGGAAATAGTGTTTTCTTCTGAAAGAAATTGTGAAGCTGATCATGTCACTCAGTTATTCCCCTGACTTTTAAAAAATTTAAAGGTTTTGTGTGTTTAAGCCCAAATCAACAACAGTGAGCGCTAGGGGAAAGTCATGGTATCTTTAATTTTCTTCAGGTTATTGTCTTCTGTTCTAAGAGTTTCGGAAGTGGAGTCTCGAGCAATAAGAGCAGATCTTACGCACCTTCTGAGCCCGCAAATGGGAAAAGATATTGTGTGGTTCCTTAAACGGTGGGCAAAAACCTATCTCCTAGTAGATGAAAAACTGTATGACCAGGTAAAACAATTTTAATATACGTGGGTGTTTTTACATTTAATTTCAAATTTGTTAAAGAATGAATTCCTGGATTTTGTAAAAGAAGGCACGAGCTGCTTCTTTGCAGTGCCATTCTCAGTACTTAAATAAGTATGACCTTATCTAAACATACAATGAAAGGAGACCACAATGAAGCAATAAAGTCTTGGTTATACAGTGGCCTGTCCCATTAGCAGGGGAGGGTTCTACTTTGGAATGCTTCTGTGCTGTTCCTTAGAGGTAATGAACTAAAAAGGCTTTTAGGAAATTTATATATGGGGAAAACATTAACAAAATGGCACACCATTTTTATGAACTGAAATGATAATCTCCCCTCTCAGCCGCTTCTGCTGCATGTGTGGACCAGGTATATTCCTCTAAATCAGTAGGTACATATATGTGGAAACACCATAACAGGTGGTAACCTCTAATTGTACTTAAAATGCATTATTTGCCTTCAAACAATTGTGCTATTCCTAATGCATTTTTGAACAAAACAGATAAGTATTTTGAACTTACTATACAAAGATCTGATATGAGAGGTATGAACAAAAGAAAGCTAAGGAGTCAGTTAGGCAATGTTCTTATCAATATACTACATTCTATGGCATTTGTAAATATTAACTTTTTTTTTAGATAAGCCTGCCATTCAACACAGCATTTGGTGCTGACACTGAGGGTGCCCAATGGATTGTGGGTTACCTTTTAGAAAAGGTAATCAGCAACCTTGCAGTGTGGAGCTCTGAGCAAGATCTTGCCAATGACACTGTGCAACTGCTAGTAACTTTAGTAGAAAGAAGAGAGAGGTAAGCCTAAAAGTTATACTCCTAAATGGAAAAAAAAAAAAAAGCCTTTCCAACAATCCTGGCTGAGTTTTTCTCGGCCAGACTAGATATGATGTTAACAGTCTCTGTGAACATATAAGTCTTGCTATATAAGTAGTAGCTGTGAGGAAGCCTGAGTAGCACTGAAACCACAAATACTCAGCCCCACACGTCTATCTGGAAGGTACCAGGTTGTGGAAGTCAGGACTAACCCTTCCTTTGGCTGTTGTCCCAACAACAGTTGGCAATCTCTGAACTTTTAATTGCTGTCCAACCCTCCCCCACTCCCCTTCTTTCTTTCTAGTTTCGTCATGCTAACACTGAGAATAATGAGGACATGATCAGTATCTGCTAGGAATAATATGCCAGCAAATCATTGTTTTGTGAGAAAAGAGTCCAGTATAACTTCTGGACTGCTTTATGCTCAGGGTTTCAGGAGACTTGGGACTAGTTAAAATGTGTCCATTCAGCACTTGAATACCTACCTCAGGGGTGTAATGCCATTGAGAAAAAAATTATTTTATTTATATTTTGAATTTAGATACCGCCCATCTCACAAAAAAGTGACTCTGGGTGGTGTTCAGTCCCTCCTATTTCTAATACTTCTGGAGCTATTTGAGGCAGTTGTTAAGCCTTAGAATATCAGTATAGTGATTGTATGTAATAAAGCAGAATCAGGTAACTGGGTTTTTTTAGCTGGGGTCTGCGTTTCATTTGTTAATATTTGCTAGTCTTCTGAGGAAGGGTATATAATAATGTGTTGGGAGCAGCGCATTTTTCAGCCTTTTATTTTTCATGGGCTGAGTGGGGTTAAGCACAAAGCCTAATAGAGTTTAAAACACCAAATTTGTATCTTCTGGGGGCAGATCAAATGACCAGCATGCATCTGGGCTACATTCACAATATAGATTTCCCACCCACCAAAAGTATGTTGTGAAGATCCTTGTTTGAACTACTTCAGAAGAGTTTTAGGCATACATCTAAGTAAACAGAAAGACTGAAATGGTTGGAAGTGTTCTAACTATCAAATAGGATCACAAGCAAAATAATACTGCTTGAATGCAGTGTATCAGTTTAAGGGCTGGAACTCATGATTAGTTACAAAATGATTCTTTACAGAAAGTTGATGAGTCTGGTGCTAAGCTACCATTGTTAATATATCACACTTATTTCCAAGGCATGGAACAAGCTTGTCATAACTGTTAAACTGCCTTGATCTGATCAACACCAAGAGTTACAAGGGCAATTTGCTGAGCCTTAGCTTTATGGCTAACTTCGTCCAGAAACGGATCGCTTTCATGTTATCAAATAGAAATGGTAGTTCCAAAGCTTGCTTGTACAATACGTTCCCCTTTTAACTTATGCTTATACCTAGCAGTTCTTAAAGCTGCTGGTAACTGCAATGTTGCTTCATATAAACTCATCACCTTATTTGGCAGCATACTGTAAGTCTTAATTCATTTATGCCATCATTGCTGCTGCAGTCTGGTCTCTTTGCAGTCTGGTCTCCTTATGCCCACAATTACATTTAGAAACAAGGACAATACTTAAGACAGTCAGGGCAGCTTGTATACAAACATGGAACTTCTGCTATGCAGGTATGAATTTGGCCAGTTCAGGTTTAACTGAGTTCCCAAAAGAAGAACATTGTGGGTAAGACATAAATTATTTTTGTCCTATTTCTACTCATGTTTTTCACTGAACAAAACGAAGGGGAAAAGTTTTGATGATGACACTTAATACTATGCCAGCACACACCATGTCATTAGAGTATTATTCATTTGTTAAGAGCCTGCTTAAGAATTTTATCTGGGGGAAGGCAGGTTTTATTTAACTGTACTGGACTATTACATTGTTATTTACTGTTTCAATGTCTTTCTATAAGGGCAAATTTAGTAATTCAGTGTGAAAACTGGTGGAACTTAGCAAAACAGTTTGCCAGACGGAATCCCCCTCTTCACTTTCTATCCAGTTCAGTGCAACGTACATTAATGAAAGCCTTAGTTCTTGGGGGTTTTGCTCATATGGATGGAGATACCAAACAGCAATACTGGACAGAAGTAAGTGCAATCTTCAAAAATCAGGATGGGTAAAATCAGCAAATGAGAATTTGGGATTCAGTTGTCTTGATTTTTTTCCTTGTTGACTTAAAGAATCTTTTAAGTTATTTTATTTTAAAATTTGTTTTAGTGATCAGTTACTCACTGCTAGCATTGTATTATTGGGGGAGGTACATGCCTTCAAGTCAGTTTTTGACTCATGGCGACTGCCTGAATTAGTCCTTGCAGCTTTCTTGGCAAGTTTTTTTTTAAGTGCTTGCCATTGCCTCTTTCCTAGGGCTGAGAGAGTGACTGGCCCAAGGTCACCCAGCTGGCTTCATGCCTAAGGTGGGACTAGAACTCTTGCTCTCCTGGTTTCTAGCCTGATGCCTTAACTACTATACCAAATTGGCTCTCATGTATTGTATCTTTTAAATTCAATTTTATTTATGGCCAAAAGGCCCAAAAGCAAGTTTATAATCTAAACTTGGCATTAGCTAAAAAATAAATATTACATAATACACTTAAAACCCCAGCTCATTGATTTGTTATTAAAAAGCTTGTTTTTATAGCCATAGTTAAAAATCTGGCTGTTGCCACTGTAATCTCAGGATTTTCATCTGCAAGTAAAATTTTTACATACTCAGAAGTATCTCTTCTGATTTGGATTTTAAAATTGGCCAGATAACTTCCTGCTGAAGACTCTTACAAAATTCACAATTCAGTAAAATATGATCCATAAGTATCATACCAGGGACAAAATCTTAGAGAGATGGGCATTTTTTGAAATCTACCATATAGCATATTTGATGGCAACACATTTAATCTGGCTTTTGAAAAGGCTATTCTGTATTTACTTAAATGTAAGCTATTCAAATACTGTATTTAGGGAGCTGAAAAATATATCTGTGGTTAATTCCAAAAGTTACAGGTGAACACGATGCTTTGCCTTTAGCCATTAATTCCTGTACTGAATTATCCCATAGTCTTTCTTTGATACAATGAAATGCTGATGACATACCCCTGGAAAATAAATAATCTAATGTTACATTATTATTAGCAATGTAGCTTATTTCACAAAGTTCCTTAGGTAACATAATATTCTATAAATTTAAGTAATGTACTGTTGCTTAACATTAAAATGAACCAATACTTTTTGTATATCCAGAGGTTAAATGAGCATGTACAAAGATACATATTGGTGGTCTATAGCTACATACTCTCGAGAATACTTTTCTATAACTAGGATTGTTTTCTACAATCCGTTCAGAAGTATGCTTGCTTATATCATCATTTACCATCAGAAATTAGTTATTCAAGGATAAGGAAAGGAAATCTATTGCTGACATTATTTTTGATTCTAGTCTGGGAAATCATGGGATATATAACATTTTGAATTGCAATAATACTAAGTCTTATAAATTTGAATATAACAATAATTGTATTGTTGACTCAAATAAATAATATATTTAAATATTTTAAAAGAAATGCTAGATAGTCACACATCAATGCTTTCCTTTTTATTGATGAAAATTAAAGTTCTAATTTTCAGCATTGTGCTACCAAAGAGTTTCATAAAATTACATTAAAAAAATCTTCTGGAATTAAAATAACAAATATTAAACAAATGGAATGTAACCATAATAACTGATGTCTAAGTTTCCTTTTTGATTTTTTTTTCTTCTTCTTTTTCATTTTGTGCCATCTCCTTTAGTTGTATTTATTGATTTTGCATAAACTGTTTTAGAAACTTTTTCTGCTGATGAGCAGAAAAAGAAACTTCTTTAATCAAGAGCAGTCCACTGAATACCCACCACTAAAGCAGAAGGCAGATCTACATACTTTCTCTTCACACTACAAGGCTGCCCCTGCCTCCACTGGGCCATTCATCTGCATCCTTTAGATAATTATTTCTCGACCTCAGCAACTTTAAGATGTGTTAAGCTTCCAGAAGTCGAAGTCCACACATCTTAAACGATGCTGAAGTTGAGAAACATTGCTTTAGATGTTGCTTTGAGGGGGCGCCTAATGCACTGTATTGGGAAATATCAGTGGCCTCACAATGCATCATTCTAAAAACTTCTCAGAACGATGCTTCTGGGGGGTCTAGAAGAGCAGTGATAAGTTCTGGAGGACTGTGGCCCAAAAGTACAAGGATGTGGCTGCTGCAAGGGGAAAATTAAGCAGTTCGGAAATGAGCACCTCGCCCCAATTCCCCAACTGTCCTGTTCCACTCCTTGAGCTATTTTAGCAAAGGCCTGGTTTTGCCAAATATACCTTTTCTACACATGCATATGCTTATACACACTCACACGTGTATAGAGAAAAGACAAAATTAAAGACAGACAAAAATTAAAGGAATACTTTGAAAAGGAATACTTTTCGCTTTTTTTCCCCCTTCATTTTAACTGCAGGCATGTTCAGTTGCTTTTCAGGTTTTAAGCATGTAGTGATATTTCTTAATCAATGCCGATCTTTTCAAGGAAGTTTGCTCTAAAAATGACTTTTCAAAATAGCATGAGCCATGTGTTTAAAAATGTGGCTGCAAAAACAAAGGCTATTTTCCTGAACCAGAAACAGCTAGTTGTAAGATTTTACAACTGATAATGAGTCCCTTTGGCAATCAAAATATTATACAAAACCAGATATGACAAGTCAGCATAAAAGAATTCAACCTATCTCTATCAAGTTTTAGAGGCCTGTGCATTCAGAATGTTTCAAAAGAGCAAAAAGTGGTATGACTCCCCTATCACTCCCACAGTGAAACTCCAGAGACAACTGTTCTGCTGTGACTCAGTTTCTCCACACATCTCTTCCACAATTATTTAAAACAATCTCACTAGCCCAGTAGCATTTTACAGTTCAATTTTTGCTTTGATCAATGTTAATGTTATGAACATTTACTACATGTTAAAAAACCTTGCTTTTTAAAATCAAGTAATGTGTGATTTTTCAGCATTCTTTGGCTTAAAATTCTGCATATGTACTGCTTTTTCAAAATAGGTATTTCTTTGGCATTTTGTATTTGGCCTTGTAGGTTTTATATATGCTATTCAAACAAGAAATAATTCAATAAAAGGGCATTGCCATCTTACTCGGAAGTGAAGCAATGCCCCTGTGATCGATTTTAAACTTCATCCAGGTTGTGTTATGTAAAAAAAAATACTGTTCTCCAAAATAGCTGTATTACGTCCATGAAAAATCTTTGGATCAAGATGTTGCTGTCTGCAGCTGTTGCAGATAAGCAAAGCTACAGTACACTTCCTTTTATTTTTGTTTTCCAGGTTCTTCAGCCACTACAACAACGATTCTTGAATGTGATAAACCAAGAAAACTTTCAACAGATCTGCCAGGAGGAGGAGGTGAAACAGGAAATCACTGCCACCTTAGAAGCACTTTGTGGCATCGCTGAGGCTACCCAGATAGACAATGTAGCAATTCTCTTTAATTTTCTGATGGACTTCCTTACAAATTGCATTGGACTCATGGAGGTGTACAAGAATACACCAGAGACTGTTAACCTCATCATAGAAGTTTTTGTTGAAGTTGCACATAAACAAATATGCTATCTTGGAGAGGTAAATAAATTTTAAAATATATTTCTAATGTAGGATACACGCGGAAATGTACATTGGGCAGTTCCATACCTGTTCAGTAATATCAATTTCCTTTCACACCTTTTTTCTGTTTCTGGATTCCCAACCCCACTTCTCCGCTAAGTTGAGAATGAGGACTTTTTTTGTATTTTATTTCTAATTAAAAAAAAATCAATGGGCTCTGTAAATTGAAACATTTCCATATTTTAGAAGAAGAATCTTTGAAGACTTTGGAATTTCTAAACGTTTTTGGTATTATCGGTTAAGCTGAATTAAAACTCAAGGGTTGATGATTCATCACATGATGCAGTTGTTCCTTTTAGAATATTTTCCTTCACCATTGTGCTGCTTTGTCCATTTGGAGAGGGTTTGGCTACATATTATTTAGGTCTCATGCCTTGCTTGCATTATTTTATGACCTCACTGTGTGGTGAGGCTGTGGTCTTCCAGATAATGGAGAACTATAATCCCAACAGTCCCAGCCAACATGGCCAATGAATGAGAATGGTAATACGCCCATGTCTGGAGGATTACAAGTTCTCTGTTATACAACAACAGAGCACTTTCTGCATCTGATGGAAGAAGCTCTAACCTAGAAGGCATATGCCCCAGTACCTCTGTTAACTGTTAAAGATTCATTGGACACTTAGTTATCTCTTCCAGCCCAGTCATAGGGCTCCTAACAATGGAGAAATTAATAGTACCAAGAGGCAGAATTTCCTACAAAATGTTATAACTATACAATGGAAATTCTATGCTGCTTAAATTTGTGCCTGACCGTTTGTGATTGTCTATGTTGGAGAGTATTCCCTTGGTGCAATAGAATTAATGATTATTAAATATTGTTATTTTATTGTTTTAATCCTTGCTTATGGATGGAGTATATGCCATTTAGTGTCAGGTACAACTGAACTGGCTTGGAGGCCTGAGTAATAAATACATTCTAACAAATGCATATCCTTCATTAAGCCTTCTTTTTTATTTTTGCAGTCTAAAGCCATGAATTTATATGAAGCTTGTCTGACCCTACTTCAAGTATATTCCAAGAATAATTTAGGTAGACAACGAATAGATGTTACAGCAGAAGAGGACCAATACCAGGATCTTCTTCTCATTATGGAGCTTCTCACTAACCTACTTTCAAAAGAATTTATAGATTTCAGTGACACAGGTAGGGGAGAATCTAAAACTGAAAATAGCATGGGTGCCACTCAAAGAGCTGTTTATCTCTTGACACGTTAAGGGACTGTATGCACAGGAAACTGTTCGGCTAGTTCTCTGATAATTGTCTAAGGCTTTTCTCAAAATAACCCGTTTTCCAGCATGTGATGAACAAATAACAGGGCCCTCTTGGTTGGGTGCTTTCTATCTTTTAAATTTCAGGATTAAAATCTTAATTCTCTGATGCATTTATACAAACAGTTTTTTGTTATTGTTTTCCTGTTTAGTTCTTCAGTGGCTTTGGATTTTTGTTGTTGTTGTTGTTGTTCAATCTTTTATTGCCCTCCTGATTTCTATTTTCATTTTTATTTCTTTATTTGGTATGCTTAAACTAATACTGGGGAACTTTAGCAGCCAGTTGGGAAAGGTAGACAGGTCATAAATCTCTTAAAAATCAAATATATAAACAAATGTTTTTGAAACATTTGCATAATGACATTTATAAATATTAGTAATTATGGAGTATATAGACATTAGTAAATGTGGAGTTCTGTGTGTATAATATATGAAACCATTCCCCAAGTAGATAATTAACTACTGTAAGCTCGGTTTTTCATAGACCTAGAGTTTTGTCTTTGTGGCTAATAAGATTACTGTTTGGATGTTTGTACCTTGTGCATTTTGAACTAAAAGAAGATAGGTTTAACTACAAGGTAACCAAATCATTAGTGAACCATTGCTCTAAAATATATTAAAGTGGTCTGTCTTTTGACAAATCTAAATTTGAAAAGTTTGAATTGAGTAAGTATATACCTTATAATTGTATGTCTAGGGGTACAGTAATCTTGGCTGTAGTAGATTGCAAAATACCTTTTATATCTTTTTATAGTTTTTAAGTTAGAATTTCTGACCTTTTTTCACCTTAAAGTTGATTTCTTACTTTCTCGATGGGTTTCCGAATCTTTTTGCCATCTCAGAATCCAAATAAGAATCAGAAAAACCAGCTATAATTTAACACTGTTTATACATTACATTACTGACTTTTAAAAAATGTACAGTACCAAGTAGTGAATACAGAACATGCAGAAGTGGAATGCTTGTAGTACACCTCACCGTACTGTTTAGTTTTTCTAAAGGAAACATGTTTTTAAGATCAACTGCAGAAGGCAAAGTTAAGTTTAGCATCGCCTTACTGGGATTCAAGCACTCCAGTTGCTTTAGTTAATAATTTATGAACATATTGCATGCTCACTAATGATGTATGGAATTCTAAGCTTGCAGTTCAGAAAATATTTAGGGAGAGTTGAATTTATTCTTATATTCTTATATTTCCTACTTCTTCCCCATCTTTTTAGATGAAGTATTTAGGGGACATGAACCTGGACAAGCAACAAACAGATCCGTATCAGCAGCAGATGTTGTTTTATATGGAGTAAACCTAGTTCTGCCTTTAATGTCCCAAGACTTGTTAAAAGTACGTACAGTGTCATGCAGTGTTGCAGAAAGGGATGAGGAATATTGACCATTCTTCTAAAAATTTCCGTCATTATAATGTCATGTCCTTAAATATGAGCATTCACTTTCTACTACCACCAGGACTTTCATGGCTGGCTGAAGATGGCTACTAGCATTAACTCAGAGCTTCAGCCAAGCTCATGCCTGTCTTTGGACAGCCTTTTGAACCTGGTAATCTCCAAATGTGTTAGCAGTAGCATCTGAGGAATAGCCTGGTGTTGGAGAGCCAGTGTAATGTAGCAGTTAAGATACTGGGTTGAGACGGGAGACCCAACATGCTCCCTCTGCAACCATTATGAAATAATGCGCATGATACCCCTCTTGGATTATAATTTTTCAGAAGTCTCTAACTGCAGATCAGCTTGACCTGTGTTTATCATAATAAGTGAACTATTGTTTCAACAATAGGCCATGAATTACAAAAATATTTTAGCTTTAATTCTGTATTGACCTCAAAAACTTAGCACTATATATGTATTGCAAATTGTGAAATGTATAAAAATAATAACATTTGATTTTGAACACCTGACATTACTTTGTATTCTTTAAATACAGTAATTTATTTTAAGAGGCCTTATTAACATAGATTTATTAACTTTTTCCTTCTATAGTTTCCATCACTGTGTAATCAGTACTACAAATTAATTACTTTTATTTGTGAAATATTCCCTGAGAAAATTCCACAGCTTCCAGAAGACTTGTTTAAAAGCCTTATGTATTCATTAGAATTAGGGATGACATCGTATCCTTTGAGATCTTTTGGGGGGGGAGGGGAAGGAGTCATTAAGTAAGTCTCCTTTTTTCCCTCTTTAAATCATTACATTATACTAGCTGTATAAGGTGTGTGCCTTGAGAATGTCAAGAATGTCAGTTATTGATTAGTTATCTGACATTTGTATTGCGTTCGTTTTGTTTATCAACATTACTCTATGTGATGGCATCCATATGTTTCTTATTTTATTTTGGCAAAGAATCTGATATAATCCTTCATCAAGCACTGCATATTCTTTGCTTGAAATAGCTTATCTTTGTAATGAGAAGTAGTTTGTGGATATCTTAATTTGTGGATGTTTCATTTGTGGAGTCCTTGGTGCTCTCTGAGCTTCGTTGTTTGATTGCAGGCATTTCAGTTACCTGACTAGATAACATCATCAGTGCTAGTGAGTGTGGGGTTTGCTCCCTGTTTATATACAGTAGCTTGCCCTGCCAGTGTTAGTGGGGGTGTGGTTTTCTCCTTGATAGTTCCTTGATTAGAGTATTGTTTTCTGCTTGATTGTTTGTCTGGTGTTAATCCTTGATTATCTGGGTGTAGGCAGCTAGAGAGGATGTGTTCTGGTCTTTTTATTTCCTTCTTAGCTTTCTTATGGTCTCTTTTGAATGATATGTAAATGTGGTTTATCTCTATGTGACTGTTGATGGCTGATGTGTCTGAGTACCAAGCTTCCAGGAATTCCCTAGCATTTTTGGATTTAGCTTGGTCTAGAATGCTCACAGTTTCCCATTTGAAATTGTGGTTGAGTCTGTTCATGTGTTGTGAGATTAAGGAGTTTTCATCATGCCTTTTGACTGCTAGTTGGTGTTCATGGATGGGCTCTGCTAGTCTTCTACCTGTCTGTCCTACATAGTGACTGTTTCAGTCCTTACACTGTATGTTGTAGATGACTCCTGTTTTTTCTTGGGCTACTGGGTCTTTTGGTTTTCTTAAGATGTTTTGGAGGGCTTTAGTTGTTTTGTGTGCTGTGGTGATGTTGTGTGGTTGTAATAGTCTATTGGTTGTTTCTGAGATGTTTTTGATGTATGGCAGTGTTACCCTTTTCAGTTTGTGTTGGTTCTGTTGTAATGGGTTGAGTGTTCAGGCACTTTTTGATAAAGTTGCATGGGTATCCATTTTGTTGGAAGATGTTGTATAGATGATCTGCTTCCTTTTTTTGGTGTTCTGGGTTGCTGCTGTGTGCTCTGATGAGCTTTTGTGCTCATCTAAATAATGTTATACAGGGTTGTTTTACAGCTCCTCTTGTTGGAGGCTGGTTGGTTTTTTGTTTTTTTTTTTGGTAATGGGGCACTTGGTTGAGTTGTTTTTTGATAGATTTGTGTTTCTAATTTGCCGTCATTTCCTCTGCTGATGAGGATATCGAGGAAGGATAGTGTGTTGTTGTTTTCTTCTTCCCTTGTGAATTTTATTCCTTTGAAAATATTGTTGATTGTTTTGTGTGTCTTCTCTAGTTGTTCCTTTTTTATTATGATGAAGGTGTTGTCTACATACTGGATCCATACTTTGGTTGTAAGCATGAGAGTGCTATTGTTTCTAGACGCTGCTTGTTTCTAAATTCTCTCTCTTTACTTTCTTTAGTTATATTTGATTTAAATATAGAAGTACAGTAACAACAGTTTCTAGGGGGAAACAATGGAGGAGGAACCAATTTCAACAACTCTCTTAGTGGTAATGTTAGCTTGAAATAATGTATAGGAAAATGTTTATTGTTTTCCTGACATACTGTATCATTTCCAAATACTCACCCAAAAGGAAGAAATATATTCCTTGACTTTGAATAATCAGAATGAGTTCAGATGTTTGCCAGCTCTGCTTAGAAGCTCTGACACCATTAGCAGAACAATGTGCAAAAACCCAGGAGTCAGAGTCATCCCTCTTTTTAGCAACAAGACACTTTCTTAAGGTAAGAAACATCATTCCATATCCTATTGTCTAATATTGTGGCTTGCAACACCGTCATGTAATATAGCTGGTGTTATAGCAGCCTTCCCTAACATCGCACTCACTAGGTATGGTGGGACTACATATTTGACTTAGCTGCTGGAGATTCTGGGAATTCCAGCTCAGTTCATTTGCAGAGTGTTATATTGGAGAATATATTACAAAATAGGAAATACAGGCTGAGGGACGTAAGCCTTAGTGATCCTTCAGAAAGCCTTCAGAATGAACCTTGTGCGGTGTTACTCATTGGAAGCCACTTTTTCCTACCAGAAGAGCTTTTTGGATGCAAGCCAATAATCAGGGTAACACAACATTAGATACCAGCTTTTGTAAAATAAACCCTTGTAAAGTAAACCCTTTTCTATAAGTTTAGCTGTATTGGCTACTAAGGAGCCCAAGGAGTTTATTAGGAAAAATACATAGTCCTTCCACCAGAAAATCCTATGTTTGTTGCCATGGGAGAGGAAGTTTGTGGCTATTGGTCAGGAAGCTCAAGACTCATAATTAAGCAGATAGATTTGGGGTCTCTGCTTCAGCTACTTCCCATCCATTTTGTCAAATGGTGATAATACCGCTCTACCTTATACATTGTTGCAAGCAATTTATATCATGTGTATTATGTGTATCATTTGAAAGTTAATTTCTAGTGCTGGTCTTGAAAACACAGGCTTCTACAAAATAGTTGTTACTTTCAACCTAGCACATTTTTTCTTAAAAAGTCAGG
Organism: Python bivittatus; assembly: GCF_059951505.1. Lineage (NCBI taxonomy): Eukaryota > Metazoa > Chordata > Lepidosauria > Squamata > Pythonidae > Python > Python bivittatus. The sequence continues at coordinate 19,705,426 of NW_028277056.1, read as the reverse complement.
ATATAAACTTATGTTTTTCAATTTTAGATGGTTTTTGATATGCTGGTACTGCAAAAGCACAATACAGAGATGACAGCTGCAGCAGGAGAAGCATTTTATACATTAGTATGTTTGCATCAGGTATGATACTTTATGTTGTCATTATCTCTTGCATGTTCCACAAGTTTTAGGGGTAGTAGAGGTCTGCAACTGAACCTTTCAGTCAGATAGAATTCACTTGGTTAGTTGAGGGAAGTCGCTATCTCTCAACCTTAAAGAAATGTTCCTGGCATCCAAAATCGGAAATACATTGACATTGTAATTCTTTTAATAAGTCAATAAGGAAGCCTTTGACATAATTAAGCTGTATTAATTTTTATGAATAACATTTTCTTCTGATCTATAAATATGATTATCTTCTTTACAGGCAGAATACTCTGAATTAGTTGAAACGTTATTATCAAGTCAGCAAGATCCCATAATTTACCAGCGGTTAGCAGATGCTTTCAACAAGCTTACTGCAAGCAGCACTCCGCCTACGCTGGACCGTAAGCAGAAGATGACCTTCCTCAAAAGTTTAGAAGACTTTATGTCAAATGTTGGTGGTCTTCTCTGTGTAAAATAAATACCAGAACTGTATGCCTAACTTAGACCCTTTTTGCGAAATGCACTGAAAAATGCTGAAAGCTGACTTAATCTTAAATGCCTGTTTCTGGGTTTTTTGCAGCCATCTAAAATTTCAGAGAGCCTGGAAGTTTTGATAAAGAGGAGTGGAATAGGAGATGTCAACTCTAAAATCAGCTTCTGCTAATATGTGTTAGCCACAGTCTGTCATATACCGTTTATGTTGTACAGAATAAACAGAAAAACTGAAATCTTTAAAAGAATTCCACAAGTGCATACAGTCATGGGCACAGTAAAAAAACAAAAACAAGAACCAGTGCCTTGTCCCAGATGGCCTCAAGTAGTGATGAATCAAACTCCTATAATATTTTTTGTTATTGCTAGAAACCCTTTTGGTGTGTGATTTAGACACATACAGAACTGTAAACCAATTCTAAGCTTTATTTTTTCTCTCTGAAAACTGTGTGTGTAACCCAGTGAAGAAGAAAACCACCAAATGATATTTTTTAACTTGGATTTAGTGTTTTTGTTTTGTTTTGTTTTGCTTTTTTTTTACATCAACCTGGCGTTGCATGTTTGTGTAATACAACTTTCTACATTATATGCTGCTGCCCTAAAGTTCAGAAAGAAGAAAGGTGTATATTTTTGTTTCCCCTGAAATGAACTTTAGGAACTGTAGCCATTTCATTGCCTTAATTTAAAACAAAAAATAGCTGATATAAGTTAGGTGAGTAATCTAAGGCAAGCTTTGAGTCTTCAAAACTGGTTTAGAGTGTTGGCACTAAGCTGCCATTGTACCTATTTGCAGCCCTTGTGTGTTGAGAGTATTATGTCTGTGAGTGTAAACAAAAATTAATGTGTACCTTTACTTTTAATATCTGTTGAGTCACACCCAGGTCATACACAACTGCAGTGTATTTCAAGACTGAATTGTTTGCTGAAGCAATAATGTTTCAAATTATGTAAATTATTGATTTCTACAATTTTTTTATGTTGGGGCATTAGATTCAGTGGCTAGACTATATGAGCATCAAACTCTTCTAGCCAAAGGCCGTGCATGTTTGACTTCATGATTCAGAATATGGACCCGTGGTTTAATATTTTGCCACCATTGTCAGATTCACAGTGCTGTCTTCTGCTGCTCTGATCCCACTTGTTTGGTGTGTTGGCACTTTAACTATGTAGGATTACCTGTATGGTTTCATCCTGCACTCACCAAATAGGAGGTTGTCATGGGAACAAAGTGGCAGGAACTCAAGAATATGGAAGCAGGGAGTTTATTCATAATTGTAAGCCAAACTAAACCAACCGAAATGCATATGCTGCTGATTAAAAGTAACCTTTTTTTAATGAAGGAAGGAGATAATTTGTCTCCAGAACCTTGTGCTTCATACTTGCAAGAACTATGCTATTGGATATTTGCAAATAAAGATTTTTACATTTTATATAGAGAAGTAAACCCTCACCTCATCCTAGCATCATGTTTGCAATTCCATGCCATTCTTGAGCTGTTCATCTCAACATTTAATCACACTACCCAGAATTATTTATATATGATTTGAAATCTTTAATATTATGGAGTGTTATAAGGGTCCAAAACTTCTTTAATTCCTTCTTATTAAGCCACAATCAGAAATCAAGGGAAAGGTGGGCCACTGTTTGCAAACCTTTCCTCTGAATTGTAATGTAGTGATTGGCTAGAGCAAGTTGTTTCCTTGAAGAAGGAAACAGAAAAAAAGATTTGCTAAAGAATGGCTCAGTTCAAAGATCACTACCAACTAATGGCTTGGCCCTCAGGAACATGCTGTGACCAATGGCATGCTGCACATGATTTGGTTTAGTATGCAGTAGTGGCTGAGCTGAGCAAATGATGGTTATTGTAGCCACTGATTGGTCTCCTAACTAGTTTCAAAATGAAGCCTATTCACAACCAGTGAATCCATAATTTGGCCATGATATCTGAACTGAGCCTAAGTTGTTCAATTCTCAATTATATTGTTCCATCTGTTTCTGTTAGTGTTATTTGTACAATAAGGGAATTGTTTTGGCTTCTAATTTGTTTTAAAAATTGGGTTTCTCCTATGGCTCCAACACAGCTATGTGTGTTTGAATTATGATGAATTCTACATGTGTCTTTTGAAATAATTTGTCAACATTTAATCTTCTAAATCAATGGCTTTCAAAATTTTACTCATGGTGTTGAAAGCAATTCTATTGCCTATATTTAACTGAGGGCAATTTATTGATAGGATGTAACTGAGTTCTCATTTATTGTGAACAACAATTCTAGTTTATAAAATTAGCGTTTAAAGGTGCCATGTGAACTTCTGGAAATGTGAGACCTAATGATTATCTCTGGAAGCATTGAAGAGTAAGTTTGCACAATTTCTTTCAAGTGGAAAATACTTGCAAGTCAATAGTGAATCTTGCCCAAGAATTCCACCTTCTTGACTATTTGGGGAAGAATCTGCTAAGCATCATCTGTTGATTTCAAGTTATTCTGTTCCAGGTTTCTGCACAAGTGAACGGTAGGTGTGCACAACAGGGCTTGGTGGATTGTTTCTAAATTGTCAAGGATTATTTGCAATTTTAAACTTGCTTCCCAGTTTAAAATGTATATTATATTAAAGGGACACTATCCAATACATTTTTATCTGAAATTTTGTAACTGTTAGAAATTTCTAAGAAGGCTATCTTTCCAGTTTTTGTATTTTTTTAAAAAAAGTGAATAATACTATCTCATCCTACTCCATCCAACATGTTTCCAGATGTCACATAATGTATCTCCACTCCTAAATGTTGGCATTTGAACAATTCAGAATCACTCTACTAACTCTAAAAGCCCACTCTGGTGCACATACAGTTTTATCACATTGGAGAACTCTTTATTACTTGACTGTGTCCAGATCTTTATAAGAAAGGAGTCTTTAACGGGATACTATGTACTTCTGTTAGTAAAAACACAGACAAAGCCAATGGAACTCAATAAAAAAAATGCATTTCAGTTAGCTGACATTCTTTGAGAAATTGGTTCATTAACATAACCACAATGAGTCTGCCTTCAGGGACTGCCTTCACAATTTTCTTGGGATATCTGTTCTAATGATAGCCATTGTTGTTCCCCACTTAGTTCCAAATTATATATTCAGCCCTACTGCTAGATTTTTCAAAACATATAAAACTGAATCACATGCTTTGATATGTAAAGAGATAAGGATAAGAAATACAAGCATAGGGAAACTGATCTTGATTTCATCTTGGGTGTCACTAGTGCTATTATGCTTTTCAAAGAAAGAAGGAAGGTCTGGAATTCTAATCTGGGCATGTTAATGCAATGTGGATGAGAGCAGACATAGTGAAAAGAAATCCTGAATTCATTGAATTCAAATATTGGCTTGTCATTTATGGTATTTAGTGAAATATATACAACTTCCATACAAAGACATAATATGAAAATTATGATAAATTGCTTAAAATCCAAATTACAGTCTGTCACATTTGACAGCTAATTTATCACAATAGAACTTGAAATAATTGTACCTGGTCCCAGCAATTATCAGTGTTAAACATATACAGCAGTAACACATATCTGCACAATAATACCAAAGTCAGTTATAATAGGCTTCCCAGTCTTGTAGGATTTTATTTGAGTGGGTTTGTTCCAATGAACCACTTCCATGCAGAACTTAAAACATGCAAAAGAACTCCATCTGAAACAACACCACCGCCTCTATAGATTATTGGAACTGAAATAGAGCAATATAATGTTTTCCATCTTGTTTCATTAATCTGTGAGAAAAGTGCATTCAGCTGAACAGCTTATATTTATGGGTTTATCTCAGTATTCTGAGATTCAGCTTCACTAAAAAGATGATTTTTTAAGAGTAGGCCCCAAAGTAATGAATATCTCCTTTTCCAACTCTTCTGGTCTGCAAAGTTTTGCAAGTACAGTATCACGTTTTGTGGCGCAATGTGGTTTGTATGTCACAGTAACAGTCATTCTGCAATCCTATATTCACTTAATTAGAAGTAATCCATTGGATTTAGTGAGCCTTCGGAGTAGGCACACATGGCCTCGTGCTGTGAATATTATCGCTTGATGACTGTTAGAGAAACAGTCTGAAGCAAACAAAGAAAATAAAATGGCAGTGTTGAAATTACACAAGTTCCCTAATTCCACTATTTATTACTGTAGCTGGAATTGATGGAATATTCCATAAAATGAAGCCATAGTCAATGTAATATAGTCACCTTTTAAGCCAGAATACTGGGGAATGACATATTTCTTGTTAAATATTTTTTGTGTTTTGTCCATGTGCAATTACTGCTTTTTTTTTTTTTTTACTATAAGCTGACTTGCTCTGAAGCCTGAAAAATGGTTTTCCAGTTGTTTCTATCAAAGATAAATAAAAATAATAAATTCTGAATTCAGTTTTGCACTGACCCAATTTTCTTGCTTTAGGATATCACTAGGATGCAAGTTGAACTTGGTCCACCTACTCTTAGTAAACCAAGCATTCAGAATGGGGAGGAGACAGCCATAACCCAATGTGCAAAATATAATTAACTTTTTAACATCACTGATGCTATTTTGATCCTCTTTCTCATACAAAGCTACTTTCTGGAAGGAATAAAACAGTTATTAAATTCAACCAGTCAATTTTATTTATTATAGCCTTAAATTATTGAATATTCCAATTACTGGGGCTCAAACATGCTTCATTTTCCATTCTTCAGATTTTGGTACCTAAACTTTATATTTGGCTGAATTGTACTAGCTTGAGTTCAGAACTTAACAGGAAACTTTGAGTTTGCCAACTACCCTTCTGCTAAATGTAATGTTTTTAGATTAATAACCTGACTGTTATTAAGCTCAAAAATTATTATTATTGATTTAGGTCAGTCTCTTTTTTTAACCCAGTCCCTTTGAGCAATGGAAGATATTTAAAGCCACAGGTTGTCTGAAATGAAATTTTGCTTTAAATTAATGAGATCTGAAACTTGAAAGTCATGGAGGGATAAGCAATGACTTGATACAATTTTTGTGTAAGGAGAGGGGGAGAGAGATTTGTGCTGTCTTGCGTGATTGGATTCAGGTTCTTAGTATGCTTTCCTTTTTTAAGAGTTCAAGACACCTGCTATCCAAATGAAACGGCCCGCTCGAAAAAAGAAGCAATGAAGATAGTTAAGCAATAACAGCAAGATATCATTTTGTTTTTTAAATCAGATTGCAATCCTAACCAGGTGTCATTGACAGTGGGTGTTTAGAAAGTAGAGTCAATGTTTTGAATTGCATTTGGAAACCTCTCTGTAAATGCAAATGATAATCTTGGTGCTTCAATGTGTGAATTTCAGTACTTTCGATTTTATTTTTTATTAAAAGGGGCAGGTTCTCGTTAAATGTTTCATTGCAGAAATGTGTTTAGTTAAAATTCCAACTCTTTCCTATTGCATCTAATCCTTGTTTTTATATGACTGGTCTCTTTTAAGGCTTGTCTTCAATTCTAAAGTGCATTAGATTCCCTTTTACCAAAAAAGACTGGCGGGTTATATGGGAGCCTTACATGTCTTGTACCTGCTCAAGGACTGGGCGGTTACTACGAGAAAGGCTGCAAACACAACTGTGTCTGTTTATGTCTCTGGCTGTTTCAGCTAGGGGATCCTAATTCAACCACTGCAAAATGGTTGGGGAAAGAACTTTCAGTGGCCCCTAACAGATATGTTTGCAACGCTGTTTTAAATATTGTCGTTTCTACTGTTTGTTCTGCTTGCTATGCTCCACTACTTTTCAACAACATTTTGCTATTTTTGAACTATTGCTGTATTTCTAAGAAACACCTTAGGAAGATCTCTTCTCACAACATCAGCACTACTGGCAGTGAATTCTTATACTCTTCTACCCATCCTTAATGAAAGACTGTTGGCCAAAATACTCTTGGACTGCTTTAAGGCTGTTACGCACTTTTGTGACTTTATGGCTGTTGAAAATGAATTGTCTTGCAAATATTTTGATAAACATATGTACTCAATGAAAAACAAAACTTAACTGCCTCAGGAAAGCAAGTTGCAATAGATACCTGTCTCTTCTTTTTAAGTGGAATATATTAATCTGTATATTTTAAATAGCCAGATTATGTTTAGAAGCTAGAACTTTAAAAGGGGGGGGGGAGGTTAATATGAAAATGAATAGGTCTATTTGCTTTTAAATGTTTTTGTTCTCCAAAATTCATTAATGTTAAGTTACATATTTACCTAATAGGTAACAAGGAAAAGTCAAAGCTATTTTAGCTTAGTTTTTTTCAGCAAGGAAGTATGTGTTCCACCAGACAATTGTGAGGAGTAGAATGAAGGGGCAGGGTAGAAGTTTGAAATATACTCAGGAAATACTTATTTACTTTGAATTATTTAAATCTTTAAGGATAGATGAATGAGATGTTAGGGACTGAAGGAATTTGATGAAGGTTTGGCTGAATAATTATACATGATCGATAATGAAGCTCAAGCTCAGATACTTTGGTCACCTAATGCGAAGAGAGATCTCTTTGGAGAAGACCCTGATGCTGGGAAAGATTGAAGGCAAAAGGAGAAGAGGACGGCAGAGGATGAGATGGTTCGATAGCATCACTGAAGCAATGAGCATGAAACTGAGCAAACTCAGGGAGGCAGTGAAGGACAGGAAGGCCTGGCGCGATATGGTTCATGGGGTCACGAAGAGTCGGACACGACTTAACGACTGAACAAAAAATCTTTGAGATTATTGGAGAAGGCTAATTGTCCTTTTCTTCAAAAAGCAAAAAAAGATTTGACGAACCATAGACCAGTCAATCTGACATCAGTATGTGGGAAGATGCTAGAGTAGTTCATAGAAATCATTCTGAAAGCACCATGAAAACAATGTAATTAACATATATGAGCATCAAGTCTTGACTATTTCAGTTACAGTAGCAATGAGCGCACCTTGGAAGACCAAGTTAGGGGCAGTTTGTCATGGAGAATATCTGTGTGTTCAATAAGCATCAACTATGACTTGATGGCACATAAACAATCTTGACCGTTACTTCATCAGGTAACTTCCGTAGTAGATTGTGGGAATGCTATATGTGTACCATAATTTCCAAAAGGCATTTGACAGTGTCCTCTGACATTTTAATTAGCAAGCTAGTTAAGTGTTGGCCACATATAGCTGGTTTAAAAATCACAATCAAATTAGAGTAAAATATTGCATAGATGCCACAAAGTTCAGCCTGGGTCCTGTAAACTCTAACTTTTTTATTAATTTAGGTGAAGAAACGGAATCACACAAATTTGGGGGGGGATACTACATAGAAGATACAAACAAAATGTGAAAGAATCTTGGTAAGTCAGAGAAATAGACTGGGGGGGGGAAGCAAATTGAATACAGTCAAATGTGAATTTTGTCAATGAGGAAATAGTCAAATAGGTAGGTATGGATATCTGAAATAATAATAATAAAAAAATCTGTTACATAGAAAGGAAGCCCAGATGAAGTACTGCCAAGAGATAGAAGCGGTTTTTGTGACAGACTGGATGCCAGTCTCTGAGTGATTTAATGTGAAGATAATTGATAAATAGGGCTTACAACCAAAAGCCATTGTAAGATGAAAGGACCAAAGAACAAAACAATGGTAAACCCCCTGAAAATCACCACACCACAGCAAAAGCAACCATCTTTTTTCCTGTCTTCTATCCTGCCTCGTTATGACCACTGTATGAGATCCAAAAAAAGGTCTTGGTACAATAGTTGATTACAAACTGAACGTGAGTCAGTATGATATGACTATAAAAAAAGGCAAATGCAGTTACAGCTATATCAACAGAACTATAATAATAGTAATAGTTGCACTTGATTCTGCATTGGTCAGACCCCCTCTTGAATACTGTGTGGAACTCACACTTTTAGAAGGATGCAGACAAACTGGAATGAGGATCTTCAGAACAAGTCCTATGAAAAGACATGGAACGAATTGGAAAATGTTAACCTTAGAAGAGTGGGGAATATCATAGCATTCTTCAAATATCTAAAATAAGAGGTGTACAGTCACTAGATCCAAAGTCAGTAAAGTGTTTTGGATCCAGCACTGATGCCCCCAGCAGGTGCAGGGAGTGCATCCATAGTGAATCTAAAGCACTTTTCTTGCTGAAGTTCTGAAGGCTGTACAACTCTGTGTCTGAAAGGAGTTACATAAAAGGAGGTCAGGATGCAAGACATTGAATGATTTAAATTACTGGAAGGCAGATTCCAATTTTTTTTTAAATCCTAACAGAGCAGTGTGACAGTGTAACCATTGCACAAAAAGATGCTGGGTTCCTGCTTACTGGAAGCATCCAAATACAGATTGGACAATTAACTGTCTCAGGGTGCTTTAATTTTGATTCCTGCACTGAGCAAGTTGTCAAACTCTGCTCAAATGCCTAAATTCCCAACACTCTGATTGTAAGATCAAAGGGAACATAGGTTCATGTATTATAATTTCTCTTTGGGAATCCTGATGCTGTACAAGCTATTTTGTTATCTAAGTATTTGCTTTGCTTCTGTTTTTCCTGGTTTTGCTAAATATATTTTATATCTTCTGATTGTAAAGTTATTATTGTGGAGTCCTTGGTGCTTCTGAACTTGGTTGATTGCAGATGTTTCATTACCCAACTAGGTAACATCATCAGGGCATGATGATGTTACTAGTTGGGTAATGAAACATCTGCAAACAACTAAGCTCAGAGAGCACCAAGGACTCCACAGTTCAACCCTGAGCTTCATATATTCTTCTTCAAAGTTGTTATTGGTTTGGGAGGTTGTTTTACTACCTCTACAGATTTAATAGTGTATATAGTGTGGCTTCGAATTCAGCCTCAACACATCTAGGTTGAGCCAGTTAGGAAGAATGTTTAGTGGGGAGGACAAGACATTCTTTCTTTGGAAGAGAATGTTCCATATGCAGACTCAATGGAAATCTTAATTTTTCACATGTAGCAGTCTCTCATACTGTTCTCCCAGCACTTGGATTTGGGTCACATGATTGATATAATATTCTACTATATCAGGTGAAAATTGTTCCTGGAGAAAAGCTTTAAATTATCCATTTATTAATTTTTAAGATATAGATGTGTTTTTCACAATGGCTTACCAAAGATACATATGATATATCATAGTGGTAAGATCCCACACAGGGTGCTATTAAAACTTGTAATTTTTTTTTTAAAAGGAGAGAAAGTGGAAGGAAAGGAGCATTTCTGATCTCATCAGAAAACTATATTAAAAAGAAAATAAGTAAAATTAGAACTGTGGTTTGATCCTATTTTGATGCAGGAGAAGCAGAGATTTTGTTTCCTTGCATCTTGTTGTCTCATCATATCACTATCCCTGCTTTCTCGTATCCCACTTCTCCTAAATCCATCATCCAACATTGTGCATATCTATCAAATTAGCAGTGGACTTTAAGGACTAGTCACAATGTTGCCTGAAAACACCTTGGAACAAGCTGGGTATTCAAAACATCTTTGGATCTGGTAGATTTCCCATTGTCTCTACTTTCAAAAACTGCAATCCAGAAGCCAAAATAAGTTTATGAGATGACCTGCAGGTTGGCTGTTTAAAGCACACGCAACAGAAAAAGTAGTTCCAAACACTGCAACAGTATTTGATTTATTAGCCTACTATCAAAGAATGTACATGCAGAATTTTGAAATCTTACTATGTAAGAATTTTGAAAGCATTTATTTTTGTCCTTTTTATACTGGCTTTCAACCATGTTCTGAAGAGATTTTTTTAAAAAAACAAAACAAAGGTAGATTAGCTCAATTTCCGTTTTCAAAAATCAAGCCCTTGTTTTCTTGCTACTTCTCAGAATTTAGCTTGGCAATATTCTTCCTCAGTACCCAATAATTTCTTGCAGCCATCTAACATTTGAAAGGCAATCCTCATTTAGCACTATAAACATGGTGTCATGTGCCAAACATCAGCTTATGATAACTAATTTTTTCTTTTTTTTAATCTGAATTTCTAGTTAATGATTGTGGTGGAAAAACTTCTCCCCCTATAATAAACATAGTTAGGCTACCAGGTCTAGGCTGCAACAATGCAAATGACTACTGGATGGCAACCTAAAGATACAGAAATCTCTACCTCTCTGCTTCCACCTAGTGGTTCTGCAATCCAGTTATGAGAGTCCTTACATGGATCTAGCAATTCGGTAGCCCTTGTTTAGCATCTGCCTGTACAGCGAACTTTCGCAGTTACAACAGTGATGAAAACAACTTTGTGACCAGTCCTTGCATTTACAACCTTCGCAGGTCTGTAAAGCAAAGGAAAACAAGATCATAAGCACAGGCACAATTTCACTTAGTGACTGCTTCACTTAACAACCGAGTTGCAGGTCCCAATTTTGTTAAGCAAGGATTACTTGTATGCAAGTTACTCGTTAGAGTGGGACTATAAATCTAATTCTGTTCCTGCAGCCTGCCTCATATTTGTAGGCTCTTAATTGACAAGAGTACAGTACAAAACATCCAGTGTAAACCTGTTCCTTTCCTAAGACAAAATTATTGAGATTGTTTGCAGAACACATTTATGCTTAGTTAATTTAACCATGAAACTACAAGTTTGGAGAGCCAGTTTGGTGTTGTGGTTAAGGCATCAGGCTAGAAACCGAGAGACCAGGAGTTCTAGTCCCACCTTAAGCACGAAGCCAGCTGGGTGACCTTGGGCCAGTCACTCTCTCAGCCTCAGGAAGAAGCAGGCAGTGGCAAACCACTTCTGCAATCTTGCCAAGAAAACTGCAGGGACTTGTCCAGACAGTCGCCAAGAGTCAACACCGGCTTGAAGCCCCCCCCAAAGAAAAACTATTTTGGGGCAAATCACTAACTACACAGATGGGCTTTGCGTAGCACATTAAGCTAAAATGTGGTTGACTGGTCTGCAATTCGGTATGTTTAGCAGCCATAGTATAACACAATTATAAATTTATCTAATAGCCTAATAGAATATCACTGTTTCTGCCTGGCCTTTCTATGACTTGGCATCAGTGAGTTTGTCCTTGGGGGGGGAAAGCTACAGGTTCTCTTTGATATTTGAAACAAAGTGGATTTTATAGTGTTGTCAGTCCTACAAAGTAGACTGGACTAGGAAACCAACACCATGTAGGTCAGTACTACTTTTACAGTAAAGCTTTATAAGAGAATCTTGCAAGTCTGAATGTGCTTCCCCCTCCCGCCCTTCATCTTCCTGTGAACTAGGGAGGGGCTTTTCCGAGACTTTTCTCAAGTCACTTCTTGGCCCTGGCTCAGGCCTTTTTTATCTGACCATTGCCTTGGTAGGTTCTTCCTCCTGTCCTTCAAGGCCATTGCCTCTGTCCTCTACAAGTGCTCTTGTATGCCGCCTTGTGTTAAATGTGAAAACAAATGCCCCCAGAAGATGGAACTTCAATTTACTTATTATTTTTTGGAGAGCCACACTCACACATGTTCATCTGATTTAACTGGGGTTACAAGAAGTCTGTGATGGGTCATTTCTATTTAAGGAAGAAATAGCAACAAACAAGTTTTCTGAGAAACCATGCAAAGTGCTAAATTGTGTTTATTTTAAACAGAAAGATTACTCACCTTCTATAAAAAGGCACTACTGAGAACCAATTTATCATAGATTCTGGACTCTGCACAATCACTTGCACTTAACTGTGGATTAAAGCTCTGACTAGTGCCACCCAAAAACTATGAATAAGGACCGTATGTGATGCTTCTGAGCAACACTGCCATTTACACAATTGCCCGTTTGTAGCAACAGGGGCTCGTGCAGACATCATTTCGCTGGCTTGTTTAGCCCTGGAACTGGGAGTGGAAAAATCCTCCCCTGCACTGTGTGGTAAATAAACCTTGAATTTAAAAAATGCCCTAAGCCCTCTCACTGTTTTACCGTGACAGATGATAACGTTGTCTCGCTGGGGATTTATCAGACGGGAAAAGAAGGAATGGGACGCTCTGCAAATCCTACGGCGACCCTCATCCCATCACACCCTTTTCAGCTCTAAAGAGCCCCCCAAAATGCGGTGCTTGGCAAGAACCAGGGAAGCCACGCTCTTTAGCTCCATTTTCCTTGGCCCCTGCCTTCCCGTCCTCCCTTTTGCACCCCTTCCCCCCCAGTAGCGCCTATTAAAATAGGGACCAGGTCAGGACAGCGCCCGCCTCCCCGCCCCCCCCCCCCCCGCGAGGTGCCGGAGCTCCTCCCGCGCTAGAGGGCGCCGCGCGTGGGCGCCGGAGCGAGGAAAGGCGGAGCTCCGGGCGGGAGGCGGCCGGGAGCCGAGAGGCCTAGGCTGCCGGTGAGTGTAGCGGCTGTGAGCGGACGGGGGGCGGGAGAGCGGGCTGCCGGGGAGGGGAGCGCCAGCGGCGGAGGGAGATAGCCGCGACGGGGCGCACGAGTAGCGGAGGGGCAGCTTTTCCCCCGACTTCCAGGGTCTGACTGGGTTTGGTCTCCAGCGCCTGGCCCGTCTTCCGGAGCGCTGTGGCCGAGCGGACGCCCCGGGCCCGTCAACTAGCCCCCTGCGTGTTGTCCTTGCGGGACGTGCGGGCCCAGTCCGCGCGATTAGTTAGTTCTGAGTTTCAGCGTTGGGCTTCTCTGTCTGCAAACAGGCGGCCGGCCGCGAGATGGCAGCAGCGGGGGCTCCTTGGCTGCCTTCTGGCGGCCGTCTGTGTATTTGCGGAGCGGCTGGGGCAACCTGCACTCGTATTCGTTTGCCGCGTGGACGGTGAGCGGTGCAGCCTGGGTTGGCCCGCGGAGTCCTTGGCGCTCTCTGAGCTTGGTTGCTTGCTTGCGGACGTTTCATTACCTGGCTAGGTAACATCCTCGGTGCCCTGCCGGACCCTGGCAGGCACTGGGTCGGCCTGCCGGACAAAGGCCGCCCCGAAAGATGCTGGTGAGCAAGGAGACCGATGTTACTCCTTTCAGTCTGGGCAGCAGGGTGGCATCAGAAGACTGAACAGGAGAGAGGACCTTTGCACACTTCCTGCCCTGGCGTGTAAAAGCTACAAGGTTTCCTCTAGCTTCCCCTCCTGTTCCGCCCCAGATGTTATTTTTCTGCTGTTAGGTGGGCTCTTTCAGAAGGGTAATACAGTACTGAATCACCAGGACAGCTGAACTGCCCCACTGAAATAATAGCATGACCAGCTGCTTACTGATACTGCAGGGCTCTGTGGTAGTTCCAGGCTTTCTGTTAGCGGCAAACTTTGCTTTTGTACCTGTAAGTTTGCTACTTTATGGGCAATCTGGAAGGTGTGCAACTAGCTCATTGGCTCTCTTGGCCTTATTACTGTCATGCCACCATAGTGATCCTGAAATGCCAGCAATTTTCCTTGTCTTTACAAGAGTGGAAGTTACAGGTGAAGTGTACAATGGACTTAAAACATACAGATTTTTAATAAAATCAGAGCAGGGAAAAGTCAGATTCCATGGCAGAAGAAATGTGCTTCAAGGTGGATGTGAGTTCTTAAAAAAAGAAGACACTAGAAGTATAATTCCAGACAATTCCAATGGGAGAAAAAAATGTAAAAGCAGATGGCTGCACAGAAAGCATCTAAGATTTCAACACTGAGGAGGACATACTTAGAAGGTAGAAAGAGGCCAGTTCACCAAGGCTGAGTACACACAGGTAGCTCAGGACTGCTGAGATTGTCAGGAAAATTAAAAATTTGAAAATAATGAAAATTAAAATTGGAATGAGCTGAGGCTGATGTGAAACTAAGAACAAAAGAAGTGCTTCTGGGGTGTGTTAAAAATAAAAGGAAGAATAAATAGTAGCTGCCTTAGTGAAGATTCCAAAATACTAAAAAAACAACCCTGAAAGGCAGAGCTACCAACTCCTGTTATGGCTTAAGCTTCTCTAAAACAAGAAGGTATTTATTTCATCAGGTAACTGTGAAGAACAAGATGATGAAGAAGAAGGATTTCAGCTGGATAGAAATAACATCAGGAATACTTGGGTTTTTTTTTTAATGAATTTACATTTCCAGGACCAGATGAATTGCATTCTATGTACTGAAGGAATGTTACTCTGCAACTTCACCAATTACTTAGAGGTGATGTGCTCCCTTTCACTGATGGTGTTCAAGCAGAATATAGACAGCCACCTGATGCTTAGTAGATTACTCCATTGAGCAAGGAGTTGGACTCAGAAGCCTAAGAGTTTCCTTCTGACTCCATGAACCTTCCAAATGTAAACGGTGATTAATATACAGTGAATGTTCATGAAGGTTGGTATTTTATAAGGAAAGTTACATTTCATAATTATGTTCCATTCAGAGGTACTGAGCTGTGTCTGCTGGCAGAACAACTTTTCCCAATAGAGTAGATCCTTTGAATGCCCAAGTCTGGAACCATGCGAGTAGTTTCAGGGGGAAGGGTGGGAGACGGCAAGGGGAGATTTCATTGCCCGAGAGGATATCTGCTCACATAACTCCGTGGCCTGTTTCTTCTCAAACTCTTCAAGGTAGGGCAGCCTTTTTAGTTTCCTTTATGTGCTGTCTGCCATGTGGCCAGACTCTTGCTAATGGCCTTTACTTTAAGTTACCGTGAATTTATTTTTCATGCAGCAGAACTGTAAGCATGATAGATATACAGTACAATTTATGTCACTTTTACTCAATCATTGTTGGTGTTTAAGTGACCATGCTTGCAGTCTTATTGAAGTTGTAGGTGAGAATTATAGTCCTTCTGGTAAAAAAGTGCAAGAATCTCTGTTTAGCTACAGTACAGTTGAAGAAGATTGACCTTTCAGCTGCTGTTGTACTCCAACTCCCATCCTCCCTAGCCAACATTATCAATCATTAGGGATACTGGAAAATTTAGTCCATAACATGTGGAGGACCATCCAGTTTCCCTTCATGAAATAGTGTATGAAGTTTCCTCCATGTCTTTGTGGGGCCCCTCTTGTGACCTTAATGTCATCGTGACTGCCTCCTAACCCTAGTGAGACACATTGGTCACCTTTTCTAAAATTCTAAATTTGCCATCCTTCGGAGCTTCTGATTATCAAAACAGCCAAAAGAATATTGGACACAGAATTATATGCAGGTGTCCATGGCAGTATATTTATTAGCTCATCTTATTTTCTTTCATATGTGCATAATTACTTTTTCCTTGGCTGTGGTTTTGTTACAGTTTTAATATTTAGATCTTCAAAAGCTTATGTTATGTGTAGCATGCTTTGTTGTTGAAAGAAATTCCATTAGAATTGGTAATATTTTTCCTGGCATTAAAGCTGCACAAGACCAAAACAATAATAAACCAAACAAGAAATATTTGTTTAAAACATTTGCATAATTTGCTTGAAAGAAATAGCTGCAGGCATCTCTTTGGATACGTGACTTCAGTGCACAAAGGATTTTTCGTTATCAAATACTGTATGTTTAACAAAAATACACACAGCTGGTTATTTATAAAATGAAAACATATTTTCTTGATGACTGTGCTGTACTGACTTGGAAGAGAATAATGAGATCCAGTTGAAACATAACCATTCCCTTTTAACACCTTCAAATTGCAGTTGAAATAACTTTCGTGGTTTTTTCTTAAAAATTAAAAGATACCTTCAACGTGAAAGAATATGGGAAGGGTCTGTTTCCAAGCAGCATTCTTAGATGTAGTGGAAATCATTATTTTAGATGAGCTGAACCAAACTATTTGGATCTCTATATTTACACATTTGAAAAAAGTGCATAAGGAAAATGAATGATATGGGGAATGATAGCAGGAACGTGGGGCAGGAGGCAGATAGGACTTCCTAGACCTTAGTCTTGCTAGGGTTCCCAATACTTCTCTGTTGCCCCCTTAGTATCTTTACTCTGCCAGAGAACATCACAGTGATGCCTCCTTCAAATCAGTGAAAAGCTTTTGAAGTCTTTGCAGTGTTCCAGATCCATTCCTATTAGTGCTTTGTGCTGTGACCATCCCTCTCTCAGCTACTCTTTAGCCCAGTATTGTAGGATTCTGCTTTCTTTCCTCTCATCATGTCCAACCTTCATTTCATATATTTATAAATTCTTACCTATTTAGGGGGCAAATTAATTTTGTTTTATTCTATTCCTTTTGAGGACAGCTTACTATGACAGTCATTCCTGTAAGTAAAGCATTGTAACCTTCCTTTCAAAGTATTTTCTGTCTGTTTTAATGTGTAATGCACCACAAGTAGTCCTTGTTTAGCAACTGTTTGAAGTTACAATGGTGATGAAAAAGTAACTTTACGACCAATCATTGCATTTATGACTTTCGCAGATCTGTAAAGCAAAGGAAAGCTGACATAAAATCATAAGCGCAGGGACGATTTCACTTAGCGACCACATTGTTTAATGACCAAGTTGCTGGTCCCAGTTGTGGTCACTTAATGAGGATTACCTGTATTGCCAAACAAGTATTTGAAATGAAAACAACTTAGTTGTTTTTGTTTTTAATTCAGGAAATCAGAAAATCTGTTTCTCCCACTTTTGCCTTTCATGGCAAAGTAGTTGAATTTTATAGCTAATTCGTTTATCTTTTGCCGATTCCTTTTGGCTGAGAAAAGGTTCTTTTTCCTGTGATTTATATCTAGAAATGAATTATGGTGACGATGATGTTCCTCAGCTTTCATCTGAAGCTTTAGCTGCTCTGCAGGAGTTCTGTATTGAGCAACAGCAGAGAGAAGCTAAGACCACTGATGGAACTCACAGTTACTCTGTTGGCTCTATTGAAGAGAACTGGGTAAGCATTTTTACTAAAATATGGCTAATGGTGGCTCTTCCGTTAGGAGCCTCACAAGGTTTCAATTCTAGTTCCCACAAATAAATGGAAATTGCAGTGGCTAAGTGGAGTTGCTAAGTTTCCAGTGAGCATAAAGCACTGATTAATGATCTGTGCAAAATAAGAGTAAGGTGGCAATACATGTGCACCTTGGTAGCCATTACATATGACATGGTGTATCATGTGGGTACAGCTTTGTTTCTCATTCTGCATCCTCTACGTCCATTGGCTGATCTGAACTGTAGGCAGAGAATTCTCAGCCAAATACATGTAGAGTCCCCAAACACCCTATTCATTATAAAATGCTTAGAACCATTTGTGAATGGGAACATCATTCAGTGGTGTGCCTACTCACCATTAAGTCTTCATTTAAACTAAACTAATTTTCTGTATCTCTGTTTTGTCTTGACAACATCTAACTCTAATCTGTCAGGATGGATACTAGTCCTTTAAGTTGGTATTTTAACCAAAATTTAAGAGAATTAGAAGGAAGCATTTGAAAATAGCTTCTCCAGCTTTGATAACAACTTAGGTGGCAGTACTTTGATGACCAGGGCTGATCTCAAAACAACAAAGCAAAATTGAGCAGGATGAGACCTGGTTAGTACAAAGACAGGAGTCCATCAGGATTTCCCAGGACAGTTGGCTAGACTAGAAAGTAAAAAAATAAAATAAAATTAGAAGGTGGCACTGGCAAATCACTTCTGTATGTTTGGTAAGAAAAACAGGGAGCTCACCAGAAGAACTCAGCTAATAGGAGCTTTTATTTAACACATTCAGTATTTAAAAGTTCTTAATGAAGATTTTCTTATAGCTGAGAATACACTCCCAGTAGCCTTGCCCATCACACCTACCCTTCCTCCAAATTCAATACTCCACCTTTGCACCATATTCCTCTCATAATAGGCATAAGACTTGTATTTGAAAAAAATCATGTTGTATTCCTCCTTTCCCCTAATTCTTCATCAAGGTTGGTTTTTTGTTTTGGATGGGAGAGGGAGTTGACATGTATTTTGCTGAGTATTTGTAAACAGTATGGCCATGAGTTTCATGCAAGGCCATTCGCAAGGAGTGGGGGGCATGTCAAAAAAGTCAAGATGGAAGTCACATCTGCTACTTTGACTTTCCTGACACTCCCCACCCTCCCATAGATGCCCTGGCTCCCTAGTGCTTGATCTGCCTTCTGTTGTGTATGAGGTTATGTGTGTTTGTGTTTCTTCTGTTTGGCTAAATTAGGGATGCCCAACTTGCAGCCATTTTGCTGCATACTTCCTAAAGTCCCAAAGTTCTGCAGTGTGCTTTTGTTTGTGTGCATGAAATAAGGCCTGACATGGTATTCCATTGTTGTTTTGCCCTTAACACTTCCAAACTCCCCCAAATTGGCTGAATATGCTATGCTAGTCTCCTGCAGAGTCTATAGGTCTATACACCCTACGACTCCTAGAGGCTTTAGGAATAAATCAACTCAAGTGGATCTCTGGTTGGCCACGTCTGGGTTGAAGAAAAGTAGCCTTCTACCAATAAATGTTACTGAAAAATTATCCTGTTAACATTTGCATTTTTTATCCTTCCAGCAACTGAGCCAGTTTTGGTATGATTCTGAAACAGCATTTTGTTTAGCTAATGAGGCCATAAGAGCTGCTGGGAAAGGTGGCAGGTAAATTCTGTTGGCTTTCTATATCCCAAGCATTGTGACTATCTTGTAAACATCCTGTATCCTGGCTTCTACGTCTATCAACCCTCTCTTTTGAGAGCATTAAACTATAATGCAGTTTTGACTGTGAGGGTTCGTGGTTAAGACACAGGACTGTCAGATGGGAGGCAAGAATCACTAACTAGTTTCCTACACAGATCTCTCAAGTATATACAAACAGCTTTAGCTCCTCACAATAACCTCCTTTTCCATTTTACAGATAAGAGGTTGAGATTTGTCTTTTAATGAGTTTATAATCCATAGAAGAATTTCAATCCAGAGCTTTATTCAGGGGTGTCTGAGCAAGGGCAGGTCAAAAAAGTAAATATGGTAGCTATGACAATACAATCAAGCCCCTGCACGCTTTTACATGCGTAAAAAAATGGGGCTTCCATCATGTGATCAGGGCCGCCATCGTAAATTTGTGACCGCCTACCCCCTATACAGACTCCTGCCTTTATTAGCCCAATCAGCTTTTTTTGCTGCACAGAACTCTGAGGTTAGTAATATTTCTTTAAAAAGTATTTACATTTGCATATGCATAAACCACACACAAGAGAGGTGTGCTTATAATAATGCTAGAAATAGAAGCAGCTTATTTTCAGGAAGCCATGCCTGTTTGATCCTGCCCTATTATAGAATAGATGGACAGGCTGTTTATTCAGTAGTGTTACTTTTTGAGTGGAAGGTTGTTTGTAAAGTTAACTTGGGTTGCAATACTGTGCATATTCACCCAAGAACAAGGTTGCACTGTGCAATGAATACATTCAGTTATTTCAAATTAGCACTTTCCTGTCTTTGGGGAGAAAAAAAAATTGGCAGGTGTGTAATTGAACAAGAATGATGTTCATGGGGTCAAGTAAATATTTAAATGCTTATATGCAGGAGAAGATGTGAATTAAACATTTTGATGTATTAAATAACTTCTGTGCTTGCTTCATTATCCCTGCAGGATAGCTTGTGTCAGTGCCCCTAGTGTGTATCAAAAACTCAAAGAGCAGGACAGCCAAGATTTTTCGACCTGCATTTTGGAATATGACCAAAGATTTTCTATGTATGGAGCAGAGTATATTTTCTATGATTACAACAGTCCTTTGGAACTTCCAACCCACCTTGAAGCACATAGTTTTGATATTGTCTTAGCAGATCCACCATACTTATCTGAAGAATGTCTCAAAAAAATAGCAGAAACCATAAAATACTTAACTAAAGGAAAGATTCTGCTGTGTACAGGTATATCTCTTGTTTTCTTGAATGCATTTGCTTCAGTAGTTTTTGGAAAGAAAACAGTAGCCATTTGTGACATCTTATTTTGAATAATGCAAATCTATAATAATAAAGTTTCTGTGGGTTTAAAGAATGTTCTGATAAAGCTACAGGTAGTCCTCATTTAGCGATTGCCTTGTTTAGTGACCATTTGCAGTTACAACTGTGACGAAAAAGTAACGTTATGAACAATCCTGACATTTACAACCTTCGTAGGTGTGTTAAGCAAAGAAAAGGTGAAGTAAGTTCATAACCACAGTCACAGTTTCACTTAGTGACTCCTTTGCTTAACGATTGAGTTGCTGGTGCCAGTTGTGGTCACTAAACAAGGACTACCTGTAATTAAATATTTCACCTGTCATTGGTGTACTAAAGGTGACCAGCAGAGACCAACAGCATTGTTCTATAATCTTTTTCTCTCTCTATTTGGGGGGAAAGTAAAAAGGGGAGGAAGTACAGGGAAATAACACCATTGTCAAAAATATCAAAGTGCAATGGGTAGTAAAGGTTCAGAGGATTAGCATTAACTCAAAGAATATAGCTAGTAATGAAGATGGATTTAAGAAATCAAGCGGCATTTGGAACAAATTTCAAAGCATGGTCTAGTTCACCTGAGACATGTATATATTTGTCCTGTTGTGTATTCAGGTATGGTGGATGTGCTATGGCTAATCTATGAATACAGTGTATTTGATTTATTGTTTAAAAGAAAGCTCTACGAAGTGTTTCAATCATACAATAGAACAAATATTACTTTTTAGTGTAGGTTTTCATGGCTGGTATCTGTGGGCAGTGTTGGGCTTCAGGGTTTAGTAACCATGGTCCAGAGACCAGATTTCTTGACATTTCGCCAGCAACTAACCTCTGAAGCCCAACACTGCCCATTCCTTTTTGGATTATATTTTTTTCAAACTGTCCCATTTCTTCTGATTTGGGAACTAATCAGTTCTTCCCCGCAGTGAATGATATAGTATAAGGTGAAAAAAACAGAAGTCCTGGAGGTGTAGTTTGAGAAGGAGAATTTGCATTATTTGATAGCTTTATCATAACACATGAATGATGCTGCCTCTGAATGTAGTGGTTTATCTGTGGACACCAGCTTCTGGGAAATATCTATCAGGAAAGAATTTTTGTTTTTGTATCCAATTTAGGAGCTTCTTGAGAGCATCTGATAGACCATAACTGAAAATAGATAAAACCCTGTTCTGATCCAGCAGGAGTATTCTAAATTTTGTTTTGTTTTCAGGTTTAATCATGGAGGAATATGCTGCCAAGTATCTTGGTGTGAAGATGTGCAAGTTTATTCCAAAACATGCTCGAAATTTAGCTAATGAATTTCGATGTTATGTGAATTATGATTCTGGACTGGATTTGGATTCTCTCTCTTAATAACCCAATAAAAATGAATAGAATATTTCAAACTCGGGTGATTTTCCTTTTCTGACAAAGTGAACACCTGCCATTTCTTTTTTTAATAATGTATCTTTCTTATTTATTTATTTATTTAAATTTGTATTTGTATCAGTCAGCATTTTTTGCTAAAAGTTTCTGGTTACATTTCAGCTGATACATTTTTTGTAGGTTTTCTTTTTTCTATTTTATGTACAAGGAGGTGCTATTATCCATAATTATACCTATTGTATAGTGTTGATTTTAAAGTTTTAAGAGACATTTACTGGAGCATACAGAGCTACTTGTCTGTCATAGCAAAGGGGCAGGGTCTGGAAAAGAGCCTATCACAAGAATGGTTATTCATTTAAAATAATTATATGAATCAATACTTTCCTGTAAAATTCATCAGCTAAAATGAATTTTTTTCAATATTTTGAATTTCCTCACATTTTCAAGTGTTGAAGGGGTAAAATGATTCCTTGCTTCTTTTGGCCATAAAAGATAATCAGTGCTTTATGAAATGCTAGGAATATATTCATAATATTTTTACTGTACAGCATTCTGTATGATCCTTATTTTGCTTTGTAAGGTAATACAAAGCCACTTAAGCACATCTTTTGATGGGGGAGATAAGAGTTCTCTTCTTTTTTGAGTCCACACTGGGCTTGATAGGGCAAGCTGCAATAAAGTGAATTCTTTCAACATCTATAGTTTTATTACCTGTCTTGAAGATTTAATTCTTTGGAAGATATCCCAATGCTGATATGCCTAGACTTAGCAGTAGGCCTATCGATCCTATCGATGAAGAGAATTTGTTTTAATTATTTTAATTAAATTTTAAAAATTAATTGTTTTAATTGAAATTAAAATAAATTATTAACAATCTTCATTATTTTTGCTAAGCCTTATTTAGATTTGATGAGTACATTTGTGAAAGGGAATGCTAAAGTTAAACAAAAGTGGATCTTTTACAGATTAAGATGATGGAGTCTTAATCTGTAAAAAAAAAAGTATCTTTTTTTTTAAGAAAAATATTTTCTCCAAGATGAGAAATATCTTTTGGAAATTACTTTTGATCAGATTTATATAGGTAAAATTGAAGTGATTTCAGTTAAAATGTCATCTAATTTAATAGTCAAACACAAGTTTTTAGATCCTGAATAATATTAAATGATTTTGATAGTTAAATGTGGCTAATGCTGGATATATTTTTATGGCTCAACTAATGAAAAACCATAATTGTTTCACAAATCTGTTTGACTTAAAATTGACCAGATAATTGTTGCTGGGGACTTTAATCCTAGATCCATTACTGGGTTGTAATAAGATTTCAAGGAAAAAAGTCTTTTTAGAGTTGGAATATTCTCCATGCATACATCCAGGAATTTAATTCAATGGACATATGGACACAATTTAACCCAAACAAGCAAGAGTACACATTTTTATCTATCCTGCAGAGCACATATTTAAAATTAGGCTATTTTTTTTAATATCACCATTGACAGTAATTAAGTTGAAAACTGTAATACTCAGTTGTAATTTCTGATCACATGCCATGTCTTTTAGTTTGGATAAAATAATTTAAAAAATTAATGAGAGAGAGCGTTTTAATACTTGCTTGTTGGAAGACTTTCAGTTTGTTGAGCAGTTAAAAAAAAAAGATGCAGACATTTTTTTCCAAATATTCACCGTAAGCACCTTAAGTCTTCTGGAGGAAAAAAAAAGCATAAATCCGAATGTAGGAAGCTAGAACTGGAAATAAAAAGACACATCAAGATGATATACTAGAAATGAGGCTTGGATGCATGTTATCCTGTTGGATCTATTAAGCTGGCATTGGATCAGTTACATACCTTGGACATGGAATATTTTTCAAATAGCCGAATTGTTGGTTGAGTCTCAATAAAGTTTTTCGGCGATACAGTTAGTGCCTCCAGAGTTTCTGCAGGCAGAAGAGGTTCAGGGCCAAATAATAAAAGTAACAAGTGTTCTGGCTGCCTGTAGTGCCATTCAGCCATTTAAGGCAAATTAGATTCGTTTTGTAAAATCCAAAAGTTTCAAAGGTATTGTTACATTATCTGACTAATCATCCCATTTTACGCCCATGTTTTCCAACAAAAAAGTATGACATTTCTGCCATTGTACTAAAATGTGTTTCTAAAATTGGACTAAATACCGTTTCTTAGTGGTGGGTCTCATGCAGCTTTTGACTACTGGGTTCAAGCTGACAAGCTGTGTTATCACAACAAAAGAGGAATGGTGATTTTGGAGTTGTCCCTGATAGCAACTGCACATTTGTTTTGCAGATGTGTGTGTTTGTGTACATCAGGCAACAGAAAATAGAGGGGGTAATATCAGTGCATCTCCTTTTGTACCAAAAAGACTGAAAGGATTTGTGTACCTCTAGGGTGTCCTTTCTGGCTGGTCAACTGGAGGGAGCACAGATTAGTGATCTAGCATTTTGAGGCTGACAGATGTGAAGTGGATTGCAGATTAACTTCAAAATTGAAACTGGTGTGGGAGTGCCCTTAGAAGCCCCCCAGGATCTGAAGCACTGGTCTACAGCAATTCTAATGGTCATGTGGAGGTCACTATAAGTACTTTTTCCATAGGTGTTAATAAATTACCATAGGAGCTGCTTGAAATTACAACACAGATCACCATAAAATCACAGGTAGGATACAAGACCTGTAAGTTAAAAGAAATATCAAAATAACTGGTTATACAAATAGAGCTATACTAGCTGACTGGAATAAGAAGCTCTAGCCATTGGCACCTTAGAAATATGATCCAGCAACTCCCATAAAGCCTATTCTGTTCCTTCAAAGCGCCTTGGAGGTGAACAAGGAGAAGTCTTGCAATTGTTCCAGCTGTTAGCCTATACTGTGATGCTATAGGCTGAAATCAGCTTTTATAGACACCACACACATCCTTTAGCTGCTCTCTGATAGTTGTGCAGAACTTCTATGATGATTCTTCCACATGAGAATTTAAATTATGGGCACTAGTCACCCACAGAAGAAACTGAATAGTGTTGCTGAGAGCAATAAAGCAAAAATACTGCAATGATAACAGCTTCGGGACAGATGACCATTTCAATTACCAGGGAAAAAAACTGCAACCAGATTGATTTAAGGCAAGTTTCCCCTCCCTTTCTATTAACAGAACACTACTGTAGGGTTGCTGTAAAACAGTTATTCCTGAACAGATGTCTTCAAAGGATGACTGCAATGTGAAGCTACTGACTGAGAGTACATCAAGAGGCTCAGTTCCATAACCTGTGGCTCGCACTGGAATAATTTATTTTTAGGTTACCAATGTCCGGATGTATATATTATCACCAACAACTGTTCAGGGAATGACTATAGTTAGAAACATCATAATCTCTTTCATTGCTTCCTTTGTGCCGCCTTGTGCTCCTACCCCTCTTCCAAGGTTACAAGTCAATCTCATTTCCCATCTTGCTTGTAAGAACCTTTTGTCATCAAAGTAAATCTGAAATTTGCCTTTCAACACCCTTGGTGTCTCCTGTGCTTGTGCTTTATACAGTAGTAGACAAGGTAGGGCTGTATGCTGAAGCTATTCGGCCTAGATTTTCAAGCATCTCAGTGCTTTGTGTAACTTCAGTGTGTCTCAATTGCCCAATGTTCCACAGGTGAGGGCCATCTGTAGTTTAACTAGTCCACCAATGACGTTTCTTAAACTGTATATTTTAATATGATCTGAATTTTGAAATAGAACAGCAAAAGAGAACATTGGATACATATGCCTTGGCACAAAGCACTCTCTCATTGAATCTGGATTGCGTTCATTATCTTCAGACTTCAGGCTGAGGCTAGATACTGTTTTTGAAATCTTGTTCTCATTTAAACCATCAGGTACTCTTCTCTGTCTGGAAAACATTTTTAATACAGTCCTTCCTTAATTCCCATGATGAATAAACTGCCTCCCATTAATCGTTAAAACAAGAAGTCCATAATATGAGTAAGTCTTCCAACAGAGGGAGAGGGCTTTTACAATAAACTCAGAGGTACCTTGGAAATTTAATCCATTCAATTAATACTCTAAAATCAATAAAGTGCAAGATTTCTTGAGCATAAATCTCTCTGGGGTTGTTGTGGGAGAAAAATAGATCTTGTACTGTATTGAGATATAAGGGCATACCAGTATAACAACAACAGCAGCAATAGAGAAGACAGCAACAGACAGGAAATGCCACCTCTGCAAAGAAGCTGAAGAAACAGTGGACCACCTGGTTAGCTGCTGCAAGAAGATCACACAGACTGACTACCAACAACGGCATGACAAAGTAGCAACAATGGTGCACTGGAATATCTGCAAGAAATACCATTTGCCTGCAATGCAAGAAGAACTGGTGGGACCACAAAACAGACAAAATAATAGAAAATGAAGAAGCTAAAGTGCTCTGGGACTTTAGAATTCAAACAGAGGAGCACCTGCCACACAACACCCCAGACTTAACATTGTTGATAAGAAAGACAGAAAAGTCTGGGTAGTGGACATTGCAATACCTGAAGACAGCAGAATAGAAGAGAAAGAACTGGAGAAAATCACAAAATACAAAGACCAGTAAATAGAAATAGAATGACTGTGGCAAAAGAAAGCAAAGATAGCACCAATAGTAATAGGTGCCTTAGATGCAATCCCAAAACATCTGGAGCACCACTTGAACACCATCGGCATTGACGAAATCATCATCAGTCAATTGCAAAAGGCAGCTTTACTTGGAACAGCTTACATCCTGTGACAATACAGGTGAAACTCGAAAAATTAGAATATCGTGCAAATGTTCATTTATGTCAGTAAGGCAACTCAAAAGGTGAAACCAATATATGAGATAGACGCATTACATGCAAAGCGAGATATGTCAAGCCTTACTTTGGTATAATTGTGATGATTATGGCATACAGCTTATGAAAACCCCAAATTCACAATCTCAGAAAATTAGAATATTACATGACATCAATAACACAAGGATTGGAAATAGAACAATATCGGACCTCTGCAAAGTATAAGCATGCATATGTACTCAGTACTTGGTTTGGGTCCCTTTTGCAGCAATGACTGCTGCTATGCGGCGTGGCATGGATGCTATCAGCCTGTGGCATTGCTGAGGTGTTATGGAGGACCAGGATGCTTCAATAGCAGCCTTCAGCTCCGCTGCATTGTTTGGTCTCATGTCCCTCATCTTTCTCTTGGCAATGCCCCATAGATTCTCTATGGGGTTCAGGTCAGGCGAGTTTGCTGGCCAATCAAGCACAGTAATCCCATGGTCATTGAACCAGGTTTTGGTGTGGGCAGGTGCCAAGTGCTGCTGGAAAATGAAGTCAGCATCCCCATAAAGCTCGTCTGCAGAAGGAAACATGAAGTGCTCCAAAATCTCCTGGTAGATGGCTGCATTGACCCTGGACTTAATGAAGCACAGTGGACCAACACCATCAGATGACATGGCTCCCTAAATCAACACAGTGGACTGTGGAAACTTCACACTGGACTTCAAGCATCGTGCATTGTGTGCCTCTCCATTCTTCCTCCAGACTCTGGGTCCTTGGTTCCCAAATGAGATGCAAAAGTTGCTCTCATCAGAAAAGAGGACTTTGGACCATTGGGCAACAGACCAGTTCTTTTTTTCTGTAGCCTAGGTAAGACGCTTCTGATGTTGTTTGTTGTTCAGGAGCGGCTTGACAAGAGGAATACGACATTTGAAGCCCATGTCCAGGATCCGTCTGTGTGTGGTGGCTCTTGATGCACTAACTCCAGCCTCAGTCCACTCCTTGTGAAAGTCCCCAACACTTTTGAATGGCCTTTTCCTGACAATCCTCTCCAGGCTGCGGGTCATCCCTGCTGCTTGTGCACCTTTTTCTACCACACTTTTCCCTTCCACATAACCTTCTATTGATGTGCTTTGAAACAGCACTTTGGGAACATCCAACTTCTTTTGCAATTACCTTTTGGGGCTTTCCCTCCTTATGGAGGGTGTCAATGATGGTTTTCTGCACAACTGTCAGGTCAGCAGTCTTTCCCATGCTGGTGATTCCTAATGAACCAGCCTGAGCGACCATTGAAAGGCTCAGGAACCCTTTGCAGGTGCTATGGATTCATTAGCTGATTAGAGTGGGACACTTTGAGCCTAGAATATTGAACCTTTTCACACTATTCTAATTTTCTGAGATTGTGAATTTGGGGTTTTCATAAGCTGTACGCCATAATCATCGCAATTATACCAAAGTAAGGCTTGACATATCTCGCTTTGCATGTAATGCGTCTATCTCATATATTGGTTTCACCTTTTGAGTTGCCATACTGACATAAATGAACATTTGCACGATATTCTAATTTTTCGAGTTTCACCTGTACCTTTAACACCATCAAACAACAACATCTGCCTATCCCAGGTCCTTGGGAAGGTGGATAAAAATGCCAAATCCAATCTAAACATCTGGCTGACTGTGCAACCAACCATAATAATATATTTTTTAAAAGCCATCTTGAACATCAAGTGAACAGGAAAGCAATTTTCTGGCATAAAATAAATTATTTGAAATCATGTTTGCTTTGCTGGACTGGGTTCAATAAGTTATTTTTTTCCCTATAAAGCAGAGACCATTTGAGTGTCTTTAATTGCAAATGTTCCCATTTTTCAGTACAGATACTATAGGAACCATACGCTTGGTCTAGGAGCTAATTTAAAGAGAATGTTTAAAGAGAAGAGACACAGTATGGTCTACACAGAGGCCCCAAATTCATCATCTGGTTAAGTTTTCGAGAAACAGAGGACACGTCAAGTTATTAATGTATGATCTGGGAGTTTAAAGATTTCCACAGATGCAAGAGATGGCAGGGGTCTGGTACAGATATTTCAAAAGTTCTCACCTAAATTGTTCCTTGGATTTTGATTAACCCATCTTGTCTCCAAGATGGAACTAATACATTAGAAATTCACCATTGTTCTGTTTTATTTCCGTATTGTGTGTATAGGGACAAAGCACTCTATCTTGGATTGATTCCGCCTGGCAGTGGCTCCCTAGGATTTCAAGCAAAGGGTTTTCACATCACCCAGAATTTCAATGGCATTACTCAGGACTGAACGTTGTCTCTTCTGCATGCAAATATGGCCTCCACAAGTGCTCTTTCCTGGCTGGTATTACAGAGCTGTGTGTCTGCACAGCGGCATCTTCCAGTCCTTGGAATCAAGGTAGGATTTTTTTTTTTTTTATCTTGGGCTCCGGTATCCTCCTTGTTATGAAGAAGAGAGGATTTTGACAGGTGCAGCTTGTCATGAGGGATATGAATCCTTGATTTTCCGGATGGGGTTTATTTATTTATTTATTTGGAAAGATTTATATGCTTCACACATTGCACCAAGCTAGAGTTTATTTAATCACTATGTATTGAATAACCCACAAGTGGCTCTGTTTATGCAGGGTGTTACACCACTTAGCATGATTTACAAGCCACAATGACTGTGTTCGGATTTTTCACTAAGCCGTGGATTTGTTAAACCATTTTTATTGACTAAATGGTCATTGACAGGTTTGCACAGTCTGTCTATGCCCAAAGCTGGTACGGGCAACCTGTGGCCCAGGGTCATCTGCAGGGAGCGTCAAGAAGTTGAAGACAGCAGTCGCTGTCACAGGATGTGCTTAAAGAAAAAATGGGGCGCTTCAATTATGTGGTCATGGCTGCCATATGACTTTGTGAATGCTCTTGCTGTGGCCAGTCTCTTACCACCCCAAGACTATGTTAACAAAATCTCATGGCGAAGACAGCCAAATTTTGGCAGCATATTTTTCATTCTTTTAAGCGTGATGGGAATAGGAGCAGGGGCCCTCCAGGAGGTAAACACTTTCACCCCGCTCTTTACCCACACTCCCAAATCTCTGAAAAATGGTGATGAAACTGCACTGCTGAAATTCCCTGCCAAATTTTAGCTGTGTGATTTAGGACTTTTGTTGGTTATTGATAGGCTTCCAGGTACAATTCAAACTACGGTTTTAACCAATAAAGTTCTTCGTGACTTGGCTACTAAGAATCTCTAGGACTGTGTCCTTCAAGTAGAACTGGTTCAACCAATTTGGTTCTTCCAGGAAGGGATGCTTCAATTCTATTTGCAAGGATGGTGTTGTGCCCCCAGAGACAACCTTTCTCTGTTGTGGCCCCTCTCCTCTCGAACAGCCTCCCCCAGAAAATCCTATCTTTCAGATAGACCAGTATTTCTCAACATTGGGAACATTAAGATGTGTGGACCTCAGTTCCCAGAATTCCCCAGCCAGCATGGGTTGAAGCTGAAGTCCACATATCTTAAAGTTGCTAAGTTCAAAAATCACTGAGATAGATGATCAAAACAGAGTTCGATTAATAGAGCTTTGGAGTAATCATAAGAATTTTAATTGTTCTTATTTTTGTGGAAACCTCCAGAAATCATGCTAGAATGTGGTACAGAAGAAATAAAAAAGTGAACAAACTATTCATTCTAGATCTTCCTGTCTTTTGGAGCAGCATAGAATAAACCTACTTAATCTCTGAATGACAGCCTTTCAGAAGACAGTGATCCTTTCTCTTCAGTTTTCTTTCTGTTGAGATAAACAAATCCTGCTCTTTCCATTATTCTTTCCAAGAATTAATTTCCAGGCTTTTCTTTATCCAGCCACCTTACCACATCATTCATAATCACCTTGAAGTTGGGCAGTATCTAAATCTAATTAAATCAATAATGATCCATTTTGTCAATATCAGTTGAAAAAAAACGCATTGCTTGAAATCTGCTTCTGATTCTTTGGTCCCTTGTCACCCTATGCTGGCAGCCTTCAAACAAGCTGATCGTTTGAAGGAAAAAATTCCACAGCAAAAATTTGGCAACACATATGTTTTTTCTTCTTTTGCCAAAAAATAAAGGTATAAATGAAA
This sequence comes from Python bivittatus, assembly GCF_059951505.1. Classification (NCBI taxonomy): domain Eukaryota; kingdom Metazoa; phylum Chordata; class Lepidosauria; order Squamata; family Pythonidae; genus Python; species Python bivittatus. The sequence goes on along the minus strand of NW_028277056.1, from coordinate 19,674,767 downwards.
TCCCGAAGGCCTTGAGATGCTAATAGTTCTCTTCAGACCTTTAATCCTCATTCCCAAACCTGGACAAATGGTAACAAAATGGCCACATTTCACTATGCCATTTCTTTATAAAGGGAGAGAGAGAGAGAAAAAAAATTATGGTGGAAATAGGAATCCAGTCCCTCTTTGGGAGCGAGACCCAAATAACAATCAAATGTAGATTTAATCACCAATTTGTCAGGCAGTTTGCTCTTCTTCCTCACCTTGGTCACCCTCCTACCTTGTAGCTGTTCCAGACAGATAAATGCTTTCAAATTGTCCATTCCAGTAATAAAACCCCACTTCTATTTGCTTTGGAAAAAACTCTGAGGACTGGTCACCAATGAATAATTTGGAAAAGAAATCAACTTGAGGAATGCTTGTTTAGTATAGCATTTGCAGCTGATTAAAAAGGAGCTCCAGATCAGTTACTCCTGTAAGCAGGGCTAAGCAGTTTTTCCTGTATCTTAGTGTTGCAAGAGGCATTGGCAGATGCCTTGTGCGTAAACAATTCAGAGAACTTTTGCTATTCAAGAGTTTGGCTCACATTTTCCTTGAATTTGGCAGTTTTTCTCCTTTGAGTAAGGAACGCCAAGACACATTCATCTGCCTTTCTTTGAACTGTCCATGCAGTTTGATTTCATTTTATCTATGGGATGTTCATTTTATTTATTCCCAAAGCTCCTGCCAGAAGTTAAAATAGTTTAGAGAGGCAATTGGCACATTTCCACACTTCTGAAGGGGGTCATAAACCAGACAATGTTTTGCTTTTCACAACGGTATGAAAAGCAACGTATCTCACAGGCAGCTTCCTCCAACCTGGTGCCCTTCAGGACTTTGCCAGCTAGTGCAATGTAGCTGAAGGCTGCCCGGTTGAGGTCATCTCTTATAGGGTTGATGGCAAAATCTGCTCTGTAGACCCCAAGCTATGGCTAGCATGTGCCAAATTTAGGACTTAAACCCAAACTTTAAAGTAAAACCCAAACCTGAATGTTTTAAACAACAGTTATTTATTCTGTAAACATCCGCTAAAAGTACTTAATGTTTGCATAATCTGGAACCCCCCCTCCCCCCAATTTAGGATATTTCTGCTAGAGGTAATAAGCAACCAAGATTAGTAGCCACTGATAGATCTATTCTCTATACATTTATTCAGTCCCTTTTTTAAAAGCATCTAAATTTGTGGCTATCAGCGTATTTAATGATGCAATAGTTTTTAACCAGTTTTAATGTTGTAATTCTAGTGCTTTTGACACAATACACTTCAACTGCTTCTGGTCCAGAACCCAAGGTTCTATAAACCAAGTCAACCAAGTGTAAAGCTAGTTACACTTTTTAAAAAATCAGCTCCAGATTCACAGCTGATTTTTCAGCATTCTTTGAAAAATGTTTTAGTTATTAATTTATATTATTCTTATGGCCCTCACTTGTATTCAGTAAAGATGTAGGAAAAATGCAATAAAATCTTGATTTAACAGACCATTGAGGGGGAGGGTGCATCTGTTAAATTTGAATGTTCATTAAATCTGAATTTATGTCATTGCATCAATGTATGTCACATGTGTTATGTAACTGATGTGAATAGCATAATTTTCAATAAAAATTTGATTTAATGGATTAACAATTCAAATGAAAAGTTTGTCCACTGCATCCAAAGCCAATGGATACAATTTTGGATTTGTGTGTCCATTAAACCAAGCTTTTATTTTTAATGGATTTTGTGTGTCGATTAAACCAAGGTTTTATTGTACACACAAATTGATGCATCCCTGCTCAACATATCTTGAGTGCATAGCAAAGCACTGGACAATGGAACAATTATCTAGTACTTTTAAATATCTTGATATGGTATGACCCAAGTGTCCCCCAGCATTATTGGAACTCTCCAGGATCTATCTGTCACATCTCCAGTTACAATGAGAAAGGCATCCTGCTTCAACATAAATGAGTTGTAATCTGCAAACTCCAATGTTTTTGAAGGAAGTACAATTTGATATCAATTGGCCCCAAGCTCTGTGAAATTAACTGATATGAACACATCTGCTGCATCTGGCCATTACAGTTCTCTGAAACAGGAAGTTATGAACCAAAACATCCTTTGTTTCTGGCCTCCTTTCCATCCTTCATTTGGATGTTGGCTTGTCATTATTATGATTCCCCAGCAATTTTACTGCTTGTTTTTCTGTGCTGGAATTTGCTTGTCCTGCTTCTTTTTCGTGTTCTGGTACACAGGTGCAGCCCACAGGAACAGAGACGTAATCCTCCGTGTAAACGTAGCGGCCGCCCGTGCAGGATGTGGTCCGGCGCAAGATGACAGTCGGCATAAACACTGGCGTACTTCGAAAATGGAGATTTTCTTCTCCATAATCACCGGTAAGACAGCCCTTACAAAGGCAGTAGGCTTCAGGAATGTACTTAGGATACCTGGTAGAATCGTAGGAGATTCTGTGCCAAAGGAAAAGAATAAAGACTCATTTTGGACATTCTGTTCCAATCCCCCACCTACCCACTGCTCCTGGGCTCCCCACTTCTTGGGTTTGCTTGAATGGAAAAGAGTACAGCAAAAGGTTGAGATGTTCTTTACATTATCATGCTGTTATCAAGCCAAAAGAAGAAAACAGCTGCAGTTCTTGAAGTCTGAATGCTTATATGTAGAAAACTACATATGTAAACTAACTACTGGACTATCATCTGGAATAATGTGAGCTTGCTGAAGATAAGTTACTACTATTTAGATTTCACCCGGCATCCTCTGCTCTACTTAAAGGCAAACATGACTGAGTTCCAAGAGGCTCACCCACTGCAGTTGCGGTAGCTGTTCCAATTACAACTGATTCAATCCACACACATTTTTGCCACATTGGAAGTGCATTAATAATGATGCAAGTCTGAAATTTGCACAAGCCTTCTACAATTTGGTTGCTATACAGGATGTCTGGAATTAGTAATTTAAAATATTTTTTCTGGAAGAATGCAGAAGGGGCAAAATAACGGTCACTACAGAATAGAAGTTGCAAAAACATTGGTTAACACGAATCTGGAATAATATTTCAGAATATTTGACTGTTTCCCTTAACAGACATTAAAGGGAGGGAGAAAACTTCAATTAAATATCCTAAATCCCTTAACACTTTTAAAATTCTCTGAGTAATGCCTAAAGCTAACACTGCATTTTTGAAGCTTTAATATAATGTATTTTTTATAGTTTGCGTTAGTCCGTTTTCAAACAAACATAAAATAATGTACAGTAAATGTATTTGAGGGATCGGCTCTACCCAGTTACAACTACCACTGGGTACAACTACAACTCAGGTCCAGCAAGAGAGGCATGTTGTGGGTCCCACCAGTGGGTTTCATCTGGTAGGACCCAGGAGATGGGCCTCTCCTGCTGCAACCCCTGCCCTGTGGAACATCATCCTGCCCCCCAAGATGAGACTGACCCCATCCTTGACATCCTTCTGGAAATCCCTTAAAACATGGCTATGTCAACAGGCTTGGGGATCTCAAGGTAATGGTGAACTATTGAGGTGGCTGCATTGCCTATAATATTAAATCCTCTCTGCTAATCTGGTAATAGTAAATACTAATGGATTTTTTTAATAGTGTTCATTCTATGGTTTGTTTTTATTGTACGCCACCCAGCGCCATGTTTTGTGAGATGGGCAGCTATATAAATACAATGAATGAATGAATGAATGAATGAATGAATGAATGAATAAAATAAAATAAAATAAAATAAAAATGAATAATTTACCATACACAAATACTCAAGGAAAGAAAAACATTATATAAGCTTTAACGTCATGTAAGCTTTAAGCACTGTTTATAGTTGTACATTATCACTCCTAAAACATAAACTAGTTTAATTCTGATTTTTTTCCTCTGTATTTTGTTTTCTTCTATCATGTGACTTATTTACCTAAGCCATCTAAGTTAACTTTCCTTACAGACAAGCACCTCCACCATTCTGGTTTTTAGGCAATTAAAGTCCAATAGTAGAAGGAAAACAGGAAGATATTGAATTCTCAAGCATGCTCAACAGATGATCACTGGAAAAACTGGTTATAATTTATAGACTCCGGTTCAGTGTTTCGCAACCTCAACAACTTTAAGATGTGTAGACTTCAGCTCCCAAAATTCCTCAGCTAGCCAAAGTCCATGCATCTTAAAGTGCTGAGGTTGAGAAACACTGCTCTAATATATAAAGATCATGGCACATTTTATGCAGCATGGATGCAGTTCTGTTACCAATTTAAGGAAGAATTACCAGTTCAGGAGATGAAAACCTTATCATAGCTATATTTTTCAGATGTATTTTGTCCATCAATCATCTAAGATTTTACATGTTACAGATTTCTGTGAATGATGTTTGGGAATGACATCTTTAAGTGCTGCAACCGATCAGCATGAGAACGGAACTGGTAAAAACTGTAAGGTCACCTTAGGGCAGTGTTGGCTGGCTAGGGAATTCTGGGAGTTGAAGTCCATGCATCTTAAAGTTGCCGAGGTTGAGAAACATTGCCTTAGAGCTTCTAGCCCAGCTTTCTATTTAAAAATAACATGGAACACAATGATGCAATTTCAGTAAAAAATTCTATTGTGGATGCTTTTTAATGGAACACCAGTGAAAGGACTATACCATGTAACCCCATGCAAGTTTTGTGATGCATCTTTATTATTCAGGAATACAAATCTGGAGTTTATTTAAATCAGTGACATAGAATTGAAATAGTATTGAAGTTCATCTAACTGTACATACATAGAAGTAAGCCATCCTGCTAGTGAGCCAACAAATCCAAAGACTTATGTCAATCTTGGATCTGCTCATGTGGATGTTAATTGAAACTTTGCATCCTTTTGGTAAAATGTTGCAACTGAGTATGCTAACAACGCAGCCACATGGGCAGGAAGACCATAAGCCAAGAGAGTAATAAATGACAACCTATCAGACTGGGGGATCATCCAGAGAAAAGTGTTTAGATCTGGATTTATTTACCATCATAATTTTTAATAACCCAGAATCTAAACAAGCCAGCAAATTATATCTGGAGATGATCTTATAAGGGTTGCAGGCAAATCAGTCAGTAAAGGAGCAAAAGGGAATAAAGGCAGCAGAATAACATTGTAGGACAATTGATACGTGCAACTGAACTAATAGGAGAAGCATGCAGTTTTTCACAAACATGTTGTACAGTATTAGCATAGCAGAACAAGTGGCACTTATTTGGAACTTGCATATTTTTGCTAAATAAAAGGATAGCCCATAGAACATTTGATGCATGTCCCTGTTGAACTGGAACAGAGACAGCCCTGCAGCAGTTAAAGGATGGTAACTATGGGCTATTTTTGTTAATATCATTCTTATGGAAGTTTCAGTGGGGACAGAATAAAGACATTTGAACTAGTCCAGGAAATTGCATTTTGGGGATTTAGCAAATTACTGTGTAGAACAGGGAAAGGCCACTACTGGTCACTGAAGGAAAGAGAAAAGTGACCTCAAGGCCGTATCTTTAGGAATAGTCTAGTACATACAAGAAAGATACTAATCCTCAATGGACATTGTAGGAGGCGAGCCATGTTAGTGATCTGGGCAAAAAATCAGAAGGATTCTGGTAGCATCTTTTCCAACTAACACATTTTATTAAAATGCCTAAGCCTCTATAGATCTGACGTAGTGAGCTGCAGAAACAAGCAAACTTTATGGTAAAGGGATGGATGGTGAAGTCAATTTTCTGATGCCTTTTGGATGTGTTGGGACAATAATTCCCAAAACTGCAGCCAGCACAGCTGAAGGAAGGATCAGACATATAGAAGACCATTCTGCGGTATAAAGGGATGCGATTTATGCTCCTTTTAAACACTATTCAAAGTATAGGAACTTAATTCTAAAATTCCACCACTGAGAAAAGCTTTTTGATGCTAAACTAAGCAAAAGACTAGCCACAAAGCAAATGTTTGTTAGTAACCATTTTAAAAGGCAGCGTTTGCATTTCCTATGCAGGGAACACAGAACACAAGGGCTGCTGTTCACACTTTATTATTATTCCCAGAATTCACCTTTTCAAAATTAGACACTATCTTAGCTGTAACACAGTCCAGCATTTGTTCTGGACTGTATTTTACATGTTTGCAAATATAGAACTGCACCTGAAACCTTATGAAAAAGGGCTCTCCGTTTCTCTCATCTTTATTTCCTTACATTTGGAAGCCAAGGGATGACAAGGAAACTAATGTTCATGAACCTTCACACATTTCTCTCATTTCTGTTATTGTTGAAAGACATTGGGCAGACATCCTGTCTCCTTAAGTGTCAAGGCCATAAATATATGGGAGGAAGTGACCCCAATCTGATAGCCTTCAGAACACCCTTTAGCTGCTCTGGCAATACCTCTGCATTCCATGAAACAATAAATATCAGAAGATCAAAGGGCGTGCCCCAAATTTTGACTAGCAACCAATAGGTCATTGGGAAGATAAGTTTCCCCCAATAATGAGGATCCCAAATTTATGCCAATTTTAGCCAATTTGTTAATTGCTGTATCTCTGTGTAAGAAACATGTATAAAATCTTCTTCTTTGGGTGTGATCGGGGTTCTTCTCTGCCTTAAGGGGAGACCCCAGCTGACTCTATTGGCCTGCTTTCAATAAAACTTTAAAATCTCAGCTGGTGTTTTCGTGTCTGATCTTCTGCCGGACTGAATCCTAATTGGGGAGAGTCAGAAACCCTCAAATTTTGCTAACACACCTTCCTAAAAATATTTGGGAGTGACCTGGACAGGTAATAAATTCCTTGCTTTGCTCATCCATGACTTGTCTATATTAGCTCTTCTGTTAGAAGACTAAGATCAGTTGCAAATGTAACTTTCATAATGCTGTCCTACTTTTTGTTCTAAGGGCAGTGCTGGAGTAGCTCTACTCATGCCTCATTTCTAGCCTGAGACCCCCTGGTTTTGGACCAGATGGGAGATAAAGACAGCTTCAGGCAGTGCTTTTTACTCTTGTCCCTCTTTCAATGGGTTGTTTGTGTGATTTCCTCCTTCTTACTTCAAAACTTGCCATCACTGATTCTGGGTAGGAGAAATAAGAGAGCACACAACCTTCTTTAAAATTTGAAAGGTACGAAGATCACATTACCTGTAGGACCAAGGAGAGACACTGTTGAGATTGATGGGGAGATGGTACTTCTTGTCAGTAGCTGGCCTGCCTCCCGCTGGACAACTGATGTTCTGATCATTTTCCAGGGGCTCCAACTGCAGGGTGTGATGGAAGGCACTGAGCATGCCAGCTGTGAGTCTTCCATACAGCTGTTCCAGAAGCTCCTCAGGCCGGTCTGCACAGGATCGAGACCGCATGGGGCGTTTGCTTCCTTTGACAGCCTCTATTCTGGGGAAACCCAGCCGACACAAAAGGAGAGAAACCAGTATCCATCCCTGTTATGAGCGGGAGATGAAACAGTACAAAAGATATTTCGAGCTGGGGGAGAAACAGAGTGGTTCATCCCCCCGCAAAGGTTACAGAATTTGAGATGCAGAAAAAGAAAACTGGCGGAAAACAATTTCGGGTTTTTTCCCTGACTGAGCACACTATTTGATTAAGCCTGAATTCCCCAACATGGCATCTGTTATCTCCTCCAACTCTTCTGCCAGAGCAATTTGACTTTGGAGCCAAGATCCAGAGACGTGGTGGGCTCCTGATGTTGCAGAGTCCAGGACAGGATGGACCCCCATCTGACAGAGGTGGTTTAATTTATATGGATTCCTGTCCCGTGCAATGGTTTGATTCAAGGGCCTAATGGCTCTTTTCTAACTCTCCGTTTCTGGCTGAAACTGCTCACTGTTGCCAGAGGTTAAGACTGACTCAAGAACTGTCGGTGTGCACGGTCAGCTGCAAGAGGGCGCGAAAGCTGCTTGCACAAACGCGTGTCACCTGAGGCGCCAGCGATCAGCCGCTCTTGCTGACGGGCGGGTTAGACGTGAAAAGGCACTACCGCTCTCTTACCACAGCGGGGACCTGCAGGCAGACAGCTCTTACTAAGCTTCCCACAGGCAGCCTGGCCAATGGCTGCAGCTCCGCAACTTTTACCCAGCGCCCTCAGCCCGTATTTCCCCAAAAGCGCGCTTCGGCTTGGCTCAAAACAGCCCGACGTTTTGCGCGCACCAAAGCCCCGAGAGCGCCTCTCCTGGTGCTTCGCTTTATACCCGATACCAATTCTTTATTTCCCACTCAAGCTCGCGGCAGACGAGCAGAGGCGAAAGCGGGGCCGCGCCTCGGCTCTCTCATCCCACTTGCCCCGCGATGCCGAACGGGGAAGAAGCGCAACAGCACAGGTTTGCAAGAAATCCAGGCCGGAGCGAACGGCCTCCAACCCGCCGGCGCCGAGCAGCCAGGAGGGAAGCTCGCATCGCGGGGAGGTCAAAGGTGTCGCGTGGATTCTTCCCTGTTCTCCGCGACCCTGTCACGGGTCCCCACTGCGCCCTTACCTTGGCCGTCTGCATGGCAGGGGCGCCTCAGAATGCGGAGCGTGGAAGCGGTGAGAAGGGCTGGCCTGGCGAGCGCTCGGTGTCCTCCTGGCTCTGGCGGGGTGGGGGGAGCGGAGGAAAAGTTGGAAGAGCGCCCCGCTTCTCACAGCATGACCCCCCACCCCCGGCTGCTGGTGCCAGGATCGTTCAACACGTCGAGGGAAAGGCTGGTCCTCCAGCGCTTCCCTCGCTGGGGTGACGGAAGCGGGGAACGCGAGGTCTTTTAGCCCCCCGATCTGGGGGGCATTGGGGAGGGCTCCGCCTTTTAGCCCCCCGATCTGGGGGGCATTGGGGAGGGCTCCTCCCGCGGCAAAAGTTACCTAAGCTGTAACTTAATGTTGTGGCCAAAGGAGGATGATCAAACCAGGGCGCAAACTCCCGAATTTCTAAGAGCCCTTAATTCAGCAATACGGTTAGAAACCCAGGAAAACGGGGATGGAGGGGAAGAACATAAGTTCTGCGTCAGGTTACATTTAGATGGAAGTCTGAAGTCATGTAAACTGAATCTCAACGTGTAAAGAAATAGTGTTATATGCTAAGAACTTTCTGCAAAGCTTTCTGGGAAGAATCCCCCGGTCCCAAAGCAAATAATTGTTGGCTGGCTTGGCTGGTCTTCTGTTGGAAATATAAAACGAGTTCTTAAAAACTAAACCTATTTCCGAAAAGTGAGACACCTTAATGTTCCAGTTCTTCTTGTTGGTACCTGGGAGTTGGGGAACTAATCCTTGTAATGTTTACAAGGACTTTGCTCCAAAGGTCATCCATATGCACTCATTTTTTAAAAAATCCTGTAAACTCCTGTTTTTCATATGCTCCAGCCAGTATGTATATATACATTTCACAGCTCATTTGTATACTGATGATGCAAAAAACATGGAACATAAAGGATAGACATAATTTGTAGATGCCTTTTGGTTCCAGCCCACTTTCTCTCCAGATCCCATATACTGTACCATTTTTTTCACTGGCGCATATGCAATCTGTTGAGAAAGATGTTGGCCATGATACTATGATGGATTATAGAAGAGTGCACCATATAGGCACCATACAAATCCCAATATTTTAATTTGTGCTTATCAACAATAGTAGGTGTAAGCTCCAAGATTGGGGGGAGAGAGAGAGAGAGTTTATCTGTATAGCACTTTAATTGTATGGCTTACTTTTATGTGTGCACATGCATGCACGTTCAAGTCAGTCTGGACTTCTGGAAACTGCCTGGACAAGTTCCCAGTTTTCTTGGCAACACTTTTGGAAGTGGTCTGCCACTGCCTTCTTCTTCCTGAGGCTGCGAGAGTGACTGGCACAAAGTCACCCAGCTGGCTTTGTGCCTAAATCAGAACTAGAACTCACAGTATCCTTTCTAGCTCAGTGCCTTTAACCACTACACCAAACTGGCTCCCATGGCTTAAATACAATTAGTGAAAAAAGATGAATTGTAAGCCTACCAAGAGTGCTCAAAATATATAATGGAGGAAGAAAGAGAGAAGGGGAGGAAAGAGGAAATTTGATACTAGTTCTTAAATAACCACCAGCTGGGAGAGGCAGAATTGGAAGTATCTGGTCTTTCTGCAGAGTTGATAGTTCTGTTACTCTGATATCTTTCTCTTCTTATGATGTGATGAAATGGCTGTTCTTGATGACAGTTGATAGGGATGTTCAGTTGTGAATCAAACTGAATGTTGATTTAGACTCACCAACATTTATGAAGACTCCAGCTTTATAACTTTTCTTTCTGCAAAGAATCCTTTAAGGAACTAAATTACAGCAGACCTGTATAATGCCTTTTGGTAGGAGTCCACTGTCTGCAACTGCCCTTCCATCAACCATCTCTAATTACTAAACCCTGCAGGTTCTTCCAGACAATAAACCCTGCAAAAATCCTTAAACAATCCATCTGAAAGCAGTTTGGTCAAGTTTGGCTGGAAAGGTGTTTAAAAAAATAAAAGGAGTTTCAGAGTGATTATTTCAGCTCCAGTTCCTGAAATTACAGAGGCATACCCTGCAATGAACTCTGGAGCTCCTTTCTCAGAAGTGGACCTAAGAAGCTATATATACGGAGTTAAACTTGTAAAACATGGATAGCTTTTCCAAGTCTCAGTAAGAAATCTCTCAGTTCAGATGCCTCTGTACTTAACGGGCACATGAAACTTGTATTTCATCACAGAATTACTACTTTTTCCCTCTAATTTAGGTTGAATATATGCACTTGCAGTTTCTGTTCTGTGTCCCGTAGAGGCTAAGAGGATCACACTACCAATATTCAGCAGCAAAACATCAAATAACGCATCAAATCATAGTGCTATGTGCCTACCACTTTCATAAAACATTAAAATACCCCCAAAACACAAAAACAGATTAAAAGTTCCAGTTTTCCTATATCATGTTACTACCCTACCCACTACAGGCTTTGACATAAAACAAAAATGTTAAGTGCTGTCTCTAGGCACAAAAAGCTTGCCCATTCCTGTTCCAAGATACTTGCCTAGGGAAAATAAGGTCAGTGCTGATAAACAAACACTGGAAATTTCTTGTTTCTCATTTAAAAAATTAAATGGTAACACAGTGCAGTAATTGAAAACATCATTTCAGAAGGCAATGCTGCTCTAAATTAGTCTTTATTCATTTTTAAAACTTAATTAAATCACCTATTTGAGATGGACAGATGATTTAGAGAGCAGAAGCTTAATGTCATCTGTTTTCTTGTTCAAAACTTTATATAATGAAATATGTCTAATTAATTAAAATTTTTAATTAACCAAAAAGAATGGTATTTGTGTGTTGCTCCATTTTCTGCACTTGGCAAATAAATATGTCAAAAATTCAGAAAAGAAAACAAAGGGCTCTACAGATTCAAAAGTGTTTGGCTAACTTACAAATTCAACAAATGTATAAATTATGACTCCCCAAAGCTGGATCTGATGCTATATGAAAGGGCTGTTTTAGTAAACATGAAAAAATATGTAGGCTTCTAAACTGTCACGATCCTTATTAAGCTAATTAGAAAAAGTGAAGGTCTGAAACATCCTCTTTGACTTTTAATCAAATCTGTTTTTTCTTAGATGCGCACAGTACTAATTTCCTATTTCAGTTTCTTTAATGTGGAGTAATTCCCACAATCTGTTCAGCAAAAAAATCTGGGCTCTGAGATTTGAATATTGATACACACAAGTTCTTGGCAGATGTTGTACTGTAGTTTACTGCTGCTGTTCTTTCACAGAGGCAAAGAGAACTATGGAACAGAATTAACCTGACAGATATAGGGTGGCTTATAGAAAATTGCTTCAGTTACAATGAGGAGCAAGTCTACTTGGTTAAAAAATATTAGGAGATTATTATACCGTGCCATAAATAAGTCCCATGTGCATAAAATCTTGCCACATACAAGACAGAGATGGCACATTTTGCAACTTGGAAAACATGGATAAATTGGGTGGTCAAATATTGTCAAATAATGATTAGGAATGATTAAAGTTAGAACACTTAGAAATTGCAATAGATATTGTATAGATATCATTTGTTAGATATTCTCACACAATTCATTTTCTAAAATATTCCCCAAAATGCCCTGCATTGGTTCCCCTGAATTAGCAACAAAGCTGTGAAGAGCTGATACAATTAACAAAGCCACATGCCATAGCCATTGTTTCTGACATCCATGACCAATATCCTAGCGCCCATGGCTTGACTCTTGAGCTGTCTTTTCAGGGGCAATATTTCAAATAGATACCTTATGTGAGGTTAGGTTGAGCAATTGCCCTCCAACAAAACTGGATATTTATCAAGGCGAATACATGGGTTATGATATAAGGATGCCCAATGCTTCAGCCTTAGGCTGTTCACTGCTATCCAGCATTATCATAGATCGTTACGGTTCTTTGGGTGAGCATAAAAGATATGAAATGAGATAAAAGTTATGATCAACGATATGCAAGATTTTAAATTCTTATTATAAAAAACAGTTTACTTAAAATAAAGATTTCATATACATAGTGTTCAAATAAATATAAATCTCTATTAAGAATCTTTTTTTTCTTATGAAACTTTTAAAATAATTGAACTGGTCTAAAAAGTTATTCTGGAAGCAAATCATCGCCTAGTTCTTCATCAGCAAACTCATCTTCATCCATTTTTTTCCTTAGCGCTGTTTTTGGTCTCTCAGCTTGAGGTCCAAGTGGATCCAGGTAGGAAGCATCTACATTTTAAACAGAAAGAAAAAACAGATTTAAGAAATTTGTTCTTTTACTGAATATCTGGGACAGCTTCTCAAACTTTTTATATTTATTCACTGGGTTGGATCAATATCTTAGAAGATTAAAAAAAAGTCTAAAATTATCTTGATAGGTTAAGGAAATGGGCTGAAAATAACAGAATTAAATTAAACAAAGACAAATGCAAAATCTTTAAACTGAGATAACCAAAATCAAATGCACAGGTATAAAGATACAGAATACCTGGCTTAGGAGAGTATTTGGGAAGGAAGGAAGGAAGGACGGACTGGCTGAATATGAGTCAAAAGTGTGATGTGACTTCAAAAAAGGCAAATGCAATTTTACACTACATCAGCACAAACATAGTTTTCAAATTGTAGGAAGCTTTATTCTACTTTGGTCAAAACCCAGCTTCAGGCTCTTTAAAAAGATTTTACAGAAATGAACAAATTCCCAGAAGAAGGATAACCAGGGACTAAAAACTATGACATATGAAGAGACTGAAAGAACAGGGAATTTTTAGGTTTGAGAAGTTGCCGGGGGCAGGGAGAATAGCACTCTTCAAATACCTGAAAGGATGTCACCCAGAGGAAGGTCATGACCTGTTCTCCATTATGTCAGAGTGCAGGACACAAAATAAAGGATTAAATTACAGATACATGGATCCTAATTAGATGTTAAAAGAAAAACTCCCTAACAGTAAAAGCAGGTCTATTATGGAACCAATTACCCAGTGAAATCAATTGGCCAGTGTGTGCTCCTGTTCACTAGATGTATTCACATGGAGGCCAGACAGCCATCTGTTAGGCATGTTTGAATTTGGATTCTTATACCCAGCAGAAGCTGGACTTAGTGGCCTCCTCTAATTCTATGTCAGAATAAAATTACATTTCATAGTCCAAAGTAGTCATATATTTTTCTCCAAACTTCCACGATCTTATGCCATGTCCTACCAAATTTTAGAGATCTTCCTACCAGTGATACTACCCTACCTCCTCTTCCACGTCAGTAAAGACAAGAATCTCCAACTTGGGGGCAGATTGGCCCATTGGAATTTTTAAAGGAAATGTCATGAATCAGTACGTTGGGGTCAATTACAAAACACCAATTTTTCAAAAAAGCAACACTGCCAGTCATATAACTTGCCCAGGATATGAGTGAAAGAAAGTAGGTGGAACACAAAGTAGTCCATTAAACCCACATTTCACAGGCAAACGGTTGCAGCCACAAAATAAGTAACTTGTTTGGGATCTTGAATATCTGGAGAGGGGAGGAATCAGCCTCAAAGTGTTTTCTCTTACCATGCAGTTCTCACTTTCTCATCCAAACTCTCAACCCAATTACTCATTCCTCTCCATTTTTCTCTATCCCTCTGGATCAGTCCTTTACTAACCCAAACATGAATTCCATATCCCACAACAGACAGATAAATATCCAAAGACCCTTGGCTTCCTTCCCTCTCTCTTCTTATCTCACAGCCTCCCCAATCTCATCCCTACTGCTCCCATTTCTCATTTCCCCCTCCTACCTCTTTGCCATAACGGTTAACCCCAGTCTGCTTACTACTTTCTCTTTCAGCTCCAACACTGGGTAATCCCCAGCAACTCTCTTGGTTGCCCAACTGCCACTTCCAACTCCCCTTTCTACCAGCCAATTGTTAGAGGAAGTAATCTGGGTGTTTCTGGAGAGACACCTGGAGTTTCTGGAGAGTGGTGAAGCCACTCTTTGTAACTTTAATGGAAAGAAGAATTACTGCAGAATATACTTGGGGCTGGGGACAGTTGATGCCTAGTTCGTAGCTAGCTACATCCTATCAGGCAAAAAGTCAGAGAGCAAGTGATCTTGAGAAATCCAAGGTAAGAGAGATTTTCCCTGAGATTAGTAATCTCACCTTGAGCAGGCCAGGTGTGAAAAAGAGGGAACAAAAAGAGATTCCTAATTAGTTACACACACACACACACACCCTGTGGTCAGTAGACTGAAGAGTCAGTACAACTTCCAGTATCTCACCACTTCCTTTTCTGCAGAGCATCAAAGGATGCTTCAGAAGAAAAAAACTGCCCTTTAATTGCTCATTATCTTCATAAGAAGGTCTCTGTAAAAAATTTCCTATAAAACACTTCCAACCACCATCCTCTCCCCCAATTAAAGTAAGAATAAATCTGCTATTTGGGGGATAACTAAATAAATCGGCATGCTATTTTGCATGGGGAGGTGTGTTCATGGGCATATCATCAATGTACATTATTCCACTTTATCCTACATCGTGGTTTCATTTCCATAGTCAATCCAGGAGCTCTACAGTTTGCAGAATAAAATTCACCCCTGGTGTTCTAAGCAGTATATAAACAGAAGAAACATTTTATACAGCACAGTTTGCATTTTACAGAATGTACATGTAGGCTACTACTGAAGTACTCTTTATACAGGATGGTTTATAAAGACTGCATTTCATAAGACTATATTGATTCTATAGTTGAACAATTTTTTGATGTGGCTTATTTTTTTGCCAGGATTTTTTTGTCAGTACTTCTTTGAGGTCTTATAAGTTCATGGCCAGTGACAGTAACTAGACACTTTCTCTTTTGTCACCTCTTTTTCAATTGCCTTCAGTTTTTCCAAGCATTGGGATCTTCTCCAGAGACTCATATTATGTGCTCCACATATTTAAGCTTCATCTTCATTATCAGTACTCCCACTGAGTAGCCTGATTTTATTTCATCTAGTACTGAATTATTTATTCTTCTAGAGGTCCAAAGTATTCTCAACAATTTTCTCTAGCACCATACTTCAAAGGCATCTGTTCTTCTTCAATCAACCTTTCTGATGATCCGGCTTTTGTGCCAGACTTTTGTACTAATAACTGGGAAAACATACAACATCTCTGTTGTTTCTGCACATGTTGTCTAGATCTATCAAGCACAATGAAGCAGCAGGTATCTTTTATTTTATGGCTACAGTCACTGCCCCTGTAAATTTTTGAACCTAGAAAGATGGTATGTTACTACTTCAACTTCTCTATTTGCATTGGCGTGGCATTTGACCTTTTTTAAAATATTGAACAACAATCTTGTTTTAGCACTTTTTTCACCATTAACAAAAGATTCCGTAAGTCTTTCTCATTTCCAGCCACCAAAGTGATATCACTAGCATATCTAGGTTGATAATTCTCCATAGATATGCTAATGATATCACTTTGATATCAGTTTTAGACAGGCAGTTTTAATTCCACTTTTTATTTCTTCTAGTTCAGCAGTTCTCATGATATATTTTGCATACTGGAAAAAGTCCACATGGTAGTTGTTTAAATATTGCTTTTCTGATATGAACTTTTGCATAAAGAGTAGTTCCCCTTTCCTTCCATTATAAAAACTGAATTATACCAATGATGTAAAAAGTTAAACTTTTGCCTTCTTTGCGCATTTAACCAATTCTGTGAAAGCAAATAATTAGATACATCACTTACCTATTTCTTTATTAACACTACTTTCATAGGGCTCATTTGTTCCTGGCAAAGATTTCAATTTAGCACTCAGACGATCTCCTTTAACTGTTATGCTACCAGGATCTGACATAAGAGAAAAAAAGTTCACTATAATTTTTGGTCAACATAACATAAACAAAGTCTCTGTGGATGATACTTTAGAAAGTTAAAGCATTCTACATAGTTTCCCATGACCCATATAGTTTACTTGAAACTATGACCAGATCCTGACTGATTACCAACCAATCTGTTCTGGACTGATATTTCAGTAATCCTTACAGTTATTCTAAGAGATGTTAGGTTGTAGGGAAAGCAGCAGAAAGCCAAGGCTGATCTTACATGCCTTGCCTAAGACATTCACTTGAATTCAAATTTGAGTTGAATTGCAAATCCTCCTGTCTCCCAGCCAACATCTGTAACTACAAATTGTACCTACAATATGCCACAGAGGCATAATGACAACACGTGCATCAGGCCATCGCACAAATGACATGAATAACATAATTTGTCACAAAGGCAGGATATAAATCTAATAAATACTGTGGCAATAGCATAGTGTACATGATGTCATACTCTTCTCCCCCAAGGAAGGCCAGCTTTTTTTTAATATGAATCAGAGTACGTCAGGGATCTTATATTAGTTTATTAGTTATGACATCTCATAAGTCTTTCCTCACCATTCCCTGAAGACCTTAGATGCTTCCTGAACCTGGTTCTCTTGGAGCAAATATTTTCATGGCGGCATATTTTTTACTGGAATTACTTTCTTACATAGGCTGCATGTTTCTATTCATTGCTAGAGAAGCACTGTTTATTTTCATCTTCTTAACTGGTTGCTAAGTTGCAGATTAATCTGCATTTTAATTTTGCTGGGAGTGGGTTTTATTTGAAATACTGTTCATATTGATGGTTTCCATGTATTTTAGATATCAGAGTTTTAATGTATGACATTTTGATATGTTTTATTTCTTGCTGGGTTTTATGGAACGTTCTCAGAAAAAAAAGTTTTGCATAAAAATTTCTACATCCATTCATTTGTTCTCTCTCCTTCTTCAGACAGCTGCTGAAACACAGTGGATACCTTAGAGATTTGCCTTTACTTGGGAGAGCTGCTTGTAACAGCTTCAACAGGGCTTTTCTTTCATCCCTTCCTTCCTCTATCCAGTTATCTCTTCCTCTCACCCAATCCCTACCCTGTTTTTTCTTTTATTTTGCTGTTTCTGGAGGAAAGAGGATGGGAATAGATGTGCTTGCATATGAGAATGGTTTGTTTGGGTAAGAGAAAAAAAGATTGGCATACACTGATGGGAATCAATTACATTTATAGGCGAGATAGGAAAACAAACAAATGGATCATACAGTAAATCAATCCAAATTTTTTACTCATGGCACAAATGAACAGGTTCAAATTATCATATTTTGGACATATTATGTGAAGAGATGTTCTGTAAGCATCTTCTGTATACCACAGGGAGTGATGGGATCCACGAGAGGGGAGAAGTCGCATAAGCGTAATCTGATCCAAAGCCTCGGTGGCCCTCTTATTCCAAGTGGTAATCAAGATCTCAAATGGAGCATGCAGTAGACCAGCAGGAATAACCCCCAGCTCCCTTTGAAACCCCTCGGGGTCCATCAGTCGCTGAGAGCGGACCAATCTAATAGATCCTGCCTCGCTGCGTTGGATAGTGGCACTGGAGAACCCCATGGTAATCAGGGCATGATCTGACCATGTCAAGAGGGACACCAGAGGTTCTCCCAATTCCAGATCACATTCCCATTGCTCGAACAGGAAAACCAGATCAGGTGTGTGACCACTGTCCCATGCCAGGCTCTGGATGACCTGGGTTAGGCCCATGGCTGTCATGGTAGCCATGAACTCCTGAGCTGCCTCTGACCCCAACCCCAGAGAAGGCAGACTGAACTCCCCCAGAACCATAAGTCTGGGGAGCTCCACTGCCAGCCCAGCAATGAAGTCCAGCAGCTCAGGCAGGGAGGCTGCTACACAGCAGGGAGGCTGGTACAGCTGCAACAATCCCAAATGATCCTTAGAGCCCAACTTAATCAACAGGGTCCCACATCTGGCAACCTGTGAAGCAGCACCCCTGAAAGCCTTAAGAGACTCCCGGATGGTAATCACTATACCTCCACCCCTGCCCTGGAATCTCGGCTGATGCTACACCCGAAATCCGGCTGGGCACATTTCAAAAGAGCCACCCCCACTTCCGGATCCAGCTAGATCTCAGTAATACATGCCAGATCAGCCCTCTTATCTGTGATTAAATCACAGATGTGGGAGGCCTTATTACAGAATGACCTGGCATTTAGTAGCAGCAGCCGAAAGCCAGGGCCTCTGAAGGTCAAGTATTTAACTTGAATTTTGCTACAACAGGCTCTGTTCTTAACTATGGGTCATCTGTAACCTGGGTGTTCTTAACCCGGGGACTACCTATATTCCCTCTGAAATGGTAGAAGATAAGCTTACAAAAACCTTTACTTCCATGGAAGCTAAATAAGACATATAAAGTTCAGAGGTCTGCATCCTATTGAGTAGTTGGCACAGGATATGAGACTGGCTGTTATCACCAGATAAAGTTCTTTCATTTGTCTGAAACACAAATGCCTCAAGTATGATCCAAAATTCTGAGTTCAAAGCATGATCTAAAAGTCTACTGCCTTTCACATGGGATCATAGAACTGGGTTCCTAATCCTTCAAGTATAAATGGAACTATATACCTTCGGGAACCTGTCCCCAAGAAATACTCAGAGAATGGAACATGATACAAAATACTAGTTCTGAAAGAGGGACTGCTAGCTTGAGCAACCTCTATAACTACAAGTAATATTTCCTCAATTGCTCAATGTGCCAATATTAGATACTGCATAGTGTCCTTCGGTCTCGCTAAGAGTGGAGACTTCAACTGCACAGGAGCAATTCTAGCCAAAGAAATTGTTCTTAAAGTCTCACAGAGCATTCTAGGAATAGCAACAGCCTTCTATTACTTGCTTGGTTTGCTGTACAGGAGCATTCTAAGGATTTCATCTGCCTCCACCCATACAAATAAGCGCCTTGTACTCCTGACACAATTTCTACTTTAACTGTGCATCTGTATTTACTGACACTTCTGCTTACCATAAGCCTGAGTGATAAATACTTTTTAATTATTTAAGTCAGTCTTCCACAAGTTGTTTCTTCCCAGATATGTTGGACTATCATTATTCCCAGTCAGTAGAAACTAAAGCTAGGCTAGTTGATGGAAATTGTGGTTCAGTACTTCAGGAGCATGGCAGATTGGGAAAGCTGACATAATAAAATAGCAAATGAAATCCTGCAGTGGTCCATCTCCAGAAAAGGACTTTGAGAAGATAATGTTTCTTCTCACGTTTGTTGCCATAAGGTTTTCCATGCTATACTAAGTAATACCAGTAATGAAATGTAATATTCATGAACAATTGTAACGTTCATCTGCAAGCCTTCAAGTTCACTTCAGAAACATTACTTTATAATGTACATTACAGTGTACACCATGAGAAAGATATATGAAAACAAAGCCAAAATTAAATATATAAAAGCCTAAGATTACAACACTCCATGATACAAGGCAATTACCATGGAAACACATGGCATAGTTTTTAGTCTTTAAGCCCTGGTAAAATATATCCTAATAGCACTCAAATTTCTCTGACAATGTTTTATGGTCTCAATTAAAAACATGATGCGGTATGGCATGCCAAAGTGAGAGAACAGTGAACATCTGTTCCTAAAAAAGATCCATAACAAGCAACTTTTGAAACCTGACCCAGTTTCTAAAGCGGTGTGTGATATAGTAGCATCTATATTAGACCAAATACTTATTAGGCAAATTGGAAATAAATATACATATGTATAGAGAAATGTGCATGTAAATATGTAACAAATGTGTGTGTCACTTTTGAAAAAAAGCCTACCAAATTCAATAAAGCAAACCTGACAGATTTGCAAGATGAGGAACTTGAGAGATTTGCAAAAATAGTCATATTAACCCAACCTAAATTCCATTAGTACTTACCACCTCCAGCACTCCCTTCTCTGCGGGCACGGGCACTGCCATTTCTGCCAGACCTGACACGCTACAAATGGTGGAATAGATAGACTTACTGTTTAATATTATCAGTAACTATTATAGCATCATTTTACGCAAATTACACCTCACAATTTTTCCTGAGACTACTTACTGAGTTTTAAGGAGGGGTTGACTGGGTGGATGAATACACGTAGATTTGTCAAGCTTTACTGTGTATTCCTGAAAATACTATATATATCTCTGAACTTCTTGGACTATGAGTCCTAAACCCTCCTTCTGATTTTCAATAGTGCAATTCCTGGCTCTTAAAAAAGTGATATGGGCTGAAAATTGTCTTTTTTGAATGGATCTCATTTTATGAATGAATAAATGCATGACTTTATTGTAGCAATAGACCATAACTCTTGTTTTACTAATGGGAACATCTAGGAACATGCACACAAACCTCAGTAACTTTTAAAAAAAATAATATTTTCTGGATTTTATTAGTCTGTGCTTCTAATATTTTAACATCTAATTTTGTGTATTTTCATGTGAAGTGATTTAAGAGTGTCTGATTGAAGAAGAGCACCAGAATCAATTTTAAAAAAATAAGTAAAGTTAACAAGATATGTAACAGACTATATAGGAAATAGGATCAGGGACTAAGCTTGGAACTAAGGAGAAAGGGGACAAACTATACAATACAAAAAGCGGCATGTCAACCAGCTCTTATCTACCAAAAGCTAATATACTTAGTATTCACTGAGATGTTGTGAGCCACCCTAGATGAGATGGGCAGCTATACAAATCGAAATAATAATAATAATAATAATAATAATAATAATAATAATAATAATACCTTTAACACCATCAAACAACATCTGCCTATCCCAGGTCCTTGGGAAGGACTCGATAGGTAGATAAAAATGCCAAATCCAGTCTAAACACCTGACTGACTATGTGACCAACCATAATGCATCAGTTCTGCAAATATTATTGAAAAAAGGGCTGCCTTTCCTTATGCTATTCATTCCCATTAGCTATGGGGCAGGAAAAGGAAGAGGAGATTATGAATAAATGTAAACAGTGCCAGACACTCATGATATTGCTGCATGCTGCTTTGTAGTTAGTAGAGCAACACACAAGAGTGGTGCTGTGATCTTTATGGGAGCAGCCATAACTGAAGTGATAAGTGCCTTTATTTTTCTTTTGATATGCTTTTATTGCTCTGAGACAAATTAAACATAGAGGAGATTTTGCCATTACACACTGTAGCACATCAAAAGCTATTTTAGTGGAATTGTATTACTAGAAAGTCTAAGGGTGTAATACAATAAAATTAGATTGTATTCTTAAGGGCATTTAAGCAAGTTGGGTTTTTAAAAAATGACCAATCATACCTGTTCCCTTAGTTCTTTCAATTTTTCTACTCTTTTAAGCTTTGTTGCATACTCTTGGATTTCTTTCATTCCCATATCTGTGCAGAGTCGAACCAAGAAGCGTAAACCTAGAGTATAATGGCCATAATATTAAGATCATAGCAAAAGAGCAGAATTTTTCTCCTAGCACTAATACTGTGAAAAACAAACAAAATTAGTGGGGAAAAAACTGAGTGGGAGTTTATAAACATGCATTCATATGCACAGAAATACAATTCAATACAGCATGGATTGGGAAACTTTTTCTGTAAAGGGCCAGGTCCTGCCCGCTCCTTCACTTCTGCGGGTACAGACAGAAGTTTTGCTGCCCAAGGAGGGTGGCACCCATTGGACAGCATCATCCTGCAGCAAGGAAGTCACTGAATGGAAACCATTTCACTGTGGCACTAAATTGGCAAGTGCTTATGATTCATAGCACCACATGTGAATTCTTAGACAACAGGAGATATCAGAATCCTGCCTGCAAATTCTCTTTGTTTTTGTCAATAAAAGAGTACATGTCTTTTTCAATCTTTCTTACTTCTATAATAAATGCTGAATGTTGAGAGGGACGTTTTTGAATTGAATGTATTAAACAGTTTTAAAAGTCACTTTTAATTAGGTGATAATCTATCATCATAAACATATTTATTAGGTAGTAATGCCTATAAAATACTATAGCACTTACTTCCATGACTAGACAGTGCCTGTGCCTGTACAAGTTTAAGAGTCCCATAAGAATCCACCTTGTGCAATCTACACTGCACCCACTTCATTTTGCTCTCTATCACATTTGATGCCCTGCCATATTCCCAATGATTTCTTGTGCATTTAATACAAAGAGCCCTTCTAACAGGTCTTCCCCATTCACTGCAATGCAGAGAATGTATTCAAAGAGAGGCTTCTTCTGCTTAAGAGACCTGGGTAGTCTGTTTGTGCAGGTGTTCTGTGTACCACAGAGACCCAGATGATGGATAACTTGCTTTAGACCGACTATGATAGCTACTAAGCAGTAAGGTAAATATTTGTTTATGGCATAATCCAACAGAAAAAGTGAGACAACTATAAAAGCAGTGAATGTTACATTAGAGAAATCACTTACATTCAGCATTATCTGGAAACCGTCTGTGAATTGTCTTGTAGGTGTCCAGAGCTTTTTGATAGTTACCTATTAGCCAATAAATAAATAAATAAGCTCAGATAGGTAGGCCAAATTATAGAAAGAGAAAAATATCAAAACCAACATGCAATGGGTATGGATTCTTACCACTTCTTCTGTAGCAGCTAGCAACCATCAATTGCCACTTCACCTGGGTTGGCCTGCAAGTACACATATCATATCACAGTGTATTGCAACTGAAAAGCTTTCCTTAAATATCTAGCATGTGAATGAAATTAATAAAAATGGAACTACTTAGAATGATTATTTTCTTGGATAAACAGATGGTTTCTTTCTCTCTAATGGGAGGGTAAAAACATGCATTTGAATTAAGTTTCCATGCCAATTTGTAACCTGGCAAGAGCAGCACTGAAGATCGTACTTTATGTTTGCTGGATGAACCCCAACCATTTTTAACAATGAAGATGTGGTCCAGCTAACATTAACATTTATGCTGCAACTACTTCATCTAGAGAGCAGAAAGCACATGTGTATGAATTATCAGGTAGTTTATATTCTCTCAGCATCAGGCAATTGTCTTGTTTCTTGAGTCAAACCATACATTCACATAATTTATATTACTACGCTGACTGGCAGAAATTCTGCAGGATTTCAAACTAAGATGTTCTCCCACAGCCCTGCTGGGATATGCTGGGGGTTATGTTTTGCATATGGAGCACATGCTTTTTCCCTTCTCCTACTGCAATTAATTGGATTTCATATGCTTAACTTTGGCAAGATCATACCCTTAGGGTTCAAATTCCCAACAAATATTACACAATCCAAAACTTCAAATTAATAGAGGATGAAATCAGACAATATAAAAACTAACATTTATCGAGAATTATTGATACATACAGAATAGAGCGACTACCAAACAGGATGTCATGAAAGACTGCTACTAGGGAATTCAATAAGCTAATATTAATTTGCAGATAAATACAATTCTCTTTTTACCATAATAATAATAATTTCAGAATAATATATAATTTTGTTTATAAAGACTGTATGATAAATTCCTTTTTAAAAAAGAGTAAGATGTTCTATAGTTAGTATAAATCCTCTTTGGAAAGTTTCACATAAACATAAAAGCAAGTAAATCTGTGTGTTTGGCTACAACACTGGGTTCCATTAGCCAAGGAGGTTTGTTCCAGAAAAGAATAGTCCAGTACAGGTAGTCCTCAGATTATGATCACTCATTCAGTGACCATGCAAAGTTATGGTGGTACTGAATGAGTGGTACTTACAACTGGTCCTTGAAGTTCTGGCCATTGCAGCACCCCCACGATCACATGATGGCAATTTGGGCGCTTGGCAACCAGCTCACACTTACGATAGTTGCAGCATCCTGCAGTCATGTGATCGCCATTTGCAACCTTCCCTGCCAGTTTCCCATAAGCAAAGTCAATGGAGAAGCCAGCAGGGAAAGTCGCAAGTCACTCCCATAAATTGCTCCTGCCCCTTTTTCTCCCAAGTAGCCCTGCCAAGCCCCCACCCACACTCAATAGCACGTGCACCCATAGCACCTCCCGCCCATTTGTAGCCCCTGGCCCACTTGTGTTCCATACTGCCTGCTCGTTGGCCTGCCCACAGCCCCAGCTAGCCTGCCCACAGCCCCAGCCAGCCTCCCTGTGGCCCCCATCAATCAGCCCACACTCCATAGTGCCTGCCTTCAGCCCCCACCAGCCTGCCTGTGGAACCGTCGGCCCCCACACTCCATAGCGCCTGTTTGCGGCACCTCCCACCTCCTGTAGCACCCAAGCACTCCCCTGCGCTCCCTGCCTGGAACTCCTGCCTCTTCCTGCTTAACACCCCACTGGTCCTGGCATTACGACAACAACTGGGACTGCCATGATTGCTGTCACTAAGTGATGTGATCACATGACATCATGCTTTATGACTGCATCACTTAGCAATGGAAATTCCAGCCCCAATTGCCATCATAACCCAAGGACTACCTCTATGATATTTTAAAGCTCATTCAGTTGTTTTACGTATTTCCCAGAGGGCAAAGAGTCCTAGGCTGAATGATTCTATAACATGACCACTGACTTTTTAAAATTTAAAACAGAGATATATTTCCCAAAAAGATAGTATCTATAGATGGAGAAATAATTACAGAGATTATTGGAGTGGAGTACATTTTATTTGAAGCATAGATAGAGGCCAAGGTTATTATTTTGCCTTCTTTTGTAATTTTAAAATTAAAATCCTTCCTGTTTTATCTATGACTACAGGTAGTCCTTGACTTATGACCATTCGTTTAATAACTGTTCGAAGTTACAATGGTGCTGAAAAAAGTGACTTATGACTGGTCCTCACATGATTGTTGTAGCACCCAATTTGGGTGCTTGGCAATCAGCATGTATTTACGACAATTGCAGCACGTGATCACCATTTGCAACCTTGCCAGGGGGCTTCTGACAAGCAAAGTCAATGGGGGAAGCCAAATTTGCCTAATGATGTATGATTTGCTTAATGACCGTGGTGATTCACTTAATGACTGTGGCAAAAAAGGTCATAAAATTGGGTGCAATTCACTTAACAAGTGCATTGCTTAGCGACAAAAGTTCTGGCCCCAATTGTGGCCGAGGACTACCTGTATTGATTTTGAAATACTCAATAAAGCTTCAAGTTTTTGTTTTTAATTAATGGATTGATTTATATCCATTAAGAAATAAATTCTTTTCCATTGGCCATTTCCTAAAAAACTAGTGAAGTGAGAAACTGGTATTCCTGAATTACCAAGAAATAATTAAATCAGAAAATTTGATGTATTATGAAATTCAGTTTAGGCTCCATATAAAATATTCCATCTTTTAACAGCATAACAACAAAAAGAAAATTGTTTAGTCTTACTGAAACTACTTCTGTCAAAGTCTTAATAACAATTTCATAAGCCGTGACTCTATTAGAATCAGGATTATAACACTCAATCCTAAATCTTTCTCATATAAAAATAAAGCTTATGAAATAGTCGGTTTTAATTTGAATTTGTCTTACTGGTAGCCATTGGTTTATCCAATAGACAATACCTGAAGAATCTTGGGTTCATATGATACAGGAACCCAGATCACAGGATTCATCAAGAGAATCTCTGCTATCCAATTTATGAGAGGTGCAAATATGATATATTATTTCAATTGAGTTTATGTCCAAGTCGGGGAAATTGGAAGTAAACTCTAAAATCTATCATAATAACTTCGTTTTTTTAAAGCAATGTTTTTAGAAGTTAGTTACTTCAAAGAATTATACCCTACCTTCCAATCAAATATCCGCTAAGAAAAAGAAAGCATTTTTAAAAAATATATATCCTGGATCAGATAGAATATTTTCAGCCATTCTTTTGTCATTCTTCTTGTCACCATGAATGCTTTTAAAGTTTATCAAATAAACCCAGTGAATCTAGTCAAAATATTATACATATTCTTGGGTAAACTGGAATAGTTCAAGGGTATTGACTTCTGCTTTATATCAGAACAGATTTAGAAAACTATAATCCAGAATAACACATCCTTCTCATTGCTTGAAGAGTTACTTGCATTTTCCTTAAAGTTAAATCATAGCACAACTACTTTAAAAGCATCAAAATACTGAATATAATTCTTGAAAAATCACCCACTCAACTTTCTATATCTAATTTATAACAATCATACAATATTGCAGGAAATTCCTGAACAAGTGAAATGGCTCTCAACATACAAGTGCTGCGATTACTTACTGAATAAGTGCTGCTCTTTCAAAGTAGTGAATGGCTTTTTCACAAAATTGTGTGTCAATGTAATATGCTCCAAGCCATTCTATGACCTCAATGTTTGAAGGGAAATACCGATAGGACTAAATAAAAGAGGTAAAAGAAACGTATTGTAATAGTGATAAATAACATCTTTATTTTGCTTCTGAAATATCTTACATATTTATGTGTAATTCTCCAGATGCTGAAAATATGTAATACATGAATGAAAGCAGTGTACTAATACATTCATTAATCACTGAAGAGAACATAGCCCTTTTGCAATTACAAGAAAAATTATGAAAACATTTGATTTAAAAAGTGCTTATTTCTTGCATATCTGATTTGCAAGCATTTTAAAAGTGAAACAAGGAAGCACTTCCTCAAAATATGGTTTTTCTTGGTCAATGATACTGTAATAAATATATTACATTTGTTACATTATATTACAATTACAATGTACTACATTATGATATGTTTCCTTTGAATCTATACAGCAGTCAAAACTAATTTATTTTGGATAAGAAAATTACATAGCTTAATAATTATTACCTAATTGTTTGGCTTAAACAATGTAGCTTAAATATGTAGCATAAACTTATAGACAGAGCCATGTTAGTTTATGGTAGCCAAAAATGGTGACTATTCCACGCATCTGAAAAAGTGAGCTATTTAACCTGAAGATAAAAAATACAAAGTGACCTCTCCCTCTCCCTGTAAACAACCCAAAATGTGGGTGTAGCCAGAGCAAGGCTACACTGAGAATGTGGTTCAAGGGGCCTTTGTGTGATCTATAGAGAAGCTGCAATTCAAAGCAAGGAGGATAATTTACTAGCAAATTTAACCTAATTCCTGCAAAGCTAATATGTTTTATACTGAGTTTTTAGATGAATGTTCTATAATTTAAGTATTTGTAGTGAGGCAAGCCTGATTCAGGTATGACACGTATAAATCATGTGGCTGGTCTCTTATTTACAGGCTTGAAAATATGGGAAGTTAGAATTATTCTGTTAAGTTAGCCATTGATTGCAGGATTCTGCTTTAAGAGCATAAGTATCTACCTTCTTAACATACCACAAACGTATATATTCATTCATGTGAAGAAGGAGATGATGAGGAAGAAAACAGTGGTCCAAGTGGGCTAAGAAACTATTGCTCAACCTAGCAAATTTAGAGTACTGTCCAATCTGGAGAAGGTTGTTCAGAAAATGGTGGGCCTGCAATTGTGGATGGCCCTGGAGGTAATGGATTATCTAGACCCTTTTCAATGTGCACACTGCACCAAAACCAAATTAATTGCATTTATGGATAATTTTGGGCAGAATCAGGATTAGGGGAGCATGACGCTCTTGGTTCTGCTTAATCTCTCAACAGCTTTTGAAACCATTGGTCACGTTCAAGAGTTGGGAGTGGGAGCACAATGGTTCTCTTCCTTCCTGAAGGAGTGGTTTTAATGGCTATGGCGGTAGAAGTTTTTCCCTAGGATCCTTCACTGTGAAGTTCCTCACCATTTGAAATTGAAGAAGACTTCAGCAGCTTGAGCAATTATTGGTATGCCTTGGTTTGCCCATTTAACCACACTACTTGAAGAGATTCACAAAAGTTAGCTTCTGCATGCAATTCAAGGTGCTGGTTGTCACCCTTAAAACTAGATGAATCTGGGTATCTATTGGACTGCCTGTTCCCAATAACTTCTCCTTACTCAATCACATCAGAAAGAGGTCACTATCTCCAGGTTCCCTTTGTTAAAGAACATCACCTACAGAGTTTTTGGGGACAGGCCTTCTGTAATGCAGTTCTCTTCTCTGGAACTCCATTCCCCTGGGGATTCAACTTGCCCCAATATTATTGGAATTTAGGAAAATAATAATAAAAAAATTTTTTTTAACAGAGCGGGAGATGAATTAAGAGAGACTCCTCTTATATACGAGTGATATAAGATATAGGAATATGACAAAGGAATATTTTACTATTATTGTATTAAATTTGTGGATATTAATGTTATTTATCTTGTCCTATTTCTTAGTTCTTTTAATCCTATTTAAACATGGTAGGATTATAACCCGCTTAGACCTGGTTAACAATTGGAGGGGCTATAAACTAATAATATTAAAATACCAGCAATTTTTTTCTAAATCACTGCTTGTGATGGTAGTGGTGGATTCTTCATTAGCCCTCTTCAACCCAATGCCCTTCAGACGTGTTAAACTACAATTCCCATAATTCCCAGTCAGCAACTGTACTGACTAAAACTATAGAAGTTGTAGTATTAACATACTAGAAACTGGAAAAGGTTGATCTAAATCATCCATAAATTTGATAAATAAAGAAATAAATCCCAAAGTGTAAGACGATAAAAACATTATTTCTGAACTGTTTCATAATTTATACGCAGAAGGTAAAATTCAACAGACCTGAACTTTACAGGGATTATGAGAATTGTGGAGATGTCTGGAGCCATTGCTAGGGATTAAAGGTTATAATAATTTGACTTAGCTTTCATTGAATTCAGTAGGTATTCTGTTAAGATTGGAGCTGAGTGCATTCTATATTGCTTGACAGACTTTAAAAGGACAAATTTAAAGTAGAACATGAAAAGTTAAATAAAAATCCAGGAATAATCATAAGGGATGCATCATTCTATTTCTCTTGATCTGCTGACATAAATTACCTCAAATTTTCCAAAAATCTTCCACAATACCTTTGTGAATGATAATATACACATAAGGGAAATTTATCTATTTAATCCCATATGAGAATTTTTCCATGTGAAGAAATGAGGTTACAATCAAATTTAACTGTTGTATTACTGAATAAAATGTTTTCTCTACAGATTCCATATTACTGACCAATAAAAATATATTTAGCAAACATATTTACCAAGAATTATTCTTCACTCAGCAGAATATTTAATTCTGTATATTCTTTGCCATCTTAAAGTGTCAAATTAAGCATGCTTTCACTTATATAATATACATTTTCTATTGTATATTAGAAAATGCAACAGATTAGCCTTCCTCAATAATGAGCCTCAGATACATCAGATTTTAATTCCAATAAGCCCAGCTAGCATGCAAGATGAAGGCTGATACAGAAATATAATTTTTAAAACACCTACCTCATAATAATATTGAAAAGCTTGAGACTTGTCTCCTTCATTATCATAGAGTTCCCCAAGTTTTGCTAATGCATGTGAATCTGTTGGAACAACACTAATAAGTTGCATAAGCCACTCAATGGCCTGATTAGGGTCCTCCATTAATTCATATCTGAAATATTGTCAGTTAAGGAATATCTTATGTAGACTTTCTTGATACCTTGCAATTTTTATATGAGTATGCGCTGTGCTACAGTTGAGTTCAACAGGGCACTGAACATCTGAAATGTCAGACACTAGATATGTTGAAAAGATACATGCATGCTATTTGGAAGAGAACCTGGGCACTATTTCGAAGGATCGCATGAAGCTTCAAAAAAGAATCCAATGCTTCGTCTAACCTGTTTAGTTTTTTATAAGTTAAACCTACCAAAAAAAGAAGAGCATATTTGTCATGAAAAATAGAAATAAACTGAGCTAAGAATACATTTACCATAATATAATTAAATGAAACACATGCTGGAAAGTTATCCATTTTAGGATTCTTTTTAATGATAAAAAATGATATAAACACACATTTCCTCACAATGCCAAAATGGGGTAATTATGTGGGTTCACAGGCATCTGTTATAAACCACAATAATTTCAAAATGACATAGGTATCATGGTATCACACAAATGATGCAATTGTATAATTTGAGTTAGTCACATCATAACATCTGATACATGTATGCAAGATGCATCATTAAAGCAACGATATCACAATGCACATGTTGTCCTTTGCTTCCCCACTGCCCCAGCAGACACCCACGTACCCTATAAGCTATAATGATTTACAAAATAGAAAAAAATATTTAAGTATAGAGAATGACAAGGAAACCTGCTTACAATAAATAAGAAATCTGTCTCTATTTTAATATGGATGTTGGGCTCTGGAAAGAGGCATAATAATGCTTACAGCACAAATGACCACTTAGCTATTACAACTTTGATAAAAAAAATATAATTAAGAACAGAGGAATCCACAACAGGGGAGCTAAGAAGGCCAAGATGGCAGGCACAACTGTGGATCAAAGTTCTGTCATTTTCTACATGCAACATCATGTACAGAAAGGGGCAGGGCTTTCATCTGCACTTGCACTCACCATCTTGACCCTCCAATTGTGGACCCTCCCAATTAAGAGCAAAACTAGCAATTTCCACTTTTAAAAATGATATATTCTGTATCCAGAGTACCAAGCATCTCAAATTGCAGTCCAAATTACCTTGTGACTTACCAATATTATAAAGTGCTTCAGTGCATGAAGAATCATTCCTTAAAGATTCCTTATAAAACTCTGCTGCCTTCTCATAATCTCCATTTATGAAAATGGTATTTCCTTTATTTGTTAGAGCAGCTGGATTGTATCTGTCAGAATTTACTGCTAAATCTGCATAATTGCTTGCTTGTTTAAACTCATTTTCCTTAATTAAACATAGAACACATCTTATTATCCAGTTGCTGATGCTTTGGAAATTAACTCTTTAAAAATATTTTTTGATTCCTGGTATATACAGATTTGTTAATACATTAACATTTAAAGATTCTAGTACCTATTAAGATTATAACCCAATGCTTAAGCAATATAACAGTATACTTTGCTTCCTAAATACTTTGCCAGGATAATTTTAAATAGATCAAACTCTAAGAAATTGAAACAATCCAATTCAGTTATCTTTTTCTTAAAGCATTTCCATATCAGAAGTGTTTCTACTCCCAGTTCCTCAGAATTAGTTTGAAGCTGACCCATGCTTCCATTCATTACTTCCTGTCTATGAGTCAATCAATGTTGCCTTTAGCTGACCAATCAGAAATTAGAAAAAAAAAATTAATCAATCCTGTTTTCATTATCAATACTTTAACTTCATGTTGCATGCATTTTTCTGATGGTTTTCCCAAAAATCCAAGTGGTTGTGAATGAAGGGAATTTCAAAGTTGCCAAAACAGTATCATTCTGTTCCATTTTAAACACCTGTTAAATAATACATCTTGGAAAGCTGCTGTGGCAGGAATGGACAACCTGTGGCCTACATGTCAGTTAGAACAAACTAGTTGATGCCAACATGCACCAATGAACTCATTGCTCTTTGTAAGTTAGTAACAGAGACTGAGCTTCTCGAACTTTGAACTGTCGACTTTAAGAAATGAAGCATATTTTATGTGACGTTGGAGTAAATAATTTCAAGATACTAACTTCAACAATTAATAAAATGTACTGAGTAGTTATCTGTTCTTAAAACTATTGACTACTTTTAAAATTAATCATATGACAAAATCCAGAGAGGCTCTATATCCTCAGACTTAATTTTTAAAAAATCTTTAATTACTCACCAAAAAGTAAAGAAAAGAAAGATTTGTTGCAGCTGCACTTTTAACTCTGCTATCCTTTTTTTCAAACATCTTTAAAGTGTCTACAGCCTAGAAGTAATCAATAAGCAAAGTTACTCTCATTGTAAAAACTACTCAGATCTAGCTGGATAATTGCAGAACATGAGGTACTTCTGAAGACTGTCCTAAAACTTCAATTAGTAAAACTTCTATTTTGAACTAATTGGGGTTGACTAATACAATCATGTGATTACAAATGCTTCAGCAGCTGCATGGCCTTCCAGTCCATTACTGGTCCAATTCAGTGTATTGATGCTAGGACTACCAGATTTATCCAGGAAAAATGTACCTGTTCATTAGATGGCAGTAAAGAATTAGAATGGTCTGTGTCCTCTGGCTGCCATTTTATAGTTATCTACATTTCTGCAGCTCAGAAATTGTAGTCCTAGTTAATGCTAATCTTGAAAACCTTTAATGGTTTGGAACCAATGCAACTCCTTCTATATGTACTAGCCTGGACAATTAGGTCAGTGCTGAAAGCTCCTCCAGGTCCTACTTCTGAATTCTAGTAGCAAGAAAAGAGAGAGAAACTTTTTCAGATGATAGCATGCCTTGCTTCTAGAGTATCATCCACAAGACAGCTCACACATCATCCACTGTTACTTATTTATTAGGTTTTTTATATCATCAGCTACTAAAGCTCTATTTTTAGCACCAGGCTAAGTTATTGTTTTTCCTCTAGCTGTTTTAAATTTTAATAGTTACACAACTTTAAATCTGTTCCTTTCTTCCCCACTGTATTTATTGTATTTTATTTTCATTTTATCATTATTCTTCTAGTTTGCAATCCACTCAAGACCTTTTGTTACTGACCATATTAAAAGTAAGCAAATTCAAAGAAACAGCGGAAAGTACAAAAAAAATTATAAAGTAAGACACAAGCACTAAATATGAAGTCACAAAACAGTTTATCTCGCTGAAAGCAATTTCTATATCTGAGAATTAAGGTCAACTGAAATCAAGGGAGTCTTTTTCAAGGTAATATTTACACCACATCCATCTTCCTTGGCAGGAGTGAAACACAATAGGGAGTAGAACAGTACTGCCAACTACTGTTCAACGTTTTGAGCAATACATAATAGTAGTCCAAGACACACACAACTGACTCAGTGTAGGTATGTTTTACGATTGCATCATTTTCAAATATAAACACATTTTTCTTATTTAGAAAACTTATAAGGCCCCCCATCTTAATCAAATAACTCTTGGCAGCTGATAGTAAAAAAAGCAATATAAAATAGAACAAAAAAAATACAATTAAAAACAAACACAATGAACCGAGACATCTCTCACCAACAATTCACAGTCCCAAATGCACATATACTGGGTTAACCCTAACCCTAATTCTAACCTAGGCCCAACACCTAAGGGAAAAGCCAGGTTTTCAGAGCTTTCTGGATGGGTCAGGGCCATCCGACTCTTAGCCAAGAGGCTATGTGAAAAAGATGGCATACTGCAAATCTCTATATTTATAGATATGATTGGATCAATAATTGGAAAGAAGCTCAGTAATTAGAGTAAAATATAAAACAAATAGAAACGTATTGACTCATTCTGCACTTTTAGAGAAATAACACTAAGTGAGAAACTCTGGTGTAAGTTACGGTTAAAAAAACAAAGAAAATGACAATTACTTCTCCTCTCATTTTACATCACAGCTGTTCTCAACTTTTATTATGCGGCAAAGAGATTTATCACTATGGGTTCTTAACACAATAATATTATTTATGGAGATACTTTGTTGTTGAATTTTTAAAAACATCTGTCTTAAAGATTTTGGAACATGAAAAAGACATTCAAGAAGAATAATTATTTTGTTAAAGAAGGTTTTATCCTTAAAATCTGAAAATATGTTTTGGGAATTGCTGTAGATGTTGCAGCCACTGCATTTTATTATTTAAAGTTAACTTTTTATTTTATAGGTTGAAATTGACTCATATATTCTATAGCATAAAGATATGCTTTATGCTATATGCATATGCATTTATGAGGCTCTATTTTCCACTACATAGAAGTTTATGAAGCACAACATGTCAGTTACTTATTAGGAAATGCATGTACCTTAGAGAAATAAGCCAAGTCATTCTTGTTTAACAGTTTCCTGCAAAAAGTGCATTACAGTACTGTTTTAATTTATGAAGTGCACAAACAGGCATATGCAAAGCAGATGGAGCTAGCTCAAGTTTATTGCTTCCTAGCAAATTGCTTAGGAGGTACACGCTAATAAAATAGAATAATTTTTTCCTCATATATTGAGATCATTAATTTCAGAGGAAAGAAAAATGTTCTGAATAATATTTAGATGTGAAATTTGGAGTACAGTATAGGTTTTGTTTGATCAATGTTATTATTTGTTAGTTTTATATCCTACATTTTCCTGTAAAATGCTTACATGGGCATCTCCCTGTAATGCTGTGAGGAAAAGTGTCAGAAAGTGTCCTTCATAATGTATACTCAGATACTTTGGTTCTAAATTAAAAATAAGTTCATTTGTTGGGATTTGTGTACCGCTACTCTTTCATCTTACTAAACCTGTGAAATGGCATGCTTGTGGTATCACAGGCCATTTCAACAGTA
The DNA here is from genome assembly GCF_059951505.1 of Python bivittatus. Taxonomy (NCBI): domain Eukaryota; kingdom Metazoa; phylum Chordata; class Lepidosauria; order Squamata; family Pythonidae; genus Python; species Python bivittatus. The sequence continues at coordinate 19,640,083 of NW_028277056.1, read as the reverse complement.
AATGCCCTAATCTCTTAAGCCTGAGATCTTTAGAAACAAAGCTGGTCTCTTTTTCAAAAGCTCTGAAAGGGAGCCATCAGGAAATCAAGGGGACATAGGATTCTAGATAACAACATTTTATCTTGCTTGTAATTCTACACTCTCAAACAGATTCAAATATATACCCGTTAAACTTACTGGATTTGGGAGCCACAGCCAATTTTACTGACAAAAATATAGTTTAAAGATTTGCCTTGCACACTCAGACAACTGAACATCTGATGCATATTGAGACCAGAGGAGGAAGATCTGGCAAGAGAATGCATTTATTCTAAGTGGGCTACATATCTATTAATCCAATCAAGTTTTTGTACTGAAAACATACAGTTCTCTCCCCTCCTGTAATGGTATGTGGGAAACACCTTGGGAGATGGGGCAAAGAAATGCTGCCTGGGGAATGGTCAGATAAGAGACAACATAGCCCGCAGTTGGATAGTGGGCCAGTCAAGAGATTCAGAAAGGACCCTCCCTGGTTTCTCAGTCTGTAAAGGAGATGGCAGGAGAACTGTACTTTCAGACTTGCAAGGTTCTGTTAATGTAGCTTTACAATAAAGTAGAATTAGCTTATCTGGTCATGTTTCCTGTCTGGTCTACCTGGTAACACTGATATCTCCCTGAATAACATGCCTGTAAATTTGGGGTCTGTTGTATAATGTAATGCAAGTATCTCAGGCATCTACTAGCTAGCTCCAATAATATCACTGGTGGCAATCCATTCCAATATTATGAACTTTAAAGAAGGATTAGTTTTCAAATTCAGCTTTTATTATCTTCATTGGCCAAATGGCCTTTGTTGTTCCATTGCAACATAAAGCATATACCCTGATGAACAACTTTAACATTTCTGGTCTGCAAAGCTTGACCATGTAATTTTCAAGCTTAAAAATGTTTGAAACTATGCAAGTGTTTGAAACTTTCCTTTTTAATCCCTATCTTTTGTGGATATTTCCTATCTACAAATTCAAAGAATAATATGATTCATTCTGCCTCATTCCCAATATATTTTTATCATCTTAAATGATCATTAAATTTACTCCTGTCTTGTTGTTCTGGACAGCAACTCAATAACAAGTAAATGTTGTAAATACCAAAACCAGTAACAAAAATGATTAACTTGATTTTTAAACGTATCAACAACCTGAATTCTATTTTACAGTGTAATGTAATACAGTAACATTTCAATTTGTTAAACGTATGCATTTGAAATCGTATTTTGATCATGATTCAATGTAAAAATTTACCAGTAAAAAACTTTATGAAAATACTGTACCTGATTAAAATCTTTTTGCCGCAAATAGGTAATTGCTTTATTGATTTCCAGGTCATTGGCTAACTCTACATATTGAGAAGTTTTTACCATTTCTACACACCTTCAAGAGAAACAAAAGAGAAAAAAATATTGTTTTCTTAGGGGGACTTTCTATATCAAGAAAGCAACTGCTTTATTAAGATGATCCTATAAACTGACTTAAATATGCCCAATCAGTTTGTTAAACCAGATTAGTACGCCCAATCAGTTTGTTAAGCCAGATTGGTAAAATATATGCCAAACACCTACAGGAGAAATTACTAGATTGGCTTGAATCTGAAAATATTATAAAGGATGAACAGGCTGGGTTTAGAACAGGACGATCAACATTAGACCATGCCTTGGTCCTGCAACATTTAGTTGAGAAGTACACTCATAAATTGCGACAATCTCTTTATGCAGCTTTTATTGATTTTAGGTCAGCTTTTGATACTGTTTCTAGAACTAAGCTATGGCTTAAATTAAAAAATTCCACAATAGATAAACGCCTATTACTGCTGCTTATTAAAGTCCATGAGAACACCAGATTGAAGGTTAGGTGCAGCACTCAAGGCCATGGCACAAAAGAAATATCTGTAAAGAGGGGAGTTAGATAGGGATGTGTACTGGCCCCAGTTTTATTTAATTATTATATAAACTCATTAGTCTCTTATTTAAGTAATTCTACATTCCACCCCCCTAAATTAGCTCAAAGACATTTTAACTTATTATTGTATGCTGATGATGCAGTAACTCTATCATTAACCTCTATTGGCCTTAAGACAGCTTTGAACTCACTTATAGATTATTGTATTGAGGAGGAATTAATAATACATTATACCAAGACTAAGATCCTTACTTTTTCTAAACGCCCTAAACAAAGAAGTTGGAATTTAGGCGGACAATCCATTGAGCAGGTTAAAGTCTTCAAATATCTAGGGATTGTTTTCCAAGCCTCAGGAAATAGAAATGCCCATCTGGACTATGTAACTCGTAACGCCCAGAGGTCTGCCTTAGCCATCCAAACCTCTTACTTTTCCAGAGGAGCGCAGTTTATTCCTGCTGCAATTAAGTTGTTTGCAGCCAAAGCTCGAGCACAACTGTTATATGGGGCCCAATTAGGACCATACAACAACATGATTACCTTGGAAAGAGTTCAAACAAAATTTCTAAGAAACATCTTCCAGGTACCCAGCTGTGTTCCAAATGCAGTACTCCGACGGGAAGCAGGAGTCAGTACACTTGAAATCAATCTATGGATTAATATCTTTACCCACTGGCTAAAATTACACCATAACCCCAGCGGACTGACCCATCTAATACTGGCAGATAACTTTGAGACGACCTGGAAAACAGCTCTCCAAAAGAAACTGAGTCTCTATGGGTTTTCCAACGATGCCATTTTGACTTTAGAGTTTGACCGAGCCAGGTCACTACTAAGGCAAAGGATCTTAGATACAGAAGGCCAAGCATAAAGTGCTGTTTTTACCCACAATATAATTGCAAATAACCAAATTCTAGTGAGCAAACCAGTCTCATACTTGTATCATATTACAGTCCCAAAATTCAGGAGAGCTTTATCCTTAGCTCGATTTAACGCTCTCCCTACAGCTGTTTTAGAAGGAAAATACCACAGTCCATGTTCTTTTGTATTGTCAGTATTATAGGGACATTCGCTTTCAGCTGATTACCCCTCTTTTATTTAAATTCCCCAGGCATTCCGATAATTTTTATTTGCATTATTTGTTAAATAATCAAGACAGATCTATTTCTTTAAAAGTTGCAAAATTTTTGCTACATAATGTGTAAGCTTCTCCCACAAATGGTTGCTAGTAGGTATTGATGAAAGGGGTAATATTGTTGTCTGTTTTATTGTATCTATTTTTATTGGTCAATGACCGAAATAAATATGATGATGATGACTTGAATACTTGACAACTTTACAGACCCAGATATTTAAAAGGAGACTCACTGAGTCCCCAGTAGACTACTAAAGCACTGAGAAGGTGAGTTTGTTGTGCAGATTTGTTTTGCAACAGCTTTATATTGTAATTCAGTATCAATTCAACCTAACTCATATTGTGGGTTACTACACAAGATCCAGGCTTTAGAGCTTTTAAATGGAAACACACAAATCAATAAAATACAAATTATTTCATTTTACTTCAATCATTGCATGTAATCATGACATTATAGTCAACCTTTAACAGAATCAACCAGAATATAACTTGTAAACCATGGACGTCCACAGAAGTATTCTAGGAATTGAGAATGGCAACTCGGTTGGAAACTGTCACCTACCAGTCATAGCCTACTGCAAATGAAGTTTCAATTGCTGGAGCAATTAGTTTAGCAGCTGTCATAATATACTTTTCTGCTGTAGCTTTCCTTAAAAACACAAGATATTCTAGTGAGAAAAGGCAAAGCATTATATACACACAGTGGCTGACACAGAAACTTATTCAAGGAAGTACTAGATAAATATTAGATTTAAATAGTTAAATAAATAAATAAATAATAAATATTAAGTACTAAATAAAAAACAACAATTAAGGTACTTAGAAAGGAAACTGATTTGTGGTTTCAGATAAGCTTTTGTGGACTATAATTCTCCATTAAAAGTACTTATTAGGACACTCATTCCATCCTCTATCTGAACACTGATTCTCTGAGTATGGAAAACAGAAAATATCAGCAGGCTTGGGAAATCTGAAGTACAAAATATTTAGATTTTCCCACTACCCACCCAACTATATAGGGCAAAGAGGAAAAGAGGACTGAACTTGTTCCAGGACTATGGAATATTACTAAATCACTGGAAGGAAAAAAGAGTGGAAAATCGGGAGTGAGGGAATGGAATTAAATACCCTTAAAAGAGGGCAAGGCTGTTTTGCTGGCATCTTAAACTGGAGCATTCCACAATGTAACATATTATTAACAATCTTACCTGTCCAGTTTTTAAACCCACCTTCCCACATATTTTCTCAAACCCTTTTTAGGGAAATTAATTTGGTCAGAGGGATATAAAATTAAAATGTCAAATGAATGATTGTACATTTAGGGATAAACTATTTAACTTATTTGCCCAATACCACTGATAATGATCCAATAGGGAATAAAGTCTGATGGATCTAATTGTTTTTCAAAGGGCAACTGGGGAATTTCCCAGCTCTCCAGCGGGCAGTTATGTTTAGTACCTGGTGAGTAATTGGCAGTGGAAGACAAACTGGACTCCAGGACACTTGTCCCCAAGTGGCCTCTTTCTGTGGGCCAATCCCAATCAGTGCCTTGGTTCAATGAGGCTTTCCAGGAAATGAAGAGCCAGAAATAATGCTGGGAGCACCAATGAAGGACAATGAGAAGTTAATGTGGCCAAGCACATGCTGGGGCCTAAACTATGGCAATAAGGGAGGTGAAGCATGCTTATTGAATTAGTGGGCTGTCATCCAGTGGCCTTCTTTAGGGTTACAAACTTCCTACTGGGAGAGGACAGTCTTAAGATCTCCTGCCTGACCACTGTAACCAATTTACACAGCATTTTGCCAATAAAGTTGCTCAGATTTGCTGTAAACTTGACTCTGCCTGGACAGAGTCTGTGGTCATGTGTGGGGCACCATCTTACCATATTATCTAGGGCCTGTACCTCCAAGGAAAAGAATAGGTGCAGTCTCAGTTGTCCCCTTCTATTTATTCTTTGGACCTCTGCTTGTCCTGACTTTTCCAGAAAGCAGGCAGAGTGGTGACCATTTGGATCCAAGAGATCATCAATGCTTCCTTAAAATGAGGAGCAGCTACTTGCAGCCTTGAAGGAGGCTGTTGTGTGCTACCTTCTGAGGAAGCCATCACTGGATCCAGCAGTCTTGGATAACTATAATCCCACCTCCAATGTCCCCTTTTTTAAGAAGAATGTTGAGATGGTAATAGCACACTAACTTCACAACAGTTACCCAGAGAATCCTACGCTCAGCTCTAGATGGTTTGCCAGTTGCGGCCTTGCATAGTGCAGGAAAGTCTGGCCACAGTAACTCATGCCCTTGTTACCATCAATTTAGCCTACTGCAATGTGCTTTACGTGGGTCTGCCATGAAAGATTACCCAGAAAGTGTAACTGTTCCAGAAACTTATTAGCTCTTGGCCCTGGGAGCACATAACATTGATTTTGCAGCTTTTGAGGCTTTTCCCAATTGGCTTCAGGGTACAATTTAATTTTGATCTATAAAGCCCTCTGTGGTTTGATACCTGGGTACTCACAGAACCACCTACTCCAGCCAGCATTGGCCCAGCTGTATGTAACAGTATGTAACATCCAAGGGAATTTACATACAGTCTTATATTTCTAAGTGGTTTGGGGGGCCTGAAGCTAAAAAGTGCTGCTTTTCTAAGGCAATGATGGTGCCTTGGAACAGCCTCCCAATGGAGATCAGGTTAGCCCTCTTCTTGTTGTTTTTTAGAAAAACATTAAAGACTCAACCATTTTGGAGGACATTCTCTTAAGCATATATATGACATCACTTTTTAATCTTCCCTTATCTTTTTTTGTCCTTGTTTTATTATCATATCTTGTTTATGTTGTTTTTGATGGTCTCTTTTGTGGGTTCTAATCAGACTATGGATGTTTTAATTTTTCTTATAGTCTTAAATAAAAAGTTATGAGATTGCAGAGATGAGGACATTTGGTAAATACCGTATTTTTCTGACTATAAGACGATACTTTTTTCTAAAATCCTTACGCTAAAAATTGAAGGGCGTCTTATGCAAGGAAGTAAGCCAAGGAGAGAACCGCACAGTTGCAAAACTGCCCATACTTTGTCTCTGCAAACAGGCTTCCTCCTATTGCTAGCCTCCAATCACAAGTGAAATAGCTTGACTCTGCAAACAGGCTTCCTCCAATCACGAGCCTCCAATCATGAGTGAAACTGCCCATACTGTCTCTGCAAACAGACTTCCTCCAATCACGAGCCTTATGTAACTGATGTCAGCTGATGCTGAACAAACCAATTGGAGGAAGTCTGTTTGCAGAGACAAGCTATCGGCAGTTTCACTCGTGACTGAATGTAATCAGTTATGCAAAAGAGTATGGAAATAGAGCTGCAGAGAGATGGTTTGGACCTCCACCCACCGAGTGTATCAGGTAAAAGTTACCTAATTACTAAATAAAAATGTGTTCTGCACTATCTTTAAAACATTGATTTCTTAATTTTGGGTTGGAAAAGTGGGGGTCGTCTTGTACATGGGGGCATCTTATTGATGGAAAAATACGGTAAATAAAAATAAACTGACTTGCAATTTAGCAAAACCAAAGTAAAGAGATGGAAAAGTACATTCAATTCATTCACCTTTTCACTGCCTAAACATATCCACAAAATATGAAAGATAATGAAAGACCTTTGGAAATAATACAAGAGAGACTTCCACCTTTACCTTTCGCATTCCATTTGCCGTAAGCTATCATTCTTAATAGCTTCTATCAACAAGTTTGTATGTGGATCATCCTAAAAATGGTAAAGAAATATCTAGTCACCGAAGTAACATAAAGAACAGGTATGGATATATGCACACAGAAATGTATCAGTGAAAACCATAACATTTTGCATGTCATACTCTGTAAACTATTTTCCTTCAGACAATAATACAGAATTTAGCTACTTAACTCAGCACATCTCATTGCAGGATTTGAGCAGCCCAATCTAAGCAAAATCTTTATTCTTAAATAACTGAGCTATGCTTTGTATGGCAGGTTAGATGCTTATTTCTGCACCAAACTGACATATTTCAGTTCCAAAAGTATCAGTTTCTATTTACTTTTTGATCCAAAAATCCTTTTATCCATATAGGGGCTTTATTAAGTATTTCTGTACTTATTCTGTAATTTATAATGCTGCAGAGTGATGCGCTAGTCCAAATCAGAGCCATTTAAATGCGGCTCGAGTGCAACCATGCACTTCATTGGTGTAATAAACTTTACTTCAAAACTGCATTTAAAATATTTGTCTGTAAGAAAAGAGACCTGTTGGGATGAAATTACCATTGCTTAATATCTGATCATAAAGTGTTTTTATGCCACTGTTATATGCCACCAAGGAACCATTTTTCCTTTCCACAAATGATTTTGCTATATAAACTGCAGTTATATCTTTGTGCATACTTACTCCTTGTGACATATACTTGTCATCATCATCAATTTCCAGTGGAACAGCAAGCAGTTTTTGGAAGGCTTTTTTCATTTGATCTCTGTCTCCAGTAGCAAAGTAGCACAGGATCAAGTTGAAGCCCGCTTTCAGGTTTGGTGATGTGCTCATAATGTGCTCAAATGAGCTAATGGCATCAGTATATTGGCCAGTTTTAATAAATGCAACTCCAATGTTCTGCATTATTTTAATCCTAATTAAATACATCACTGTTAGAATCTTGCATTAAACTGTGTCTTAAAATATATATCCTATGACTGCTTAGCTCTGTCTACAAAACAGTTAAAAGTACAATTTAACAATGTAAACAACAGAGCAGTAACCACCCAAGAACAAATTAAATATGAAAAAGTATGGGCATAAATTCCCCTCTTTGCATGTAAAGTAAGGTACAGAGTAGGGATCTGATTTTTTTACACCACTGATTAACTTCATATATTCCATTCTCCAACTATGAGTTCCCCTGGGCAATATAACAATAAAAACATTGTAAAAGCATATCATTGTAAAAATAATCACAGGTACAAAAACATACCATACAAAAACATTTGAGAACAATATTTATTACAGTTAAGAACTGATATAAATCAACATAATCAAGCATTAAAAGTTAAAAACAAAACAGAAGTCTTTCTGCCTATCTAAAGCAAAGCAATAAAGGGTGATAATCTCATCTCCCTTAAAATGGAGACACAATAAGGTCTCACTACTGAAAAGGCCCTTATTAAACACCAAGTTGTAACTAACAACCGATAAGTTCATATGAAAGAAAGCAATTATGGACAAAATTGGCCAAATCATTATAGCTTTCAACCAATTTCCATTTAAGTTGCCTCCTGATCAACAAGATCTTCATTCAATACCATACTGAAGACCAAGGAATGTTATAGGGCATTCGCTATCCTCTCACAGTCACGAAGTTGGATCACAGAGTTAGTATCATCAATATATTAATTAGAGGTAGATTATTACATGAACATGACCATGTAATTTCCTTGACAAGTATATGCATGTGGTTTACCACTTTTTTCTTCCTAGATGCTTTTTCTACTTCCTCATCTATTCTAAACCGTAGGATTTCCTGGTGGTCAGTTATCCAAGTGTTATATATGTTTTCAAATGTGGCAACCAGAAAAGTACATATATTCCAGATGTAGATATACCCTAAATTTATGTAAGCCCATTACAATGTCGATAATTCTATTTTCGAATCCTTAGCATGAAATCTGCTTTTTTTCTCAGCTGCATCACCCTGCATCAACATCTTTAATGAGCTGTCCATGTAATTCCAACATCCTTTTCCTGGTTAGTTAACTTGGGCTCCCATCAATGTTTCTACGAAATTAGCGGTTTTGCCCCAACTCATTTGCCACTTGGCTGACCACTGACTTAGTTTTAAGAAACTTCTGGGGTTCTTCACCATGACCTTTGATTTTTATTGACCTGAGCAGCTTGGTATTAATTGCAAACATGGCCAACTCACCCCTAAGTCAAGATCATTTATGAACAAGTTCAAGAGCAGTAATCTCCATAGAGATCCTTGAGGGACTCAACTTCTTACTTCCCTCTACTGAAAAAACTGACCATTTATTCTTTCTTTTTGCTTTATGTTTTTAATCAATTAACAATCCATAAATATTCCACATTCACTAAATTTACTCAAGAGCCTTTGGAAAGGAATTTTGTCAAAGGCTTTTTGAAAGTCCATTGACATGTTCATCCATGTGCCCACTGATATGCTCAGTAAATTCTAAATGGTTGGTGAGTCAGAATTTACTTTTGCAGAATCCATGCTGATTCCCTTTCATCAAGCCTTGCCCTTCTATATGTTTAGTTATTCTTGTTTTCATTATAATTCTACCAATTTGCCCAAAGATGTTAAGCTGAGAGACCTATAATTTCTCAGACCTCTACAGGGTAGCTATCATGGGACTATTTCAGTCCTTTGGTCAAAGCTAATTTCAGGGACATGTTACATATTTTTGTTAGAAAATTGAAAATTTCATATTTGAATTCTTTAGGAATTCTCTGGTGGATATTATCTGGATCTGGTGATTTGTAATTGCATAGTATTTTGATAAGTCCTAAAATCTTCCCCTGTTCCTCATTTTGCTTTACTTGTTCAGATTCCCTCCTTTAAGAGAGGCAATACAGGCTTGCGTATCTATCTTACATCTTTTTTAGTAAAGACAGATTCAAAGAATTCATCCCATTTCTCTGAAGCTTTAATATCCTCCTTGAATATCCCTTAGGTTCATTTTTATTTAATGGCCCGGCTACTTCACTGGGCAGTTTTCTGCTTTGAATATAAAGAGGTTTTCATTATTTCCCTAATATTTTTGTCATATGCTCCAAAAGCAACTCTTTTTTTTCATTCCTTGTAACAATTTCTGCCAGAATTTGTGCTTCTGTCTGTTTTCATCAGGACAGATCTTCCATTTCCTGAAGGAAGTCTTCTTAATCTCTGCAGCTTCCTGAACAAAACTAGAAAGTATGCTGGCCACTTTTAGATTTGGTTCAACCTTCCCTGCATTGTGGAAAAAAATCCAGTTGAGTTTCAATTATTGTGGTTTTAAATAACTTCTAGATATTATGGAGAGTTTTGTCCTTTTTGAGTTTTTCTTTCAGTCTTTTTTTTTTTTTGCCATTCCTCTTTTTTTTTTTAGTAGTTTTCTCTTGTACAGTCAAATGTGACTCTCTTGAGCAGTGCTGGCAATTTTCCACTTGCAAGCATATGAAATGCAACAGTATTATAGACACTGTTTCCAATCACTTCCACAGTGCTTAACCATCAACTTTTGTTGCTGTTCAGTCATTAAGTCGTGTCTGACTCTTCGTGACCCCATGAACCATATCGCTCCAGGCCTTCCTGTCCTTTACTGCCTCCTGGAGTTTGCTCAGTTTCATGTTCATTGCTTCGGTGATGCTATCTAACCATCTCATCTTCTGCCGTCCCCTTTTCCTTTTGTCTTCAATCTTTCCCAGCATCAGTCCTCTCTTCGCATTAGGTGGCCAAAGTTTCTGAGCTTGAGCTTCAGTATCAATCCTTCCAATGAACAGTCAAGGTTGATTTCCTTTAGGATTGACTGGTTTGACCTTCTAGCAGCCCAAGGGACTCCTAAGAGTCTTCTCCAGCACCACAATTCAAAGGCATTAATTCTTCGGCTCTCAGCCTTCCTTATGGTCCAGCTCTCACAGCCATACATTGCTACTGGAAAAACCATAGCTTTGATTATGCGGGTCTTTGCTGGCAAGGTGATGTTTCTGCTTTTTAATATGCTGTCTAGGTTTGCCATAGCTTTCCTCCCAAGGAGCAAGCATCTTTTAATTTCATGGCTGCAGTCTCCATCTGCAGTGATCTTGGAGCCCAAATAAATGAAGTCTGTTACTGCTTCCATTTCTACCCCTTCTATTTGCCAGGAATTGATTGGTCCAGATGCCATGATCTTAGTTTTTTTAATGTTGAGTTTCAAGCCAGCATTTGCACTCTCCTCTTTCACCCTCATCAAGAGGCTCTTTAGTTCTTCTTCACTTTCTGTCATTAGGGTGGTATTGTCTGTATCTCTGAAGTTGTTGATATTTCTCCCTGCAATCTTAATTCTGGCTTGTGATTCTTCCAGCCCGGCATTTCTCATGATGTACTCTGCATATAAGTTAAATAAGCAGGGTGACAGTATATAGCCTTGTCATACTCCTTTCCCTATTTTGAACCAATCGGTTGTTCCATGACCGGTTCTAACTGTTGCTTCTTGGCCCACGTACAGATCTCTCAGGAGACAGGTAAGGTGGTCTGGTACCTCCATCTCTTTAAGAATTTGCCAATTGTGATCCACACAATTGAAGGCTTTTGCATAGTCAACGAAGCAGAAGTAGATGTTTTTCTGGAGCTCTCGTGCTTTCTCCATGATCCAGAGAATGTTGGCAATTTGATCTCTAGTTCCTCTGCCTCTTCGAAACCCAGCTTGTACATCTGGTAGTTCTTGGTTCACATACTGCTGAAACCTAGCTTGTAGGATTTTGAGCATAACCTTGCTAGCATGTGAAATGAGTACAATTGTGTGATAGTCTGAGCATTCTTTGGCATTGCCCTTCTGTGGAATTGGAACGTGGCCACTGTTGTGTTTTCCAAACTTGTTGGCATATTGAGTGCACCACTTTAACAGCATCATATTTTAGTATTTTAAATAGGTCAGATGGAATACTGTCATCTCCTCTAGCTTTGTTGTTAGTAATGCTTCCTAAGGCACACTTGACTTCGCTCACTAGCATGTCCAGCTCAAGGTCAGTGACCACACCAGCGTGGACATCAGGGACATTAAGATCTTTCTTGTATACTTCTTCTGTGTATTCTTGCCACCTCTTAATCTCTTCTGCTTCTGTTCGGTCCCTGCCTTTTTTGTCCTTTATCATGCCCATCTTTCTACAAAACAAACCATCAGCACTTAATATTAAAACCAGATTTGCCTCACCGAGTTAGATTAATTGTTCTAAGGCACAGTCATTTAAGGTTTCTGGAAGTATGGATTGTTTGTTGTGGCCTGAGTATGAATGTACCCAGTCAGTTGAAGTCCCTGAGGAATGTCTCCCTGGCATGATTTAATGATCTCAAGATCATTTTCAGCATTTTGATTAACCCATAAAATTAAAACCAGACCTAAATCCAGACTGAAAGAGATTCAGGAATCAACCACCAACAACTCTAAAAAGGAAGACTTATCTGTAAAAGGCACACAATTGTAAGGACACTGAATTGTTTTCCACCTTATTTCTACATGTTCTTTTGCTTGAGGATTCCACTTTATATGAACAAGGCAGATAACCAAAATGCTTCCTTTTGTCATGTCTACTTTGCCCTCAAGATAATACAGCAATGAAATCAACAAAAGGTCACAAGTAATCTCAGTAGACAGCATATGAACAAGACTAACAGGCCTCCTTACATAGGAAGTTACAATAAACAACAAATGGTCAAATCTTGTTGGAATTCACCTCATCTCCTTGTGGACACTTGCAATCTGATCTAGAGCCATCCGATAGAACTTGATGGCTTTTGAATAGTTCCTTTGTTTCAAATAAATATTTGCCATGTTCACCTTCAGCATACCTATAAAATAATAGAGATTAAGATGTAGCTCACATCCCAGTAATTTCACATAATTTCACTTGGGCTATATCTATATATAAAACATATATACTTGGTATGGAAAAGTCTGGAGAAGAGGAAAATTTTAAAAAAAGAGCTATTTTGGGCAAAAAAGAAATGGAATGTCTGACACCTTCATTTTCCAGTTGCGTACCTATATACACAGCAAACTTCTTTACTTGAATTTGGCTTGCGTTTTCCTGCAAGTTTATTTATTTACAAACTGTAACTTCTATTCCACTTCAGTCAAACTGATTCTAGAAAAAAGACTGGAAATATAGACATTTTGCTTAAAAAAACATTTAAACAGCAGAACACCAGCTTTATTGGGTCTGCCTTGCAACTGCTTGTCATAATTTACTTCTCACAGACCTGAAAAAGTGGGGCTCAAGACAAAACCTCAGTTCTTACATCAGTTGGGGATTATACTGGAACAGATGCCAAGTTTTAGTTGGGAGAATAGCTTACACCTTTTTCTGCAGCCTCTAACCTAGTGGGTAAAGTTGTCAGAACACACACTTAAGAATACAATCAGTGACTGAATGCAGATGAGTTTAATGCATTATTTTTAAAAGGAGACAGATTATTGGAGTTATGATATCTGAGCTGCAAAATACAGATGATCAAAATATTGCTGCAGAATTCAACTATTACTGAGTTAGAGGAATTTATTAAAGCTCAAAGATATTACTGAATGGATAAGCATACCTGACAATCCCTTTTCCTAAATAGTTCACAAATAAGTTATTATGTCAGATGAGCATATCTGACAGAAGAAAAATATCACACTGGCCTTGTAAAATAGCACCAATACCCACATTTTGCTGGTATCAATGAACAGAGACTATGATGAAGAGTTCCCATTTCCTAGGATAACTACTTAGCACAGTTTGGTTTTGTAAAGGTAAACTACCTCCATTGACGAACATTTTGTTTTTCACGATGACCTGATATGTATTCAATGCTTCTGCATACATTTCATTAGCAGAGTACTGGCTAGCCAAATTGAAGAGCACCTAAAAGAAAAGAAGTGAGAACATTTCTACTGCCCTCCAGAAGCAAGAGTTTTAAATGTCTTCATCACAAAGTTGTAGCAGTCAATAGTATAGCAGCAACATTAGGGGAGAGAACAGAACAGCTATTAGTAGGACATATTGAAAAGCTGGTGTGAGGTACCCTGTTCCTCAAGGAAAGGCTTCAGAGATGTGGTCTTTTACCTCTAAGCCAGGAGCCCTTTCAACTCATGGGCATATTTGGAATTTCAAGAACCCCTTATGAATGCTTGTGCAACATGACTGCTGTGCATGAGGGCTTGCCCATTCACACAATGGCTATTCTGGGGACATAACTGATTAAAAGGTAGAGGTGATTATGAAGTCAAGCCTGACTCTGGTAGCTTCACGGCAACAACAGGAAAAGATTTGTCATTGCCTTTTTCCAGGATTTTTAAAAGATGTCCCAGCCTACCCTAAATAATTGATTACAAAGCAGTCTCTTCCAAGAACATTTCCTACTGTCCACCTTAACTTTGCTCTTTTTTTTAAGGCAAATGGGTATATTTTCAAGTAAAGTATTCAGTTGCCCCATCATTTGTATTTTCTAAGAAAACCAATTTGGGATCCAAGGGCATTTTTAGAAATAAGGGTGATGCTAGTGAATAGGGCTTAGCATGTCAACTTCTTTTGAAATTTAGAATGAATTAATTACCCACAAACATCCTCCTCATTATCTGCCAGACTCCCTACCCACCTGGTCTTTTTATTAATAAGGTGCTTCAAAGCAGGTCTGGCTGTGTTGTTAACATTTCCTTCACCCAAACACTATCTTCCTGAAATGCACAGCTACCATGTACGCCTACTCAGGTATAGCTGAGTCAAGGAGATGCTGACAGACATGATGTACATGTCCTCACCCATTCCAGCTTTAGATATGAAGCAGTGCACATCCCTACTGCAGGGTGTAGAATATGGTATCCAGATGTTTTTAACATATAGGGCTACATTTGAAGGTACAGACGAGAATTCTTTCGTTCCTTTCCCAATATTTGGATGTCATTACTTCTATTATATTGGGAATCGGGTAGCATATAAATTAATAAATAAATAAATAAATCCATGCTGTTGAAAATATTACTAAAGTATTATTATTATAGAAAAAGTGAAAAATACTACTAAATATTCTGTGCTGTATTATAAACAGAAATATACATAAAATCTATTAGCATATTCATTTTTTAAAAAGCACTTAGTAGTTCTAATAGATTCAAGAATATATTTTCAAGATGCTGTGCCAAATATGGAGAAAATACGCTTGACATTCACACAATAGCTACATTTCAAAGGAAAAAAGGGTAAAATTTACCTAAAATATATAAATTACTCAGAAATCATTAATCTGGGTCACAAATGTTCAAATGTATATCACTGTTAAGCAGCTGTGGGCTTTAATTCTAGTTAATATAGTACAGTGAATCCCTAAATTAGGGTTGTGTGTGATGGTTTTAATTCTGTGGGGTTCTTGTTTTATTTATTTATGTTGGTGTTGTTAGTCATCCAGAGTTATATTGTATAAGATGGGTGGGCATATAAATCTTTTAAATGAATAAACAAATAAAATAAAATATGGCTACTATCAATATTAACAAGTGAAAATTTACACTTCTAGGGTAATTTTGAGACCATCAGCTTTATGTTGTAGAGATCTTTAAATTCAAACACAAATGCTGTCATTCAGTTAAATATAATTACAATACATGCAGTTTAATACATACATTCAAATATTCATCTGTCATCATTCATGTATGATTGACCCCATTCTTAAGATTCTGAATATGCATTTTAATGTAATTACAAGGTTTGACTCTGTTTTTATGGTTAGATTTCCTGATCCATTGCTACTTACAGTATAAGTAAGATCAAGGTTAATATTAGCAGGAGACATTGTCTGTTCTCGTTGCCTTACTAAGGCTCTTTCTTTTCTTCCAGCATCTTTTGCCTTTTCTAGAGCCTTAAAGAAAATAATTTATATTTCATTAGTGCCTCCTGCTCTTCCTTAGACAATGCTGCATAAAACACTATTTTCATATATATTCACACAAACCCATTTCTATAACTGCACATACAACTACTAACAGGATGCAACAGCAACAGAGATATTCAAGTCATAAGGATACTCAAGTAGGGGGTGCATCCCTCATTGCACTTTATAGCTGTCTTTAATGTTCTTTGATAGAAAGTGAGCTTACAAATTCTATTTCTGAATGCCAATATGAAATCTAAAAAAACTGCATATACAAAGAAAGGAATGAACAGTTATTTTAGCTTGGAAGGAGAAAAAAAATCAGAAACTAGTTCCTATATTCTTGTTGGTAAGAACAGATGTAGCAAATCCCCTCCACTGTCCTTCCCACAAAAATTGATGTCCCCCACAGCATAAGATGCACAGTCTTATAATGGTGTTTGGCATTTTGTATGATGAAACAGCATAATGCCTTTCATCTTTGGAATCTCACGTATTGCAGATAAAAGGCTTTTTTTTTTTAAATGAACACTGAGGAAGCTGAATTCCCAGCCAAAACCATATTCTAAAAACCCCAAACTTATATAATTGCAGGATACACATACTCTAGATCAGTGTTTCTCAACCTTGGTAACTTTAAGATGTGTGGACTTCAACTCCCAGAATTCAAGTCCACACATCTTAAAGTTACCAAGGTTGAGAAACACTGATCTAGATTGTATACTCTCTTCGGCACTCCTCAGAAACAGAAACATTTCATCATTTTTTATAAGAGGGCTGAGACAAACACGTTGGTGGCCAGAAGCAAAAGTATGAACAGGCCACAAATAGTCATTGTATATAAGCATACTTGCCACATGAATCAATTAGTTAATCAAGGTAGTTTTGCATTAGTTCTTAAACTGTGACATAATAGATGTATTCATATAGCAGGCATATCTAGATGCGATGAGATATGTGCTGAATTTTACCCAGCTAAGATTTTTGGACGGCTATCTCAGATGCTTCATTCTTCACAAAAAACAAACTGGCAATTTGAAAACTATAAAAGCAAGAGTGCAGCTCTGTATCTCAAGATGAAATCATAATTAAAGACTATGTCTTACCAATTTTAAATCTCCACAGCTGTGAGCAATGCAGCTTTCTTCAACCAACTCATTCACTTTTTTTTCTAACTGTTTAATCTTTCCTTCTGGACTGAAATAAGGAAAGAGTAGAATTGTACAGCATCACAAACACCAAGGCAAAAAAGCAACACTGCCCATCCATCCATCCATCCATCCATCCATCCATCCATCCATCCATCCATCCAATTTCTGTAGCTGCCCATCTCAATCCAAGTGACTCTGGGTGGTGAGCACACATTTTGGTACACGTATTATGTATACCACATTACACATGCTTTGGCTACCCTTGCTTTTATATAGATTTAATTTATACAGATATTTCTACCCTGTCTTTCAAATGAAATATTCAGGTTGGACTATTTCTGAAGAAGAAATTCAAAAATATATGATCCCTAGAAAGACCTCCCAAGAACTTGTTGCAGATTGCAGCAAAAACTGTTGAGGCCATGGTATTTTTAGCTAGTGAAAGATTCCAATGCTACTGTGCATGACGGTCAATCCTGATCTGATTTTTAAGTGGGGCTATATTACATGAGTGGACACCAGCCCATAAAACAAGAGTTTCCCTTGATTTTATCCCAAATATGCTCCAACTATCCAGAGCAAATTTGCAAAGCACACACAGCAGCATGAAGTAGGAACAATCTGACTTGCCACCAATGGCTGTTTAATTGGCAGACAGACGCTAGACATAAAAAGGACAGGGTAATTTATTTATTTGATTTATATCCTGCTTTTCCTCCAACAGCTCAAATTGGCTTCCATGGCAATATCTCTTAATTTTATGCCTATAGCAGCCAGCCTGGGCTGAAAAGAAATGACCAGCCCAAAGTCATGCAGTGAATTTCCATAGTTAAGAATGGACAATCTGCCCCCAATCCCCAACCCCTACTCCAACTGCTTACCTACTGCAATGCAGTAGAAGGATTTAAACCTGTAAGCTGATATCAACTCTACTGGAATGGATTTATGTTAGCATATGTAACTAAACATAACTGATATAGCCATTGGCATACTTTCAAAAATTAAAACACTGAAATTAATAATGAATCATGTTTATCCAAGTCCTAGGAAAGTACTTGAGGATGGCATTGTGTGACACCGAAACATTTTCCCACAGCAATGAGTCTACAGTACAAATATCACTCTTTGTATTATGGCACTCTATTAAAACAAACAAATAAACAATCACTGATTTTATTATAATAAAATCATATTATAACAGTATGGAAAATTCCATACAGCATGGAAAGATCCGGCTTCTTCCAATCAAATTCTGTTTTGTTTCTTCAGAAGGAATGATGTATTCTTGAAGAAACACTATTGATTTTTTTCCAAAAAGATATGACAAAGTAACTGTAACAAAACTGTCTACAAACCTATCTTCATTTTTTGTTTCCAGAGGAGGAGCTGGACCTCTTGCCTGGCCGAGAGGATCAAATGCAGAACCTACAAATTAATAAATATTACTGAGAACTCTACCAATATGCTTCCCTATTGAAGCCTAATGTATTTATTATTTTTTTAACAATTTTTAAAATGTATCTTTATTTGATGTATAACCTCTCCTTCTACTCAAGTAATACTTAGGGCAGCTCACAAAATTAAAAATAAGTACAACCCTAAAAGGTAAAACATAAATTAAAATTAATACTAAAACAGATTAACAGTCAAAAGCCTGATAAATGAGACGTGTCTTTACAGATTTTTTAAACACCATGAATGGTAGCCAAGCACAATTCCTGAGGAAGAATATTTCATAATCTGGAAGAAATGCAAGAAAAAGCACTCTCTCACATGGCACGTAAGTGAACCTCTTCTTCAGATTTTAAAGCCCAGATAGGTTCATAACAGGATAAATGGCCCCTTAAATAGTGAGGTCGTAAGCAAGTTGTTTAAATCTCTAAAGGATAACATGACACTTTATATTGTGCCCAGTAAGCAGGTAGAAAGCAGTGCAGGTCTTTTAGTACAAACAGCATGTAATCTCTGTATCTTATAGAGTCTAGTTGCTGAATTTTGCACCAGCTGCAACTTCTAAACATTTTTCAAGGACAATTCCAAATATACTGCATTTCTAGTAGTCAAAACAGGATATAACCAAACTGTGGATAACTATTGCCAAATCAAGAAGAGTTGCAGCTGGTGTGCTGCCATAAATGTATATACTGTATGTATTCCTTGTCATAGCTGCCTCCTAGAATTGAGTGACAACTGAGGATTAAGGAACACCCCCAAACTGCAAGTCTACTCTTTCAGGTGGAATACAACCCCATCATAAACTTCAGTCCTCAAGTCCATTTTCTTATGATCAAGAGCACCTCTATCTTCTCTGGTTTTAATTTCACCTTATTCTCCACCTAGCCCATAACTGAACTTATGCAACATTCAAAGGTATTAATTGCTTCTCTAGAGTTGGATAACAGGGAGCAGTATAGCTGGATGTTATTAGCATGCTGATCTCACTTTAGAGATCCAAATCTCTGGATAATTTCCCCCACCAGTTATATCTAGATATTAAAACCATGAGGGCACTCTGTGGGACACCATACATCAATAGCCCGAGTGTCAATTAGCTGTTATTTAGCATCACTGGAAGGACTAGAACTGCTTCCAAATAATATCCTCAACAGACAACCTTGCCAGATGCTCTAGAAGGACACCATAGTTGATCACATCAAAAATATACCTCTTGAAGCTGCTTTGGTGTAACCTGCTGCCTGCACTGCTGTCATAGGTCGGGTAACACCATCCTTAACGAACAAATGAAGGCACATCAGTGATGAAAATCATGAGGAAGCAGGTTCTTGCACAGATTACAATGCTCTTATTAAGTGACAGAATGTGACCAATACATAAACCTGAACTGTATTATTTTCTAGAGTCTGTAAAATATAGTCATTTAAACTGTAGTCAGGGTAGCCATATAATATTCTCTGTAACATAAAAAAATGTTTGCAAGAAAATAACCAAGCTCAGAGAACCCCAAGGACTCCATAAAAAACCCACAAATATTTATCATGATATTTGATGTGGATCAAATTTAAACTGTACACTACACAAACTATATTAATTAGCTCTGTTTTCCCCCCAGAGAATGAACAATAAGCAATTATTATCACATAGTAGGTCACGAGCATGACCATAAGGAACGTTACATCTACATCAGCCTTTATATTTGAAAGGGGATGAAAAATGTCCTATCTACAGACTTCTCCATGTAGATATTGAAGTGTTCCAAATCAAGAGAAGTTAGACATTTCCTTTTTTTAAAAAAAATAATACCTGTACTTAGATAAGAATAGAATGAGCAGTGCTATTACTTATCTACTCAGAATTATGCCTCATTAAGTTCAATAGTACTTGGGATGGAAACAAATAAGCTTACTGCCACTTAATGTACTATTGAGCTTTTTAGAATGCGATACTATGTTTGATAGGTGTGTGCATTGATTATAACCTAAGTGAAAGCATCTTATAAGGCTAGCTTCTCAAACTCTGAGCTGAAGCCCTCTGGGGATGGGGGACATAAGCAACTTGGGGGGGGGCACCATTTTTAAAAATCAGAAAACTTGCACAAGTAAAGTGGGAATACTGTCAAAATTCACTCTGGCCTGTGCACCCCACTGTGTTTGCACAAGTTCACTGCAGGCTTTCCCAGACAAAGCAAATTTTGGCAGCATGTTTGCTTTACCTGCAAAGCCCCAGTGGGTTGCAATACTGCAGTGTTTGAGAATTTCAATAGTAATATATAGATTTTAAAAAATTAGTTGTATATGAATTTCTTGTCCAACACTAATCCCAATGAAATTGTTAGCTTTATTCAAAGAGGCTATCCAGATAAAATTCACTTATCCCATTATTGTACATTTACAGTAGTATTACAAAGTTTCATAAACCATATTTAAGGAAAAAATTATTTTTCAAATTTGCTGCTACAAATGGTAATATACCTTTTAAGTAAGAAATTGTTATTAAATGCTAAAATTGAGTACTTAATGGTATCCTCATTTTCCACTTATGTTTTTCATTCCTTAAATTTAAAACCAGCTCTTCACTATTATGACCTGTATAGTCTTAGACTCACTGGCTGCTGACTATGAATTAATTTTAGCAATAATTATAACAGTATTACCTGTATAGCTGCTGTCATTGGTCTGCCCATTGATGAAGATAATGTTGTCTTTGACTATCATGATGCAAGAAAATATTTTGATAAATCATCACTGCAAGTTCTATTTCTAGGGGAACAGCAGGTCTGGAGCACAAAAATCACTATTCTAGTAGCGCAGAAGGAGACACTACTCAAATACCAATGGAAGAGTCCTAAATTTTTATTATATCTATGGTATGAAATTCTCACTTCAAAATTCAGATTTATAAAGTGTGGTGTAAGGAGGCACCATTCTAGTCCCCTAATTGTTATTCATGTTTAAATATACTGAAATATTTATAAAAATTAAAACTGGTGCCAGAAAGTAGAATAGCATCTGCCCTTATATAAGAGTTGCTCCTGCTCTTGCTCAGTTCATTTCAAATATCCATAAGCCATTGTCACAGAAAACTGTTTAAATTACTGCCTTCCATTTCTTGCAACAAAATCAGTTCTGCTCCTGATCTTTTCTCTTTCTCAATTTTGATTCAATTTTCCAGCTCCCTTTATTTATGGCATACAACAGTTTCCCCCAACCTGGTGAACATAGATTTACTGGGTTGCAACGTCCAGAATTCCCAGACAGTATCGTCATAACTACTGCAAAATATGAGACTTACATTATTTCACAGGCTGACTGGGATCAGGAACTTTGCACTTAGTATATCTTGTTGGAGAAAATGCAGAAGCAAAGAAAGAAGAGCAGGATAAAAATAAGCAGATAATAACAACTTACCACATACCCTGTAGCTAAAGTCCGTGCACCTGATGTACCTGGAACCTTGGCTGTAAGCTTTTAAAAACAGAATTAAGTGTTAATTAAGCATCAAGAACTAGCATGCAATAGTTTAAATATAATTACTACAGGCAATTAAAATGAAATTATATAATGATCTATATAAAATACTGTTTTAGTATCATCTTTGAAGAGTATAATGTAGACATAGAAGTTGAAAAACATCCCATAAGGCAATGGCAAACCAGGACTTGAAGTTACCAAGTTTGATTCAAAGAAGTCTTGACTTTGCTGTTTTGCATTTTTGGCACAAACTTTTGATGAGAGTTTGTTATCCAAATGACAAGAATAAAATCTCCCTATGTTTTCATTATTCTACAGGTAGGCAATGGAGAACTACTTGTAAGTACAAAAGCCCTCAAGACCTGGCTGTTTTCCTGGGCATGGGGGTCGGGAAATAGATTGAGTCCATGATGGGTTGGTTGATTCGTTTTCTCAGTTGCCATATTATGTTTCTTTGCTTTGAGTTATTATTGTTGCTTATTGTTATAATATTTGTACTGTACGTTCAACTGTTAGTCACCAGAATTGTGCTTGCAAGATGGGCAGTCATATAAATCTATTAAAATGAATAAATAAACATTTTGACAGCTATCAGCATTAATAATGCAAAGTGATGTACATGCTTTGTAGGTATTAAACTATTTTGGAGATTTGATCTCCAGAATCTCCAATTAAGTGATCTGCTAGTAATATATTTTAAAAATTCTGTTCTAGAACTTAGGGATCCAGATATGTGATGTTATTTATTCATTCAATTTATACGGCCACCCATCTGAAACAAGTGACGCTGGGTGGTGATTAATTACTTAATATTGCCAGTGCCTGGCTATGTGAACAGAAGTGATAGGGACAAGTAGCCCTTTATCTGTCATTATCAAGGTAAGTTTTTACTGCTCTTGTATGATTTTGTGCTGAATACATCTAACTGGCTAATTATTGCATACATTAATTCATCAAAATATACTCACTTTACATGTACTCTGAAATACCAGAATAATTATCAGAACATGATACTCTGGCATACTGTGAGTTACAGTATTGACATACACCTATATCTACATTTGTGTAGGTATGTGTTCACATACATGTGAAAAAAAGTAATCTCCTTGGCAGAAGATTTTTAAAAAGTAGAAGCAAACAGCTACAACAAAAGACTAACATCATATGCATTATTCTTTTAGGTGTAAAGTAAGGAAGGACTGCTCTTTACCATAAACAAGTATTCTAAACAAACGCGTGGAGCTGGGCTAAAAATGTTATAAAAGTAATATGGCTCTCCAGAGGTTTTGTAAATGCTTACACAGATGCATTGTAATTTTTAACTTACTGGAGGTCTTCTACCATGGCTAGTTTTCACAGCCTGTTGAAAAGCTGGATCATTCTCTAAATCCTAGAAACACACACAAAACTATGAATGTCAACTTTATGATAGTTAAATAATAAAGTCAGCATTTTTCTTTTTAAAATTGTATTCATTAGTGTATAAATGTATTTATCTTACATTTGGACACTTACATTAAAATGCATTAAGTGGACTTGAAATTATTCTATACATATTTCTGTTTCTATGCAAATGACAGATACTTGCCAGATACTATTCCTTAGCACAATAAAACTCATCTATGGTATCCTAATACCAATTTGAAAATCAATCTATTTCACCAAATTTACTATATATTGGCTTGTGTAAGCCAATTTGGTCTAGTAGTAAAGGCACCAGGCTAGAAAGCAGGAGATTATGAGTTCTAGTCCTTCCTTAGGCATGAAAGCCGGCTGGTGACTTTGGGCCACACTCTCTCTCAGCCCACCTCACCTCATGGGGTTGTTGTTGTGGGGAAAATAGGAGGAAGAAGGAAGATTAGGTATATTCGCTGCCTTGAGTTATTTATAAAAATAGTAAAGATGGGGAAAAAAATCTCAAAAAATGTGTTTCTTTTCATCTCATCCCTGCCTTTAATTTACTCTGTTTAGTGATCTTTTACTCTTTTTCTGTGCTTGGATAATATTACTCTGCAAAAGAATAGTACAATTGGTAAATATGTGCTATATTTTACCTCTGTATCAAAAGTAGGGTTATAATCATTGTAACCAGAATAAAGATCATCCTCATCTGTTTCGGGTGCCAGGTGGACGTTTTTCATCATTTTAACCTATGAAACATTAAATGTGTCAAAATATTGGCTTTGAATTTTAGTAGTCAGTAAATACCTATCAGACCAATGCAATGATTCTGTAAATCTACTTGTAAATCCATCATAAACTTAAAAAATCATTAAAAATACATACTTATGCCAGAAAACACTATCATTGCAGGAATGATCCAGTCTAAAATTATAAGATTACAACAGAAGGCTGCATATCAACTGCTGTTCTCAAGCCTTTCCCTTTCTCAGTCCTTCCTCATCTCAAAGCAAATTATCAACAAGGGCAGTTCTAAGCATCTATTCCACAGTGCATGTGAAAGAATCAAAGGAGCCAAGACACTGAGAGCCCAGGTCCCAGTATGATCCAGCAGCAAAACAGTAAATGGTAAGAGAATGCAGCTTTATGTTTATTCACTAAGAAGTCCCACTGACATAATGGGACTTACTCTTAAAAAACAAGTACAAGATAGTAATCATACAATAAAATTGAGGACTAGTCTATTGAATTCAAAAGAACTTATTCCAAACTTAGTGTTAGAGGACTGAAGTTTAGTTTGTGTCTTAAATGATCAAGGACACACTTCTAACCCAGTAATTCTGGAAAAGTATAATTCATTCTATTAATATTTGCACATGCTTCTCAGGAGGCAGAGCTGTTATATCATTGCCTTATTAGTAATATCAGAAGCTTATCTAAAAAATTAAGAATTTGATCTTAGCTAATTACAGTCTCACATTAACAACAGCACTGAAATGGAAGCAGTGCACCAGGATGCCTGGATACTAACCCCAAATACAAATCAAGCTGATTTTTCTGGCAGGGGCTTGAGACCAAATTGTATGGGTGACTGTGTTCCTCCAATTGAAGTATTCCCAAGGTTTATAGGTTCAGGCTAGCCCTTTCAATTAGGATTGGATATCGGCAGCCAGTACTACTGGTGCAGAATCAGACTATGTAGCCTCCAAACTAATGCGGCAGCCAGACCATCTTCAAAGGGATTTTCACGCAAAACATGTGGCAACAACCCTGTTTAGAGATAACCAGGGCAAGTCTAGAGAACAGTTCTGTGCATTCTGAGGCCAGCTTTTTAAAAGACCCTTCTGGCCACTTCTCTTCCCAAATTCATATCAGGCCAGTATCCAATTCCCAGGAAGCAGTACTTCATCCCAGATGTGATTCCTTTGACTATATTTAGAAATATGGATTTTAGGAAGGAAGAGTCCTTTAAAGTTCTTGCAGTCTTTTACCTTTTATTGCCTTTATTGTGATTCCTTTGTTTTGATTGTTGTGAGCTGTCCAGAGTCATCGGAAGTTGGACAGCATACAAGTTTAATAAACAATAATACCAATAATAATAAAAGTCCTTCCCTGACTGAAACCACAAACCTAGATGCCTCCAGTGGTTCTCCATTCGTTTACTTCTGTCAAGCAGCAGACTGAGGAGTTTTGATTTAATGCTCACCTGGGTGAGTCGTTCCAAGGTCGAGAACCGCCAGCAATGATTGAAACGATCAGAATCTGTAAAAAACGGAGAAAAAGGGGGTTGTTAATTGGCTGAAATGCTTTCCTAAAACGACACGGTAATAGCCACTGCCAGGACACTTGGAATTTTTCCGTGTCCTGCTGTCTCCCAGATAACCTTAGCTTTCCTCCCATTAACGCGGTTTCTTCGTCTGGCCCTTCCCAAGCAAGGCGGCTACACCTCGGAAAAGAAAAGCGACGACGGGGCCGCAGGGGGCCCTCGTTGTTCCCAAGTATAGGGCCTAAACTCTCAAGCCCACAATGCATCACTTCAGGTTGCTAAGAAACAAGAACGCTCCGTTCAGGGGGAAGAAAATATCTGAGCATGCGCAGGATCTTCTAACGAAGCTCCCTCTATACTTAGCAGCCCGCAGTTATTGCAGCGTCCCGTTTGCCAGTTTGAAGAGGGAAGGGTGGAATTTGGGAAAGCGTTTGAGCGGGGAAGGCATGGCTGGAAATCTGGCAGTAGAGGCAAAAAAAGAAAGTAAGAAACATGTCAAAGAATAGCGAGTAAATACTGATTTACAGTACTCTTCTCCAATTTTCTGCCCTCCAGATTCCTCCCACCCCTAGCCGACACATCATGTTGGCTGAGTTTGTTTGTTTATATATCAAATTTGTCACCGCCCATCTCGTTGAACCGACTCTGGACGATTTACAAAACGGTTAAAATCAATTAAAGTTACAACATAGAATAATCTTAAATAAATAGAAAATATATAGAGCCAAGGATAAATAGACTGCTATTATAGTTCTGTATGTGTTGTAGTGAAAATATATTTGTGTTTTAACATATATGGAGGGCATGGGGGGGTTATGTCTTGCCTGATCAAAAAAAATAAAATTAAGCAGTGTCAGTCCTGGTTAGAAATTGGATGAGAGACCACCAGAAAATTCCAGGGCTGTCGGTCAAAAAAAATCAGAAAAGGCAATGGCAAATCATTTTCATATTGCTGTCAAGGAAACTACGTGACACGCTGATGTGGTCATCAGGAGTCAAGCTCAAATTGAGAGAATCTTTATTTTTAGCTTTTTCATTTGTGCATTTTTCTATTGGCTCTTACTGATAATGGGCAATGTTTATAATGGGGAAAGAAATCCTGCTAAAAGTGTTGTTTTTTAATTCTACAAGTATTATGCAACTATTAGTAACTGAGGACACAACTCTTAAAACATTAAAGGGATTTTTAATTATTCAACTAGAAAGCAATTATCCAACTAGCATGGCATAACTTGATACTATTTAGTGGAATTTGTTCTTTAAAAGCAGCTGTCTGAGGTGGAATCAGATCCAAATCTATCTCCTTATGTACCCTTTCCTGAGTGAAATGTTGCATGCCAGCTATACAAAGGGACAACTAGCTGAAATGGTGCAAGGCAGAAAGTTAAACCCCATTTAACAATCCAAATGATTATTAAATGACAAGCAAGTATCATTAGTCTTTACAAAATGCTGATATCTTGAAAAAGTTTCTTCTTGAAATAAACCTGAAGGGTTCTTTTGTAAGAGTAGGAACAAATTTAAAAAGAAAACCCATATTTCTATGAGTTATTTTAAGTGTACTTTCCTGGTGGGAAAAACCTAGAGAATCATGTCAATATAGTGAGAGGCTACCACTCTCCATTTTAGGTAAATTTGCTATACCTCTACATCATGGACAAAAATTCAATGTTTCCATAATCACGCTAGTACTGATATAAAATATTGTTTGAGAATGACTGATGTATAAAAACTGCACATTTTAAAAGTGCTTTTAAAAAGCTAAGAAAGTGTACTTTGAACTATGTTTTTTATTCAAGCATGTTATCAGAGAAAAAAAGTTCACAAATACAACAGTACATTTTTTAAAATAATAATTTTTAATGGCTCCTCATTTTGCAATGATTTAGGCACATGAAAAATGAAAGGAAGGAAAGCAACATCAGTTTGTATTTCATGGCTTATGCCATTGGTTTATAAAGCCTTGTTGATGAAGGCCTATCAGTAGACTATCAGGGTAAATATTTGTTCATGATATCCTTTAGTGTCACTTTCTCTTCTTGTCTCATCAGTGGATTAAACATACTTGTCTGCATGATAAAGCCTCCTCTAAACCCAGAAGAATCTGCCTATAAAGAGGTGGTTGGCCCAATGAATCCCCACAAAACTTCTAGCTTCTCCCCTTTCCAAACTTAGCATAAAATTGGGTTAGCTAATTCTCAGCTGTGTCAGGCAGATATAATGGGAACATTAAATAATTGTTCGTAACACAGAGGCATAGCAAAGTTAGCTGAAGTGGAGGCTGACAGCCTGTAACTATAGGATTCTCTAGGACTCTTTCATTTCTCTAGACTTGTTGCCTACTTGGAAAATACCCCTCATAGTACCAATAGAGGCGAGTATGCGTAGCTCAGGGTTGAACAGTGGAGTCCTTGAGGTTCTCTAGCCGGGTAATGAAACATTTGCAAGAAAAGAACAAAGCTCAGAGAGCCCCAAGGACTCCACCCCTCATAGTTTTTTCTAGGGTAATTAAAATAGGAACAGGCTTGCTGCAATATTCTCCAGTTTAGTTTTAACACTAACTGCAATCTTATGCACAGAAAAGTCTCATGCAGTTAAATATTTCTGCCACTCAGAAGTAAATCCTACTTATCTGTAGTCCTGTTAATGAAAATCCTCTGAAGTAAAAAAATCAAAAGAGGATAGCAGGATATGCTTTTCTAAAACCTGCAGTTTTGCTTATCAAAATAATTACCTATTTTAATTGAAAAAAGTGAAACTTACGTAACTCAATAATATTGTTATAGGGTTGGTGGTTTTTAAATCTAGTGAATTAAATATCATCTAAGATTTAAAAATAAAATGGTAAATTTCTAATATATTGACAACCTGAAAATGGAAATTGCAGCTCATATTCTAATCAAGATGAAATTAAATGAATTGGTATCTGTGTATTACTAATAAACCAATGTTTAATTGTTAAGTACCAATATTTTGTTATTTTACACTGGATACATCTCAAGCTTTAACATAATTTTTAAAATTATACCATTCACATATCCAGTTTAAAAACCTTGTTAGCATGATCTTTCTCTCAGCACCTTTGCTCTTCTTTTTCCCTGGCTTCTCATCCTTTCAACATAATTTTGCTTGAAGCAGTCTTAAACCTGAAACTTAAGCCTGAAAGCAAACTTTAATGATGACAATTAAATTAATATTGTTCCTGAATAAAATACGGCAATCTCTTTCCACAAAGCTGGTGAACGTGAAACAAGAAAATGTGGCATGGCAGGAGTTTAAATATACAGGATGGTATTAGAGGTAGAGTTTGTTCACATCATATCCTTTGACTTGAGCACCTCCATCACTCCGATTAATGGGCACTTTTTTTTGGCAGCTCCATAGAGTCCAATCCATGTGTGCGGACACCAGCAACTCTCATTCCTAGCGTCCTCTCTTTGTACTGGTTACAAGGATCGGATCCACTGGTCTGATCCTGTCCCCAGCGGCCCCCAGAGAAAGGGGAGGCAAGTGGCAGGAGGTGGTGATGGCACACTGACTCTGTTGGGTCCAAGCCTTCGGGGGCAGGCAGGGCAAGAGGGAGAGCAGGGCGAGGGAGCTTTCTGCTCTTCTGTCTCCAGGCAGGCGCTCGGGCCCCGATCCTCCTGCCGGCCCACCCGGAGAAGGAGAGCAAAGCAAACCTCTCCAACCTGATACCTTCAGCTCCCTTAATTCCCAGACACTGGCGGGTTGGGGATTACGTCTGGAGAGGACCAGGTTGGGGGCAAGTGCTAAAACCTAAAGCAAAGGACAAGGCTGGGACCCCTGTTTTTCCGAAGGAGGAAGGCATATGAAGGGGGAGGGAAGATGGAGGGAGAAAAGAAGGAAGTCGGAAACGGGGTAGCTTCTGGAGTCTGTCGCTCTCCGCCGATATGCGACCGGGACCAGTCGGAAGGAAACGAAATGCTAATACACGGCATGGCTCCATGATCCGGGGCGCCTCCCCGTTTTGACTGTATTCTAATTATTACGTGAATCCCCCGGGTAATCCCTCTCCCGGAGTCGCGGGTTCGAGCAGTCGTTTGGGGCACTCGGGCAGCCAATAGGAACCGTTGTTTTCTGGGAACCAATGGAAGTGGCCGTAACATCCCAGAAGTGGGGGTGGGGAGGACGCGTTGCCTTTAAGTAGGAGGTGGGCCAGGTGGCCCCGAGGGTGTCCTCGTTGCAAAGCCCGCTTCTTCTGACGGGGGTTCTCCATTCATCCACCAGCATGAATCCTACCCAGGAGGGGCGAATTGTGATTGTTGGCAGGTAAATCCTTCGATGCACTTGAGTTACTCCTGCTCGCTGTGCCCAGAGAGAAGAGGTAGGATAGTTAAAACAGAAGGGGCTCAGCTGGTGCTTGACGTTCCCCACCCCCCAAGCCCAAGGGGCAAGGTTGGTGCATTTTTAGGTACAGAATCTAGCAGCCATGGAAAAGCCACAGTGTCACAACTTCCATCAGCTCTTGCTGAAGTTCTTCCTACAGAGCCTTAAAACAAGCGAATGACTATCCTATCCCATGTTGAATCAGTTTAATTTACTATGCAAGGTATCCTGGAACAAAAGAGACTGGATATTCTTGCAGGAAAAATGACAGAACAGGGAGGAAATCCCTGTTCCCTCCATCAGATGGAATGTGCATGCAAAGTATCATGCTGGCCATATATTTTCAGCAGTTCTATGAAGGACAGAAAAATACAGCTTGTGAGAAGCTAATTTGTTTGCAACACGTGTGAGTTCTTACCTTTTGGAAGTTAACGTAGTAGAAATAGGACCGTCTTTGGCCTTCTGTAGGATATAGCAATACATTCAGGGGATATAATGTTCTTTTTTTCTGTTTCTGAGTTGCATCTATTTAGTAAAGTGAGAACAATTTTGTAGCTGAAATTAGTTCTATTTTATATTAAACAGCTCTAGAATAAAACTTATTTAGATTGTATAATGTAGAGGCTTCTACAGTACTTTTCCATTGAGTGCAATCTTAAAATACTATTGTCTTGATTTTATTGTTGATTTTCTCACCCTATTGATGATTCCACCTAAGCCCTTCAAATGAATGGGTTTGAACATTGGTTTCCACAATGGCTTCCCAGACTACAGAATTTAGAGGTGTTTGGAGCATGTTTACTTTGGATTGTCACATGGTCTTTGGTTCAAATAGCAGTTAAGGTCTACATGAAGTCATGCCTCATTCACCGATGGTATGTAGAGTATAAAGTCAGGTTTTGCCTAGTGGTGGCAGCAACCAGGAAAGAATTTAAATGTCAGCATCAGGAACACTTCAGTGAGCAGGGAGCAAAGATCAATCACCAGTCCTTTCTGCATTTAAAAAGTTGATTAGCTACCATGATACTACCCTGCAGCACTTGCTGTATGATATATGGTTAGAAATATGTGATTGCAAATTTAGGGAGGAGGTAGGTCTTTCTTTCGAATGTTCTGGCATAAAACAGTGAGGAACACGCCTGTTTTTTTTATTAAGCTGTAGAGAGAATTGTCCTTGTCACATTTCTAGCCTGAAGTTTAGAACATAAAAACATTGTTAACTTCAATTAAGTTAACTTCCAGGCTGGTAGCAAAGTTAGGTCTACCAGACTGGAACTGGAAAAGATGCTAGCAAAGAGATCCAGAATGCTCTCTCTGCTCTTACCTAGTGATCAAGTGGAGTTTTGCAGGCCAAATATGATAAACCTAATAAAGCATGTGAAGGGGACGTAGTGGCGCAGCGGCTTAATGACGCTGAAAGTTGCCGGCCAGAAATGGTCGACGCTTCAGCGGTTCGAGTCCAGCCTTCGGGTTAACAGGGTTAAGCTCCTGTTTCCTCCCCAGTTCCTGTCAACCCAACAGTTCGAAAACTCACATGAGTAGATAAATGGGGACTCTCACTCCGGTGGGAGGAAAAATGCTGGCGGCGCCTTGCAAAAGGAGTCAGGAGCAGTTGCCGGTAGCAAGGAAGCCGCGCTCGCCCGAAAAAAGGCGCGAAGCAACGGATACCCTGCCTCCTGCGCTTGCCAGCTGGGCTCTGCTCTAGGAAGGAGGCACTGGCAAACCACTTCCGAAACACCTTGCCTTGAAAACTGCAAAGGACTCGTCCAAAGCAGTCACTGCAGGGTCGGTAACGACTGAGTGCAGATTAAAAAATAAATAAATAAAGCATGTAATGATTATTTTTTGTAACATAACTTAACATTTAATTGAGACTTTAGTACATTGGGTTATAAGCCAGTATCTAATGGATTTGGTTGAATGATACCAAAATGTGCTATGATTCCAAATTCCATCTGTTTCAATTACCTTTAAAGCAACTTATTTTTCTAGTTTAGAATCCATGCATTACAATATCTTATTTTCCAGCTTACTCAGCGGCGGTTACATTTACTTCCACATTTTTGTTCTCTTTACATTTGTAGCTATCACATGTAGGATAGACTTCTTTAATTTGGTTTTTTTTTTTGTGGGGGTGGGTTGTAACACTGCTTCATGACTTTGTTGTACTTCATTTTTTATTTTTTAATCTGATTGAAAGGCAGTAGCTTTAAACTTGAGAGATCCAGGGTCACAAACTGCCCCCTCCTCCCCTCCCCTCCCCTAAGTGATAGAGAACATCTGAAGAATAACTGAAACCATAAATATAACATTTATAGAATTAGAACCCAAGTGAAGTCAGAATTTCTAATAGAATTCTGTAACTATGCCTAGTGGAATGCAAATACATTTGTTCTTTAGATATTCTTCATCAGTATGGGGACATCAGGGATAGAGGAGGCTGTCAGAGTACACGTCACAGTTATCCTTGTGCTTACAAATTTTGGATACTCAGAAAAGATTAAGGACAGTGTTGGGTAGGATCCCAGCTTCAGAAGTTGAAAACAGAGAAAATGGAACCACCCCAAAATAGTAGCAAAGACAAAAAAGTGCCATAGTTTGTTAGCCCACAACTCTGTTATCCGTTAATCTGTTAATAAGCCAAACACCATCAATCTTTTCATCTTCATCATCTATAATTTGCCATAATGGTTCTTTCCAATGGTTGTTACAGAATAGAGAGTGGGGTTTTTTGTTTATTTTAAATATGTACTCACTTATTTTGTATCTGTCCCTATCCATGTGGCAATTGTTTCATTAATTTAATGGCAATAATTTTGTTTATGAAAGAGTTAGCAGAAACCTGCTGGAGCTTGTCAGTTCTGGCATTACCTAAGATTCATGAAACAGTATCCATGATGAACAGGAAATTCTGTGGCAGTGGGTGAGGTGCAGGTTGAACATCTGGCATTTCAGGTCTATTCCAGTAACCACAATAAAACTAGGAGCACTAGTCCCTGAGATGATATACCGTGTCATGACTAGGTGTAACTAGTACTAACTTGCATGAGGTTTGGTGGCGATTTCCACTTTACAATTTTAACACCAGAGAACTTGACAACAAAAACATGTGAGTAGAAGCATCCTCAGAAACCATGGAAGTATTCACATATGTGGTCATCACAAATCTCCCACCAAAAATCTTGAGCACTCCAGCCTGTCTTAGGAAGCGGTACTGTTAGGAAAAACAAGATTGCAGCAACAGTCAGATGCTCTTATTTCTTATTTTGAATTGTTTATTGCTTTCTACCATGCCTCACGAAGTTTTCTTAATTGCAAAAGAGAATGAAAGATGTTCGCTCCATGATAACATAGGGTTTGAAGCGCTAATAGATTCCAACAGCTTTATAATATGGGAAAGAAAAAAAGACTGAAAAATTGACTGAAAGCACCTAAATAACAAAAGATTGATGATTCATTGTCAGCAAAGGAACGTGTAAATAACCAAAGTGTTTCAAATGTTTTGAAGTTTCCTAATAGATTCAGGATATTGTAACATAACCTCTCTCTAATATCCATGACAATATACATTCCCCTTCACATACTTTAAGCCAGGAATATTTTGAGGGTGATGATTCATTGTGTAGTAATATCCCCTATGGTCACTGAATTCTCCAAGAGGCTAACTGATGAACTAGATAAAATATTTCAAAAGTTACAAAACTATTTACCTTACAAAAACTCTATAAAAGATTGTGTGACTAAACAATGCCTTCTAACTACTGGAACTGTGACAGTTATATTTGAGGAGATGGCAATAATTAGTGGGAAAGTAGATAGGTTGAAAGATATATTTGGCTAGTTTTGATAAGCCACATCCTAATTTACCCCCTAAATCTTGATTACTGACAAACAAGAATTAAACCCTCTGAGTTTTTAGCCTATCTGATAAAGGGATAGGAGAAATTCCTGTATCTACCAACAAAATAAAATCTCTATTTTCTCTTCTATTGAAAATGAAATTAAACTTTGCTGAGAATAAACAGAGGGAGGTGGTAATCTAAGGGATGCATTATTTACTCTGTAAGCCAACTTTTTCATTGCAGAACATATTTGATTTATCTTAAAAAGTAGAGTGGCTGTCACGTTGGGAAGGTGAGAGAAGAGTTTTGCTAATGTTTAAACATGCCACAATCCCAATTATGTTGCAGAAGATGAGCAGCTATTTGGCAACTTTTGGTATCTTTCCCATTTGTGTGCAAGGAGTCACGTGATCGCCATTACAGTCAGTACGCGTTGTCCTGTGCCTGACTTATTGTTTTTCTTTTTTTCCCTCCTTGCAGAGAGATTGGAGAAAAAGGGATTACAAGAGAGTAAGCAGGCACACAATGGGGAATGCACATTGAAAGAAATGTGCTGGCACCAGCAGCCGCGAGCACGCTCAGCAAACAGCCCAGTGTATTCCCCATTATGTGCCTGCTTACTCTTTTGTAATCCCTTCCTCTCCAATCTCTCTGCTCTGCAAGGGGGTTAGGGAAAAAAACGCAATTTCTGTAGGCAATTTCTCCTGTGCCTGACTCTTCCCCCTCTTGCAGACTGGAGAGGTTCAGTTCCCTTCTTGCCCATTATACCAGTGCCTGGGTGAGCATTCCAAAGGGTGGGGGAGTGAGGAAAAGGAAAGCATGGTTGCAGTCACATGATTTCCTGCTTAGCAACCGCTTTACTTAGCAATGGAGTTGCCAGCCCTAATTCTGGTCACTAAACAACAGTCCACGTTACATAAAAACAGGCTACCTGTATTTATGTAACATGGACTGAGAAGGTAAAAGAATAGTGCAGTCTGTATATAAGTCTGACAATGTATACAATTCTCTAATTGATAAAATCCCTCAAAAGGATCTATTAATTATATTGCACATTAATTACTACATGTAAAGAGGCATTAATTTATAAAACTGAATAGGGATCTAAGCAAAAAATGATTCTAACCATGGTTTGTTGAGGAATGTGAAAAACTAGGGACTTCCTAAATGAAAATATTAATTTTATAGAAGAATAACAACTATCCGTTACTCCTGAACCTATTTCATGAGCAAAAAAAGAAGTATAGACTTTTACTGGGGAAAAAAAAAGGAAGCTCAGAGAGATTTTTGAAAACAACTGATCCAGTCTTCCAAATTTGATAATTGTACTACATTTTAGAATATTCTACCTGGCTGTTGAGGGGTGTTATATCAAAAACAAACATTCCCATTTCTGCCTCCATATTGGAAATTTATTATCCATCTATACAGCAGAAAGTTGTACGTCTGTTTCTCCACCTGATCTTTTAAAATCAAACACAGTATTGACTGGTGAGCACAAGTTTCAGTGGTTTTCATAAAATGAGCATTCTCTCAAAATGGAATACCTCTCTTATTTTCCCTGTATTTTAAAAAGGAGACTGGTCTGCTCCCTCTATTTATCCTCCAATCAGGAAAGCATACTTGCTGAGAAGCAGGCTGGTTTTTGGATGGGAAGATCACTGCTTGGTTTTATCAGTCCCCAGAGAGGCCCTGTACTTAGTATTTGTTGACTTTGAAACAGCTTTTGACTTTGTTTCTACAGAACAATTCTGCAACAAATTGGAGACCTTCGTCCATTGATAGGCGTCTACTGGCACTTACTACAGTGTTAGAAAAAGAGGTTAACCATTTCCTATTTTCTTGATGGTTGTGAAATCAACATATCAGTAACTATGTTCATTAAAACACAGATATTCAAAGTACTATATATGCAATGTATTGTCGAAGGCTTTCACGGCCGGCATACGATGGCTGGTGTGGGTCTTCCGGGCTGTGTGGCCGTGGTCTTGAAGTCTTGTTTCCTAACGTTTCGCCAGCACCTGTTTCACCAGCGTCTTCAGAGTGCAGGAGCACAGACAGGAGCAGTTCTCTCTGTGCCCAGGGTGAAGTGACCCTTCTGTGGGTATTTATAGAGATCCAGGGGGGGGGTGTGGGTGGGGTTGGGTTACTGAGTGGCTGCTGTTTTGGAGTCAGCATCTGTGTGTATTTTCCTGGGGATTAGGCAGGGTTTTTTCTTCTACTGAATTGTTAACGAGGGGCTGCTGGGGGTGATTAGCAAGTTCATTGTGTGAACTGTTCACATGTCCTGGTGGTTGAGCTGAGTTCATTGACCTTTTGCAGGCTGTATTTTTCAGGATTGGTAGCCAGGTTTTGTTGATTTTTAGACTCTCCTCTTTTTTATTGAAACTGTGCTGGTGTTTGTGAATCTCAATGGCTTCCCGGTATAGCCTGGTATAGTGGCTGTTGGTGTTGTCCAGTATCTCTGTGTTTTCAAATAGGATTTTGTGTCCAGTGTGCTTGAGAGCATGTTCAGCTACTGCAGATTTTTCTGGTTGCTGTAGTCTGCAGTGTCTTTCGTGTTCTTTTATCCTGGTATGGATGCTGCGTTTTGTGGTCCCGATGTATACTTGTCCGCAACCCTGGGCACAGCTTTATATTCAAGCTTTTTTTTTTTCATTTAAAAATGTTTTTCAGAATATTAAATTGTAGAAATGGTCCAACCACCTTCTCAAGTCTAGCATTCTCTAGATGTGATGGGATTGCAAGAACTGCTAACCAGCATGGCATATGATTGGAACAGGAATGATAGAGATTGAATTCTCCTAATGTTTATGCATGTATATATGTATAATGCTTAGACGTTAACACGATAGTTTTATCATCATGGAAACAAGACCTTGAGCCTTGAACTTCAGTATTTATCATTCTCTGTTACTGCTGTAGTAATGGAGGTCTTTTGATCAATGTTTAACCACAGCTTAAAATTCAGTGCTAACTATGATTCATATGTTCAATCCATTATGATAAGGGTGTACTTCCTGTCCCCTAGCACTAGATATATGATCCCAGAAGTCCCCAGAGTGGGTAGGACCAAACGTTACAGACTTTTTTTTTTCATTTTCTGCAAACATAATTGAAAACATAATTTCTCCTGTTGGGAAGGTTAAGGGATAAATGAAAAAAAATCCACACATTTTGGCCTGCTCAGTCCAGTGATGTCACAACACTGGCCATGGCACCTTTATCCCCGAGGGAGGACGGAGAAGAAAATGATGCATTCCTGGGCTTGAAAAGTTATCTAGTCCTGCTTTATGATATTTCAAATCAAAGAGAGTATCTGCAAACTTTGAAAGGGCAGTTCCATCATTTCTGACTCATGAACAATATGAAACAATAGAACACATGCCTGATTATATTAAGAATGTTTTTAAATTAAATTTCAGTTGTGACTTTAAGCAGTTAGTAGTATTATCTAAATAAGTTGCACCAAAGATTGAATTTCATAGAATGTATGATGTCCTTTAAATACTCAATAGGGAACACTCAGAA
Source organism: Python bivittatus (assembly GCF_059951505.1). Classification (NCBI taxonomy): domain Eukaryota; kingdom Metazoa; phylum Chordata; class Lepidosauria; order Squamata; family Pythonidae; genus Python; species Python bivittatus. The sequence goes on along the minus strand of NW_028277056.1, from coordinate 19,602,941 downwards.
AAGAATCTAAATGTAGTATTGTATTCCAGTAGTATTGTATTCCAGTAGTATTGTAGTAGTAAAAAAATAATGAATACTGTAGAAGCCCATATGTCAGCAGCAGTGGAATACACAGTTTGCCTGCACTCTGTCCTATGTTCAGTTATGACATCATTTGTTTGAAGATTTACTAATGCAGGGTTGGGAAAAAAACTAGGAAAGTGAATAGTCTCTGCCAGATTAAATAGACAATTGGCCTGACTTGATAAAAGACAACTCTGCATGCTTGCTCATATTTTCAGTAAATGTTTGAGATATCTTAAGACTAAGCATGTCATATGTATGGTGAAGGAGTTTCTCACTCACAATATTTGTGGAGAATATCTCTTCAGCAATGGTTTTGGACTCTAGTTTGCAGAATTAGCCTTTCACATAATGTCAAGACAAAAGATAATACTTAGTATGTCTCCAGGATAAGACCACTTTGCCTGGTGGTGTTTTTTTATGTCTATTTCCACACTAATGGATTAATGTGTCTTCTAGATTAGCTAACCATTCTTGAGCTGATATAAAGTCTGCCCTCAGTACAGTTATATCAGTATAGCAATAGTTGGATTACTCTGGAGGTTGCTATAAGACACAAATGGGATTACTGCTTCCATCTCAGAGCTTGAGTGTGACCTCTTTGTCACATGCCTGTCTTGTTTTTTTCCCTTCAAGACAGATTTTGAATTTCTGCTGCTGGATCTGAATGAAGATCGATTAATCAGGAGAGAGAGCGAGAGAAAGAGAGAGAGAGAACATGTTTCGTATCTGGATTGCTGCTTTCAAGCAGATACTCAAATTGCAAAACCTAGCACCAATTTCCATCAGTTCTGTTTGACAGTATTATTGCTAACAACAATAAAAAATACATACTGACTCTCTTTTGTTTTGATTTTTTCTTTAGCGGACTCATTGGGAGTAGCTGGGCTATGGTTTTTGCATCTGGTGGTTTTCAAGTAAAGCTTTATGATACTGTGGAAGAGCAGGTTACAAAAAGCTTGAAAAAAATTGGGTAAGTCACCTAACTTCCTTTTAGTCTAGATAAGATATTGTAAACATTAACATTTTAATTTTAATTTTCTCCTCCAAATCATATCAAGAATAATATGATTAGACCAAAATGAGAAAATCGTAAAGTAAGCCCAGATGATATATGTCAGAGCTTAAAATATTTTACATCTTTAGCATAAAAGATTGACACCCCTTCCTCAATCATCTGTTATGCTGTACAAGAGATACAAAAAAGAATTTGGGATTTCAGAAGCTGTTAGCACATCAGGGATAAACTAAGAAATCAAAAATGTTTTAATTTAAAACATAGCTATACTCCGGTTTTAGAAGTCCAAATTTCTTTTCCAGTTCCTCAAATCTTTATTGTAAAGCATTAACAATAAGCTGAACCCTGTTTTCTGCTCAAGTACTCCAAAAAAATAATTTATCAGAGATTTTTAGATTGGGGTTATTCCAGAGTGTCAGTTTTTAACACAAGAAAGTATTGAATTTAAATTTCTGTCCCAAAATCTTCCATGTGCACTAAATAGCTTTTAATTTTTTCCAGCCTTTAGCTGGGAAAATAACTACTTTTTGACAAAAGGAAATAAACAAGCCCCTGTCAAGATATCAAATAGTAACATTCTAATTGTCTCCAATGGTTTTTGAAATAAATAATTTGAATTCACAAAAAAGCTGAGATCAAAGTTATAAGCCCTATGAGAAAGTTAAAAATTTGTAAAGTTAAAACCCATGTCTTTGTGTGAAAGGCACAATTTTGATTAAAACAAACCTATGGGCTCTGTCCCATAAAAACTTTCTTAATGATTTAGCAGACTGTTTAAAATACCTACAGTTAGGTACATAAGGATCCCTTTTAGAATATATATTAATCTGGAAGTAATATTAATTTTGTTAATTCATTCTTCCCTATAAATCCATGGGGATTTTCAGTCATCTATTTACCTTACTATCCAGCTGAATTAAAAGTGCTGAACTATTTAAATCAATAAACAATGATATTTTTCTAGTAACAATTATTCCAGATATTTAGATGAATTTGTATAAATAAACAAAGCCCTATTCTTCACAAATTCCTTAGATACCTTATATTTAATTGGAATATATTAGACATATTCTAGTTTATTGAATAACCTGACAATTTACCATGCTACTATATAACATCCATAAATTTTGGTAAAGGAATTATCAATAAGACTCACTATGTCATTTGCATATACAGTAGTAACAATTTGAGTTCAACTCCAATGTCCTTTATATACAGAATGTTACCTGATAGAATAGAATAGAATAGAATAGAATAGAATAGAATAGAATAGAATAGAATAGAATAGAATAGAATTTTTATTATGGTCATTGACCAGAATTGCAAACAGAAACACATTAAAAATAAAAATAAAGTAAAAACAAAGCAAGATAAAATATTACAATTGGTGGTGGGTTCATTGATTGACAAAGTCTGTCTGATTTTACAGACAGTATAACAAAATTTAGCTACGTTTGATGAGACTGAATCATATTGATCTGATAACAACTGTACATAAAAAAGAGCAGAATTTCCTGGAAAAACATCTGGATTAGGGGCCTTCCCTCTTGTCATAGATTTAATAATATATGTTATTTCATGTAATGATAATGGATACGGCCAAATCATTGCAATATCTTTGGGAGAAATGCCAGATACCAAAGGCTATTTTTTTTAAGATTGGTGATTAGATGTTTGGGCATCTAGATGGTTTTTAATAGGATCAAAATAGTTAATAAAAGCAAGCTAAAAAAAGTTTTACGTAAATGCTTTGCTTGAAAGTGAATTACAAAATTGTGGCTGGAGATTTTAAGTCAATTCTGGATCCTTTGGTTGATTTTAAATAGAGTTCCATCACATGCAAAATATTATTTCAAGCCTATTTATTGGACTTTAACTTAATAAATATATGACAACAGTCAAATCTATCACAAAAATGTATACTTTTTTTCCTCCCTATTCCTCATCAAACCTGTTCTAGATAGACATCATTATTTTTAAAACTTTCCTCTTGGGTTGATCGGCTAATAAGTGCAATATAAGTTCTATAGTTATTTCATTACATTATTGTTTTTAGCAAAACTGTGTTCAAATGATTTAAGACAGTATCTAAATGCATCATTACTAAAACATATTTTATTAACCAGTAAACTTACTGTTTATTACAGTCAGTAACTTCAAAGCTTATATTTGTGGTCAGAATTGTTGCTTTTGTTTCATGAAAGAAGAATTTCAGCGTAATCTTTGGGGGAAAAACGGTGAAGGAATTTTTAATGTTTACGCAAAAAATCCCATATCAGAAATTTCTAAAGCATAAATTTAAATCACTAAAGCATAAAGAGACCAAGTTCCAATTTAACAAATCATAAAGATTTTATAGTTGTTAAACTTGAAATTGATCATTGTATATTTAAGATATTGAATGCTCATTAAATTCCATAAAACAGAATGGTTGAGAATATAGGAAAATTATTGAGAATGTGAAAAGTTATTGGCTTCTAGAATGAAAGAACAGCAACATTATTCCTACAATTAAAGATTCTCAGGGTATATAATTATAATTTTTTATATCAGCTTTTAGTGATTCATTGATTCAGATGAACATCTTAGAATCTTCCAAAGATTTTTAAATTTCCCAAAGAACACAGTCATTTTCTCAGACAATATTCTGTATATGGTCCCTGGCTTGTGTAAGACCAACAGTACCTGAGAATCTCAGCCAGGAATGAAATGTAAAAACAGATTTATAATCCTTATAGCCATGGAGATAAGCTACTTGCACCTGATGTCCCTTTTGTATTTACTGTAATATGTATTATTTGGAATATCATATTCTGAAATGAAATACTTTAGAGAAATCTCATTTTTCCAAGCAGAGGATTACTAGATGAAAAAGAATAATCTCATTAGCTTCACTGCTGGTGTATTTGTTATAGCTATTCATGGGTTTGCTATTCATGGCATTTTGATACCATGGTTGTTAGTAGCTTTTTTCCGGGGTACTACTGGTATTACTGCAGTGAACTCTGCTCATCTAGTTCAGACCTCTCAGAAAAGCTTGCTAAGAATCCCTTCTCTGCCTGAAGTTCATGGAATTTGGAAGAAGCGGCAGACCTTCTATGGTGGCCTCCGTGTTATGAAATATGTTAACCCCTGGAGGCTTGGATGATGTCCTCCTTGTTTATATTTAGAAAGATTGTGAAACCCTTCCTTTTCAATGACCTTTCACCTCTAGTTGATCGGAGCATAGGCATTCCTTTATGCATGTATGTTTCTATTGTATTTCTAATTGATTATTGGGGTTTTTTTGTATTATTTCTGGTTTGCTTCATTTTGTTATGCCCAGCATAAAGTCATAAGATAAGGAATTAACAAATATAGTAAATAAAAAATTAAATATTGAGGATGTAATCAACTACTATTCCACAATCTTTACCATAACTACTGTTACCAAACCAGCTATTCCCTATCCCTATACTTGTGTATTTATTTTCTGTTTCATAACTGCACAACTTTACATTCATCTCTTTTAAATTTTATTTTGTCATTTTCAGCTCACTGTAATGTATCAAGATTATTTTGAATTTGCTTCTGTTTTTGTAAGATAGTTATTCTACTTGATTTTGTGTCATCTTCAGGACTGATGAATAGTCTCTTCACTTCCACATCCAAGTATTTAATATTAGAGTTAAAGAGTATAGAACCCAGGACTGAATCTTATGGCATCTTGCTTGGTATGATGAAGAACTCTTGATAAGTACTTATTGAGTACAATTTTCAAACCAGCTATGTTTCCACTAGATTGTCATACAACTAGCTTGTGAATTAATCTCATGGACTACTTCATGAGATACTTTGCTGAAGATATATTACATTCACAGCATTCCCACAATCTATCAAGAAAGCTATTCAATCAAAAAAAGAGATAAGATCTATCAAAATCTCCCAGGTATCACTGTTATGTTGACTGGATTGTCCTTTTCCCCTTTTTGAAGGTAGGGTAACATTTGCTCTCTTTAAGGTTCCTGACATTTTGTTGGTTTTCCAGAATTTCTCAACACTGTTACATAAAGGTTAAATCAGATAATCAGTTCCTTCAGTGTCCTGGATACAATTAATCTGGCATACAGATTTAACTTCATTCAAATTCAGTTAATGCTTGCCCATGTTTTATTCTTAAGCATCAATCCTATCTCTTTATCCATTTCTTTACAACTGCCTGGTGGAACATATATCCCCTTTTCACAGAAAACTGGGCCAGAATAAGAACTGAATAATTCCATTGTTGTTTGATTTTACTGTTATCATTCTCTTGACTTCATTGAGCAACTAGTATACTAATCTTTCTTTCTTTTAACCCACATGCTTTTTACAATACCACCAACTTCTTTTACTTGAATTTTTAAGTAAGTGTGGATACTTTTACTACACAGTGCGATTCCTCTTTTCATTCTGTTGCTTCTGTTCCTTTTGAACAAATTGAATCCTTCAACTGTTATCTAGTTATTATGATACCTATTGTATCATATTCACTTTCCTATACTAAAAGTATAATCTCATTTTATTTCCCATATTCTGAACATTAGTGGATAGAAAGCAAAAATCATAAACTTAAAGCCAGTGTTCTGATTTTTCATCCAATGGTTTAATAAGCTCCATAACTGTAATAAGTTCCATAATCTACTTTTTTCTATGCTGTTTAAATCTTTGAGATTCTTGATGATTATTTTTTTCCTCCAGCCACCTTCAGAGTGGGTACACTCCAGGTCCCTCTATTAAACACCGCTATCTTGTAGGACCAAGGAAGCGTGCCTTCCCTGTTACTGCCCCCGCCCTCTTGATTAGCATCCCCCTAGAAATGTGAACGGTGTCCACTCTCCTGAGGTTCTGGAAAGCCCTTAAAACCTGGCTCAGTTCCCAGCCCTGGGGTTAATGTGCTTATTGATGTATTTCTGGGGCTCCTGTTGTATTTGTATGGTTTATCTTTTTTGTTGTTGTAGTCCAGGCTGCCTGTTTGTGTTGTTTCTGCATCTTGTAAGCCCCCCAGAGTCTATTAGAGTAGGCAGCTAAAACAAATATAATAAATATTAATTTAATTTAATGTAAGCCCTCCTGATCAAGTTTACATATCAGCAAGTGAGTTTGCTCCCTAGAATCTGGCTATATTGCATGACTCTTATAGTCTCTACTTATTCAACTTCCAGGACACACCCCTTGGAATCAGCAACTTTTTTTGGGGGGGTGCCTTCAAGTCAGTAATGATTTCATTGGGATTAGAACTAGTCAAGAAATACACATACTACTTTTAATAATTTAAGGGATAGGATAAACTTTGTTTACTTTTGCACAATCCCTGAAATCTGGAATTCATTCATCAGAACCAGGGAAAATAAAGAAAAGGGTTTTCTTTGCCTTAACTCAGCTTACCTTAAACTGTTCTTCAAATTCTGCAGCATGCAAAGCACTGAGAGACTGTCATCTCCCAGCACAGCCACACTGAGATAATAATCCTTTCCTTCCTGCCCAGTGCTTGTAAATTCCATCTTGCAATTTTCTCCTAGGTGCAATCTGTCATCCCTCTCCCTTCCCTTCCATCATTCCTCTTGGGGGTCATGATGCACAGCTGGAGAAATGCTGTACAGTGACAACTCACTTGAACAGAACCCCTTTTAAAGAAACTTTAAAAGACGCAACAATTTTCATCTGGTCATTCCCTTGAAAAAGTGGACAAGTATGTTGCATATGAAGTTTTCCAGGCAAGGCAGTTAAATTTATGTTAATTTTACTTTAATTTTATGATCAATGTATTGATTTGTGCATTAGTATCTTTATAGAAATGAAACAAATGATATCCTTTATGTCATTTTAAATCCTCTGAAGTAAATATGAAGTAAATATGATTATTTCATATTTAAAGGGAGTTCAGAAATAATGAATTTCCCCTGTATAAAGTATCCTGCTGTCCTGGAATTCAGAGTGGAATATGTAACACTTTTCACGCTGGAACGGAAAACTGACCTATAAACCTGGAATTAAATTTCGCCAAATATTGTTGTTAATGTTTTAAAATACAGATAGTCCTCGGTTAATGACCACTCGTTCAGTGACTGTTTGAAGTTATGATGGTGCTGAATGAGTGGAGGTTACAACAAAGGCCTCAAAGTTCCAGCCATCCCAGCACCCCCACAGTCACATGATTGCAATTTGGGCACTTGGTAATTAGCTCACACTTGGTTGCAATGTCCCTCAGTCATGTGGTTGTGATTTATGACCTTCCCTGCCAGCTTCCCACAATAGAATCAATAGAGAAGCTGGCAGGGAGGGTTGCAAGTTGCTCAGGTAAGTCTCCCCCACCTGCTTATCCTTCCTGAGTCTCGTGCTTGCACCATACCTCCCTTGCCGTTCACACAACCTCTGCCACTTGGAACAGCCAACCCACAAGCCCCACTGCACTTGTGCTGTATCTATCTGGCCACCTGCTCCCTGGCCACCTCCTCGCTCTCTCTCCTACCTGGCAGCAGCCACTTACCTGCCTGTTGGCAAGCTGCTTGGGACTTGCAACTTCCTGCCAGCTTCCCCACTGAGTTTGCTTGTTGGAGGTCGGCAGGAAGTTGTGAGGCGGTGCTCACTTAATGACCCATGATCCTCACTTAACAACGCGATGGGGACTGCAGGGATTACTGTTGTTAAGGTCATGTGATGTCATGCTTTACGATTGCATTGCTTAGCAATAGAAATTCTGGCCCCAACTGCCATCATAACTGGAGGACTACCTGTACCCATTTTATATGATCTAATATTCAAAATTGTTGATATCTTAAAGTAAACTAGTAATAATTCTAAAACATTTAACATGATCACAAGTGATCTTTCATTTAAGATGACAGGAATTAAAAGAACCAGATCACTCTATATCAGACATTTTTAAAAAGGCTTGCATAACTAAGGAATGGCAGCATGATGTAATTAATAAATCCAATCCCTAAAACTTGATGGGTTTCAGATTGTATGTGAGAATTAAACTGAAGTAGCTGCATTTGTACCCTATTTTTAATGCTAGGAAACTGCTCATTAATGTTTAGAGGTGAATAGGATTAAACAGTCAAACAAAAGATAATTTCTCATAGAATAGTACAGTTATTGTTAATTCTGTAATAGTACAGTTATTGTTAATTTTCTGAAGAAAATATGCCTTGGACTTGCTCTGTTTAGTCATGCAGGATTATTTGAAGCAATTAAAACTTCAGATGCAACACCTTCCCAGCTGAAAGCTATAGATCAAGGACTGGGAAGTGGTGGGACAGTTGCATCTCCTTAAACCTCCCTCCCACTCTCTTTCCTAATCCTTGCTAGCCAGCCAAAGCCTATATAGTATTAATCTCAATAATTTTGAGAAATTGGGGGCTGTAATAATTTGCCTGTTTATAGCTGGAGATAATGTCTTGGATGTCGTACTTGCAACTGAATAGAAATGCGCTTGAAGTCGTGTACTACTTCTCCTTCAATAAGTTACTAGTACTTTTTTTTTTCATTTCATGGAGAAAAAAAATGCTGCAATCAAGATGAAAAAAAAATTACTTTGTGAACAGAACTTGGAAAACTTGAAAGTTTCCAAGAGGAAGTAGAAAACAACTATGAAATGTAATTTTAATATTTTTAAAATAAATAAGGGATAATGTTGGTTATGTTGTCAGTTACCTCTTCCAGTCACAAATGGTATTTATAAGTCTTAATCTGTTGCAGATAGATTTGAGTGCCATCTGCTGTTTAGCTGCTGTAAGTGTTGTTATCCTTTGCCTAAAACAAGACAGGAAAGCTATTCCCCATTTTTAGGGGAAATAGCACCAGATTTTACCTAGAAAATCTATGCAGAAATGAAAAGGTTCAGATCCATGCTGTGCAGCAACACATTTCTGGAAACTTCAGTGACCACGTTCCTTGTGTATTTTTTTCCCAGCCCTGAACCAAAGACCTGATTTTGATCTCAGCAATTTAATTTATTGGTTGGAAAACTGGTATCCTGCTTTATTTGCAGCAGACCTCCCAGTGGATCTCATTAGTTAATAGATAATAGGGGGATTTGTGTAAATCTACTGGAAAAAATGTATTTTTTTCTATAAAGCTTATTTGATGTTTTCAGGACGCCAGGGGGCTCTCGAATCTCATCACTCTATAATAATGCAAATCAGTTATCTCACACTTTTTTCAAGTTTTAAATGTATTTCCAGTGCTGGTTGGGAATGTTGGAAGTTGTATTCTACAACTGGATGGTGCCAAGTTGAGAAAGACTGCCCTAGGAAGGGCCTTATATCTTGTAACACGAAGGCAACCATAGTGAGTCTGCAAAAGTTAGAATTGGATATTAATATCAATGAAGCATTTAAAGACTATGACATCTGTTTAACTCAGTATAACTCTGGAAATGCTTTTAAGGAATAATCTCAATGTTACCTTTATGTTCTAATAGTGAACAAATGAAAGAACTCGAAACAGCTGGAATGCTGAAAGGTTCCCTCAAAGCTGACCAGCAGATCACTCTCATTAGTGGTTGCACAGATTTAAAAGAAGCAGTAAAAGATGCCATTTATGTTCAGGTGAGTCCTTGATGATCCTGTGAAATGCCCATGAGAGAGATTTTGTGAATGAACCAGTCTTATATCTATGCTGCAAACATGAATAACTTTCATTCATTTAAAAAAAAAATCAGTTAATTTAATTAAAAATACTTGCATGTTTTTGCAGTCAAGGCTAGTAAATTCCATTCTTGATATGAGACAACTAATCATTCCATATATTGAGAATACAAAAAGCCTGAATGAAGAAGGTTCTGCTTCCACAGAACTTAGATGACAATGGACTGGAAAGAATGTATACATCCAAGTTTAATAACAAGAAAACATACAGAGGAATAAAAGATTAGCTGAGGATTTAAAGAAGTAGTGGACACTTTTGGTTAACTAATTCTGTACACACAACTTGAGCCAAATGCTCCCCTGGGGGGTAGTCAGCAAATTGAGACGGTGGTCACAACCATGTTATCAAAGCTCCACCCCTTTGTACATGAGTGTGATGTTGATGCATGTACAAAATGAAGTGTGGCTTCAGTCATGAACTCATAACTACCATCATGCCATGACCAGTCCAGTCATGGGGAATGGGTTCATTTGAATTGAGTTAGGTGTATTTCTGAGTAGATAATGCATTGGGTAATGTTGTGTTTGCAGCAATCTTAAGAATTCTTACCAGGGCTGGTGGTAATCTGAATGAAAGTATATTCAATAGCATTTTGGAATTACAAAGATCTTTCAGGTTAAAATGCCAGCTTAAGGGGCACACACTGTTTTGGAAAAGAATCAAAGAACAAAGAACCTGTTTTGGAAAAGAACCAAAAGCAATGCAGTGGGGAAAAAAATGCAGTGAAGATTGAAACAGGGAACAGAAGGAATCAGTCATGTTCATTTTGTATACAGGAAGTTCCCAGTTTAAGAACAAATTCCATTCCCAAGGTCTGTCCTTGAGTCAAATTTGTATGTAAGCCGGAACAGTATTGTATACTGTAATAATATATATGGTATACTGTAGTAATATTGTAATAATAATACTGAAACAGTGTTATTGTATAATGCTGTGTATAAGTGGTATTGTGTAAGGAACTCGAACCATTGTGTATGTAACTTGAATTTTGCTACAGTAGGCTTCCTTCATAACTATGGGTCGTCCTTAAACCATACATTCTTAACCTGGGGACTACCTGTATATAACAAACATATGGTCACACAAGTATAGAATCTTATGCACAAAATAAAGAAAAGTTTTAAACTATTAAACCAAATCAAAACAAAATTTAAAACACAGTTCTAAACTAGACATATTGTGAGAGATCAAGGCTACCAGGAAGGAGGGGATGCATTCCTGGAAGGGAAAGGAAAAAGACAACACAGTCTGCAGGGGGAGTGCAGGAAACAGATTCAGGATAGCCACTCCCTAGAACCTCCCAGGGTATATCCACTAGTTGCAGTAGTATAGATTTAGTCTGGCAAGATTCTGTCTATAAGGTGTAAGCAAATAAAGGAACTTTACTCGACTGGACTGTTTCACCGTTGTTCTTGGGCTGGGCCTGACACATATACCTTAATGCACAAATACATGGTTGAATAGATGTTTGTGAAATTTGTTTGTTTGTTTGTTCGTTCATTCATTCATTCTTCAATTTGTATACCAGCCCATTTCAACAAGTGATTCTGGCCAGCGAACAAAATTAAATAAAATAAAAACAATTACAGCAATACAAAAATTAAAATAGATAGCAGCTGAGAAAATACTCCCCATAATCATGAACACAACCAAGAAACGGATGCCTGCACGCACTCAGGGGCCCAGCCTGGGCACAGAGACAGGTCTTTGGGGCCTTACAAAAGGCCAGTAGGGTTGGAGCCATCCTTACCTAAAATTTCTTACCTAAAAGTGAAGAGAAAGGTAAAGGGAGGGGGGAACTGAGCAAAATGAAACAAGCCTTTTTCCCTGTGGTGCCCGCCCTCTGGCACATCATCTCTCCAGAGATCAGATTGGCCCCAATGCTGCTGGCCTTGCGTAATGCCTCGAAGACCTGGTTTTGTGCCCAAGCCCGGTGCCTCAGTTGTGTGACAGAGCCCGTCTGCTGGTTGTGTTAATGGCTGTCTTTTATGATTTTCCTGGCTGCTGTGTGTTTCTATTTTTTTTGTATATTTTATGTACAACGTATTTATTGTAAGCCAACCAGCCTCATGTATTTGAGGTGGGCAGCTGTTTAAAAAAAAAAAAAAAGATTAAACAAATAATCCTGGAGAGCTGTATTGATAACGTGTGTCACTAGAGGGGGCGGTGTGCTAAAGATAGTGAGAAAATGATTGCAAGGTTATTCAACAAGTGACAAGTCTCACATGATTTTGGCAAATTTCCTAGAGATAGAACCCTGGCTTAATCTTTTCCTAAAAATTTAAGACTTGTTTAATGTAACTTATTTTACTGTTTGTTTATTTATTTATTTGTTTTGTATACCATAACACAGTATCAGTGACTTGACTTAATACAGCCTTCTCTTTCCTTCCCCCTTCTTTTCACAAAGACATCATGGATACATCCATGTTGCGTTTTTTGCAACAGTCCAGAAGTGTTTGTTGCCATTCCCATCTTGTGGGATTTTTTTTTCTATTTCCCAGCCTGGCCTCTAGTTCTGGAATTCCCTGGAGATCTCTCATTTAAATCCTAAGGAGATCCAGCGCTGCTTAGGTTCTGAGTTCAGATAAAGTTGGGTAGTGCTACCACCTCCTAAGACTCTATTTGGTTTTCTTGGCTTTTTAATCACCTGACTGAGTGGAGAAGTTAACTTCAGGTTCAATCCAGTCAAGCTTAATCACTTTTTACTATCAGTGTGACATGAGAAGATGTGCCTCACTGTCTTTGATTGAAATGTATAGGACTTCAAGGCAAAAAATGACAGAAGTATTAGGTGATCCATCCAGTAGACTGCTGTAATAATCCAGACATGAAATAATCAGGGCAAGAACCAGCTGCTTTGCTATCTCTGTGACAAGGAACCAATGGATCCTATGAACATTCATTAAATGAGACACATTTCAGAAGTTCTGATACACTTTAGGTCAACTTCTCCTGCCTGGTCCCTTCCTACAGCTGCCCTCAGCCCCAGTCAATCCTGGCCAAGCTGCCTGGCTGGAGTGGGGATTTTAATCCCAACACATCTAGAGTGCCCCTAGCCGAGGCGGGCTTCCATGGGTATACTTTCTCATAAAATGGTTAGCTGAAGAAGAATCAAAACCACAATTTTCCCTTTAATCTTATAAAATCATTATATCTGCAGGCTACTCGGCACTTGTCTGCTGCGTTGCACAGATGCATTTTGGTATATTTATTAAAGTTTTATTAGCGGGCTTCATCATCTCTTAATGATTTCTCCTCGAGCCAGTCCCATTTCTTTCCACTTGTACTTTAAAGCATTCACTGCACCTGACCTCCCTGTAACCAGGGAATCCTATCTCTTGCACATTAAAGACTAGGCCCACACTCCTATGTCAGTACGCTATAGAAATATGCAGCATTTTCAAGCATCCGTGATATGGGGAAAAGACACTAGTGCAAATATCTCTTTAAAGACTGAGAACCATTATTTGGTAATAACTTGTGCTAAATCTAAATCTTCCCCCCCTTCCCCCCTTCCTTCCTTCCTTTCCAGTGAGAGGCTAGATTCACAAACCATGTGAAGCTGTACTTGGATTGTGATTCGCTAAATAAACTTCAGTTGGCTGGGTTTATTTATAGATTTATAAAGCTCACTAATCCAAAACCAGAGAAACCAGAGTCCTAACTGTAGGTAGAATCAAGGTCCTTCCTTAAGTATTTGAATACTATTTCAGAATTGTACACAAGGAAATAGATGAACTGATTTAATGTAACAGTGAAATGAAAGCAAATGCACATTTCTATTTCTAAAGTCTATTAATCCTAACCTACTTTTGAAAGCCAACAAATAGAATATCTCAAGTCTAAAAAAGGAACTCTATTCCGTTATTACACACAAAAGAAAAAGACTGTCTTTAGGGCATAAATAATAGAAGGTTAAATAATACACATTAAAAAGTTGTTTTAGAATTCCTGGGAGAGGATTAAACTTCAGGGCATGACCCTTCCCTCATCACCCTTTAAAGATTAACCTATAAAATCAGGGTAATTGTGTGCCATAGGCAGAGAAGCAGAGTAAACAAGTTTCACCCGGTGTTTGTCTCTGGTCTCTGCAGAGCAGATTAGCTGCAGACAGTCAGAGCCAATAAACCAAGTCATGTGCTCCCTGGAAGGCAAAGAATGGAAGAATCCACAGGATCACTAGTCAGTTTGATTAAGATAAAATTTCCTTCTGACTTCAGACGGATGAAAAATAACGTCACATGCCAAAAAGCAGTGAACATGAGCACAGTAATACTGAACTAGCTTTTATAAGAAAAGCGTGTCTTGTTATTTTTAAGGAGTTTGGTACTGGTGCTTCATTATATTTGGTCAATACATTTTCTCTCTAAATCAGGGTTTTTCAAAACCTGTGACTCCCAAAAGTTTGAAAATGCTTCCTCCAAAAGCACACTCTGTTGGATCTGTAATTTTTACTGTAGCAGATGCTATATTTATGGGGAATAACAGTATTTTATTTAACAGTCTTTAAACAATATAGCTTTATTTAATCTTAAACAACTTTATTTTTTATCCTAGCCTTGAACAGTTTTAGGAATACAGCTCCTAATATGTCATTCTAGCCCAAGTGTTGCCACTAAACTTTAGTTTTTCTGTATTTTACAATAGTAAATTTGGCAATTTTGGCAATAGATGAAATCTCAAGTGTAATTGTGTTTTATATGCCTGGGGGACAATGGATCTTAAAAAAAAATTATTACTACTAGATTCCATTGTATAATCCTCCAATTTCCAATGTTCAACTGAGATGAGTAATTTAATTACTCCATAGTTTAGAAATACTTTGATTAATTCATTTTTAAACAGTACTTTTATCTATAAATTATTTTTACATTCATTTCTTGGTCATTGGCTGAAATGGACTTAAAGGGAATGTTATAAAGAGTTTCAAGCAGACTCATCAAATTTAAATCTCTTCTCATACTTTATGACTTTTAAGAGAGCTTATTGTAATTTGATGTAAACATTTTGAATAGTATTTAATTAATAGGGTTTTTTTTTAATTATATGGATATATACCATATAGATTGTACTTATTTTATTTGAAATCAAGTAGGAATATTTGTTTGAAATCCAGTTGTGACAATTCTTATGCAGAATATGTTAAGAAGAAACATGTTTCCCATCAATAATCAGTAGTCTTCTATTTTCCTATTCCCTGAATTGTTTTTGACCCAGTTTGGAATGGAGTAAGTGTCCCTAAAATAAATTTTAATCTTTGGTTCTCCCTTTTTCTTTGAGAAGACAGTTGAAACAACTACTCAGATTAGGTGTAGTATGTACCTAAAAATTACATCAAGTAAAATTATTTTGATAGGTACATTACAAAACATATTTGTGAAGACCAAAACAATCCACTTAGGTTAGACCTGTGCTGGGTGGGTGCATATTGTATGACAAATAACTCAAAGCCATTTAACTTTCATTTGAGGTCACTGGGGGTTTTAGAGACATAATATATTTATGGCTTTGATATATGATTTGTTCTAAATTCCATACTTTTTCATAATAAAGTGGCTATATATAGAGTTTTAATATAAAAGCTGAAAGGAAACAATCTCAACAGTGAGTTGTCATTGTTACAACTAATTAATTAGTATATCCTAATTACAGCTCTTGTAAGGAATGTTTTCGCAAGATTCTATTAAATTGTAAGGTGGGTTAGATACCTTACTGATGTTCAAGAGCTCAGTTAGAGCTCTAAAATAAAGGTTTTCTGTTTCTGCACAAATGAGAAATGTAATCCTTGTCAATACAGGAATGGGCATATCTACAGTCAGGTCCAGAAATATTGGGACATCGACACAATTCTAACATCTTTGGCTCTATACACCACCACAATGGATTTGGAATGAAACAAACACAATGTGCGTTAACTGCAGACTGTCAGCTTTAATTTGAGGGTATGTACATCCAACTCAGGTGAACGGTGTAGGAATTACAACAGTTTGCATATGTGCCTCCCACTTGGTAAGGGACCAAAAGTAATGGGACAATTGGCTTCTCAGCTGTTCCATGGCCAGGTGTGTGATATCCCCTCAGTACCCCAATTACAATGTGCAGATAAAAGGCCCAGAGTTCATTTCGAGTGTGCTATTTGCATTTGGAATCTGTTGCTGTCAACTCTCAAGATGAGATCCAAAGAGCTGTCACTATCAGTGAAGCAAGCCATCATTAGGCTGAAGAAACAAAACAAACCCATCAGAAAGTTAGCAAGAACATTAGGCGTGGCCAAAACAACTGTTTGGAACATTCTCAAAAAGAAGGAACACACCGGTGAGCTCAGCAACACCAAAAGACCCGGGAGACAACGGAAAACAACTGTGGTGGATGACCAAAGAATTCATTCCCTGGTGAAGAAAACACCCTTCACAACAGTTGGCCAGATCAAGAACACTCTCCAGGAGGTAGGTGTATGTGTGTCAAAGTCTACAATCAAAAGAAGACTTCACCAGAGTGAATACAGAGGGTTCACCACAAGATGTAAACCATTGGTGAGCCTCAAAAACAGGAAGGCCAGATTAGAGTTTGCCAAACGACATCTAAAAAAGCCTTCACAGTTCTGGAACAACATCCTATGGACAGATGAGACCAAGATCAACTTGTACCAGAGTGATGGGAAGAGAAGAGTATGGAGAAGGAAAGGAAATGCTCATGATCCTAAGCATACTACCTCATCAGTGAAGCGTGGTGGTGGTAGTGTCATGGCGTGGACATGTATGGCTGCCAATGGAACTGGTTCTCTTGTATTTATTGATGATGTGACTGCTGACAAAAGCAGCAGGATGAATTCTGCAGTGTTTCGGGCAATATTATCTGCTCACATTCAGCCAAATGCTGCAGAACTCATTGGATGGCGCTTCACAGTACAGATGGACAGTGACCCAAAGCATACTGCAAAAGCAACCAAAGAGTTTTTGAAGGGACAGAAGTGGAATGTTATGCAATGGCCAAGTCAATCACCTGACCTGAATCCCATTGAGTATGTATTTCACTTGCTGAAGACAAAACTGAAGGGAAAATGCCCCAAGAACAAGCAGGAACTGAAGACAGTTGCAGTAGAGGCCTGGCAGAGCATCACCAGGGATGAAACCCAGCATCTGGTGATGTCTATGCATTCCAGACTTCAGGCTGTGATTGACTGCAACGGATTTGCAACCAAGTATTAAAAAGGGAAAGTTTGATGTATGATTATTATTCTGTCCCATTACTTTTGGTCCCTTAACAAGTGGGAGGCACATATGCAAACTGTTGTAATTCCTACACCGTTCACCTGAGTTGGATGTACATACCCTCAAATTAAAGCTGACAGTCTGCAGTTAATGCACATTGTGTTTGTTTCATTTCCAAATCCATTGTGGTGGTGTATAGAGCCAAAGATGTTAGAATTGTGTCGATGTTCCAATATTTCTGGACCTGACTGTATATTAGAGTCCTTTAAAAAGTGTTCAGGGTTACCCTCATGAGGAGCCAGCTGTTAAAATTGTGTTTTACCTATTTGTGAATAGGTTCTAAAGTTTTATAGCTTTTCATAAATTATACAACCTGTGATTAACACCTGATTAGAGCTTAATTTAGCTTCTCTTCTTCAGGGAGTCAGTCTCCCCAAGAACATAAATCCATCCTTGAGGACAGAGACTTTTATTCCATCAGTCCAACAAATTGAATACAATTGTCCCACCAACAGAGAAGCTCTCTGCAAATGCTCGTTCAGTGACTTTGCATAATTATTGTCGGCTTGAGTTTCCAGGGGTGTTGAGCTTCACCTCGGTGATTATCTCCAGATCTGAAAAACGGCTTTGGGTTTCAGGTGGAGAATTTCATAAAAACACTGCTCAATGCAACTCATTTATTAGTTTGAACAAGTATCCTCACAGCTCTCAAACCCTTGTGACTTTGTTACAGAAATATTTGAAAGTAACTCACTTTGTAGAATGATCCAGGAATTGGGAGAAAAGCAAAGATTTTTGTTGCAAAGGTAAAAGGTATATTACAGTTGGCTCTCCTGCTTATCACTGAATTGTTCTGATCTTGTTACTTTAAAAACTTAGTAAAATTCCATTCACACTTACTTTTTCACCACAGTTAGTATCATCATTGCCAATATGTGGAGCATAACATCCTGTGTTGTAATAAGTGGTTTCTCAGTTAGGTGGTATAGTTTCAAGTATAAAATATAAGAGTTTTCACTGGGGTGTTATCTAATAGGAATGGTGTTATGCTTCAGAAAGTAGATTTAGTTGAACAAAAGACAAAAAAGTAATTGGGTTATCTATATGCACTTATACTGTACATAACACCCAGTGATACTGAAAAAGATAAAGAATCACCTTGTTTGCATATTAAATACAAAGATGTGTCAACACATCTAGATATAAGGTAAAAAAGGATATTTTTGATAATGGATAACTTACAGGATAAGCCATTTGCAAATGTTACAAAAGAATACAGTTTCTGCAATAAGATTCTGGTTTGGCAGTACAATTTATTTGATACATGAGATTTCCCATAAGTACATCATCCTGGAAGTTGTGGTCTTAGAGATGTATACAGCATTCGTTTTTGTAGTTTTTATAGTTTTAATGATTGTTTTATATGTATTTTAATTGAGTGTTGTACGCTGCCCAAAGTCATTTTATTGTGAAATGGGCAGCTATATAAATATGATCAATCAATAAAATTAGCATAAAACGTATTTAATACCAAACTGTTTCTATTTATACAAGCAGTAAAAGTATTTCTGCTTGTACTTTTGATATGATATCACCATCCTAACTCATGTATCCAAGGTGGAGCAATTAAAGTAGATGAGTTCTTAATGTGTTTTTCCTAGCTGTGTGGTGTTTCTGTTGCTATGCTCTCTGCTCCTATATATTCAGGTGGTGGTTTTTTTGCATAATATATGCTATTTCTAAATCTAAAAGTCCTTCAGAATCCTTAAATGTCAGTAAAACTGACAGTGTAAACTAGACAGTGACTAGTAAAACTACAGTGTAAACTAATAAAATATTCTAAGCACTGCATTACTTCTTTTCCAAAAAAGTCTAATTTATTGAAATATTTGTCAATTAAAAGACTCCTATTACATCTTTTAATATACTATTTTGTATTCTAGGAGTGCACACCTGAGAATTTAGAACTGAAAAAGAAGATTTTTTCCCAGTTAGATCTAATAGTCAGTAATGATGCTATCCTAAGTAGTTCAACCTCCACTCTGTTGCCTACAAAATTATTCACTGGATTGAAGCATGTGAAGCAATGTATAGTTGCGCATCCTGTAAGTATCTCAAGGTATTTTACAGATATGTTTTATTCAAGCCTAAATGGGAGGTCAGAGGAAAGAGATTTATATATCTTACATGAAATTTTTGCATGTGGTATACAATATTTTCAAGGGGATACCATTTTGATATACAAACATACAAAAAGTAATGTCCCACATTGAATGTGTGGTGACAACAGTTTTACAATCTGCCCTGGAGATGTGATCAAAGAATGGCACAAAATTAAGTTACAATAAATATATCGAGCAGCAGTATTGTAACAAGGAATGATTAACAGTACTTGGTTAAACTTTGTCAAAAGTGATTGTCAGAATGCACCATGAAGATCTCTGTAGTTTGCTTCATTGTCCTTTATATTCATCTGGGCTTCAAGACTCTTGAGGCCAAGGTGATCAAGTCATGTTGCCCAAATGCTTTTTTTGCTTCAAAATTACAGTCTAAGGAAGGTTGCCTGATTACAGCAATAGATCCATTAACATGCTTTCTCTCTCTCTTTAAATGGTAATGTCTAGGTAAATCCACCATATTATGTACCTCTTGTTGAATTAGTTCCTCATCCAGAAACAGATCCTTCTACAGTGGAGAAAGCCTATGCTTTGATGAAGAATATAGGACAGTCACCAGTTAAATTAACAAGAGAGATAGATGGATTTGTTCTGAACCGACTTCAGTATGCTATTATTAGTGAAACATGGAGACTCGTTGGGGTATGTATGATCATTATTATTTTTCTGACTTCTAGTTCTGCGACTACAATATATGACTTAAGATTTGGCATCCATGTTGCACTAACTTTTGGTTTGTTTAACTGGATTTATTGAATAAGCCACAATTGGCTAGGTGCACGTAAAACACTAAACAGTGAACAATGGTTACAAACAACAGTGGCTGGGTTCATAGATTACACTAAGCTACTACTAAATAAAACTACATCATGGCATAGTATGGTATGCAGACCCAGTCTCATAGTATAATCTTATACATAGTTATTCAGAAGTACATGGGACTTACTACAAGCTGAGTATAGCATTGCAGGCTTTACTTAGGAGTAAGTCTCATAGAACTCAGTAAGACACCTGACAGGAGTCTGATTGATCCAGTGAGTTATAAATATGATTAATAGACAGGTAGGATTGGAGTATTATATTTTAATAGTTTTCTGTACATTGCCTTTGAGCTTTGTCAGGTGGAACTGTTGAAAAGTCCAAACTCACAGCTGGTGGCAATACCTAGTTATTCTTTGCTAACCTGGAACAGGCTAAGTAGGGTCAGATCAAGTTAGTTACTAGATAAGGGAT
Organism: Python bivittatus; assembly: GCF_059951505.1. Lineage (NCBI taxonomy): Eukaryota > Metazoa > Chordata > Lepidosauria > Squamata > Pythonidae > Python > Python bivittatus. Next base: position 19,582,563 of record NW_028277056.1, on the reverse strand, counting down.
CACTATATGCTGTGAATGCTGGGTCTATTATTACTTTTCCTGTGTAACTAAGTTTGTTTGTGGAGTGGAGGGAAGAATTGCCTGACAGAGAACTGGTGGCGAAGATAAATGCATTGCTCACTAAGCACAAATTCAGCAAGATCTGGATTCGGTCCATAATATGGTAGAGAAGTTCATATTTCAACTGGATCTTTAATCAACACAGTATAGTCCAGTATTAAGCGTAGTAAAATTATAATAGATAACATGACTGACCAGTCAAAGTAATATTCATTTCATAATATAGGAGCCTTAAGGTTTTTTTTTCCATATTCATGTTCTGCTGGCATAATGATGACATGTTTGATTCTGTAGTTAAGATGCTAATGCTGAAGCATAGAAAGAAACAAATGTGCTCAAAACATGAAAATGAAAACATTAGAAAAAAATAGAAATTTCTTAGCCCATTAAATAGAGGTTTCTGATTTTATGTGAATTGTGCAGGAGGCCATCCCATAGTTTTATTCCATGTCACTTGAGTACTCCATGTGGTTACCTGTTTATAAATATGCTATACATATGCTCCAACATTTAATTCTTGCCAGGCTTCTTGTTTCCTCACATTGTAGTTCTGAAAAGATGCTGTTGTACGTGTCATTTCTCAAGAAGTTGGTTTAATTATATTGGTAACTTTCCATTTTTGGCTTGGAAGTAAAATTGGGCTTTCAGATGTCCAGAATGCTAATAAGATTAGGACTGTAGAGCATCAAAAATTCTCAGATAAGTAAAAAAAGCAGAAAGCAGAATGTTAGCCTCATCAGTTAAATGTTACAATCAAAATAAACTCAGAAGCTGGTGAAGAAACATTTCAAGTATGGCTGTTTGGAATTGAGTACTTATAACCAGGTTCAGATAGTAGTTATACAGTTCAGAAATTGTCGCTGAAATTCTACTGAATGGACTTCAGTAAGTTTTTCCTTACCAGGAGACCTGTTCTTTGATTCTGGTACATTTTTAGATCCCTCAATTGCTACATTTCTGGGAGAGCTTTGAGCTTCTTCTAACAAAGGGGAGCAGCCCTTGGTCTCATAGCAATAAGTATGAGCTGGCATATTTCATGCCTTTGGTTCAGGACTCTGTAAAGCCTCTATGCCACATCTGGTGGTCTAGAATCATTTTGGGATGTAGGCTTTTCCAGAGGAGATATAATACGGGTTTTTTTCTGTATAATCAAATAAACTCATAGCAGCGTTTTACATGGCATTTATAAACTTTAGTTTTGAATTTGACTCAGTTTGCAGTTAAATTTCTTCATTAAGGAACTTAAAAACTAGAACACAGTTGCCCATGCATACCTTTCTCCTGCACCAGTTGTTAGGAATGTTGGAAGGAATCATAATATTTGCAACAATTCTGAAATCTATGAAGTCTGAAATTTCAATTCAGTTTTTCACAACCCACACCTAGAATATTTAATGTTTCTTAACAGGCAGTGCTAATAGCTTTTAAGAACATGTTTACCTGAAGAATATATGCCAATTATAATCCTCTTTCCCATCTGTTCCTAGTGTCATAGTTATATTTCCTGTAATTAGCATTACATACTGTTCCTGAGAAAACACCAGTAGAAATTACAGCAGTTTATAGAGTCACCCAGCCATAATTTTGATGATGTACAGCAGAGGTTGGTAGCCCAAGGGATGTAGCCTTATACATCTTTTTGCATCCCCTAGATACATCTCTGATTGCAGTTGCTCAAAACTGGTATAATGGTTTCCTGCCATTTTAAAATTGCAACTTCCAAAATTGTACTGCTAATAACATTTCTCTAAAACTCAATGAACTCTTCCCTCCTTGAAAATATTTTTGTCCTCACTTTGCATCCACAACTTACTCCTGTGGCCTTGGGGGCCCAAAATTGTTAAGCATGGCCCATGACTATTGAAATGTTGATAAACATAGCAGACAGATGACGATGCTATAAATTGCTAGTATAAAAATCTTCTGATTTGTGTCAATTTTTTAACTTGATGGATTCATCTTAAATGTTTACTGTAAAATGAGTGCTATGGCAGAAGGCTGGATTCTTTGAAAGATTTTCTTGATCAATGGGAAATAAGATAGAAGATACAAGGCATTTTAGATGCTTATTTTTATTATTGAAATGTTGGAAGCTTTTCTCTGGTATTTTACAGAAATAAACCTCTGTGTGTATAGGTGGGTGTGCTACATGCTAATTCTACTTTGTGAAGATTTTCAAGAGTGGAAAGGCAAGCACTGGACTTCAAAGTACTCTTCTAGGACAGTGTTTCTACCTGGCACCTCTAGCTGCATTTATGGCACTTCCTGATTTATGACCCAGCCTCAGCTTATACATTCCTTTAGTATGATTGGGAGGGGAAATCAGCGCACTTGGTTCAAGCAACCTTCTATTGGGGAAAAATGTTACTAGTTATAACTGTGGTTTGGCTGAATGATCCATCTTCTCACTGTGGCTAATGACACTAGCTTTCTCTGGTTTGGTCACCGAGCAGTTTATGAACTCAGGAAGTAAGCCATTATTTAGTCCAGTCATTATAGTATAATACTGCATACGTCAGGCCAGTATGGCTTGCATAAAAAACTATGTTTTTAAAAAATTTGCATTATGGGTGATTGCAGCCTAAGTGAATGAAGAACTAATTGGAAAATTTATCAGATAGAAATGTTTATGCTCTATATATTAACCATGTAATTTCATCTTTTGGAAACACATTATTTCAGGTTTGCTCAGTATCTCTTAAGAAGAGGTAGAAAGTGAGAGAAAATCTAAAGGAAAGGAAAGGAACTAGTGTTTCCCAGGAAAACCTTCAGAATCAGAAGCCACCATGGTCCCCATGAAACCGTTGAAGTCTGCATGAATAGGAGGGGCTGATAGTGGATGGTTCAGCAGTGAATGATGTTCAGATCCATTTGCGTGGCTTTCACACACCCATTCATACAATATTTTTTAACCTAATTATTTATTTGTTAGAGAGAAGGGGGAAAATGGGTTAGACTACAAACTGTTTAAATAAAAGGCAAAGATTGTATACTGCTTATGCATTTTCTCTGTGTATTTTGAAGCAATTAGGTTCCGTCTGTGAGCTTATTGCTTAATTCTGTGATTCATATTAGGTAAGACTATGGTTTTGCAGATATTCCTGAACTGTAACTCCCACCAATGGCCATTCTGGCTGGTGCTGGAAGTTCAGAACAAACCCATCTTTGCCCTGATATGATCCATCATTCTTGCAAAGACACAATAGTGGTATTCAACTGTTGCACTATATGAACTGGATTTTTCCATTCATAAAAACTGTGTCATGTCTGATGCACAAGGTATTGGGGAACACTGCCAGTAGAAAGAACATAGAATTTCTCCAATATACAGGTGAAACTCGAAAAATTAGAATATCGTGCAAATGTTCATTTATGTCAGTATGGCAACTCAAAAGGTGAAACCAATATATGAGATAGACGCATTACATGCAAAGCGAGATATGTCAAGCCTTACTTTGGTATAATTGTGATGATTATGGCGTACAGCTTATGAAAACCCCAAATTCACAATCTCAGAAAATTAGAATATTACATGACATCAACAACACAAGGATTGGAAATAGAACAATATCGGACCTCTGCAAAGTATAAGCATGCATATGTACTCAGTACTTGGTTTGGGCCCCTTTTGCAACAATGACTGCCGCAATGCGGCGTGGCATGGATGCTATCAGCCTGTGGCACTGCTGAGGTGTTATGGAAGACCAGGATGCTTCAATAGCGGCCTTCAGCTCCGCTGCATTGTTCGGTCTCATGTCCCTCATCTTTCTCTTGGGAATGCCCCATAGATTCCCTATGGGGTTCAGGTCAGGCGAGTTTGCTGGCCAATCAAGCACAGTAATCCCATGGTCATTGAACCAGGTTTTGGTACTTTTGGCAGTGTGGGCAGGTGCCAAGTCCTGCTGGAAAATGAAGTCAGCATCCCTATAAAGCTTGTCTGCGGAAGGAAGCATGAAGTGCTCCAAAATCTCCTGGTAGACGGCTGCGTTGACCCTGAACAGTGGACCAACACCAGCAGATGACATAGCTCCCCAAATCAACACAGACTCTGGAAACTTCACACTGGACTTCAAGCATTGTGCATTGTGTGCCTCTCCATTCTTCCTCCAGACTCTGGGTCCTTGGTTCCCAAATGAGATACAAAAGTTGCTCTCATCAGAAAAGAGGACTTTGGACCACTGGGCAACAGACTAGTTCTTTTTTTCTGTAGCCCAGGTAAGACGCTTCTGATGTTGTTTGTTGTTCAGGAGCGGCTTGACAAGAGGAATACGACATTTGAAGCCCATGTCCAGGATCCGTCTGTGTGTGGTGGCTCTTGATGCACTAACTCCAGCCTCAGTCCACTCCTTGTGAAAGTCCCCAACACTTTTGAATGGCCTTTTCCTGACAATCCTCCCCAGGCTGCGGTCATCCCTGCTGCTTGTGCACCTTTTTCTACCACACTTTTCCCTTCCACATAACCTTCTATTGATGTGCTATTGACGAGCAGCACTTTGAGAACATCCAACTTCTTTTGCAATTACCTTTTGGGGTTTTCCCTCCTTATGGAGGGTGTCAATGATGGTTTTCTGCACAACTGTCAGGTCAGCAGTCTTTCCCATGCTTGTGATTCCTACTGAACCAGCCTGGGAGACCATTTAAAGGCTCAGGAACCCTTTGCAGGTGTTATGGATTCATTAGCTGAATAGAGTGGGACACTTTGAGCCTAGAATATTGAATCTTTTCACACTATTCTAATTTTCTGAGATTGTGAATTTGGGGTTTTCATAAGCTGTATGCCATAATCATCACAATTATACCAAAGTAAGGCTTGACATATCTCGCTTTGCATGTAATGCGTCTATCTCATATATTGGTTTCACCTTTTGAGTTGCCTTACTGACATAAATGAACATTTGCACGATATTCTAATTTTTCGAGTTTCACCTGTACTACTAAGGACTACCTTTGACCGTACATTTTGCTACTTAAATCCCATTTTAATGAAATGATCCTGAGAATAGATAGGAATGATTGGTTATTTATGCCATTGTTTCTGGAATGAATTTGTGATCAATTTCCTGTAATGTTTGGACTATGAAATCTGGAATACAAGGCTTATGTTATTGCTTACTGATGTATGATGTTCTTCCTTTTGATTATTTTTAATAGTACTTTTTATATTTAATGTGATTTCCCTGTATAATCTGATCTTTGATCTGAATACATAAAACAAAATTTGTTGTAATGTGGTTTTCTTAGCTAAGAATATATATTCTAAACTGAGACTGTTGTAAAAACAATACTTTTAAAAGTATATTGTTAGGAAGAGCTTTAAAGAAATAGGCAGATAAATCTGAACTGACGGACTTGTCCTGTCCTGCTTTTTGGGTGTGCTGGTTTGCTTGGAAACATATCCTCTGGATGTTAACTGAGCTTCAAACAGCACCTCATAACATGCTATATTGGAGATTTGGGAGTTGCCTCTTAATAAACATAAGAATCTGGGCATGTTTAGGCCATGCAGATTGCTTCCATGATGCAACCAACTTGTAATAAAGTATATGGCAGTTACTTGGACTGTATTTAATTACCATGTTTGTCCATTTCCACCCCTGCATAATACACATACACACCACACACCCCAGCTGAAAAGGTTAATGAAATCCTCCAAAATCATACTGTAATGGAAACTGGCATTTTATATGATGAAAGTGAAGTGGCAACATATCAATTATTTACTCAGAAATGATGTAGGCTTACTTAAACTGGGTCATTTTTTCAAGATTTGGATCAAAGATGGCAACATCAGGGGAGGGAAGGGTTGGTGGTCGTCAGACTGCAGTGTAGCATTGTGATACAAGCCCCTCTTGTCTACATGCATCATAACATCACACTGGTGGGCACGAAGGGCAGAGTTTGAGCGCAAGGCTGCAGATCCTGCAGACACCACTGAACGTTAATAACATCAATTGAATTAGGATCATCACAAGCACCTAGATTCCTAATTATGTCCAAGATTTCTATCATCTGGAAAGCAATTTTATACCAAGTTCAGGAAGGCTGCATAATACTTTATGGTTATTAAGTCCTTTTGAGAAAAGCAATCACTGTCCTGCCAAAATAAGTCTCCTTCAAGTTGAACTCAGCTTGTCTAATGACGCCTTTGGATCATGCCACTGATCATTGCACTTGCCAGGCATAAATCACTCAAAATCAGAGGTATAATTTCATATGGTTTTCCATTGGCAGCTAAATAAATAAGGTACTCTATGCCTTCATATAAGCTTGACACATCTAAAATAGCAAGAAAAACCTTGCAGTTCTGAATTTTTAAAAAAATCTTTTTTAAAAATAAAATTGACATCTTTGCACTATCCTCCACAGCCATCAGAAATAACCTGCGAGACCGTATTACTCCATAAAGCACTGTGCAGATTGATACACTGCATCAACAACTTTTGTTCGACAATGAATTTTACCCTTTTGTTTTCCAATATTTCCTATCCATAAAGGGATTATAGAGTAAATTTGAATTTTAGCAGTTCTTTAACATTCATAATTAATATTTTTTTTCTGTGCAGGATGGAGTAATATCACCAGATGATCTAGACCTTGTGATGTCTGATGGCTTGGGAATGCGGTATGCTTTTATTGGACCTCTGGAAACAATGCATCTAAATGCAGAAGGTTTGTAACTGTTGTGATATTTAAATATAGACATTTCTAAACTAAATAGGTCTTGATCAACAATGTCTGTTATGACCATGATGACACGTGCGGTAATATGCAAATGCTGGAATTGCACCTGATGCAAGTACATAAATCATAGCATTTAATATGCGTAATCATTTTGCCCATCTCCTGAAGTTACAACATTACATCTTTGTGAATATAGTGTTTATATATATTTATATTACTGTTGCAACAAAGTCAAGACCTGAAATCCTATTCATCTTTAGAATGTAATTTTCAATATTATTAGGTTCTGGAGATTTCTATTCAAAGCACTATTATACAATAATAAATTATGTTGGCTGGCCACTGGATCTATTTTATGAAAAATGTACCTATTGCACCATGATTAAACATACCATTATTATTCTGGCATGACTATAACTTTTATGCTAGCTAAAAATTGTGGCCATCCCTCACTATAAGGTGGTTTAGGAGTGGCTGCCTTTCCAGTTCAGAGAACCAACATCTTTTCAAGAGTACTAATTTCAAACATTTTTTCCATGATTTAAACTTAGTGACTATATTTTTAGTTACATTTTAGTTGTATAGTTTTTAGTTTATTATTTTCTATTTGTGTTTGTATATTGAAGGCTGCCAAGACCTTCCCATTAAATAGAAAGGTCAAATATAAATCAAATAAATAAAAATAATAAACTTCCAACTGGTTGTTGTGGCTTAGAAGGAAGCTTTGCTCTCTCATTCCCCTTTCTAACATGCAAACCTATTGTTCCTGTTTGAATCTGATGAGCTGTTTATAGTTTTGTGGATTTTGAAAGCCTGTTGTAGGCTATTCCATATCATTTCCAACTGCAGATACAGATTTTTCAATTGATTTAACTAGAAACAGATATCATTCTAGTCCACTGGATCTTTAAAGCTTTCTGGAGCCAATTATCTTGGTCCATCTTCAACCAGCAAAAAAGAATTTACTAGGTTGTGTCATTATTCTGGAAGAAATAATATAATGTTTGAAAGTTTAAAATAGGGGTTAGCATTTTGGTATCCTCCAGTTATTTTTGACACAGCTCCCATGATGTCCTGCTTTGGATCATGTTGCCTGGGACTGATGAGAATTAAAAACCAAAACGTGTTTACATTTATACAGACATGTATGCGTAGAAGAGGCATTGCTACATTTTGCTTAATCATTTGCAAACAAATAACATCTGTAGCCCTATTCAAAAGCCTCACATTTCTCCACCCAGAGTGTCCCCAATCTCTTTGTGTATAGGATATTTAGTTAAACTTTTATTAGGTTAAATATTAGAATGTGTGCATCCCCATGCTCTATCCAAGGATATTGCTTAAAGCTACCATTTCAGATATATATAGGCCATTTCCTTACTAATAATTTATAGCTTCCTCTAGTGCAGTGTTCTTAATCTTAGCAATTTAAGACATGTGGACTTCAACTCCCAGAATTCCCCAGCCAGCCATAGAGGGGCCTATCTGAGATGTTCTCTCAAGTCAGATTCTTAGAATGGACTTAAGGCATGTTTGTCTGATAATTGTCTTGATAATGGATCGTCCCACTGTCCTTCAAGGTCATTCTTTAAGCCCTCTAGTGTCTCTCAGCCATTGCTGAGTTGTGCCAACCCAAGGTTATTTGAATAATTGTGGAAGATGCTGTAAGTCAGTGTTACTCAAGCTCAGCAACTTTATGATGCATGCTGGCTGGGGAATTCTGAGAGTTGAAGTCCACACATCTTAAAATTGCTGAGATTGAGAAACACTGCTGTGAGGATCCTGCTTTAGATGGGAGTAAGTCCCACGGACCCACTGATCCTCAAAATAAACATGTACAGGAGCAGAGTTTCAGCTTTCACAGCTGGGAAGAGAACTCTCTATATAACAGTATGCCAGAAACTTTGGGATAAAGCAAATGCCAACAGCAAGTCATTGTGAACAGAAAGAGAAAAGAAACATGAGAACCAAAAGAAACATGACAGGCAGAAAGGAAATCCACAACATTTTTAACAAGAGAAGGTAGTGTAAGGACATCTAACTGAATTAATATGATAGTGGTGAGTGCTGATTTTGGGTCCAGAGAGTTTTTATCCTGGAGCTGGAAATTTTAACATTTTGGCAGAATGGTACTTAGAAAAAAAAAGTATCAGATCCTTTTAGTGAAAAAAAATCGGCAGTACAGAGCTACTAAAAGAATTTTCTCAGTTACCCTATTACTGTATCATCATGAAACAAAGTACCTCCTATGTGTGGATCTAATCTTTTGAGGTTCCACATAGGTGGTAGGATTACATGCTTGTTTTCAACCCTCCCAAATCACTTTGGGAATTTGGCTATTTTGCTTTGAACAGCCAGATTCTTAAAGAGCTCCACCAGAATTAGCATTTTTATCTCAGTGCACTTCATACCAGCAGGAAATAAATATCAGTAAAAATGCATAACCTAGTTTTTTAAAAAAAATTAGCAACAATACTCTTTTTTTTTTTGGCCTTTTTTTTTTTTTAAAGATTGCAGCTGTGATCTTTATAATGTAAAAAGTAACAGCAGCTTTAAAAAGTTTCTTATCCTATCACTTAACTATAGCCATTCACAAATACCGTGAAGCTCATAATGGCTAGAATTTGTTGTGGAATTCTCATTAAAAGTCATTACGGTTGTGAGTGGAACTGGAAGCAATTGATACTTTTCATCAGCTCTGCTATTAATGTGTAGTCTTGCTTTAGAAAAATCTGGGAGCTTTTTGCTTCTGCAAAAAATTGCAGAATATAAAAAGAGGCACTATTATAATTGAAAAGCAACAGTTACTGAAATGCTTTTCTGGCTACTCTCTCAGAGATATTTTGAAATAGGATATTATCATCAGCAAATTGATGGTTCCCCTTATTACAGCAGCTCATTGAATAGTATAGTGTTTAGGTTAACATAAAGCATAGATGCTTATAATCTATTCACGTTTACTCAGAGTGACCTCTATTACACTTATATCCGCCTTAGTAATAAGCGAGTCTAGGATTGCAGACTTATGAGCATACTCCTTGAGGTTAGGAGTAGCAATTTTCTACCCATTCATCCAGAGCTTCCTCTTTGGCATCTATAGATTCCTGATTTTGCAGCCAACCACTTACACAAAGTTCATAATCGGATATTGCTGTAATTAAATGACAAATATGCATATGTGCATTAGCTGCAAGTAACGTTTGAAGTAATTCTAACTTCCTGGAAGCAGCTGAAAAATAGGAAGTGAAAGGGGGGAAAGTAGAATCTTGTCTCCAGAGGAAAACACTCTGTACTTATTGTATTGGCCGGCAATGCTAGATACCAATTTTTCTACTTGTTATACGTTTCTTTAAATTTTCCCTTCAATTCTGGATAAAACTAAATAAATTTTTCCTTGATTTCTGTGACCTACATTGTACCCCTTGTGAATACAAGCATCAGTCTTTACTCCATAATCTAAACTGTGCTTTAAAACAATTATTTTGGAAATATTAGTATTAAACAGATGTAGCATAATTGCATTTATTTATAGTTGTTCATTTGTTTCAAACATTTCTGATTACTAGGATCAAGTTTTCCTGAGTCAAACAGTTTATTATCGTAATATTTTTTACCAGTAACATACATCAGCCTTTCCCAAACTGGATGCTTTTCAGAAATGTTGAACAATAGCTATGAATTTCCAGCACATTTGGAGGATCTCTGAAAACCAAATTAAGAATGGGATGGAACTGAGGTCCCAGTTGAAATCTGATCATGGGCACATTGAATAAATGTTGCCTTACTGGCAGAATTACTGAATTCCATTCTGCAAGTCATCTTTCTAAGAATGAAAGAACAAGAACTCTTATACAATTAGCAGTAAAAAATATCAGACCAAGATAGGTAGCCACCATAGTTAGAATGGAATATTATGTTATTTAACTTCATTAATCATTTTGATTAAAGAATATTTGCTATTTCATATGATTCTAAAGTAGATGGGATTTGTTTAAGATTGCATTGTGAAGAGAATGGGCTTTTCCCCTCCTGCCATAAATGACTTAAATCCAAATTTAAGAACAGCCCTGCAGGATCAGGCCAAGGGACATCTTTGTCCAGCATTTTGTTTCTTATGGTAGCCAATCCTATAATAACTTATCCTTTGCATGCCTTGTATTTTGATCAGGTGGGCAATAATATATTGATAGATCTTATTTACAGTTGTGGCTAGATATTGGCATCTGCAGGTAGTCCTCATTTAACAACTGCCTCATGTAGCAGTTACGACAATGATGAAAAAGTAACTTTATGGCCAGTCCTCATATTTACGACCTTCACAGGTCTGTAAAGCAAAGGAAAGCTAAAGTAAGATCATAGGCACAGTTGCGGTTTCACTTAGTGACCGGTTTGCTTAATGACCAAGTTGCCAGTCCCAATTGTGGTGGCTACATGAGGACTACCTGTATTGTGATTCTGTAGAGGGACTTGAACTTATTATTTTCAACTACATTAGATTTTACACCCTTCTTGATAAAAAGAGCAACACTTTTCCCTGTCCTCCAGGTTTGTATTCAGGAAAATAGATCACTGATTCTCTTTGTTTCACCAGGTTTTTGTTATATCTACTATACCTGTGTTCTCTTCCCAACCAAACACTCTATTTCTGCAATTTTGGTTGGAGATTTCTAACATTAGCATAGATACATGTGTGCCATGTCCTTTTTTAAATGTTGGCATGAACCTTTCCTAACACGACTATCCATTACCCCTCTTCCTGTATTGGTCCTTTAGTATTTCCTAAAATATCTACACTTTTTTGGATTGGATGCTACACAACATTTGTTAGCTCTCCCCCAGGAATCAATGTAAAATTTGATTTGCCAGCTTTTTGGTGTTATGCCATAGCAGCTGGGTTCCAAGTAGAACCTGTTTCTCTTGTACAGGCTTGGCTTACCCCAAACACTCCTAGCACCTAACAATTCTAAACTGCTTTGCCTGACACCACGGTCTAGCAGCTGATCTATATGGCTCATGATGTCTACAACCTTTGGACCAGGCAGGCAAGTCACCATGTGATCCACAAACCTGTCTGTCTGTGCTTCTAATGATCAAACTACAATAAAAAGCCCCCCAGTCCTCTGGAGGAATATCCTCAATATGAGAAGACTTTATCAACAAAGACTGGATCCCTCCTATAGGAACATATACCTTGTCCTTGATGTTCTTCTTCCCCAAGATCCCCATTCTCCTTGACAATAAGAAATTTGTCACCTTGGAAGTAGGAAAAAGCTGTCATATCTTGGAAGATCTCATCCAGATATCTCTCTGTTTGCCTAAGTATCTCCAGTTCAGCCACTTTGATTTCAAGGGAATGTATCTGCTACCCAGGAAGTACTGCCAATCGGCAAATAGTCATACATGTAATACTATGTAATAAACCAGAAAACAATCCCTGTTGGCTTTCTGTCTACATGCTACTTATTCTTGGTAACTGCCTATTCTTTTTAAAGAAATGCTTGAACTGGAAGGTAGCTATTACATTTTGAGAACCTTGAACTCTGGTTTCTTCATCCAGTTTCTGATCTTGATATTTTATCTCTGATGGTGAGAGATCAGTGTATTCCTTCCTCTATTCTAACTCCCTCTTCCTGTTTGCCCTCCTGTTCACTCACTGATTGCAAGCTCCCAAATGCTTTTTTTCATACTGCTAGCTAGGACTGAGCTGTTGTCTTGATCAGTGAATTACCTGCAGCTTAAGTCCCTGCTCCAGACCTTGTATTCTTCAAATAAGCATATAGTTTCTTAGCCAGAAGGGAGAAAAAATCATCCAATTACCCAAACAACCCTTACTGTCTTGTTTGCTTGTTCTGCTCATGAACTCCCAGCTGCTTCTCTTAGTGCTGGCCAAAAATATGAGTGCTATTAAACAGTCTGAACTTTTGAATGGCTGGGATTAATCTCAAGGAAGAGGATTTTTGTTAAATGTAAAAAATATCCTTGAAAGGAAGGGAGTTCTCAAGGGATGTTATAGAATTGTTTTTCTTGGAGCTTCCTTCTCTGAAAAGAATTAGTAGACAGCTGTTTGGAACCCCTAGACAGAAAAAACGAATTCTAGACAGTCGATAAATATTCCTCTCAAATTTGGTGGTATATAACAGTGATTGTATTTGTAGACTTTTTTCTGTCTGGGAAACATTAAACAGTCTCCAGTTCTCTTTCAGGAATGCTGAACTATTGTGATAGATACCGTGAAGGTATTATCCATGTCTTGAAAACCTTTGGACCAATACCAGATTTTGCTGGGGAAACAGAACAGAAAATCAATGAGGTATGTGTACAAACTGAGTATCAGGTTGAGTTGGCAAAACATATTGGCTGCATTATCATCTTAGGTGATCTAGGAATTTATCCATTTTGGGCTACCTTATTTGAGTTGGTTGGTTGGTTGGTTGGTTTTTTGGTTTGGTTTTGTTGTTATTTTTTGAGGTTTTAATGAACTTTGAATTCTGATAAACGAAGTGGATGTTAAAATCAACAGTGTGTTGTAACTTGCTGCCTGTTGGCATACACTTTAGCATATAGAATGCATCATAGCTGAATGTGTTTATGTGCCACATGCATTACATCATTCCTATTGTCAGATGCACATTAAGAGCAAAATGGAAGTATGACAGTGTGATTTTAAGAAGCAAAACCAAACTCTACTCTGCATGTCCCCAAAGTACGATACTTTTAGAGATTACATATATATGATCAGAAGTGGGATGAAATGCTCAGGTTTTGTATATTTGATTACATCATTCATGCAACAGACATTGGGTTGTCATTAAGTGGAATGAATTACCTTCTGTATTTAGCAAAATTGCTTAAGTGTTATGAATATGAATTCATTACTGTTCCTCTTTTTAAGCCACTTCATTCTTTCCACTGCAAGACAATTCACGGTTCAGATTCACATTCTTTAACGTATAATCCCTGCCCAATCATTTTTATTTTGTGGGCACCAGTATTTGTTAACCTTTAAGGACTGGTTTTTAAGGACTTATTTTTAAAGCCATGTTAAAAAATAGAGGCTTAATTATTTAGCTGCATGTCATTCTGTAATTTGCTTCCTAAAGATACACTTATAAAACCATTTCTAATCTAACAGTGTGCTTTATAATATATGTGAGGAGAAAAAAGGAGTCAGATGATTAAAATATTATCTGAAAATCAGTATTAAGGCCTCATTTTGTAGCTTCAGAAGGCAGTGGAATCAGAGCCAAGTTAGGAGTGGGGCAAGGTAACCCACTGTGGCATCTTCTTTTATAGTTCAGAGGTTACTAAAGGGAAAAAAAGTAAGTTCTCTTTGCTCTGCTTGAGATTTTTATTAAATAGGCATTTTTTCCCCAAATATACTTATTTCTCTAGCATTTCATTGTCAGAGAAGACGACAAAATCCTAAACCATTCATTCTGTATAGTTTCTCAAGCCTTCATCTAGTGCCAATATTCAAGTATCTAGTTCCCATGTAATAGAGATGAAGTCGCTGTGCTGGAAAGGGACAGTCATGCTATTGTTAACAACCTCACAATGTCAAGCATAGTTTGATGAAATGGTAAGCAAGAAACTTTTTAAAAATCAGGTGAATGAGAAGATCTTTTAAAAAGCAGTAGTGCATTCATCCTAGCCTGATGGTCTCCTGATGTGTCAGACTACAGTTCCCAGAATTGTCCGTCATTATAACCCGTGGGTACAGACTGGAAAAGAAAGGCATTTTTCTAGCAATAAAGCATTGCTGTTCCAGCATGAGGGAGAAGTGATGTCTCTTCGTAAATGAAACTAACTGGAGGGGAGACGTTAGCATTTCACCTAGGTGAGGAAATCAGTTGTGAACACCTCTGATAGTAGCCAAGTTGAAGCCACTGTGCAACAAGAAAGAAGCATCAGCAAGTTGCCCCCCCGTTGTGGGGAGATGGGCAGGGACAAGTTAAATAAATAAATAAATAAAATAAGTTACTCCATGGTATCAAGAAGAACAAAACTACCATCATCTTAAAAACCTAAAAGACAAAATAATCCCTCTTAAAAAGAACTAAGTGTGCTCAGTAGCCCTAGAATGGAAAGGAAAGACTGGGATGGGTACTCCAGAGTAGGGTTCCTCAACCTTGGCAACTTGAAGACGGGTGGACTTCAACTTCCAGAATTCCCCAGCCAGCAAGGCTGGCTGGGGAATTCTGGGAGTTGTAGTCCACCCGTCTTCAAGTTGCCAAGGTTGAGGAACCCTGCTCTAGAGGGAGTTGGTGGGTTCACCAATTGGTTTCCTACTTATAGCAGTCCTAGCTAGATGGCTGCACCTAGCTGACCTTGGCTGATCCCAAAAGCTAAACAGGCAAGGACTGTTGAACAGTCCTTGCACAGGAAACCATCCCAAAGCCCGGCCAAACTGGGAAGTCAAAAAACATGAAAAAAGAAGATGATGGCAAATCATGTCCATACTGTTGCCAGGAAAACAGCATGAACATGATCATAGGTCATGACAAGCCAGACTCACCTAAAGTGAACCTTTATCTTAATTTATAGCTACAGTTTTTGTCTTTGTTTCAGGCAATGATTAAAAAAACTCCAAGTAACCCAGAGCACCTAAATGCCAGGAGACAATGGAGAGATGAATGCCTCGTGCGCCTGGCCAAACTGAAAAAGGATATTAAATCGGAGGACATGAACCATCTTTAAAGCACGGCGTCAGGCATCATCAAGTTGGCATTCGAAAGGACACTCCCTTCCCGGGCCAAACATTAAATCATGAAAGTCATGATTACAAACACAAAAGCCAGTTGAGCCACTTAGTCAATTTAAGGCTGGAACATTTTTTATCTGAAACTAGTTCTAAATGACATTTTAAAGCCATAGTTTTAAATACCTTGGTAGAGATGCTTGCTTTTTAAGGGAGTGCTGCATAGAAATGTATTTGAGAGTAGTTTGCGATTCTCATCTTTGGAACAATTGGGATGCAAAGCAAAATTTATTTTAAGCAAGATTCTGAATACAGTAACTTCACAAACTGCATTGCTCCTGGGCCTTCCTAATTAAAAATATTTTTAATATATCAGTCCTTGGTTCATATCACTCTTAAGCAACGGTGTAACGGAGAACAGCACTAATATTTATTTAAAACTAACCTTTTAAAGCCTTGCTTGTGATTAATTTAGCCCAAGCATCAGTTGCTTTCTGCATGGATATAACTATGTTGACAAGGAAAGAAAATGCTTGTTCTTCTGGGCTACATTCTCTTCTGTTCATCTTCTAAGGGCAGGATAAGCCGTGACATTCAAGTGTGTACTTATTCTCATTGTAACCAAACAGGCTTCCAATATAGTTTTATATGAATAGGTCTTACATTCAGATCATTGTGGTTCACATTATAGGCTTTGTGCTATATTGACTGATTTTTATCCAGACTGGCAATAATATCGACATGAGAACAAAGGATAGCGACTGGAAGATAATGTAGCCCTTAATCTGATCCTGTTGGCAGTTCTTCCAGCTGCAAGGGGACATCTGCTGCTCAGAAAAATTGGAGTGATGTCCTTAGTAGTTCCTTCTTTTTAGGCCATGGATGCTCTGGGACTCTTTATCAAGCAGCAGATGGATTAGATTAGAGCACAGTTTTAAAGATGCGGAAGATTCTTGGTGTTATACTGCCCATTACCAGTTGGCTGCAAAATAAAACACAGTGATTCCAAAGCAAGATTTCCTTGCAATATTCCTTCTACCACAGAAAGAATTTTCATTGCCAAGATGTCTGATTAAAACAATTTCCAAAGAAACAGATGACTTGGGTTTTAGCGTTGCTGACTAACAACTGCCTTTTGTAAGATCAGTATGCCTGTCAGTGGGAGCGTCTTTAAAGATTGTACCCAGAAGAATAAATCCATAAACCCTGAACTAAGGGCAGAAGTTGCTGTCCTATGGGCTACAAACTAGAGAATGCAACTGAAATCCCTGGAGACCTCTTGCTTTATTACATTTATACAATATGGAGAATTCTTTTGAATTTTTCTGTATGTCTTAACTTGCACTGGAGATCATTCAACTGAGGAAGTACCTCCCTGTCTTCTTTGTAAAGTATGGGTGACAACTACAATACCAAGGCTTTCTTGAGTAGGTTGCTCAGACTTTGGAACTCCCTGCTTTGGGAGACCAACCTAGCCTCTTGTGACATTTTATAGCTTGTCCTGACAAGATAGACTTTCAATGAATTAATTATCATAACCCTGTAGGATTTCATATTTGGCTGATAAGGCTTTCTTTTTGTACTGACCAAGATTGTGTTTTGAATTTTTATTAATAATAATATTGTCACTGGGGACTTTTGGTCCAAAATCAGTAACTTGGGCATAATGTTATATTACACATAATTTGTTGCCAAGCACTTGTTTTATTAACTGCTAGATTCCATTAGTACAAAGCTTAAGAAAGTTAATTAGAAAAAAATATTTAAATGCCATCATGGTAGACTCTACAATACTTTTAGATTAACTATCATTACATTAATTAATTTGTGTTAAATTGCAACATTTAATAACTCTAAATTTTATGCTTATTTTTGTTCTGAATTCATTATATTACAAGCTATCTACACATCTATGCTTTGCTTGCCAATAAATATCTGTATCACCCTTGTATATTTGTATGCAACTATTATATAATTATTGCATTTTAGCTTTTTATAATCAAGGATCAATTGGTGGGGATTCATTACACAAGTAACATGAATTGCTGTGAATGTCATAAAATTAATGTATATTAAACTGCCTCATCTGGATTTCTTTGGATACAGCAGACTTGTCCATTGTTTGGGTGGAGGGGGGAATATCCAAATCAAAATTAGGTTGAGTCTGAAGTAGAGGGCCATTAAATGGATGTTTCCACTTGTATTGCTAAACTGTCCTTTGTATGCAATACAAATTACCATAAGTACATTAAAAGGAAATGAAGTTGAACAGGACAGGCTGTATCAACATAAATTCCCTACGTCAAGGACATTTTGACTTGGTGTCAAAATGATTGCAAGATCAAGTTTGGGAACACTTCTGTAGAGACTATTAAGACTCTCCTAAATTGTCACATAGGAAGTAGAACGTCATTTGGAGAAGGGTGTCCCCTCCAGGTTGACACCATAAAGAAAAGCATTTCTTTAGATATTTGGGTCTTTAGACATATAGAGCTTTAAAATCAAGCATCAGCGACTTGAATTTTTGTTTAGAAACAAATAAGGTAATATGGCAGGTTTCTTGGAATTACCATAGCATGATCCCATTTGGCCTCACATCCTTAACACTCTAGCCATATTCCTCAGAAACAACCTTGAGAGTTTTCTTCAAGGGCAGTCCCACATTGCCATAGGTAGTTCAGCCAGGAGGTTGGCACAGCATGGAGCACTGACAAAATTATTCCTATACTGGATTTATGGCAATTGACTGAGCAATCAAAGCAACCTGGGTTTCTATATCAAAACATATTATATTTGCAAATAGACACAATATTTGTCTAAAGGTTTGGTGCAATATATATAACACCAACAGTCCTCAAACCACTTGCAGTGGAGAATAAAGTGAACATTTCCTGTTACATTATGATTTTTTTTTTTTACAGGATTGCCTATTTGTTTGTTTAGTGGTACATCCATAATCTCAGTGGTACAGCATATTGAGTTATTTACAAAACAAAAGTAGGAATGCAATTTATTAAAAGACTTTCCTGGCTAGGATTTTGAACAACATTAATTTAATTTTGCTATAGAATCATATTAACAAAAAGAATTATTTCCAGAAGTGAATATGTATCTATTCAGTTTATCATGAATGCTGTTCTGTTTTAAGCTCATGTGAGACATTTGTATAAACAGATACTGTATAGCTCTTTATATCAAATCATTTCACTAATTATCATGTGGAACTAAAATAGGTAAGGAAGAAAGTAGCTGAAGATCAATCTGTTCATTATTGGGACATTAAGTCCTCCCTTCAAGCAGTCTACAAGTGAGTTAGCAGTAAAGGCCCTGTCGGAGGTCTCTTAATCAACTTGAAACCTGTTAAAATGGTATTCCGTTCTTCCAGTAGACCAAGGCAGTTTCTGATGGATTTTCACATAATCCCTTGTGGGTGCAGCAACAGATAGTGGTTCAGTGCTGCATTCCTAGGAGATTATTATGCCTGCATCCCCCACTCTCATGAGACAGTGTCTTAGGAGACACATGAATACCACCACACCATTCTTTTGAGAAGACAGAGTTGTATCCTCTGAAATCCTATCCTTGAGGCTGGAAGACCTGAAAGAAGACCATCTATGAGGTAGGAGGATTTCATTGAATATGTCTCTACAGCTTTTCTTCAGGAGGTTATAAACCAAGCTACGAATGCAGTGGGATAGAATTGTGATGATGTGGTTCAAGTTTTAATAGTCCAGATTCAAAATCTATTGGTCTGTCTTGCTTTAAGCATGGGCACGCAGCAGGTTTATCAACATTTGTGTAAATATGGATATAATAAGTCAAACATTTCACGAATGAAGCTGAATCAATGAGTGGTATGATTTCTGCTTCATGTTTGCCTCCCAGTATCTAGATGCTTGTTGTACATGGAATATACTATTTTAATGCTTGTAAGCTGAATATTTTAATCATATTTATTAATAACAGGTTTCCTGCACCAAGTATTACAAGTATTAGTATAAATCTTTCACTGGGGTTTCTGGTGGATAGCAAAAAATTAGATTTTTAATTGTTCAAATTAAAATCCCTCTACTCTTTAATTATAGTTGTTCTATCACCACAAAAGTGATAGAAGCAGGAAATGCAATATTGGGCGTATATACACAACATGTAGTTGTGTATGATGTGGTGCTAAGCCTGGTTAGTGTTAATTTTGTTTTGTTCTTTTGTTTCCTGACTGAATAACATTGCACTGTCTCTGTTAAATTTCATTCTGCTATTTCCATCCTAGCTCACTCAAAATAAATAAATATTCACAGTTTCTATCAATACTCAAACCAGCTAGTGGGATATAGTAACTTTAATCTGACCCACAGACCAATTTTCTTGAACCTACTATCATTTACAAAGCAAATGATGCTCCTCTCAGAAGCTTGGATAAACAATCTAAAACTATGACACTATAGACTTAGACAAAGCCATTGTCTAAGCCATTATCACTGTTTTGAATTGAAAGATGTCTCCTTTGATAATTAAGAATCTTTACAATAATTATTTGAAAATTTTTCCTGAGAGGTTTTAGTGATATAATTTTAAATTTTGGAATATTCTATGAACAATTCTTAAAACTTGCCTTGATATAATAACATTAATGAATGAATTCCTTTATGTATTATTTTATCTGTTATGCTGAATTGATTTCTTTCATGTTTTTAATAACATTTCTAGATTCATTTCATTCAATGATTTCAAACCTGTATAGAACAGAATAGATAAAATGGAGCAATAATAAATTAAAACATTTAGATAATATTGTTTTAATAATGATAATGAATGACAACCCAGGGCCAATGGGAGTTTTCTCTTTGAGAGAGACATTAAAATTATCTAAGATTGGCTCTTTCCAATGTTGTGAGGCTTCTTGACTTTGGAAAACCTGAAAAGAGGCTTAGAAAAATTGGGCAAAATATGTTGGGTATGAGATAGAGGAGCACGACAACACGAAGCATATTGAATAGAGGATATGATTTTATTTACCAAATAACTCAATATCAAAATCAGTACCCAAACAAGCAGCAAGCTATCGGACATGACAAAATTCATAAGAAAAACACCTTTTGCAGCAAGTACATCGTTGACTGAAGATTGTTCTAATGTGAAAAACAAGATAGCATATTCTTCCTATTGCCCGTATAAAGGATGATCATATTGACAAACTCTTTTTGTTCAACCCTGGCAAAAAAATAGCATTGTTTGTTTAAGAACACAACACAGATTTATAACGGAAAAGCAACTCACCACCCCAGGGTGTCTGCAGTGGGCTCAAAAAACTCAAGGTGGTAAGTAGCTATAACCATTCAATCAAAGCCCTGCTTCTTTCTGACATGTGTTGTACATGCCATAGATGGTTCAGGTTCAGATGAAACAACACATTGCTGTTAGTCAAAACAGAAGAAAAATGTCCAATATTCTTCAAGGTGAAGGCACGCAAGGTATAAGCCTGAAATTCACATTGACTGGTGTAACAAGCCCAGTTCAACCAGTCACAAACACAAAGTCAGAATCTCCAGATCACATGGAAGCCAACCATGGTACAGTTATTGCCAGGAAAGATTCTCTTTTGCAGACATCTGCCCAAAATGTTATGGAGTACCACCTGAAAGATACAGATGCAGAGATTTATCATTCATTCCAAACGCAATTATTATTTCTCTATTAGCAAAATTAGTAAAAAGCTTGCAAAAAGGACTTCTACCATCCTTTTAAGTTTATTATTATTATATCTTTTATATGGCTCCTAAAGCATCAAGGGTGGTGCGTTAAAAATGTTGCTTTGTTGCCTTTTCAGAAACCCCCCTCCCAGATGAACAGGCATTTGTTTGCCTTCATAAATTATGACTTGCAGGACATGGTATGAAGATGTCATCCATATACTTTTGACACATTATCATTCCCTTCTTGTTTGTTTTATATTCTCAGCACTCAGTAGCTTGTCATGATGTGAGCCAGCAGAAATATAATCCTTACAAAGCTGAAATATTGCCAGCTACAATATCTACAAAAGATGCTTTGCAGACATTATTTGGTCTCAGAGTATCCCTGAATTAATTTCCGCAACTCAAATCTTAGGCTAGAGGACCTAGAAGATGGCTGTCTACCAATGAGGCAGTGATAAACAAGATTTTCTTTCCAGTTCTATTTTTAACTTCTATCATAGTAATGGTTTTCCTACTACTATGATTCCAGTGCAACCTTGCTGACTTGAAGATGTGTGGACTTGAACACCCAGAATTACCCAGCCAGCCATGCTGGCTGGGGAATTCTGGGAGTTGAAGTCCACACATCTTCAAGTCAGCAAGTTTGAGAAACACTATTCCAATGAGTGATTCCAGTGGGTGCATACCCAAGTAGCAAACAGTAACTGTATAAAGAATATTCTACTTAAGACTCTGATGAAGCTAAATGGTAAAAACCCTTCTGTTTTTATTTTATAGTCTTGACTCAGCTCAGTTTATCTGCTCTTCCATGCCACTGACTATTGGCAGGGACATGGAAGGAGTCAAACAAGTCAAGATGGTGGCCGTTACCATGCAATTGAAACCCTACTTTTTTTTTCATGTGTCACATGCACAACACACACAAAAACAGGCAGGGCTTTGTGTGGTTGCAGCTGCCATTTTGACTTTTTTTATTCCCCTTCCCCATGGACGGGTGTTGGGGTTGGCTATATAAGAAAACTTAAATAAAATCATCACATCTACTTAGTCTGACAGAGTGCAGCAGTGAATACAATTCTTTTGACTACTTAGGTTAATTTTGCCATTAACTCCTATTTTACTTTGAATAAAAGTTGGATTTCACTTTTCTGTAATGGATTTAATGGGCCTGCTAATGAGTTAGTTATTTCTCCTTAGCTTACATTGCTGTTGAAATTCCTGTTTGATCATGCCCCACCCATAGAAAGACTTTGGTTTTATGATTCATGCTCCATTTAAGAAACCTTACTATTCAGAGAACTTTTCATAAACAAGTTATAAAGATAAGTTATATCTTTTTTATTATAGTTCTTTGCGTGTGAAAAACTGAGAATGGAATTATTTGTTTTCCAGTGCATGTGTTGAAACAGTTGTTTTAAATCAGCCTTTCTTTGTCTCAACTTGGTGTCCTCTCTACCCAATGTTTCTCAGCTGGCATGGTCAAAAATACTGTTGGATGGGAATTTGGGAACTGTACTATAGTCCTAACTTATATGGAGAATATTATCTAAATCTTCCCCTTACCCATTATGCTCCTAAAGATACTAAAAAGTTCAGTTTTTGTTGGGCATAATTTGTAGCAACGCTATTCTGCTGAAAGATATAACAGATGAGTGAACTCATAGATCCATTATTAATGGCAATGGCGTTATTTTACATTCCTGTGGTTAGCTTGAGAAACATTAAAAAAAAAATCTTAAATGGGGATTAAGTTATAATTGTAAGTCATTCATAATGGAGGAGTCACTAAAGTGGAATGTAAGCAAACAGAAATGTAGTCTTGTTTATTTGTTTAAAACAATGATAATGCAACCTGCATGTTAACTATGCCATGAGAAATTAGTCCCACTTCACAGATAAAGAGAAATCTGCCAGTGTGAAGTGTAGAAGCATATGAGAGGTGAGAATCCTTTCGTTGCTGAACCTGATTTATATCCTTTTCTTAGTGGTTCAAATTTATTTTGATGAACCAAGTCACAAATGGTTCTAAATCTGAGAAAACAGAGTGCACATGAAACCTTAAGAAAATGCTGGTGAGTTGAAAGGAATACCCATATTATGCATATACAAGCTGACTGCTTGCACTCTGGGTAAAATGGAAAATGCAGGTATTGTTTCCTGAAATCCCTGGGCTATGTCTTTGTGGGAATCTGTCTAATGAGTACTGTATAGAGAAATGTGACAAATCAGCTCATAGTTGTATTCAAGATTTTGTTGGAATCTCTTGGTTAACAATGATCTACTCACCTTCGAATTTTGGTCATTTGTTCTGTGAGTTGTTTCATAATGTTTTTTTAAAAATCTTGTAGTTAAGTTGCACAACCTTTGGTCACCAAATATTTGCAGTTTCCCCAAGGATGCACCCAGTTTGTTTAGCCCACATACAATTTATTGTTTTCTGAATCCATTTCTCTCCTTCTTACTAGCTGATGAACATAAAGATGGGAGAGTTTTCCAGCTATTAAGAAAGATTATGCTCTTTTGTCTCCCATCATGTGTCAAGTTATCAAGAGTGTAATTATTTTCCCTATCCTTAATCATCAAAACATGTAATATATATATAAGAGAGCTGGAGGATTGGGAAGGAATATTAGTGCGTATTACTTTTTCTAGAAAATAGTCTTTTGAAATGTAAAAAATAATTTCTCAATCTATTTGGTTCTACCCTGGTGAAAGTGCACCAAAATATAAATGCACAACCTTCAGTATTCCTTCCTTTACATCTTTTTATACCCACATTCATTTTATGAAGCTTAATATTTAAATATTGGAATCTTTTTTTAAAAAAGAAAGGATTGTGATTATTACTGAAGAGTAATTTATTTCAATGTTCTATGGGTAGTGAAGAGCACTCAGATGTATGGTGTAGTATCACAAAAAAAGGTGTTAGGTAGCATATTGTAAATACCATTTGTTAAGGAAGAGTGAAAGGTAATTATTATTGTGTCCTTCTTGTGATTTTCCTCAATGTATCTGTCCAGCTATTGTGAGACACAGAACACAGAATTAGATAGAACTTAATTCTAGCAAGGCTCCTTTTACTTTATGTATCTTTTTTTTTTTTTACTCTGTAGTTAGATTTATTGTGTAGATGGATCCAGAACAATAATGTGGTTTCTTTAGTTTTGGCTTAGAATGTTGTGTTCAGCATGTTGTGTTCAGATTATAAACTATGATTGATAGTTTACTATGATGTAATATGAACCCAGCCCATTGTGACTGACTCAAACCATAGTTTAAACTAAACCATAGTTTAGTGCAATGTATGGACCAAGACAATAAAATGATGAAGATTGATTTCTCTGGGTTCTGTTGGTGTGGTTGAAATGGAGACAGTGGTTCTACCTTGACATTTCATTGCCAGTTCATGACTTCTGTCTCTAAAGATTATTGTTACAGGATTTGTAAGTAAATAAGACCATTTATATTAATTTTAGTATAGATCCCAATAAAGATGTCTCCCCACCTTCAAAAGCTTGGAACAGTGGAAAAGTACCATTATGTGATGAAATAATCTGATGGGAAAAATTCACATGCAACCCTTGGAGTGCATTTCAATGGCTTATGTATATTGCTAGAGCCAGCTTTATCTCTAGTCTTTTTCCTTTGAATTCTTTCTGCTTTTAAAATGCTACCAAATGGAAAAATTGAATACCTTAATCCCTTCTAATACAGCACTCTAACTGATGTACCCATGGAAGAAATTCTGAAATATTCAGCAATCTAAGTCAATCAGGTTTTTAAAAGACACAAGTAGAACACTATTACAAATTCAGCATAACATTAGCAATCATTTTGTAACTTGATACATCATCATCATCATCATCATCAATTATTCCACATGACGCCCTGCATAGTGGCTAAGGCATAAACGCTGTTGTATGCCAAGCCAAATCATTGGCCTTTCTAATAGTGTTGAATGTTTGAACTAATTTCAGTGCCCCTCAGGAATCTCAAAAGAGAAACCTTTTCAATCCTTTTAAAAGATACCAACAGCTAGAACATAAAATCTTTGTATTTATAGCACTAGTGTTGCCACTGGTGATGATTGGCAACAGCAAAAAAATAAGTTTTAGCCTCAGACTGACTTCAGAAAGACATATACCTAATGTACTGTACTTGTGGATAAGCCCATCCGCAGCTAAGCCGACCGTCAAATTTTTTGTATGTTTTAATCTTCACAATTGACTTATCCACAGGTGGCACATTTTTCATGGTATTTTGGTTAAAAATGCAAGGGTCTGCTTATCTGTGGATAGGCTTATATGTGATGATATAGGGGTACCTTAAAAATGCTGAGGGAAAAACCTATCGTATATACTCACGGATAAGCCCATACGCGGATAACCCAAACCCAATTTTGGGGTGTATTTTGGCATCTAAAATTCTCAGCTTATCCGCAAGTATATATGCTAATTCTATCTAAAAATGCCATCATTTCACCACATAACTAATTAGCTTCTAAAAATAGAACGTTGTCTTTTTTATTTTCTGATATGTCAATTAAATTAATGCTATAAGCAAACATGATCTGGGGTGCTTATGTTCTGAAGAAAAACACAAACACTGGGATCTCAAGGTTTGGAAAACAGTCCAAATGATGCATCCCCACCTTTTTTTCTTCATTAAAAAAAAAAAATCCAAGCTTTACTAGCAAAAGAAAATTATGACAAATGAAATGCCAATGAAATGACCTTATTCACTCAGAATTCAAAATCTGAGCAATAAATCTTTCTTCACAGTGAGGCAGCTCACTTGATGAATGATGGGGACAACCTTGTCTACAGTATTATTTTTAATTTATATTGGGTTGATCATTTGCATATAAAAAACAAGAGTAAAATTGTGTATAGGAAATTTTGTGAAAATGTTCTTACTGATATTAATATGCTCTCTGCTTTTGTATCATACTTTATAAATTTGTACTCAGGAATGCAATTTATATTTGAAAATATGTCTATATTATAAACTTTCAAATGACTTGATGCAAGATTATTTTTTTTATTATTTAAAAGATCAGAGTCATGAAACAGCTAGAATTCTAGTGATTCAGAACTTGAGAATTGCACTACCATGCACTTAAAATGACAGATCTATCTCCTCCCCTATGAACCAAGGGAACTTAATTATCAGGGAATATTTAATTTAGCCATAATATTAGTCAGGCTTTAGTATATCTTTGCAAATTGTTGGGCCTTGATTTCACTCATATCGGGAACTAGCATTTTAAAGTTTGCAGCTTGTTCCCAAACCTCCCATACCTATAAATTATTTTACCTAATCATCCTGTGTTTCTTTTGTTTAAAACTCTTGAACTGTCCATCTCCAGATCCTGCTTCAGATGAATTTGTAAAAAAAAAAAAAAAAAGTTACTGTCCCATTGTTGTAAAAAATATTTAAAAAACAGCTTTTCACCATTCCACCAATGAACTTGTTTAAAAAAATGCCCGTAGAGGGCAGCAACTATTAATTGGAACGGAAGGTATGTTCCTACAACAATATGCAGTACCCAACTGGAATAGTGGTGTTTGCCTAAAATGAAATGAAGTGGAGTCAGCAGCACAAATCAGAAAGCACTGCTGGGTACAGGTCGAAAATGATGTCATGCTTCCCTGCCCTTGAGAAATGGTCAATGGCTTCCAATAGAAGAGAATATGTATAGCTCAGGGTTGAACTGTGGAGTCCTTGGGGTTCTCTGAGCTTGGTTGTTTTTTTGCAAACATTTCGAAACAAGCTCAGAGAACCCCAAGGACTCCATAGTTCAACCCTGAGCTATACATATTCTCTTCTATTGGCACCACATACGGGCGTCAGATGCTTCAGTTGAAGATGTTACCTAGCTGGGTAATGAAACATTTGCAAGAAAACAACCAAGCTCAGAGAACCCCAAGGACTCAGTGGCTTGACTGTTGGGGCAAACTGGATATGAGCATCAGCCCTTAGAAAACAAAGAGTCACATTGTCCCTTAAAATTTAACAATTATATTCTGGCATAAACTATTGTGGGATACGATGCAGTAAATGGAGGACTATGCTAGAATAACTGCATTAAGAATAAACATGTTAAGTTTCACACAATTCTGATTTTTTAATTTTTTAATTTTTTTGCTACCATAGATTATTAATCTACCTATCTAGAAATGGTCTCTGTCAATTCAGGTCCTCTTGAAACAAGAATTCCCAAGACACTCAAGAGAGAAAAGAAAAGAAAAGGAAGATACTTTTAAAAGAGATAATAATGAACAAAGAATGTTGGCTTGTTTCCTATTCTGCTGAATATGTGCTCCTTGCAAAGACTAACTACATAATTAGCTTTAAGGACAATCAAAGAACTGTTTAGTGGTACATTTAGATGTTACAGTACCCGCTTTAGGAAATGCTAGCAGATATTATTATCTTTAGTATCTTCCAATGACTATTAACCAGTATCCTGAGCCAGGATAAAGTAGTTACAAATAGGCAGTGATTCAGTGTTATACTCGTTCTTTGTGTTTTGCTCTCCTAAAAATTGCAAAGTCCCCATACTGAGCTGTTAATCCATAAACTCCAATGACCTTTATGCTAAACATTGGTACTTTTTGTTTGGAAAACTTTCCAACAAGAACTAAGGTGTTGCTTCTGTGTCACATGTTTGGCAGATGAATAAGCATTATGAAAATAGGACTGAAGATGGGTGTCTTGCATCATCAGTTGTGGTTCTAGAAGCTGGCAGTGAAATGATATGTTGATTATAATCTAAGCAAAAACTATATCCCATGAGTAAGCCCTTTTAATAATTTAGAAACTTGAGACATTTTAAAGACAAACATATTTATACTGTAATGCCCTAAGACCTGTCTTCAACATGATGCCTTGGCCGAAAATATCTTTGTGGACACCTCCTTTGGCTTCCATCAGTATTTCTGCCCCACGAGATTTTATTTTGTTTTACATTCATTTGAAGAGGGAGGAGTTGGCTTCAATTTGCATATTTATGGAGAGAAGGAAAGAGGGGCATATTAACATGTCAGGTAAGGAGAAGAGACGCCATATGTCAACTTTATGAGGTAGAGTATATCAAGAAACTGAAGACAGGAAGACTGTAACTATAACTTATTGAGATAAACTATAGTAACAAATCTTTTTGTGTCTTATCTTACACAAGTAAGTAAGTAGCAAGTCTATTTGTGTTTTATCTTTCCTCCCTCTTATACCTTATTGAGTCAGGGAGGAGCCAGTCTGAGCCTCTATGTAATAGTATCTCCTTTCCCAGGGTTTAAGACATCCTCTGCCATTGCTGTTTCTGCGGCAGCTTCTGAATATTCCTTTCAAGACCAGCTCCATGGCTTTATACACATAGGTGTTAATAAGACGTCTCTCATCCCCGATTCATAGATGCATAGAATGTAAGGGTTGGAAGGAATCTTGGAGATGATCTAGCCTGAGCTCCTGCATGAATCCACCACTATAGCATCCCTAAATAGATGGCCATCCAGCCTTTCTTTAAATATCTCCTGAAAAGGAGAGCCCACCATCTCCCAAGATTATGGATGAAAAAAATCTTGGAAAGCTGGAAGGTCTTGGGTCTCTCAACTGGGCATTCCCTCCCACCCCTAAATTATAGTATCAGGGTTTAAGGAATGCCTGGGGAACAGGAGCTGCTGAAATCTATAGGAATTCTCTTTTCTCTCCAGGCCCCTGTCCATTCAGATGCCTATCTGGAGTGGTTTTCTCTTGTACTAGAAAGTTACTGGAGAATCTGGCTGGTATACCACCCTCCCCATTGTTCAGCAATTTTCCTACTTAAGCTGGCAAAAGTAGATCCAGACTTGGTATTGAGGACCACACCATACTTAGTCTGTGCTGAGATATCATGGCCATAGCAGTTTAAGATTTCATAGTAGCCATGACAATTATAGATCTGCCCCAACATATGGGGCAGGATGCACTCTGGATCTGGTATTCTCTTCTTGGCTGCAGGATAGTAGTCTGAAGATGAGAGATTTTACATCTATTCCTCTTACAGATTTAGAGTTGCAGCAATTATTCTCTCTGCACTGGTGGGGGACACATTAAGACATACCACCCCCAAAGGCTAATGGAGTCCAGTGGAGTCCAGAAGGCTCTCGAGAAGTTCCATTTGGGATTTCCTGTCAAAGCCTTTGTCACCCTATAAAATGCAGAGGTCACTGATACAATTGATCAATTTACATGATCACTCCTGGAAATCCTGTCCCACTGTACAAGGTATGTTCAGTCCCTTGGGACACATCCAGTTGAGACTATGAATTAAGTGAAGAGATGTCTAGATGAGAAAACTCATCTTGAATCTGACTAAATATTAGTAAAAATTGATTAACAAGATAACTAAATGGCAGTGCTGAAAATGAAAAAATAATTTTTCCCCTCCACCATTGTATCTTTTCAATTTAATCCAGTGGACCTTTTGAGATCTGGCCAGATTACATGGAATCTTTGCTAACTCACTGTGACATACTGAATAGACATTTTGAGGGCAAAATACATAGATAGAAAACTGGCCTTTATTGCTTTTCCATACTGTACAGAATTTCCTCCCCCAGGATGACAGAGGGAAAGAGCTAGAACAATTGTTGACTTGTTCTGATCTGATTGCATCATTCTTTGTGATGAAGATCAACTGACTCTGTTTTAGCCTCTAATGTTACAGCCAATCACAGATATGTACTCTTGGCAAATGCTTGTTCTATGGTTTTAGATTCTTTCTGGTTTATAGATCCTGAGGATACAGGCAAATAGTACAGAGAGATGAGTGTTTACACAATCCTTGCCTGTCCTTGGCTGATTAAATTGGTTTAAGATTGCACTAGCCTCATTGCCTGTTTGCAGTGGGGCACGTGTTCCCCTCTACTGTAATAATAAGACCTCTCCATCCATGAGATCTGCACAACTATTCAATTCTAGGAAAAATAATGAAGAAGTGAAAACCTTGCTGAATGATGTATCTAATTCTCTGGACACAAGCTGATCAGTTTTTTGGCTAGGATATGGTACTGAAACTGCTTTGATCATGTTGCTTCATGACCAAAGCTGGAAACCGATTGAGAGCTATGCAGCTCTGCTAATTCTCCTTATGCTGGCTTTTGATACCATCAACCATACTATCCTTCTGGACTTCATGACACAAATGAGCTTGAAGAGGATTATTTTACAATGATTTCAGTCCTTCCTAGTTGAACTAACCAGTACAAGGTACAGAGAAATATGATGCTTACACTGAAAGATCTGTACTGGTTGCCAGTTGCTTACCAAGCATAATGTAAGGTATTGGTATTAATCTTTAAAGCTGTAGCTTAAGGAACCATTTTTCTCCTTAAAAATATATTCATTTATTAACACCTACAAGATCTTCCTGGCACACAGGGTAGGGGTCAAATTTATTTATGCCAATTTTCTTCACTGCAGCACATTTTTAAAATCAGGATATGACATTTATTGTAGTTTCTGCCAGATCCCTGACTCCTTTCTTTAATTATGTACTGCAACTGAGAGTAAATAGGGAGGCTTAGATCTATACAGATCATCCCAGGTTCTATTTTGCGTGCAAATATTTTTACAGTCACTATAGTATTAGTATTGCATTTTTAAAATCTGAACTGTTGAATTTGCATTTGACCACTATTGTGTGGCATTCTGCACCTTGAAGGAAGCTAAAAGAGCATCTCAAATTGAGAATTGTTTCATATCTTGTCAGTTTATATATGCTATGACTCAGGGCTGATCTGCATGACCTTTCTGAGAGGGATCACAGTTTTTCTAATTTACTGAGAGAAAATGACCTGAGAAATAAAAATTACCCAAGGCTTAACATTGAGTACATAATCCTGAAGGGATCTGTGACCAGAAATGGCTTGAGATGTGTGAAATGTAGAGGTGGATTGAGAAAGTGCAGATGATTCATGCCTCCCATTCTTTGAAACTTCTGATACGAAACTGGAATATCTACTACAGATATTTTTCCACAATGAGGTTGCGGAATATCTGTACCACAATCTGCATGTACTGGGAGCACAAAATAAGAGGCATTTCTATTGCTATCACTGCCCAATCCTTAGCACAGCTATGCACTTCAGGCAATTAAATTCTGTTAATTGGCTAATAGCACCTTGAGTCCAAAGATTGTTAAACTACAATGACAAATGTTAGGAATCTTTTTCTGATAGCTAATGGATAATCCCACAATGGCTTCTTATGGACAAAATCTGAAGCAACATTTTTAGTGCTATTACATCACATGTAGCAGGCAATTCTGGTACACATGATGTAATAGTAAACAATAAGACAACAATAGGACAACAATAAAAGGCACACCTGCATAAGGTAATGATGCCAGTGTAAGCAAATTATTGTAAATAGAACTAATGAGTACGTAATTATATGTTACATGTTCTTTGTTAC
Organism: Python bivittatus; assembly: GCF_059951505.1. Taxonomy (NCBI): domain Eukaryota; kingdom Metazoa; phylum Chordata; class Lepidosauria; order Squamata; family Pythonidae; genus Python; species Python bivittatus. The sequence goes on along the minus strand of NW_028277056.1, from coordinate 19,550,973 downwards.
AACAAAGAACAGGAAAGTAATGATTCATTTATTTAATCCATTTTTAAGCCATCTCAATTGCAAAAACAAGTGTAGATGATATACAATAAATTAATAAATGCATTGAAAAAGCAAAACAAAAGAAAGTCAATATACCAGTAATAGCAGCAATACAATTGGGAAAAACACAATAGTTTAAAAAGTATTAAAATATCTAGTATTAAGTGCAGGCTTGTAAATCATCCTGGTGGTGGATGGTGCTGGAACAAGACCTTTTGATGAGCTTTTTGTAATCAGAAGAAAATTTAGGGTTATAGTTAGCCCACTCTCTTGTCCAATCTGAAATTTAGCTGAAGGTTTTATCTGGCATCTAAACTGAGAAAAGGAGACCTAAGAAGGGTCCCTTTGAGTCACCAATACTTTTGAGACAGGGGACTGATGGCCCACAAGAAGAAACAACATTGCTCTGATAGTGAGCAGGCAGCTGGGACATCTGCTAAACAGCTGAAAATTGGCAATTTATGGCTGCTAGGGAAGGAACTGTAAATTTAAAACATTTATAACTCAGGAGTGCACGTCTCTCTCCCTGATAAATTTCCAGCCACTCTTTGAGGAAGCCACCAGCAATGTTAGGAATGGAGAAAGTAACCTGGAACCAAGTCCAGAGACCCCACACCACAACAACAGAATGCTTGGCACCAGACAACCTCCATACTTAAGCTTGCTAACAACTCATACCATAAGGTCTTTGAAAGGCACTGAATTAGAGATCTGAAAGTAAATGATCTTAAGAAGGGGTTGGCTGAGACAATGAACAACAGTCCTAATAATCATCATAACATAAGGGACAATTTTAACCAAAGGGGAAAAAGAAATCCCACTGACAAACAAGAAGAATTAGAAGAGGATTACCCCTGTCCTGTAAGATCAGAAACAGGGTTCACTAATCAGCAGCCCTCCCATCTCTGTGTTGGCGTGCTTCAACCTAATCAAGTCTGTTTGTTAATTGAACTTAATTCCATCAATAAAGATTGTTGGGTAGATAGAAGAGAAATAATTAATCCCTAAATAGCCTTTTAAGATACAACCAGCAGACTGTCAATTCCTCTCATCACATAAATTACTGTTTATAACAGTATCACAAAATGGGCAAAGCACAATGTTATAGCTACCTATGTACTACTTTTGATAGACATGCATTTTTCACAACAGACCACATATTATCCATCAGCTTTCTAGCAGTATTTTCATATCTAAAATTCTCCATCCATTTCTTCATTTACCAAGCCAAATCCATTCATCTACTTGCTATAATTTTTCACCCTTAACATAAAACTTGCAGTTGTCTGCTGCACTTGCTCTGTCAAACGTGACTGACATGGTATTTGAGGCATTAATTTTCCAATCTATGTCTTCTTGTATTAAATAGCCTATCTAACATTTATTGCAAATCATTTGGGTTCTCAGATGACGCATGATCTTGTCTGCATACACATCTCTCTAACTGCAATTTTGGCATTAATTCCTGGTACCTTTTCCTTTGTATAGGATAATTATAAAATGTTCTTCCAATAATCACACACAGATGCAGCCTTCACATATTAAAGAAGTTGCACAATCACATGTACATTTTAATGTTTTTGAGTTACACAGGCTACACCTATAGTTTTCACCCCAAATCATTTCATTTCAATTTGGTCTGCTGGAGGATTCTTGGTTAGTCTTTTCACCCACTTCCGAAACAGTTATTATCTTTGCAAAGGTTGATTATTTATCCCTGATAGCCCTTCAGATATTTTTTTCTCTACAATAATTCTCTACAATAATTAATGAATTGATAATGTTATAATAATAATAGTGCTTGCAGGCCAATATATCATTAAACACTATCTGAAAGACTTCTAGCCAAATCATAAAAGGGATATCGCTGTTGTAGCTTTGATGAAAGATTTTATTCTGGGGATCTGGAGTGAAAATAAAAAATAGTAAACTTGACTTCTAAATCTTATAAATGTATTAATACATGTAATCTGGTTCTCCTTTTTATTCATTAAATTAAGTATACGTTTTAATTTAAGTATGCACTTTAAAAATAAGGAAAGTTTATAAAAATAGTAAAGAATAAGTGAATAAAAATACAGATAAGAAAAATGAACAAAAATAAGCAAAAATAAACAAACCAACAATTTAAACACATTATGTCGTCATGAAGTACAAGTAGCAAAATAATTGTTCCTTTACCTCCCCTTCGGTTTCCATCTCCTTTGTCTAGTGTTCACTTATGTTGATTCTCACACTTGGAATAGGGGGCATCTATAACCTGGGGGCAAGGGGGGATAGTAGTGTCATACAAATTCACAACCACGGAGAGAAATGAATATATAAAGCACTTAATGAAAATATAACATATGACTCATATTCAGCTAATTTATTACCATGGCTAATTTCAGCCATATGTCAGCTGAAATCCAGAAAACTGACTTAAATTAATTGCAGAGTGAATGATCTAATAATTAGTTAATATGGATCCATTATCACCTCTTTAAGGTATATATATTTGGGATCTGCTGTGTGAAAACTTGAAAATGAATAAAGAATTATTTGGAAAAATATTCTTTGAAATTGAGATCTATGTTTCTTGGGAAAGTTTTAGACTAACTTTCTGCTTGCAAAATCAGTGCTTAAAGCCTGCAAAAATTATTTTGTTATCTGGAATGTGTGGGTGATGAACAGCAAGATTGGCTTCTCCATGAAAGCAAGAACGCATTACAAGTTCAGGAGAAAAAGAAACATCTGATTGTTCTCTGCCAAGGACAGTCTGAGGTAACTAACAGAACATGTTTGAAAGGCTGGGTCAAAATCCTTTATTAAAAGTATTATAAAAAGTGTGTGGGTATTACACAGATTTAATCAACGTGTTTGCTTTATTGAACAAAATGATACAGATAGTACCATGTTTTGTAAAACCTGCCTTGCAGTTGTAGAAAATGGAACAGTAATTCAAAAGAATAATATGACTTCTATTAAAGAATCACATATGAATGGAATATGCTTATTTGTAGGGTTCCCTACATACCTGGCATTTCTTAAACCCATGAAGAATCTGTTATTTTAGTGTAGCACCTGGACTGAATGTTGTGGATTCTTAATTTTACTTTTTTCACTTGTATGTAAGCCACCTGAAATCTACACACTATATAAATAAATACCATATAAGTGAACCTTCAAGAGTCCGGAAACACACAGATCAAAGAAATGGATGTTTCCATATGAAGTCTTTATTGTGCAATAAATCTGTTTCATTTACAAGATGATCCAGCTTCATCTTCCATTTGTAGCAACACATGTTTTTCTCATTGCATATTCATTTTATATATTTACATATGAATTGATTTAATAATAATTAATAATATTTTTTTCTAACAGAAAAAAAAATCTCCTAAAAATGGAAAGCTAAAATAATTGCTACAACGCCTTTTGAACATTAGAACTAGATAGTCCTCCAAGGACACTATTTCTTCTTTCTGGGCCATTTAATAAGAGAAAACCGTTTAGAGGTTTTTATTTAAATTTCACCGTTTATCAGCCTTAATCAAGAGGAACCTCAGTTTATAACAAGTAATGGCAACACGTTTGCATTCAGAGAAGGGAGTTTAAAATTTGCTAGATGGCAGGTTAAATACTTTCATCCGAGTCCTGTTGCTTTTATGCATGTCGGGTGGAGCTTTTATGCAAAAGGGTGGCACTTGGTACACAATACCACATCTGCCATCTTGCAGATGTTGACCTCCCCTGCAGTCGCCATTGTCTGCATTCTCAAAATGGGAGCTTTTCAAGTAAGCAGACGAACAGGAAAGCTTTTCAAAAGGTATCTGAAGGGATAGCCGCAACAAAGAACCCTAAAAACTGAATGGAAAAAATGCAGAATATATTACATTCCAGCCAATGTTTTTCAAAATTTGTGCTAGAGTGAAAGTTGTTTTTGACTTGTTCTATCTGCCTGTGCATTTATATAAAATAAGTGATGTTAAATATGCTTCAGGGTTTGGCATTATAAGATCTTTATCTTTACAAGAAGAGACTGTTGAAATCATTTAAAGAGAAACGTTCACATATGATAAAGTCATGTCTGTACCGGCCCATGAGAAGCTTTCCTTACAGCTGACTTCACATCATACTGCCTAACTGCACTGAATTCATGCATTAATTTTCTGCTACATTTATGAACTGGAACATAGTCAAAGACCGTAATAAAGAGTTGGAACATACAAGAGAATTTATAAAGATCCATTCCGGATCCTCCCTTTATCAAATAAAACATCAGGGAAGAATATTACTCAAATCCATCAATATTAGAATAAAATAGCACAAACTTAAATAAGACTCTATTCCAAGTATGTCTGCTCAAATTAAGTTAGAGGCCAGTTCGGATAATTTTTCAAAAATTATCTTTTTATTTTAAATAAATTATTCTAAGTTATATATTATAACTTATCTTCAGCATTCGTACCAAAATCTTGCTCACAACACAAAAATAATATTCCTCCTCAACAGCCATGCAGTATCACTGAAACTAAGTCTTCAATCAAAATATTGGATACATTTATTTAAAAACTGAATACATTTGTTTATTTATTTAATCACATTTGTATAGCTGCCCTTCTCACATAGTGACTCTGTTGAATGCTTGCAGTTCGTGGTGATGATGATGATGAGAACGGGTATATCACTAGCAGTTAGCATGCTAACAAAAATGTGATGCCCTTTGCAATGTAACTTCCTCTGTAGGTCTCTTTGTCTCTGCCACCTAGTCTGGGCAGGACAGCCCAGCCAGGACAGCCTTGGGTGATGTAGCAATCATTGCCTTCACTGATATCTCCTGCCACCACCTTCTTTTCCTTCTCTCAACCAAGACAATTACAATTCCCCAAAACACAAATTGGCACCAAATATCTATTAAACTAGTATTTAGAGTGTATCAAGAACTCAGATCTTCAAAGAAAAACATGGATAAGTGTTAGGCTTGAAGAAAAGAAAAGGTTTCAAAAGGGAAATGTGAACAAAGGAACAATGGGTAAGCCTATCTATGGTGATCAGAAAAGCTCACCTGAAGAAATTCAACCGAAGGTTAAGCATGAACCAAATAAAACTAAATGCCAACACCACTCTATCAAGTTACTCTGCCTCTAGAAGTCCAGATATGTTTAGATTCCTTTCTATCTTTCTTTCCCCATAGTCAGCAGACACTGGGAAATTTAAAAGAAAAAAGTTTCAGCAAATTTAACTTCAAGGGGAATGAAATTGTTCTTGTGCAGGATTTAGCTAACATGTTATCATAGACTTAGCTTACTAAAGACAGAAGAGATTAGTCTACAGGTCAGCTGTAAGTAAGTTGTGACCTAACGGGAATTTCTAGCAGTTTGTATTACTAAAGGCACCTGTTATACTACCAATTGGCAAATGAGAACCCAGTGGTAAAGATTTAATTATGCTAAACATGACAATGAGTTTCCAGGAACTTATCTCTACAAAATTTTTAAAGTTTATGTCAGATTTGATTGGATAATTACCTCCTCAAATTAAACAATATTATCTTCAATTAAAATAATCTAGAAATAGCCATTAATATTAAGGTCACATATTCACTGTACTCTTAAGCTGCTCCTGCCCTATGCTCATGCTCCCTTGACTCTAAGATGGCTTAAGGAAATCCTGTCCAGACTGAGACACTTTTGCAACAGCTTGCAAGGTATTCAGTTAGACAGTAGGCCACCATATCCTCTCACTGGACAATTCTCCTGCCACTGTGCTACTTCATGCTTTCTGGGGGTGCGGGGACTAAAATATCTTGCTCTTCTAGGAAAATAATAGCCAATCACTTTCCTTATGTAGAGGACATAGGGAATGGCCTTGAAAGACAGGAGGAACTGCTATAAGGCAACAGTCAGATAAACAGAGCTTGAGCCAGTTCCAAGAAACTAATTTGAGTAAACATCTCAGGCAAAGGTAAACCGAGGGAGTGGGGAAGCACATTCAGACTTGCAAGATTTTGTTACTATAGCTGTTACAATAAAAGCAGTCCTGACCTATATGGTATTGGTTTCTTAGTCTGGTCTACCCTATGCAGCTGACATCTTCCTATAGGTTGGACTTTCTAGACATAAAACCCTTCTACCTCAACTGACTGGAAAAATGATGAAATGGTATACTGCTGGACTTATTAAAATGTCAAAAGCACAGGGAAGAGTAGCTATCTCAGAGAAAGAAAAATAGTAATTTTTAAATGTTTGGCTGAGTTTGAAACTAACAACCTTATATTTACAAGATAAGTGTTATGCCCATTGCACTACTACAGCATTCCTAATAAAGAAAACTCTAGGAGACAATGGAGACTATGATAATCATTGATTCAATTGAGGAGCATTCCCAGAAGGCCTTAGCCTGTAACAAGTAAGGCACACCAGCCAAAACAGACTGGAGTGCTCAAGCTGATATAAGGGGGAAAAGATTATTTTAAAAGTACAGCATAGTAATGCACCTGGAAGTTGTATTTGCATTGGGGAGGGGTGAGCATAGAGAAAAATACTTTACCAGTGAAAAGAGATTTTTGCAGTGCGCAATACTTTTAGGTATAGAGAGAAATAAAAGATAACTAATTATGAAGCTCAAATAAGGATAACTGATAGTTTATGCTAGAAAGAACAAGATTAGATTGTGATTTGGCAAATGTACAACCTAAATCTATTCTTACACACTTAATAAATAACAAGGACAACATTGTAGAAATCTGAATTGTCTTATATTTTTAATCACAAGGTGGCACTCTATAGAATATTTTTTGCAGGCGATTTCTTTGGAAAAATAAACAATTGTTTGGCATTTCCAACTTTCCATCTTGTTGTGGAAATCCATATATATTTTCCTCACCATAAAGAAGCAATGACAGACAAGGCTATGTCCCACAGACAGCTTTTAAGTATCTGAAGCTCCTTTCTAAAGAAAGATGGCAATTTTAGGTGTATGGATTATACAGCTTCGTAATGGGTTGCTATTAGCTATTTCCCTCAGTGGCTTGATAATCTATCATGGCAAACCAACGAATCTGGACAGAGATAGATGATTGATAGATAATGGCTGAATTGCCCTGTGAAATGCAGAGAATACAAATTTCAAATGCCCACTAAATTTGGGGTTGTCTTTTGATCCCCAGATGTAAAATTAAGTTCATATGCAAATGCAAACAAAATTAATTCATCTCCTTTCACCATCACATTTCCAGTTGTAATATACAAGTCACACTCAAGTCACACTATCAATTCCAAATGCTTCCTTTAAAAGCCCCAAGTCATTTATTCATATTTCTGCGTTATCAATATATAAAAAGCATGTTGGGAGCCATCTTTTAGAAAAGGTGAGTTTTTCCCAGTCTCACCAACCCCCTCTAAATTTCTTTGAGCACATTTCCCTTCAGCTAAGCTCATCTTCCTCATCAGAGTGAGCTTCAGAATAAAAGAACCTGAAGGAACTGGAAAAATAGGGTAGAAAGTTCACATGTTCTTACCAAACATCCAGTTTTGGTGCAAAGGTTGGATATACAGCTGGTTGTTTTATACATGAATTAAGCAAAAGCTAATAAAGAGATATTTTCAGATAGTTTGACCTTGTGATGGGCTTGTGACAAATAAACTCAGTGTTCTTTCTTTCTGTAATGGGCTGTCTGGAAAGTAAAGGCAAGGGAAGGGAGAAGTGCTTCCAGACTTACAATAACAGTAGTGTTAGTACTCATAGTTTCAGTTTCTTGTCTGGGCTACCTTGAATGGCTGACACTTCCTATACAGAACTATACAGAAATATAATGCGATTTTTTCCAGAAACTTTCCTAAAGTGAGAAATTGGTGGTATCTACTTGAGATAGATAGATGATATAGACAGACAGACAGACAGACAATGTATAGACTGAGACTTTAATTTACCTGAAATAATAACTACATCTTAGAACTATGGACATTTGAAAATGAAGCTATTAAGAATTCCAAAGTGTTAATGTTCCTAGTAAATCCACAAGTTGCCAAATACATTTTAATCTGCTCAGTATCACCCTGCCCATCATCTCCCATTCCAATGAGAGAAAAAAATCCATGATAGAAAAATACAAATTAATCCTAAATTAACACTGTTTGCAACCGTATTGTAAAAAAATATTTTTTTGTAAAAAATTAGCACGCCCTGCACTAATAGACGGAGCTAAGCAAAATCAAATAGGCTAAATGTACCAGCAGAGAGTTCCTTTCCTAGAATTGAAATTTATAATTCTGTGTGATATAGTTTTACAATTTCTCGAGTATGGATCTCCCATATTCTCTATAAAAAAAACATGAAAGAGATGCCCTTTGTCTTTGTACACATACTCTGCAGGTATATTGTCTCATATAAGGAATAGAAATGCTTATTTTCTTGAGTCTGCCTAGAGTGCATACATCATGGAAAATCATGAAAATGATGACACCTGCCATTTTTCACTGCACGTACATGTAATAAATGTCAGCATCAATAAAATGTAGCAATCTGTACATGACTTTCATACATTGATCTTTTCATAATGATTTGATAGAACTATTGAATAGATTTAATCAGCTACATACAATTAAATTAAGATGAACATTTCTGTGAACTATTATGTATTTAATTTTATCTAAATTGTGCCTATTCTGTAAGCATGACAGTGCATCATTTTCACCTAACTAAACCATTTACTACTGTGTATACTATTTACTCAAATATTACTTTTATCCTAAATATTTGCTTTTGTGCCTTGGGGCATCTGCAATCATGTGATTGAAGCCACACCCATTTTGTATGTGCATTGTATGTAAAAAAATGGGTGGAGCATAGATAGTACAGTCGTGGATACCATCATGAACTTTTTTGAATGCCTGTGGGACTGTCCATATTGGGTTGAGGAGTTAGAGGAAAAGAAGGATCCAGGGAAGATTATGGATATTATGGCAAGCCGTTGAGGCCTGCAGATTGGCCAGCCATAAGTCACAGCCCACAATGTAATTCCCAAAGAAAATCCAATTGTTTTGTATTCAAAAGAGCTTACTTTCAAATATTTATGTGCAGAAATACAGCTAAAAAGTCACTTTGATTTAATTTGAATTCATTTTGTCTGTAAAATATTTAAAAATTCCAGATAATTCAATGCATAAATAATTTAATTTTATTTACTTTCTAGCACTGATCTTCTTTCCAGTTCCATATGACTCATACAATAATAATGTTATTTAGTACTTTTAAAAAATATAGTTCATGTTTTCCAGTGCCATTATTTTTATTATATTATTATACCTTTTTACTTTAAATAATTGCCATTTAATTATTGGCTTTCTGAATTCCTAGTATGATACATTTGAGTTTCAAGTGCCCATAGATTTCTTCCTTAGCTCCTGCAAGGTTCATTGCTCCAACAAAAATTATATATGTAAAAGAAACTTTTCATTTTAAAAATAAGAAGTTGGGATGCTACAACACAACATCATTTTTATTTCCAAGGATGCATCTGGATCCAAATGGGACACACAAACTTTCCTAGAAAATAGATAGGATGGGTAACTGCAGCCCTATGTTTGTTTTGGGAAGGAAAGAGCTAGTGTGGTTAGTGGTTAAGATATTGGACTAGGGGCAGGTTCAAGTCCACTCCCAGCCATGGAAACTCCCAAAGTCACTTTGGACCAGTCACTCTCTCTCAACCAATCCTATCTAACAGGGTTGTAGCTGTTCTTGTTTGAGCGTTTTACTGTTTTATTGTTTTATGGTTGTTTTACTGTTATTGGTTTTACTGTTGTTGTGAGCTGCCCAGGGTTGTTTAAGATGGGTGGCCATATAAATCTTTTCAATAAATAATAATAAATAGACAATAGCTGTGGAGATAAATGGAGATTTGCACAGAAGACATCATTAACACTTGGGGGAAAGGCTGGATGCAAATCTAACAAATAAATAAATATGCTCACCTGCCTAGAAAAAAGACAAAGGTAAGCAAAAAATAGTAGAGAGTATCTGCAAGCGTATCAACTCTGTAGTGCTTTGTGACTTTTTAGGCTTTCCATTAAAACCTTTCACGTGAATATAGGGAAGTCACCACACCGTGCCAATATTTTGTACACAGCATGCATCAAAATTACAATGCACCCATTAGTCCAGTGTTTTTCAAACTTGGCAACTTTAAGATGTGTAGACTTCATCTTCCAGAATTCCCCAGCCAGCATGAGATAAGAGTTTGATTAAATTTAATTATGCCAATACTGCACCCTAAATTCCTCTAATGATTTACCTACTGTTCTTCCCTTTATTTGCTATATAAAGGTTTGTTCAGATCAGTCTGTCCAACTAAGGTTGCACTCTATTGTACTTTATTTAGTGGTCCAAAGGTCCTGTGATCCCTAAATACACTGATTCTGGGTATATAGGTATACTTTGAGACAAATCTCAAAAAGAAGCATTTACTTATCCATGAAACTAAGGAGGCATAAATTGCCAAGAAAATAAAACTTCTCAGTGTGTGTATGCTTTCCAAACTAGGGTCTCCATCCAATTAAAATGTTTATAGCACAATAATACATGTAAAATTATATATATATCAGAGCATCCTGCTGGATCTGATAGTTCCAGGAGATAGATCATTAATATAAAGCCCTTCACCCTCTGCCCAGAATGGGATATTTAGTCATTTAGAATTTGAAAGGAACTGATACTTAGATATCACTACCTCTGCCATTGACTGATGGATTGATTAGATTTATAAGGCCCCTCTCTTCAGAACCTCTAGCATAATACAGTATAATGACAGGAATTGAAACTGAGCCTTTGAGAAATGGAGGGGGAAATTATCAATCAGTCTGGAGTAAGAACAAGATTTGTAGCAGTTCCACAGGTAAGAGGGAGAAAAATGGCCCAAGAACTCAGAAAAGGCTGAGTAGCTACAGGGAAGGGACTCAAAAAAGTCAGGATGATGGCCACAATTGTGCAAGCAAAGCCCCACCCCTTTTTTCACATACATTAAAGGGGTGAGACTTTGATCGTACGGTTGTGGCTGCCATGTTGACTTTTTTGACACCCCCTCCCCCCAGACATCCCTGTTTTCCAGTGTCTTTTGTGAAGAAGGAGTCTAATTTGGAATTTGCCTAAAAGGAATTTGTCTAATCCCCTTTTAAAATTAAATACTTACATTCTTCACAGCAAATTCTATATTATTTCTTGTGTTAAAAAGGATTCTACTTTAGCTCCTTAGAATGTAAGGAAATAAACTTGGTAAGGAATTAAACTTGGTAAGAAGGTTCAGGGTTACAGGGATACACTGCATTTTTATTAGATTAACAATTCTGTCTCTGAATCATTTCATACATTTTTTTCACATATATATTATTTAGGTTCAAAAGGTGTCAATTTTTATTTAAAATGACTTAAATTCAATCACTTTCATGGCTTCTTATTTAAATTATTCCTGAGGTCAGTTTTATGTAAATTAATAATTTAAACATACTGTAAAACACAATATGAGGAAACTATGCTTCCAAAGATAAATGTTTTCTGCCAAAAGAAAGGGAACACAGAGCACCATGGATATTTTCTTCTATATGTAGTATATGGTGTAAAATTGATAAAATTTAGTTAAAATATAATAATGTATTTCTATTCATAAATTAAGTCACTATTATATCTTCCATTATATATAGTAATCAATTGTAATCTTCATTTATATATGGAAAGATTTTTTTTCCCAAGAATGAAGACTCAAGACAATTTCCTTGAAAATACTGCATATCTTTGTTGCACTGAAATTATAATAATTTCTGCCACAGGTTAAGTTAAAGTAAAACAGATGACCTATCTATAATGACAGAAGGACATTTCAAATCTTTTTAAATACAGTTAACAAAATGTAATATTAAACATTAGCACTGAAATGACAAACCAGAAATGATGCTGTAAAACTTTGCTATGAAACTTATGAAGTACAGATGAATAAACATAATGATGATTTAGGTACAGTATGAGTAATTTACACTTGAAGAAATAGGAAGCATTTCCTAATGTATGGCTTTAAAAGAAGGTAATGATTGGTTACATCAACAAATAAAATTGCTACTCCTCTTTAGTCAGCACTGGACACTCCTGAACAGGACATTTTAAATAGTTCATATAGAGGACAGGAAATACAGAAATTAGACTACTTATTTATTAGTAAAGGCAAATAAATATTTGTGGCAAAACAGCAGATGCTCTATATAAGAACTTTATTCCAAAGGCTTCTCTGTTCTATCAATTTGTGTGTTGGAACTTCACCAAGGGTACAACAGGAAATATCTCTCTGAAAGAGTCGACAATCACAGAACCATAAAAGAGTCAACATCAAGCTCAGATAGATATACAGTTGCTTTTATTGTATGGACAAGAAACTCTAAATCAAAAATCAGCTACTACAAATCAAGGAAAAACCATCAAGCTTTTATAATAGCCACAGGATTTAAACCTTACGTCTTTTCAGGAGTGCCAGGAGGTATGGTCAAACAGAGCTTCAATTGTATTGTTATAGCCACCATCTTGACTTTTTTGACCATAACCTGCAGACACTCTGTGTCCTTCTCTTACCCTTATATAGTAACAGACATCTAGCCATATATTATTTGCCTTGGCTGCAGAGGGCAATTGTGCTATGTTTTGTCGGTTCTTGGATTCTTGGCTTCTGGCAACTTCAGCTCTCTCTCTGTGGGCCTTTCCACACGGCCGAGTTAAAGGGCTGCCTTCTGTCCTCGGGCAGCCAAAAAGCATTTCAGCATAACATTTGCTAGCTTCATTGGCGAGCTCTATCCTGCCTCTATTACTTACATTTTGGCTTGCTGCAGAATGGCGTTGATTTGCCATGATTACAAATGGGCGTTGCAAATGCCACGATTTCACATGGGCAGGGCATGTTCAGCAAAGGTTAAACTTTCTGGCTTTGCTGCTTCCCCCCTCCCTCTGCCCCCCAACTTTCCTAATGCCACAAGCCAAAGAGAAACTACCCACCATCATGACAGTGATGCTAAGATGGGCTTAGCCTCCATAAGAAGGCCAAGGGGATGGGCAGAATAATGAAAGCAGTATCGCAATGCAAGCCCTGTCCCTTTTGTGCATTACAGTATGACATGACATGCAGCGATGATAGGAGCACAGTTTGCAATGCAACAGCACAACACTTTTGTCATTTTGTCAAAAGCAACAAGATCTTGCATATGCCCTTTGGGCTTAGGGAGGTGGTGAGTTTAGACACAGCAAAGCAGGAGACCACAGATCTGTTAGCAAAGACCACAAACTCAGTGGGTTTGGGGAAGAGATGAATTATGACAGGAGGCTGTTTTACTTTGGCAAACAGAAGAGATGTGTCTACTTGCCAACTGTAGCTGTTCAGTAGGCTTGAGGAGGTAGCAAATTTTGACAGATGGTTTGACCTACAATTTCCTGCTTTATTAATCTTGGGAGCATGCGGGTTGAGAACTCTTTCAAAACTCTGGACCTCTTCATGTTGCAGATTGATTAGTAGACCCATCTTCTCCTTTGCTGCATGGTAAAGCAGGAGAGAACGGGTTGGTGTATCTGTCAATTCAGCAGCTTAAGTGTGGAGTTCTGAAAAAGCACCGAAACTGAGATCTTTGGGGAATATGGTAAAGCAGGTGACTGCAGATCTAATTAATCTGTCAGAGCTCAACACCTCTGCAAGTCTACTGAACCCAACCAAGGCCCCAACTTTTTATGTGAGTAAAAAAACACCAATAGAATGGTGGTATATCTGAAATTAAAAATCCCTAAATTGCTGATCAGCAAATGAAGAGCTTAATTACACATTGTAGTATTAAGTAATTACTTCCTGAATATCCCACACTTAGCTTTAAAGGATGACTCCAAATTCTAATACTGCAAGACATGCGTAATTTTATATACTTCTATCATCATGCTGTAATCTTATCATATTGCTGTAATCTTTCTTTATAGGGGAACTATCTTAACCCCCAATAATTTTGTTTGCAATTTTCTGTATCTTTGCCATTTCTACAATATTTCTTTGGATATATGCTGGCCAGAGCTGTGCAGTCATTGCTGATATGGATTAGGGCATTACTATGTCAACAGTTTTATTTCAATCCCTGTTCTAATGACTTGCTTTGCTGTAAAATTTACTGTAAAATTGTTTTTACCGTAGTTGTATGCTGCATTAACATTTTTCATGTAATTATTCACCATGGGTTCAAGAGCCATTTCTTTGTCAGACAGTGGCACTAATTGAAAGAAAGAGAAAAATATATATACTTGCAAAATATACCAACTATATAGTAGCTAATCTCAGCTCTATGGGTGATTTTCTTACTCTATCTGAATGATGTTATTGATCAATAAGTAACATTCATAACTATAGAGAATCTTTTTTGTTTAGATAGTGACAGAAAAAATGTTGGATCTGAAAGCAAAACCATTACCAGATGAAAAATCATGGGCAAGAATGACAGAAAATTAAAATAAAGAAATAGTATAAATGCATGGATAGTTTGTAGTTAGCAGCTGGATTGATAGATCACTTTGATGAGTTAGTGGGAGCATGCATGGAATTTGCATGAAGCACGAAAGAATTTATTGATGACATTCTGGTCAGATAGTGCTACCATAAAGCATGCAGTCATAAACAGACTTCAAAGAAAGCTAGATTTTTAACTCTGTAGAAGTTGTTTTACTGTTTGGTAATTATTCTAATCTATCTGTGTAGATTAACAATGTAAACCTTGGGTACAAGAATTGTTCAAGCAAAAAGAAAAAATACTTAAAGAAAATATTGTATGAGGTGAAATGGAGGCAAAATAGGATAATATAAGGGAAAAAAACAGAAAGGAGTCTAAGAGCAAGGGGAGGACAGATTATTGGTTAGACAACAATGCATAACAAAGTATGTACAAGGAAATGTTCTACAGAAATTATAATCGATGAATACAGCACAAAGCAAGCCAGAGACAAAATTAAATTCAGGCATTAATTAAGACAAAGTGGAATAATTAAATTAAGATAAATCAGAAGAATTATGGAACAAATCCATAAAATTTACCCCAAGCTTGCTTGCTTTATTTATTTATTTATTTATTTACTTATTTAAATGTATTGGCTGCCCAACTCCACTGGACGCTGGGCGGCGTACAAAACTAGGGAAAAACATAAAAACAGCTAAAATCATTGAATCAAACAGATAACCCAGACTAAAATAATCTAATAGATAGAAAAAAATAATAAAACAACCCCAAAACAGGGGCCACTGAACAAACAATAGACATTAACTCCAGGTCTGGGACCAAAGCCAGGTTTTCAAAGCTTTCCCTAGGAGAGAGGGCACCATCCTTATATCTGGGGGATGCTGTTCCAGAGGGTGGGGGCCACAACAGGGAAGGCACTTGCTAGGTCCCACAAGATGCCAGTGTTTAATGGAGGGGACCTGGAGCACACCCACCCTGCTGGAGCATACAGGGCAGGCAGAAATAGTTGGAGATAAGCTGAGGGCCTGATGTTGAATATCTCTATTGGAAGTAGCCTATCTGCAGATGTTCTGGCTTTTACTTAATTCGTAGGCATAGCACTTTAAGAAGCTGTTAGCCAAGGGCTGTTATCTGGCATAGGTATCTGTCTTTGTTTCCTTCACCAGGAAACAAAGGACACTGTGGTTAAGCTCTTTTTGTCTAGCACAAGAGTTAAGCAGAAGATAGTTTCCCACCTGGCCCATCTAGTGGTTTTGCTTGCCTATGTAGTCCAAGGACCCGTATGTAGGTCACAAAGAGCACCAAAGTTCATTATTAGCACAGTAAAAAACACATCCAGGGTTGGGAGTCATAGTGCACCCCCTAAGATGGAGAATAAGGAAGTTAGGTATTTCCGCATGGCAACTGCAAGAGAGCCCACCTAGTAGGTATGATATGATTATGCTTGCCAATGAGATTGTATCTAATGTTGTAGAGAACACTACAAAATGTGGCCCACTGAACTGGGTGGGTGCATGCTTTTTGCTGGGCATAGCCCCCTATGCACCTCTCTTTGGCTCTGTAGAGAAATAAAGAGATTCCCTTTCCCTTCCCTTGACTCTATGTAGACATTGGCTCTCTCACACTGGGTGAACAAACTTAGCCAGCCTTTTGACCAACAAAGCGGTCCCTCAGATATCCAGGCCCTATGCCATACAGGCCTTTATAGGTAATAACCAGCACCTTGAATTGCACCTGGAAGCCAACTGGCAACCAAACTCGTGTAGTGGTGGTGACACATAGACAGGTGCCCATTACTGCTTTGCTGCTGCAGTTTCAACCAGCAGTAGCTTCCAGATGGTTTTCAAGGACAACCCCATGTAGAGTACATTGCAATAATCCAATTGTGAGGTGACCCGGACATGAGTGACTGTCTGGAGGGCATCCTGATGGAAGAAAGAGTGCAACCAGCACACAAGATGAACCTGTGCAAAGGCCCTCCTGGCCACAGCTGCCACCTGCTCTTTGAGCAGTAGCTGTGAGTTCAGAAGGACCTCCAAGTGGCACACCAGTCTTGACTGGGGAAGCGCAGCCCCATCCAAGACGAGCCACTCAGTCTTGTTAGAACTGAGCCAAAGTCTGTTCTGCCCCATCCAGACCCAAATAGCCTCTAGACACTGGATCAATACATCTGTGCCACTAGGGGTAGAGATGTAAAGTTGGGTATCATCAGCATACTGATAATACTGCACCCCAAACTGGCAGATGACCTCACCCAGTGGTTTCATATATAAATGTTGAATAGGAGAGGGGAGAGCATCAAGCCCTGAGGCACATCACACATGAGGGGCTGTGGACACGATCTCTCTCCCACTGTCTACACCAACTGGAACTGACCACTGAGGAAGGAGGTGAACCACTGGAGCACAGTGCTTCCTACTAACCCTCACAGCTGGTCCAGAAGGATATTGTGGTCAACAGTATTGGAAGCCTCTGAAAGATCAAGGAGCACTAGGATGGATGCACCACCCCCATCCCAGCTCCACCAAAGGTCATCAGCAAGCACAGCCAATGATCTGTCTGTACTGTACTGTGGTCTGAAGCCAGACTGAATTGGCTTCAGATAATCTGTTTCCTCCAAGATCCTCTGTAGCTATCGTCCAACCACCTTTTCCACAACCTTTGCCAGAAAGGGAATATTGGAAACTGGCCGATAATTCTCCAACAGGGAAGGTTCCAGTGATGACCTCTTGAGGAGAGTGTTCTTCAGAGCTGGTGGGACCACCCCCTCTCTCAAAGAGGCCAAAACCACTGCATGAACCCGTCCTGTGGTTACCTCCCGAACTGCTTTAATAACCCAGGAGGGGCCAGGATCTAACAAACAGGTGGCTGGACTAACAGACAAAAAGACCTTGTCCACTTCCTTGGGTGTAACAGAATCAAACTCAGTCCAGACAACATCACAAGACTATTTCCCTGGACAACTCATTAGGATTTGCCCAGAGTCCAACTCCGAGCAACAAGTGACTTTGTCTGCCAGATAGCATGAATATTCCTCACCTCAGCCTTGGAGATAATCCTGTGGCCCAAGCCACCCCAATAGGGAGCAGGCCACCCTAAATAGGGCAGCTGGCGTCTATTGGCAGATACAATAAGAGTAGAGAAATAGCGACATATCGCCACACTTAACGCCATGATGTAGGCCAGAATATGGGCCTTACTCTTGTTTGATCAGATTTGCTTTTTGTCTTTCTCCAATGGTGCTCTAGACATCACTTCTGGAGTTTCATCTCTCAGAGCTCTTTGAAAAACCAAGGAGCACCCCAAGATTGGCACACAGAGAGAGGCCACATGGGAGTAATCTGAAATTAAGAGAAAACTGATACAACTTTGTCAATAATTGCCAAGTTAGACAAATCATACAATAACAAATGTTAGATATGCCATGAGACAGAAGTTACATTCTACCACATGTGGTGGACCTGTTAAAAAAACACAAAGCATTGGAAAGACATACATAGCACCATTCAGAGAATCTTAGAAATCAAATATGAAATGAAACCACCATTCTTTTTACTAGGTATAATCCCAGAACACATCAGTAAAAAATACCATAACTTACTAAGATACACACTTTGCCCAGCATTGGAAAAAAGAGCACCAATGATACCTGACTGGGAACTTAACTTGAAGAATATGCAACAATAGCAAAATTAACAGTATATATACATAATAGTTTAACTACATTTAAGCAAGAATGGCTTCCAGACATGCTAAATATCATGCAATGAGGCAAATACAAACACTTAAAATATGGTTTCTAAAGTTTATGTTTATAAACATTGTAAATCATTTGAAGTACAAAGAAGAGGGAACTTGGAAACCAAGTATTATCTATACTGTTTTAGTAAGGTTTTTTTCTCTACTTAATTCCTCCTCCTCCTCCTCCTCTTCTTCTTCATCATCATCATCATCTACAAATAATAATACAGTGGAGAATTTTGCCACTAAGCTCAAAGATTTATATTATTTTTCATACCATAAAAATAACTCAATGTACTTTGTCTGGTACAGTCAATCTTTTATTAATGTTATACGGAGCATTAATTGCATAAATTTAGTAATTCTTTGTCCACTTATTTGTCCACTTATTGATATTATGTCTTTTGAAATTACCGTATTTTTCCGTCAATAAGACGCCCCCAAGTACAAGACGACCCCCACTTTTCCAACCCAAAATTAAGAAATCAATATTTTAAAGATAGTGCAGAACACATTTTTATTTAGTAATTAGTTAACATTTATCTGATACACTCGGTGGGAGGAGGTCCAAACCATCTCTCTGCAGCTCTATTTCCATGCTCTTTTGCATAACTGATTACATTCAATCACGAGTGAAACTGCCGATAGCTTGTCTCTGCAAACAGACTTCCTCAATTGGTTTGTTCAGCATCAGCTGATGTCAGTTACATAAGGCTCGTGATTGGAGGAAGTCTGTTTGGGAGACAAGCTATTTCACTCATGATTGGAGGCTAGCAATAGGAGGAAGCCTGTCTGCAGAGACAAAGTATGGGCAGTTTTGCAACCGCACGGTTCTCTCTTCGGCTGACTTCCTTGAATAAAACACCCTTCAATTTTTAGCGAAAGGATTTTAGAAAAAAGTATCGTCTTATAGTCGGAAAAATACGGTATATCTTTATTTTAAATAAATAAATAAAAGAGATAAATCAACTAAGATCTTCCATGCTCTGAGTCATCTAAAGTTTCCAGCTTTACCTCTCAAGTTAAAAATGCCCAACTATTTATCATCATTAAATGTAGTGAGGGGCTTATGAAAATAAGCCATTAACCTTTTAAGACAGAAGAAAAGTACTTACATACCCCTTAAGGCGGTATTCACAGGATATAGTAAAAAAAAAAAAGTCATGCAATGCACATAAAAAACAGGGATGGCTTTGATCACATAATTTTGACACCCCTGCACTCCCCACACTATTCCCTATCAGTATACATGATAAGCAATATTATACAAAGTGCAGAATAGGAGCAAGAAACAATAAGCAAAGGCTTTTATCCTTCCTTCTTTCTATGTGGCCAAACTCGATTTATGTACTGTCCTTATACTGGTCACCCACTTTTATTTAAGAAAAGAAATATTTAAAAAAAGAATATGGAAAAGAGAAAAAGATGTAAAAAGAAAAATAAAAAAGATAGAGAGATAAAAGAAAAAGTGAACAATATAAGTCAAGAAAAGAGAAAGAAAAATAGAAAAAAGAAATATTTAAAGAAGTGACTTCTGATCTTTGCAGCAGTTGCAATCATAGTTAATACTGTTTCTGCCACCCCAAATTGTATAACATAGTTCCCTTTTTCCCACACACAGCCCTTTTGAATCAGTAAATCCAGAGATCGCCAGTTCATTTTTATCCATTTTCAGCAAAAAGTCCATACAATTGTTTTTTCCCTAATCAAACAAGTCAATTTAGCCATTTCTGCATGTTCTGTCATCTTCACAATCCATTCTTCCATTTTAGGTATTTCTATATTGTTCCATCTTTGTGCATATAATAGCCTTACTGCAGTTACCATATATAAAACCAATCTTCCACTGGTCACTCACTTTTGTACTGAATTCACATTTATTCGGCATCCACTCATTCTTGATTCCAGTTCTTCCGATTTTAACCTATATGTTTCTTCAGTAACCGATTCCTGCTGCACTGACTTTATTTGCCTGTATCTTCTGACTTTGCCAGCTCTCTCCTTCATATCAGAGGGCAGGGACATCCATTTTTACTTCTTTCATTGCTTTCCACAGACTACCCACAATCTTTCTGCCAGCACTTGCATATCTCAAAATATCTCTAAATATGGGTATCTATATATTCCCATATTGAGTATGCATTCTATCAAAGTATACAAATTCATCTATGTGCCCCAGTTTTTTTGCCATTTATGCGTAACTTAGAATTGTTTGCTCCATTTTCTCTGTCAAGCACAATTATTCAGTCTTCAGGCTTACCCATATACTGCCCAATTGCTCCAACATCAGAATCGGTCCACAACCCTTTTTAGGGGGCAGAAAGGGATGTCACATCTATTAATCCTCCACTCGCCATCCAAGCAACCTCAGGGTGCATTTTTTTTAATGTACCTTCAAAGTGCACTTTTCTATGTTCTGTTGCTTTAAGTGTGCCTGCCCATTCTGAATACAGTGGTACCTCGGGATACGAACGCCTCTACTAATGAACTTTTCGGGTTATGGCCAGCTCCGTCCGCAAAAATTTACCTTGATGTGCGAACTCCGCCTCGGGGCACAGCCATTTTTCCGCCCTTGACACGTGGTCTGCGGCCATTTTTCCGCCCCTGACACGTGGTCCGCGGCCATTTTTCCGCCGCGCTGCATGGCGCCTGGCCGTTTTCACGCCGCACCGCACCATGCCCAGCCGTTTTCGCACCACGCCGCGCTGCGCCTGGCCATTTTCGCGCCGCACCACGCCGCGCCCGGCTGTTTTCGCGCTGCGCCCGGACGTTTTCCCTCCCCTGACACATGGTCCGCGGACGCCAGAATGGATTAATGGTAATTACATTGAACCTTATGGGAAAATTTGCTTCGGGGTGCGACCAAATTCGGAGGACGGAACGGATTAACTGGATTTACATTGAACCCTATGGGGAAATTTCCTTCGGGTTACGACCAACTCGGGATACGCCCAGAGTCATGGAATGGATTAAGTTCGTATCCCGAGGTACCACTGTACTGTGCTTCAGTTTCTTGCAGGCTATCCCCAGCAGTTCATTAGCTACTTTCCAGAGGCAAA